>NW_026652280.1:100594662-101283836 GCF_009828535.3 Hylobates moloch
CACACACACCACACACACCCCATACACACACCACACACACATCACACACACCCCATACACACACCACACACAACACACACAAACACCATACCACACACACACAAACCACACACACCACATGCCCCCACACACACACCACACACACAAACCACACACACACCACTGCCCCCAAACACACACCACACACACACCCCCCCACACACACGCACACAACACACATAACACACTACACAAACCACACACAAAATCCACACACATGCCACGCACAGAACACACACCACACTCACACAGAGCACACACGCACACACACACACACCATGCATTGCAACTCAAATCAAAACAAACCGTGGCTGATGCTTTCTGTGATGGAGGAGTTTTTAAAAGTATAGTGGAAAAGCAAAGGATGAAAACACTTATTCTGATGGACAGGTTTGGGGAACCCCTGAAAATTTCAGAATAAGGCACTCAACATGGAAGGCGCAGCCCAGGCATAGAGGCAGGGAAATGATCTGGGAATAGCAAGAAACCAGTGACTGAAGGTGAGCATGCGTGAAGACAAGAGTTTGCTTTCTGGGGGGATGTGACAAGCCCCTGGAAAGTAAAAGCCTCAGTTGTTCCCCAGGTTCACGGTCCCCATACTGGGTTCCAAAATCAGAGGCAGTGGTAGGGCTGGAGGATCTGCTGGTGGGGCTAAACCTTTGAATGGACTTGAAGGGCTTGCCTGTTACCATTCTTCCCCACAGGTTGAGGAGCGTCAAGATGGAACAGAGGAAGCTAAGTGACCAAGCCAACACCCTGGTGGACCTTTCCAAGGTGAGTGGCAGCATCTGGAGACATCCCCTAGAATACGCAGACACTGAATCTTCTCAGGCTCACCTGTGAGTCCTGGCTGGGTTCGCACTGGACAGCGCGGGACCAGGCAAGCAAAGAAAAATTTCTGCTTGGTTCAAAAATACCTAGGCTCAAGTTTGTTCCATTTGCAATCTACCGGTATGTCTTGTGGTCTTTTAAAACTTGGTGTTTGTTTCTTAAGTGAAATCGCTCAGGTGTGTCTTTGCGTGAAATCAATGAGCTGACTAAACCTTTTCCGTGTCATTTTATGAGCTGCACATTGAGGGACTTCTGAGGTTGGGCTTGAGTTTGCACGGCTGTGAAGCATGCTAGCAAGGACCAGACGGTAACGATGGCCATACTAACTGCCCAGGTCACACCGGTTTGCTGTAATACTTGGAAGTTCATTTTTGTGCATCCTCCAGTCCTCACCAACTAGTTTTTCTGGCCTCAAATTGGTGGCAGTGGTGTGTGTGGGGGGGGTGCATTTCTTTACTTCTCAAGAGGCAGATAGCCTACAAGGAACGTGAAGATACCCAAAAAGAGAGCCCTCTTCTGCGAGCCCTACGCCGTAAGGCTCGCCATCACTCTGCCACTCTGTTTCTGGCCCTGAGCTGCCATAAATACTGTAAAGAAACTCTCTCCTCCTGCAAATCACCCAGGTGAGGGAGCTGAAGGCCGCACTGCTGACAGAGCTGAGAGTTGGTGCCACTGAAGAAAGGGCCTCCCCTCCTTAGCCCCCTCTCCTTATTGCCTCTTGATAGGAATTGTATATTAAGTATACAGCCCAGGGCCAGGCTGGCAGAACATTCCAGCAGATGTCAATTATCATAATGGAACACATTCCCTGGGTAAGCAAGAGAAACTCCCTCAGGCGCATTAAGCAGCCTTTGAAACGAGTGCAATCAGAGAAATCACTAGTTGTTGTGCCACATGCAGGTGCCTTGTTTAATAAAGGGATTGAACCAAAGAAAGGGCCTCCTAAACCTGTGAGGGCTTCAATCGGGGAGTGAGTGGCTTGGCACATTTGGGGAGAAGCCTCCAGGCCCACGTGCCTTTGGAGAAGGGCGTTCACGTGGAGTGCAGGGTGGTTCCTAGGAGCCCGGGGTGGGAGTGGAACGTGGGCCTACAGGAGAGAACTCCCTCAGGTTTTTGGGTGTGTTGGTTTTAATATCAGAAACCCGCTGGAACCAGGTTTAAAAATGGAGAAATCTATTCTAAGGATATAAGGGAGTCTCATTCCAGGCAAAACCTCAAAGGAGACATGTGGCCAGACTGCAGGAAGGAAATGACTTGAACTAGACCTAGGCAGCCCCCACAGCCAGGAAGTCTCTCACCATTTCTTCTCTGTCCTTCTGTTCAAGTGACTGCTTCAGTTCTCTCTCCCTCTCCCTGTCTCTCTCTTCCTCTCCCTCTCCCTGTCTCTCTCTTCCTCTCCCTCTCTCTTCCTCTCTTTCTCTCCCTCTCTGCCTCCTGTCCCCATGACAGACTGTAACAGGCTCCAATTCAGAGAGTACATATGATAGTTTTAGCCACGGGTAAAGACTAATTGGCCCCCTACTAGTCTTAATTCTAAATTCTCAGAAGAGAGGAAATGATTGGCCAATTTGGGCCACTTATCCACCCTGGGACCAATCAGCATTGGCCAGGAAGAGGGTCATGTGGAGCAAACAGGGCTAGGGGCCCACCTGTGAGCTTCAGGAATAGCCCAACAAGACGCCCCAGGATGTTTCTTCCATGAGTAGCAGTGTTTCCTGTCTCTCCTCTCACCTTGCAGGACACGCTGTGACTGATGTTCCCTGGGGACATCAGGCAAACCAAACTTTCAAGCCTGCATTTCTGCAGTGCCACCCACGGCCTTTTGGAGAGATGGGGCCCACAGAGCAGACCGGGTGAAGTGAACCCCTCAGTGAACTGGAAAGACACTCCTGTGAATTGGGTGGGGGAACTAAGCCGTAAATACCCCAGGAGCAAGTTACCTGGAAAGAAAGAGTGTGCAGGAAAGGGTTAAGGGAAAAATCTGCAGAACCCCCGTGGGGAGAGCTGAGGAGGAGATGAACTCTGCCATTCACCCAGTCTTTGTCTTTCCCCCCCGAGGAGACTCATCCAAGGTCCTGGCAGCAGCTTAGCACACTTCACACTGGTCCATATTCCCCCTGGCATCCTGTCACCAAGCAATGGAACAGGGAGAGACAATAACGCCGTGTTCTCTCTCTTTTCTGTCTTTGTGCTGTAGCCTCCCAACTCAGCGCCTTCCCACTCCTGCCCTTTGCTCCTCTCTAAATTAAGAATATGGCATGTGGCCTCCACATATTATGTCTGTATTGAATTGCTGTCCTATAGGCTGGCAGAGCTGGGAGGGCTTGGAGTCTTTCCCCGATTGCTTCAATTACTTCAATTGAAATATAAAAATAATTCCTACCATCGGAGGCTCAGGTGATCGAATAAGATGATATCTGTGAAAATGCTTTGTAAACTGTAAAGGTTTTGCAAATGGTAGTTCTGATTATCAATATAGATGAGGAAACCAAGATCCAAAGGAACAAAGTGACCATCCCACGGTCAGGCAGTTGGTGAGCACCAGCACGGGGGCCACAACCCAGGGTCCTGGACTCTGAGTCCAGAGCTCATCAGGGTGCCCCTGCGGTCAAATGAAATGGGTGATGTTGCACATTCCGCGAAGAATGTGCGCCTTGAGGAGGTTCTGTCATGTTGATTAATAAAGGGAGTACTTTCACTTCTAAAGTCGCCCTGTCCTGCAAGGGCATCCACAACACGGTGTCCTGCTTTGGCAACAGCAGAGCTCATGGGAGCGGGGCCATCTCCATGCCACCTTGTGACCTTTCCTTATGCTGCCCCAGTGAATTTCCTCATGGGGCCTGGAGTCTGCTTGGGAGGCCTCACTGCATTTTGCGCCCCTGTTCCCCTTCATTCGTCTCTGGCTTCTCACGTCTTCTTTTACTCCTCTTTTTTCCTCTCACCTTACTTGCTGCTGCTTTGGTCCCTGGAGCATAAACCATTTCCATATCTTCCTAGAGTAACCTGAAATTTCACATGAAATAGGACTGGGGTGTCACTGGCAGATCATCAGAAACCCAAAGAGCCACAGTACCTCAGGGATGACCAAGCAACCACCGGCCTGGCTCTCTGCATTGCCGCCCCAGGAGCCTCACTCCCTGACGCATGGGAGGCTGAAGACGCTTGTGAATCTTGTTCCCAAGTCTGATGTACACAGCCAAGATGGCATTTGCTAATTTGCTGGGAGAAAAATATCTGTTGCATAGACTGGGACTCTGCAGACCAACAAGGGGGCCACAGGATGTTGGGGAAGGAGCACTGGTAATCAGCCGGCACCCCTGGAACACGGGGAGTCAGTGCTGAGTGCAGGAGGGGTACTGGGGAGCTCTGAGGGGAGCACCCTCAGGACCCCTGCCGAGGAGTGAGGGCAGGATTGGTCAGAGGGAGGGTTTGAACTGTGATACAGTCAACAAAGACCTCAGCCCTTCAGAGTGGCCCTTCAGGGATGTCCCACCCTGAGACATTGTGGATCAGTCAGGGGAAGGGCCACACCTCAGCAAGGCAGCCCCCTTTGGCTAAGCATTGTGCCTGAGAGTTCATTCACTTTACATCCTGTCTGCTGTGTTAAAATAGAGTTTGGGAGATGTGCAATAACTCCTAACTGTGTATAGTTATTATTAACTCCAATTTTATAAGGCAACCGAGATTGAGAGAGGCCAGGCGCCTGGCAGAGGGCACACTGGAAGTGAGCTGCAGATGTGTACTTGAGCCCCGGCCTACTAATTATACACCCACTGCACTGTCCATTCCCCACCAGCGTCTTCTCTGGAATCATTAGATGCCAGCAGCCATGTGAGCTGAGAGGTTGTGGCCCTGTGAGAACACGAGACAGTTTAGAGACTCACTTTATTTAAGAAAAAAAAAAAAAAAGGGCCACTTTTTCCCACTTGGTGCATATTTTCTAATAAAATGCTGTCATTAATGCTCATTACTTTTGTAATAAGAAAACAAAAATGTGCACACTTCAGCATCCCCGTCCCCAGGAAAGAAGCCTGTATCCTTCCTTGACCAGATCAGCTGGTGTGGAAGTGGCTCCTGTCATACTGTGGAGGGCGTTTCATTTCTCCCATTGCAGATTCCTCTGTGATGACCTGTCATCTCCCTGTCTCTTGCCTCTCTCTCTCCACACAGATGCAGAATGTCATGTATGACTTAATCACAGAACTCAATGACCGGAGCGAAGACCTGGAGAAGCAGATTGGCAGCCTGGAGTCGAAGCTGGAGCATCTCACCGCCAGCTTCAACTCCCTGCCGCTGCTCATCGCCGACACCCTGCGCCAGCAGCAGCAGCAGCTCCTGTCTGCCATCATCGAGGCCCGGGGTGTCAGCGTGGCAGTGGGCACCACCCACACCCCAATCTCCGATAGCCCCATTGGGGTCAGCTCCACCTCCTTCCCGACCCCGTACACAAGTTCAAGCAGTTGCTAAATAAATCTCCCCACTCCAGAAGCATTACCCATAGGTCTTAAGATGCAAATCAACTCTCTCCTGGTCACTTTGCCATCAAGGAACATTCAGACCAGGGAACGGAAAGAAGAGAGACCGAGCTAATTAACTAACTCATGTTCATTCAGCGTGCTTGGTCCGACATGCCTTGAAACCAGAAATCTAATCTCTGTTTAGGTGCCTCTACTTGGGAGCGGGAAGAGGAGATGACAGGAAGCGACGCCTCTGGCAGGGCCCTTGCTGCAGAGTTGGTGGAGAACAGAAATCCACGCTCAATCTCAGGTCTTCACGCGGGGGGTGGGGGTCAGATGCACTGAAGTAGCCAACGGCGAAGCCAGTCCAGAAGAGGGGTCCACTGGGAGGGAGGGTCGTGTCAGGCTTGGGGGATGGGCTCCTCGCCATGGGGGTCTTTGAACACACCTCTCTCCTTTCCTTTTGTCTACGGAAGCCTCTGGCTGACAAAAGTAAAAGAGAGCTGCCCACAACTTGCCAAAACAGATATACCCAAATCAGACTGAGAAAAAAAAAAAAGACACAGACAAATAAAAAGCCAGATTTTCCACTTGATATTAATACCCACATAAATCTGTGTGTTTGCAAACGTGTACATGTACACACATACACATCCCACATTCAGTTCAGGTCCTTTCTTATTTGAGCTTAATCCAAATAAAAAGGGACTTGACACCTTACCCTGCATACGATAGGCACCCCTTACATGTGTGTTGAGTTGGTCTGAATCTGAACGTGGGGTGCTTCAGTTCAGGTAGTTAGCTAGTTCTGGCCACATTCTGAGTTTCACTGAAGATGCGGATCCCTTCAGACATAATGCACATTGCTTTGTCCTGGATATGCACCTTGCTTGATTTGAAATGGATGCCAAGCCAAAATTGTTGGCATTCAGGAGGGATAAGCAGGCTTCTAAAAATAACAACATCTGCAGAGTTTTCTTCTTCCATCCAAACAAGCTGTGTTTTGATGGACCACATGACCAGGTGTATGTCTGTATGTGTGGAGGGAGAGGACAAGGAATTGGGCGTGTGTGTGCAGACATGCACAAACAGGAGCAATCCAATAACACCTTAGTGAATAGAAATATGGTTTGGGGATTTGCTGAGCTGTATTTATCCAGCAACAGGTTTCCAGCACCAGATGTTAGGAGTGCAAAAAGGCCAAGTGCCTCACTTGTGAGCCTCTGAGCTAGGAGGAGAAGTGATGAAGAGTGGCCCATGTGGTCCCTTCTACCTGACCTTAAGTCATCTCAAAATGAAATATGGTGAGAATAAAGGGAACCCTTAGGGAACCTTGTAGGTAAGGTAAATGGACATGGATTTGTCAGTAGCCTGTTCCTACTGTGCCATGTTAATCTTGGTGCGAAAAACTATTCCAATACATCTCAAACTCCAAGAGACTTCAGAAACGTCAAGATTTAGTGTAGTGAGAGGCACAGAAAAATGTTTTCATTGCTCCATAATCTGACCACACGTAACATTTGTGACATGAAAACCATGACTTTCTCATTCTGAGGACTTTGGTTTCTGCCTGTGGGAAATTGAATGGCACTGTATGGACTATTTCATCTGTTGATGGTAAAACAAAAGAGTGATTTTTTTGCTTGTGGTTGTCATCTTGGGTTTACTTTTGTAAGAAGACATCATCACCATCCTGAAGGCAGTGGCTTGGCATGGAGATTTTTCTTCTGTAGCACTAGGCCTGTTCTTCTAAGGACAGCACAAGGTAGACAATTGTAGAGCCAAGGCCACTTTTTCAGGAATATCTAGTCTCTTGCTAAACCTCTTCTTTCTCTCTTGCTATTGCTGCTGCTCTTTTGATGGTTTATAGTCTTAATGGCTTGCCTTGATAATTCCTTTGAACACTTTCATTAGTTGTTTTGCATACCAGAGATGCCACACCTGCTGTTGGCTTATTTTTTTACTTGTTCTTTTAACTGTTGATTATCTGAACGTTTCCCCTCCTCCTTGTTTCACGTCCCAAGAATGGTGCTCCTGTTTTCAGTGACAGTTCAGCTGAACATATAAGCAGATGTGTAAACAGATGAAATAACCATGCAGTTTCCTTGTGGCATTAGTTCCATTTCACAAAGCGAAGACCACCGGTGGGCTGATCTGAGTGTGCCAATCCTGATCATTTAAACCTACAGCCTTCAACTAGTGATTCCTACTCACCGTTTTCATTCTGCTGTAACCCTGTGATATGTGTGCGTGTGGGTGTGAGTGTGGGTGTGTGCACATATAGAGATTTAGTCTTAATTTCAACCAAATGACATGCAAGATTCCACTGCCACTCTTCCTGGCCAAAAGTGTGCACAGACTGTGATTTATTCATTGTGGTCTGCAAATAATTCTTCTTTAACCCATCATTGATGCTCTCACTTAGGTAAACCCTAAAGACCAAACTAGCAACACTAGTCAAGGGAGTGATTGGAGTTATTACTGGTAGCAGTAGCCACTGGCATCCTAGAAACACATGGACATTTGTAGCATGAATTGACCTATTGGTAGTGCAATAGCTATACATGATTTTTATTCTTGGCAAAAGAAAATGCTTCAAAAAAAAGTGATCGAACCTGCACATTGGTCCTGTAATAGCAAATGGAAGGCTATTTCTCTGTGCTAGCATTTCAGCTTTATGTGGGAAAGTTACCCGTTCTCCTGCAAGTACAATCAACCCTTGATGACTTAAGTATTAATTATTCTGGGTGTAGCTCACCCAAGTTTTCTTCCTACATCTTTTGGCTAATTCCACCACACCTCAGCATCACAGTCAGATGGGAAAAGGGGCAGGTGGATTCTCATGTCATGCCTTCATGTACCTTATTTTCAAGTTTTGTGGTGGAGGAGGTTTAATTATCTGCTCAAGAATCTGGTATACATAGCCAGGTGCGGTGGCTCACGCCTGTAATCCCAGGACTTTGGGCAAGGCAAGAGGATCACCTGAGGTCAGGAGTTCAAGACCAGCCTGGCCAAAATGGCAAAACCCCATTTCTACTAAAAATACAAAAATTAGCTGGGTGTGGTGGTGGGCACCTATAGTCCCAGCTACTTGGGAGGCTGCGGCAGGAGAATCACTTGAACCCTGGAAGTGGAGGTTGCAGTGAGCCGAGATCGTGCCATTGCACTCCGGCTTGGGTGACTGAGCAAGACTCCGTCTCGAAAAAAAAAAAAAATCGGCTATATGCAAAAACTATTAATTATGTAACCTCACTCCAATACTGTACTGATCAAGATCTGCCCACTCCTAGAGGACTGACCCAATGGCAGATCCCCTACTATAATCTTTCTGACAACTCAGTGACAGGTAAAATCACTCTAATATTCCTAAAATATCTAGACACTTGAATTAGAAATACAGAGCCACCCCCACCCCCGCCATTGCTTAAGCCATATTATAGCTTCGTGTACTGTAAAGTCAGGGATGTACTGTGATACTTTACGACCACTAATCTCAGTGGAATTTCAGGACATAGCATTAGTTGGTAAATTACACCAGACTAGGGGCTCACTCCTCCTTAGATTGAAGTCCAAATAAAAGTCTTCACCTTTGGATCAAAGGCCACATATATATGATCATCATCAATAAATTGTCATCGAGTGTCTATGAACTGCTCTTGCCATCTTCCTAATACGTAACTTCATGACATCATGTCTCTAGAAGTGCTTAATACAATCCAAAAGAACAAGAGGGGGAAGGCCCCAAGTCACCACTGACCGACCTCAGCAGGGGCCAGTGGTAGAACAACAATCTTGTGAATTAGGAGATATAGAAAATGTACGCAAAAGTAAATTCCAAGCGCTGAGCATGTACAAGCTATTGTTATTATTAAAAGCCAAGAAGGAAGAGCATTGAAGAAGTAATGATTTTAATATATTAGGGGATTTCCCCCTTAAATTTTTATAATTTCCTTGTGAATAAACAATCATGGAAAAGAAGAAACCTAGTCATACAAAATCAGAATAAATAAAAATCTTAAGACTGGATCCACATCTTTGGCCAATTCATATAAGCACCTAATACATCAATTTCTCTGTACTTAAAATGAAGAGAATAATTAATATTCTTAAGTACAACGTTTTCAATAGAGAACAAATGAAATCACCTTTGTCATCAACAGCAGCCCAGACTGACTGTATCTAGTTCACACCTTGATGTTACGTTTGAATGCAGTCAATAGTTACCAAAAAATAATTAGTGCATATTAAATAGTCGTAAAATCAGCAGGGAGAAATATGGGATTAGCATGTAGTTCCAGAACCTTCCTCCTCCTCCTCCAGAGTGCAACTCAACAAACAGTACACTCCAAATTAAGAATCAATGTTTCATCCCAGGACAAACGGTGTTGCTCCTATCACAGTACCACAACTGAGATACTGTGAAGTCATTGCACTACCAGTAGGTTACTACTCTTTTTAAGTTACTGTTTTTAAATTCTAAAATATGTCCCCAGTTTTCTACATTCATTCTTCTTCCCCAAGAATTGCTAGAAGCAGATGAAGGATCCCTATTGACTCTGCAGGGTTTGATTTCAGTACCTTAGACAGCTATCTGGTTACTTCCCGGTAGGCACGAACAACTCCTTCTCTCCCCTTGCAGTCGGTGGGCTTGATGATGCCCCAGACAGTATCCTTTCCTTCTCTACTGCCGCCAAAATAAACATTATGGAAATGGGATCATTAACACCACTGAGAAAGGAGTTTACAGGGATCGCAATAGTAACTGTCTGCTTGTGGTAGTAGAAAGCTTGTGCCAGGCTGCATGAATAGAAATTAATGTTAAACTCCTGTTAGACAAGTAATATGTAGATTTTTATTGAAACAGACCACAGCTTATTAAAAAGTACTCAGTGCAATGGTATATACATATATACAGATAGAAAAAAATATAACTGTGATCTTTTTGTCTTACGCCATTACTGGAAACACCCAAACGTGAACTGGAGTTCCCTCTGAACAAAATCATTGTCAAATCTTCAACATATGACCTCCAAATCTAGGTGCCAAGTGCCCTGTGACAGTTGTTTACACACCTGAAAAATGTATCCTGGAAGCTGTAATCTTGGGCCTGGGCTATGTGTTGAAACAAGCAAAAGAGACATCGTGACCAACCAAGCTGGTGGAGGAAAAGCACAAAATTCAACTCCAACCTGCAGTTAGGATCCCAAAGAGATGTTGACATTTATAGCCAAAAAGAAAAAGTACATATATATATATATATATATATATGAATGAATCGGATCGAAGCGGCCAACGTCCAGCTTCACACAAGAAGGACAAGGAATAAACAACATTCTCTAGCTGTATCATACTGTCTCAGTTTTTGAATCTCAACCAGGACTGATCCACCTTCATCAGATGTTTTTTAATGGCGCAACAACTCAATTTTGGTCCCAGACTCTCCATTCTGCACTGGCCACGAGAACAACAAGAGAATGACAGGATGTTAATGGAGGAAACATTTTCATGGCAAGCTCAGAAACTGAAGTGTTTATATTCAGAATCAGATGAGCTTTAATATGAATTTGCATCTTGCCTCTGTACTGCTTGCTATTTTTTAATAATAGGAGAAAGCATAACAGTTTATTTTAAATATGAAATATATTGATATAAAATATATTGTAACTTTCAATTAACATTTTGTATCAAATTAGTGTTTAGCAGGTCCACTGTCAGCCTGCTCTCCCAATGACTGTTTCTGAGTACACATCACTGTTAGTGATTGCCGGGCACCCAGACCAAGGGTCCTCCTACCACAGCCTACTGAACTGCCATATTCTAATTCTCCAAGGCCTGAGTATTAGAGACAAAAGGACATTATTCCAAGCTTAGAAGAATAATTCTACCCTAAATTCTATCAAGCCATTTCAGAAGATATTTTAAAAGCCATCACTCCTTTAGTAGCTGTGCAAAGCCAGTTTAATAAAAGTGCAGGCTCTTTCTATATAAATTCAAAGGCCTCATTACATAAATTATATAAGTCTCAAACTCAGCCAACCAGTTTTCTTTTGACAATGTCAGAATTGGACATAATAAAGAGTCCTGTTTTCCTGTAACTTAAAATACTCAAAATCTTAGGCATTCTGAGTTTCTCCATGTACATGAAACCGGGGTTGGCTTTCCAAACTACACAAGGCCCAACAAGAGTCCAGTGTGCAGATGTGCTTTCCTAAATTGGCAATACCCTTGAGGGAGCAAGGTTCCCACATGTTTATCAAGGATATGGAGCCCAGCTCCTAAGGGAATGATGGGAGGAGCTGGCAGGACATGAACAGCCAGAGCCAGCAAAGAGCCAGGCTGCCTTTTCTGCTAGCTTCCTCTAGCTGGGAGGAAATAAAGGGTTCCCGTTGAGGTATTGTCCTTTATAGCAAAATTAAGCAACTCATGGAATCTACACCCCTCTTTCTCTACAGAGCAGCTGAGATATACATGTAGAAGTTCTCAGTTCCCTCCTTCGTATGGCTAAGGCACTACTTCTAGATGAAAACAGGATGTGTTTGGTTACAGAATAAAGGTTTTCTAGAATCAGTGAGCCTCTTCTCACCTAGGATCCTCACTTGTTGTTGTTGCTTTGGTGCAATATTGTACAAGTGCAAACCAGGTTGCATCTAGGCAGATTTAACTGAGCCTATGTGTCTCTCCCCTTCCCAAGCACTGAAAATTCACATAGATTTACAGATAGTGCAAAACAACAAGTTTTTTCCTAGGAAAAGGCTGGAATCCCTCAAATTTCAATTTATATGAGCTTAAGGGTATATAAGTCTTGGGGCTCAATGACATTAGGTATTCATGCTGTTTGAAAGAGAAATGTCTACATGCCCATTTTCAGTCTGTTTGTGTAGCTGAGCCCTAACTTGTACACAAGTTTTCTTTTTATGGAGCTAAATTCTCTCAGTGCCTGTATTACTCCTCAGTTATATGTTAGGCCAAGCTCTACTGAAGCCATCTGAACTCCAGGGCACTTGTTTTTATCAGGTTACTTACTCACCGGATAATGGAAACTGGCTTATTTTCAATTTTACAATTGACTGATGAATGTATTGGTGGTAATTGATTTATTTCTTAACTTTTTTTGCTACTAAATGATTTTTTCTTTTTTAAAATTATTATTATTATTATTTTGAGACTTTTAGTCTTACTCTGTCGCCCAGGCTGGAGTTCAGTGGTGCGATCTCAGCTCACTGCAAGCTCCACCTCCTGAGGTCATTCTCCTGCCTCAGCCTCCCGAGTAGCTGGGACTACAGGTGCATGCCACCACACCCAGCTAATTTTTTTGTATTTTTAGTAGAGACAGGGTTTCATCATGTTAACCAGGATGGTCTCGATCTCCTGACCTCATGATCCACCTGCCTAGGCCTCCCAAAGTGAGCCACTGCGCCTGGCCCACTAAGTGCTTTTTTCTTTTGGTTTTTCCTTCTAACACTGCTCAGACTAAGACTTACATTTATAAAGAGCAAATATATTCTGACCTTTCCCCTCAAAGTTGTATTCCATCTAGAATCAAGGAAACAAATGCAAATTCATCATTTGGGGAAAGCAGACCTCTTGACTGTAATTCAAGTCCATGGCTATATGCTAACCCTTGCTACTCAAAGTGTGGTCCACAGACTGGCAGCGTTAGCATCATCTGTAAGCTTGTTAGAAATGCAGAGTCTCAGGCCCCACATCAAACCTTCTTCATCAGAATTGGCCTTTTGACAAATCCCCAGGTGACCTGTATGCACCAGAAATATTGATAAGCACTGGCCTCACCTCACCGTAGTGATAACCAACCTCGTTAATAATTACAGAGTGAAACTATTTCTTCCTTGAGTCTCATTTACAGAATTATTTGAAGATGTGAAGGTCCTGAATGATCATAAGGATAAAAAAATGCATCTTAAAATTCCATTTGAGGTTATATAACTTGGATGGTCTACATCAAACATAATAAAGTCAATAAGAGATAGTCTTTTTCTGGTCTTACCTAAATAGCACTCCATATCCTTGAGCCACCTCAATGCCCCCGTTTCTAAGTTTTAGTCTTTTTTTTTTTTTTTTTTTTTTAAGACCAGGCTAGCAGAGCCATCAGAATATCAGGTGGAACCTCAGAGCAGGTCCTCTGGAAGGCTACAGGAGTCTCTGCTTAGCATAGTACAGAAATTGTTGTGTTTCTTGATCCTTGTATTCTTCCCTTGAGGAACTCAGCATCTCACCAGTAAGAACTCCCCTCCCCTAGAGGAAACTAGCAAGAGAAGTTAGTTTAACCATTTAGAAACATTGCTAATCTCCTTGAAAGCCAATTATCTTATTCATTGCACCAACAAGAAACACTCCAAGGTGGGCAAGGAAAGATGTGAATTCTGATATTGGCGCCATAACTCGATATGTACCCAGAAACAGTTATGTTCTAAATTAATGGCTTTAACCTGTTCATTGTAAAAAGTGCCTTGGACTTCAATCTAAAGAGGTCAGTATAAATATGTATGTGTGTGTGTGACGTGTATGTAGGCAAATATTTACAGATTTATACATACATAGGTGCACACACATATACCCGCACATTCATATATAATATATACATACATATATAAATGCTTCATAATATATCATATTGCTATTCATAGCTCCATTTCTTTTGTCTGGTCCTATGTTTATTTGTTTAGTGAGACCTTTACATAGAGAGGTTCTATTCGGAACATTGATGTATTTTTTGTTTGTTTTTTACTTTTTATTAAAAAGGTAAAGGATATTAAAAAAAAAAAGTCAAGTGCCTGAAGGTTTTGAATGGAGTTATGGTAAACTTTCTCAGGTCACCAAAGAGGAAACATTTTTCCTTTGGAAAACATTTTTCTGTTTCAGTGACTTTGTTTTCCCTTGGTGGTAATGCATAAATAAGAGTGGTTAAAGTGATTTTGTAAGTTTTATTTCAATCCATTTCTGTGGTTCCCATAAGGCAACAGCTAAAAATTTGTTCAGTCTAGTGCCCAGTTTTCTCCACACATCAGCATCAGAAGGGCCCGGTCTTCACATGCTCTGCGTGGTTTTGTTCGCGTTGTTACTGTGTTCCTAAGGAAAGGCAAATGAAGTTGCAGGGGCTGGAGCTTAGACCAGCTCCAAATACGGCTTCCTTTTGGTAACACACACAGAAGGTGGATTAGTGGGAAGTCTCTCTCCCTGAATCAGGTGGGAACCTGTGTCTTAGAAGGCAGAGGAGTCCCAGTGAACTCTCCACAGCTCCATGGGCCCTGCCTGTCTACAGTTATACAACTGCCTGTATGAGTCAGCCTTTCTCTACCTTAGCCAAAGGTCTTCTCTTTCTGTGGTGTGACAGCTTGTAATGAACCAACTTGCTCTGGTTAGAAGTCCCTAGAGCTCCAGGAAGAGTCGCCAGGTTTCCATTGCTGTGCTCAAAGCTCAAGGACACATTATACTTCTTTAAACCAACTAAATCTCTCTAGCTCCCTGCCCCCATGGTGACACTTTCATAATAGGCAGGGCCAAGTCAGAGAGGTCATGCCCTGTATACAGTGTCAATCAGAAGAGACACTGCAAAATGTCAGAGGTGACCAGAAAGACAACAGATCTCTCCAGCTGTCCTCACAGCTGCAGGCACATTTGTGGAATTGTGAGTAGGAAGGCTTGGCAGCCAGGGGATGGGAAATGAATTTCCCCAAGTTGAAAACCCTGTACCCTTACTTTCCTTCCAGTAAATTTTTCTGTAGTTCTAGGCAAATAATAATAATAATAATAATAATAATAATAATAATAAAAATGCAAATTAGGTGCTTTAGAAGGAGTATGTAATATCTGGGACTTTTTCTAAGTTGGTAGACCTAAAAAATGTTTTCAAAAATATATCTAGCTGCATTTCTACTGCTGTCATTCCTTAAAGCTCTTCCTCCAAAAACTCCATATGAATGAATACATTTACCAACTCAGTGATTACTAAATAATAGTACTTTATACTTATACACAATAATACCTTTCATCTAAGGATCTCAAATGCCAATATATTAGTCATCGCCCTGTAAGGTGGATGACATATTATTCCCATTATTCCAATGGGAAAATTGGGCCATAGAAAACTGAGGAGCAAATGACTCATCTACAGGAATTAAATGGAAAAAACAGCCTAGGATTTCTCAGCACACTTTAGGAGTGAATGAAAACTTAGAGGCTTCAGTTCTACTACTGGCCACCATTGGATTTGTAAGATCCAGGATGTGTATTGACAACATGTGTCCAGACCCAGGCTTAGGGCATCTGGAATGAGAGTGGTGGGCTGGTGTGTGGGTCTGAGGATCTGGATGGGAGACTGCATTTTCTTCTCTGTGCAAAATATGGAAGTGTGACCTTGAAGGTGGGCTTAGTCTATGGCCTTCCCCACTCCTTCTTGAACTGAAGCTGGAGAGAATGGGCATTTTTAAATGTTACGGCATATGCTAATATAATATGATGGCATTAAATAAAAACAAGAAGAGAACTGACTAAAACCAAAAAACCAAAAATGCAAGCGACTGATTTCCTTTAATTTTATCTTCTTCTTTCCCTACGTGTATAGTTGTGAAAGCAAGATTTTTTAAAAGAGGAAATCTTAATTTAGATCGGAAACAGCGTCCCCTGGAAAAGGTTGCTTCTTTAAGCAAGGCCAGAACTGCTGTGGTTTTCATGGTAGTGTTGACTCAGGAGATTGGCACCCCCAACATGGAGACACATGGAAGGCCTTAATACCAAACCCAGTTTTAACCACCTAGAGAGAGTGAGAGCCGCTCCTAAGGTGAATGGCTGTTCATCAATGAGAATATCTAGACACACTGATGTGTGATAAGGCAAACTTGCCACTATGTTCAAGTAAAGTATCAAGCAGTTCCACACAGCACTCCTTCCATTTAGCTGAGCAGAGGGTCTCAGTAGACTCATCTCAGAAGCTTTTGAAAACCCCAAGCCAGGCTTCTCAACCCATGGAGACTCAGAAGCAGAGTATGGGTGACACCTGGGCATGTCACTGAAGCACCACAGGTGGTTCTAAGGGGTGCCCCAAGTTGAGCACCACTGATCCAGAGCTTGCTGAGGTGAGGTCACCAGTGCCTAGCTTGGCACAGCCCTCCTCAGGATCTCTCCCCTCCCCCTAGTTGGTGAGGAGAGGGGAAGAGAAGAGAGTAGGAGGGGGTAAGGTTTTTGTAAAGATGGTGATTTACTCGAAGCTTGATTCCTTTTCATCTTGCCCTCATGTCTCTTCAGTCCTGGCCCCATGAGACTGTGCTGATCTGCATTCTGGCTCTACGTGCATTGGCAAACAATGCTGCCAGGTTACTCTTCCCTCACACGGTATTTCTCTGGCTGGCTGCTGCTTTCTCCTGGCACACGGTCTGTCTGGGTGTAATGTCTTCCTTTGGCCTTAGCTCTGGGTGAGGATTGAGGGAGGGCTATTCTGACATTTTTCACTAGACGAAAAAAGTTAAAATTAAACATAACACATTGTCCTTGCTAGCAGGTAACTCACTAAATCTAACACACAAAAATTGGGTAACCTGCTATGTTATACGCATTGATCTTTTCCAAACTATATTTAACCATTAGATAAAATGTTGTCTCCTATTATAAAGAAAATTTGATCCATTATTACGTCATGCTTAACTGTGGAAGCTGGAAAAACAGGACATTAGAACTCAAAGGTGGGCCCAGTTTTCCAAAATGGACAATTCTGCTAATTCAGAATTCAGGAGACTCTGAGTAAGAACACCCCCTGCAGGCCAACGGGAATAGAGCAATCTGAGGGAAAAAGAAATGCCACTTGGCATCCAGGAAAAGGCTCATCTGTATGGCTGTCAAAAACAAGGTGCTGGCACTGTATGCAGATGCAGATGAGAAGGCAGACCATGCCTGTTAGGGGCATTCATCTAGGTCATGGCCATTGCCTTACACGTAGGAGACAGAGATTCAAGAGAAGTGATTTGCCCAGAATCAAATGGGGAATTATGGGCAGAAAGTAAACTGGAACCTTTTCATGCCACATTGAGAATGCCTTCTGGGTTGATGTGGAAAATTGAGGCCTGCCCACAGCCTCTCCATGCTCTTTCTTGCTTCATCCTCATAAAGTAGTTGGTTATCCATTTTGCAAATGTTTGCTAAGAAGAAAAGACCCCTGCTTTTCAACACACGCATACACCGCTAATGTGCACATCACATTAGCAATCTCTCAAAGAAAACAAACATATGCATATTGTGACTGGTTAAAATAATTCATAGTGCATTTTATATTCCAGAGGCATTGATCATTTTCAAAGTTATCTGCGTTTAGTTTAAAGAATTTACAGCTAATACTTGCAAAGCTACAAGAACCCCCACTGGTCAGGAAACATTAAATTCGATTATTAAAATGATGTGATTTTATATCCAGCATTACAGTGGATTATGCTAATGATGGTCAAGGTTATTAATTTTCATTGCAGTCACCACTGCAAATAATACATGAAGATTAGCCAAAATTAACTTAATCTGCTTGTAGCATGAATTTGAAATTTACACTTTATTTTTTCTGAGAACAAGTCATACTTAACAGCATCTCTTAAAATGCATTCCAACCCCCCTGGAAAACCAAAGGTGGAAAACACGCATGCAATACCTGAAGGCGATTTCCTCTTCACTTAGGTAAAACGCTTTTCCAAACCTCTTCTGCTTCCTACTTTCAAACACTGGGGTATCACTTAAAAGCAATCAAGTACTTCTCAAGAAAGAATGCATACAGTAATGGGGCACCCACATCCTAGTCACTCATCAAGGGAAATGTCAGGTCTTCTGTAAGTGCCTGTAAGCTGTGATTCAATTGCCCTTTCTTAGAACACCCTCCTCACCTCCCACCTCTTGGAATGAGAAGGTAGATACATAACTCATCCTAAACTTCAGAATTTGGGAATCTTAACAAATTTACTCTTAGGATTTCCTAGAGACCTTTTTCCAATAACAACAATGCAATGTTTACTTGATTCACAAAATTGGGAACATAGGACCCTGTTTGGTGGCAGTTTAATTCAGAAAATGCTCGACAAGTATGGTCAGATCATCAATAAGAGGAACTGACCTTCTCAGTTCTATACTTGGAAATAAGATGTGAGAAAACTGTGGAGGACATTTATTCGCTATCTCTAGAGCACCCATTCCCCAATTCTCTGCCAACAGCATGCAGAGTTTTCTTTAGTGAATTTGCCCTTCCCCCATCCCAACTATGCACTTGGGTGGGGTTAATACAACTTCCAGACCTCTGGTGGGCCATGGCAGGCTTAAGACAATCAGAGTAGCTCATCACCCTAGCCAAGGGATGGGCACATGGCCCAAATCAGGCCAATGGGAGCAAGTGAACGCCAGAGCCCAGGGCTTGAGCCGGAGCAACCAGAAAAGACCCTCTGCCCCAGGAGGGTGAGGTGCTGCTTGGTCAGGAGCTGCTGCAACCCTTTTATTTGATGAGGGGAGAGGGAGGAGTTGACAGAGGGCCACCATGTGGAACATGAGGATGAAGACCACCAAAGGCAGAGGGGAGAGGAGAGAAATGGGGATATTATGTGGCATAATAAGAGATATGTTTTGGGTCTTTGTCCCTTGTTCCTGGCACAGAGCTCCTAAATCCCATGGGACTTCCTGGGTGATAGGACCCACTTCTTGTTATAATGAGGTGACTCTTGCTGGGCTCCTGGATAGCTCCAAAATTGGAGCTGGTCACCAGAAAGACCAAGCTCTGATTAGAAACCTGGAACCTTCAGCCTAGCTCACATGGTGAAACCCCATCTCTACTAAAACTACAAAAATTAGCCGGGCATGATGGTGCATGCCTGTAATCCCAGCTACTCAGGAGGCCGAGGCAGAAGAATTGCTTGAACTCGGGAGGCGGAGGATGCAGTGAGCTAAGGTCGCACCACTGCACTCTAGCCTGGGCAACAGAGCGAGGCTCTATCTCAACAAACAAAACAAAACAAAACAAATTGATCATGCCTGTGTGATGAAACCTCCATAAAAACCCTTAGACAAAAGAGTCTAGAGAACTTCCAGGTTGGTGAACACATCCACGTGCCAAGAGGGTGGCATACCCCAGCTCAATGGGATAGAAGCTTCTGTGACTGGGGCCCTTCTGGGTCTTGCCCTATATGCCTCTTCTCCTGGCTGTTCATTTATATCCTTTAAAACAAATCCATAAACATAAGTAAAACATGTTCATGAGCTCTGTGAGCCATTCTAGAAAATTGTTGAACCTGAGGAGGGAGTTGTGAGAACCCCTAATTTATAGCCAGTCAGTCAGGAGTATGAGAGGCCAGGACTTGTGACTGGCATCTGAAGTGGAGGGCAGACTTGTGGGACTGAGTCCTTCACCTGTGGGGTCCGTGCTAACTCCGCATAGCTAGTGTCACAATTGAATTGAATTGTTGAATGCCTGTTCTTGTCTGGAGACTCAGAGAATTGGTTGTTGATGTTGGAGAACACCCCCCCTTGGTAATATCCTTGGAGCCACTGAATCTCCTAATTACCTGGACCAGTAACTTTGCTTTATATTGCAACCATTTGGAGATGAATTTTCTGTCATATCCAACATAAAGAGTCCTGGTGGAGAAGAACCAACCTCCTGGGCACACATCAAATCTCCCAGAGGAGTAACCAGGATGAGAATTAAAGAGAAATGCCATTTCAATAGTTCTGACATTTAAAAAGTTTAAAACACAAAAATTGTGTAGGATAACAAGAAAATTTGGAATGTCAAAATTGACTTTAGAGTGTACTTTGACCACTAAGTTAGGAGAGTGATGGAGAAAGAAAAGAACCACAGCAAGAGATTCTGTTAAATGAACCAACGTGGTTTGGGAAAAAAAAAAAAAAAAAAAAAAAAAGACTAAAGCAGAAAATGATCTATCAGTCAGGAAGGGGTGATGAGTGGAATAAAAGTGACCTAAGATCTTAGTATTTGTCTTTATCTATTTTTTGCTGCTATAACAGAATACCTGAGACTGGGTAATTTATGATGAACAGAAATTTATTGGCTCACAGTTCTGGAGACTGGGAAGTCCAAGATTGAGGGGTCAGCATCTTTTGAGGGCCTTCTTCCTCCATCATCCCATAGACGGAAGATGGAAGAGCGAGAGAGAGCACAAGAGTGAACTTGCAGCCTCAAGCTCTTTTAATAGTTGGCATTAATCCATTCATGAGAGCTTTGCCATAATAACCTAAAATATCCCCATACACCCACCTCCCAACACTATTGCATTGGGGGTTAGGTTTCTACACATGCTTTTGGGGAGACACATTCAGACCATAGTAGTATTGTTTGGAAGGAAGGTAAATATTGATAACTTCAGAGTTTGATCATTTAAATTATAATCAATAATATAATTAAAACAGAGCCTACAACTTTCAAACTAGTAGAGTTTGAAAAATAGAGAAAAAAAATCAATTCAAGGCCGGGCGCGGTGGCTCACGCTTGTAATCCCAGCACTTTGGGAGGCCGAGGCGGGCGGATCACGAGGTCAGGAGATCGAGACCATGGTGAAACTCCGTCTCTACTAAAAAAAATACAAAAAAATTAGCTGGGCGTAGTGGCGGGCGCCTGTAGTCCCAGCTACTCGGAGAGGCTGAGGCAGGAGAATGGCGTGAACCCGGGAGGCGGAGCTTGCAGTGAGCCGAGAGCGCGCCACTGCACTCCAGCCTGGGCGACAGAGCCAGACTCCGTCTCAAAAAAAAAAAAAAAAAAAAAAAAAAAAAATCAATTCAAAAGAAGGTGGGAAAGGATGGGAAAACACATAAAAGAACAAATTGGAAGGATGAAACAAAATGGTATAAATATATCCAAATATTTCGATAATCACAATGAAAGTTATGAACTCAAGGCAAAAGAAAAAGATTGTCAGACCAAATGTTTTAAATTATTCAAATAAATGCTATTTACAAGGAACACATTTAAAACATAGCATAAAGAAAAATTGAAAGTGTGAATTTTTAAAAGATTCAAGTATATTTTAATCAAAGAAATATGGGTATAGCTAATAAATACTGGGCGGTAGGGGGAGGTTTTAATGTAAAAAGCACTGAGTTCTCCAAGAAAAGATAACAATTTAAAGTATATAGAATACACTTAATAATATGGCCTTAAAATATATAAAGCAAACATTTACAGAACTACAACAAAACAGACAAACCTACAACCATAGCAGGAAAATTTAATACATTTTTCTGAGGAAGTAGTTGATCAAGTAGACAAAAATCTAAAAGGATATAGAAAAATTGAATGACATAATAAAATCTGTAGGATACACTTTTTCCTTGTAGATCGAATATTAATGAAAATTCACCACATAATGGACACTAAAGCAAGTTCAACACTTTTTTTTTTTTTTTTGAGACGGAGTCTCGCTCTATTGCCCAGGCTGGAGTGCAGTGGCATGATCTCGGCTCACTGCAAGCTGCGCCTCCCCAGTTCACGCCATTCTCCTGCCTCAGCCTCCTGAGTAGCTGGGATTACAGGTGCCCACCACCACACCCGGCTAATTTTTTGTATTTTTTAGTGGAGACAGGGTTTCACCGTGTTAGCCAGGATAGTCTCAACCTCTTGACCTCGTGATCCGCCCTCCTCGGGCTTCCAAAGTGCTGGGATTACAGGTATGGGCCACCATGCCGGCCAAGTTCAACACATTTTAAAGGAATGGTACCATACAAACAAAATTCTCTGACTTCAGTGTAATATATACCAAAGTTCAGGCCAGGCATGGTAGCTCACACATGTAATCCCAGCACTTTGGGAGGTTGACACAAGTGGATCACTTAAGGTCAGGAGTTTGAGACCAGCCTGGCCAACATGGTGAAACCCTGTGTCTACTAAAAATATAAAAATTAGCCAACAGTGGTGGTGCCCACCTGTAATCCCAGCTACTAGGGAGGCTGAGGCAGGAGAATCGTTTGAACCTGGGAGGCAGAGGCTGCAGTGAACCAAGATTGCACCACTGCACTTCCGCCTGGGCGACAGAGCAATACTTCGTTTCAAAAAAAAGAAAAAGAAAAAGAAAAATAACCACCATACCTGGTGGAAGCTGAACTTGAAAAAAATAAATACATAAATAAAATTCAGTAAGCAAAAAATCATAACTAAAATAATACCTTTGGAAGTTAAGAAACAAATAATTTATGAATCAAAGAACAAATCATAAAAATTTAAATATGTAAAACACAACATTAATGAAAATGCTATGTTTCAAAATGAGTTGAATGAAACTTTAAGAAATTAGAAAGATTAGGCTGGGCGCGGTGGCTCACGCCTGTAATCCCAGCACTTTGGGAGGCCGAGGCGGGCAGATCACGAGGTCAGGAGATTGAGACCATCTTGGCTAACACGGTGAAACCCTGTCTCTACTAAAAATACAAAAAAAGTTAGCCGGGCGTGGTGGCAGGTGCCTGTGGTTCCAGCTACTCAGGAGGCTGAGGCAGGAGAATGGCATGATCCCGGGAGGCGAAGCTTGCAGTGAGCTGAGATCGAACCACTGCACTTCAGTCTGAGAGACAGTGTGAGACTCCGTCTCAAAAAAAAAAAAAAAGAAATTAGAAAGATTAACATGAGATTTCCAAATAAAGTAGAATATACAAACAGAGACTAGAGCAGAAACAATTAGATAGAAAGTAAACTCACACTAGATGAGGTTTTTTAAAAGTCGAAAGTTGTTCCTTTGAATTTACTAATAAAATTGATAATTCTCTAGCAGGATTAAACAAGAGACAGAAAAACAGAGAAAGGGAGAAAAAGGAGAGAGAACACAAAACAATATTAGGAATGATGCTATAAATGCTAAAAAGATAAGAAGATATTTGGAAATGAAAAATATTACTTACCAAAATGGACTCAAGAAGAAATAGAAAAATGGAATAATCATAGTATCATTTTTTAAACTATAAATGAATGAATGAATGATTCAAAATTTTGTCACAAAGAGGCTAGGTGCAGTGGCTCATGCCTGTAATTCCAGACCTTGGGAGGCCGAGGCAGGAGAATCGCTTGAACCCTGGAGGTGGAGGTTGCAGTGAGCTGAGATCGCACCCCTGCACTCCAGCCTGGAGGCAGAGCAAGACTCCGTCTAAAAAAAAAAAGAAAATCAAAATTCTGTCACAAAGAAAACTGGCCTAGATGATTTTGGCAAATTCTACCAAACGTTTAAATAGCAAAGTAAATCCAATTCACATATTTTTTTCCTAGAGCATAAGAAAAAAAGAAAAGAAAAAGACCACTTTCCAAGTCATTTTATGAGGCTAGCAAAGGATTGATATCAGAACCGGATGAGGACAGTACAAGAAAGGAAAATTATAGACAAGTTTTACTTAAGACTGTTGATTCAAACATCCTAAACATGCTATGATCAAACCAAATCTAGAAATAGGTGTGGGAGGTGGGGGAGTACACCAGAATTAAATTTGACCCAAAGAATACAAGTTTTTTTTTAATCTTAGAAAAGTAAAATAAAATTTACCAATGAACCAAAGAAGAAAAATAATCTAACAGTAATAGATTTTTTAAAAAGATTAATTAAACATTGGTAAATTAAAAATAAAAAACAAACCCTGAGCATTGCTTCTGGCCAATGGAATATGGCAAAGGTGATGGGATGTCACTCCCAAGATTATGCATTTTTTTTTTTTTTTTAAATAAGATTCCATGTCAATGGCCTGGAGAGATTTTCCTACTGGCCTTGATACAACAGATCTGTTGTGAACTGCCAAGGCCTACGGCAGGGGACTGTGGGCAGCCACTAGGAGCTGAGAGTGACCAACAGCCAGTAATAAGCCAGGGCCACCAGTCATGTAGCCACCAGGAAATGAATTCTGCCAGCAATTTGAATGAGCTTAGAGAAAAGAATATTCTCTAGTTGAACCTCCAGACAAGAATGCAGCCTGGCCAAATGTTGACTAATCCTTGTGAGACTCTGACCAAATAACCCAGCTAAGCTGTACCCAGGCTCCTGAACCATGGAAACTGAGGTAATAAATGTGTGTTGTTCTGAGTCATTAAACCTGTGGTAATTTGTTATGCAGCAATAGAAAGTTAATACAAAAGGGAACTTCCTTAACACAGTCAATGGCATCTGCAAAATGATATCTTCCTGAAGCACACATCATACTTACCGGTAAAATCAAGATGCCTGTTATTACCCCCTCCACACTGGAGGGCCTAGCGGTGTAATAAGGCTGGAAAAATAAACAAGAGGAAAAGGATTAGAAAGGTAGAAAATTTTGTCATTATTGGCAGCTGCTATGTTTATCTACACATCTACTTAAAAGCATCTAAAGATAGATTGTTAGAATTAATAAGACAGTATGATTGCTGGTACAAATTCAACATATACAAATTAATTACATTTCTATACCCTAGCAATAAGAAGCTGGAAATGAATTTTTTAAGAAAAGACACCATTTAAAATAGCATCCAAAAATATTAAAATCTTAGCAATAAACTAACAAAAGGCTTGTTAAAGCCTTACAGAGAAAATTATGAAATATTGTTAAAGGACAATAAAGAAAACCTAAATAAATGGAAAAATATCCGTGTTCAGGATTAAAAAGAATTTATTCTTTCCCAAATGAATCTATAAATTTAACGCAATGCCAGTCAAAATCCAAACATGCTTTTTAATGGAAAATGGCAAACTGATTGTAAAATTTACATAAAAACAAAAGAGGCTTTGACATTTCTTTTCTTTATTTTATTTTATTTTATTTTATTTTTGAAATGGAGTCTAGCTCTGTCACCCAGACTGGAGTGCAGTGGCACAATCTTGGCTCACTGCAACCTCTGTCTCCTGTGTTCAGGTGATTCTCATGCCTCAGCAACCCCCTAGTAGCTGAGACTACAGGCGCCCACAACCACACCCGGCTAATTTTTGTATTTTTAGTAGAGACGGGGTTTCATCATGTTGGCCAGGCTGGTCTCAAACTCCTGACCTCAGGTGATCCACCCGCCTCGGCCTCCCAAAGTGCTGGGATTACAGGCGTGAGCCACAGCACCCAGCTGAGGCTTTGACATTTCTGAAGAAGAACAAGGTGGAAGGATTTGCCTTACCATATATCACGGGTGTTTGTCAGAAAGCTTTAATAATTAAGGTAATGAGGTCTTTGGGTAGGGAGAGAGAGGCAAATTGAACAGTGGAACACAATAGAGAGCTGATAAACAGACTCATACATTGATGGAAACTTGATTTATTATTGAGCTGGCCTTGCAAATCAGGTGGGGAAGAAAAGTGGGATATTCAATAAATGATGTTGGAACAGTAGTTACCTAAACTTACATACAAAAATTAACTCTGGTTGAATTAAAAGCATAAATGTAAAGAAAAATTGTGATACTTTTCAGAAGGCAATGGAAAACATTTCTTAAAGAAGACTCCAAAAGCTCAAATCCTAAGGGGAATGATTGACAAATTTGAGTAGATTACATTAAGCCCTTCTGTTCCATAATTTTTCTTTTAAATGAGCAGACAAGCCACAAATTTGGAGATGTTTGCAATTCATGTAACTTACAAAGTCAAGCAATTCCCCCTCCGAGGGAAAAATAAAATAGGCAAAAGCAAGGAACAGGGACTTCACAGTAAAGGAATCACGAATGGCCATAAACATGAAAAGATGGTCAACTTCATTAGCAATCAAGGAAATGCTAATGAAATCACAAAGTACCACTTCCCAACCACTACAGTGACCAAAAAAACCCCTGAAAATCAGACAATACCAAACATCGTATATGGAGCAACGGGACCTCTCACCTACTACTAGTGATGTGTAATTGGTATAAGCACTTTGGAAAACCATTTGGCATTATTAAGACAAGTTAAATATGTGCCTATCTAAAGACAGTATTATTTGCAAAACAAAACCCCAAAACCAATAGAATTAACCCAAATCAAGAATAGGATGGATAATAATTCACTGGATGAAGAGTCATCCAAAGGTTGCAAAGATGCAACAACGAAAATGAAATAAATGAACTACAGGGGTGTGCATCAGCAGCCGTGACTCTCAGTCACACAATGTTGAGGGAGGAAGCAAGCCAGGGAAGATGGCTTGTTCTGCATACAATCTGCATGTTGCAGTGGTATGATCTTCAAACACAGGCAAAAGTAAATAATAGGCTTAAAGATACACACATTGGACCTCATGGGGGAGGCACAGGGATGAGGTTGGGGAGGGGTGCCAGGGGAATTCTAAGCTCCTGACACTGTTCTAGTTCTCAATCAGGGTAGGCAACACACAGGTGTTCACTTTATTCTCCTTTAACTTGGATAAAGATGTGTTTATACACTCTCTCTTATGCCTGCTATACTTTATGGTTTTAAAATTTCTTAATAAAGCAGCATCCTAAAAATGCAGTTTTCCCTGTGGTCCAGTGTGGCTGACTGGCATAGAGAGTGTATTCGCATCTGAGGTCACTGGGAAGAATGACCTGACACCAGTGAAGCTGGCAGAGCTGCAGGGCACACTGGAGCCTCTGGCCATCTGGAGTTCAGAAGACAAGACGTCCACACTTCAGTTAGGAGCAGAGCTTTATCTCCAGAGGACTTTGATGTTGAACATATGACAGAAGCTCGTAAAAACTGAGAAGGGACAAAGGAGAAAACAGTCCTTTCAAGTTTCCATGAGGAAAAAGAGCGCTGCTTAGCCTGGGATTGGAGTCAGCTAGACCAGAATTCTTTTTTCTTTTTTTGAGACGGAGTCTTGCTCTGTCGCCGAGGCTGGAATGCAGTGGCCCGATCTCGGCTCACTGCAAGCTCCACCTCCCAGGTTCATGCCATTCTCCTGCCTCAGCCTCCTGAGTAGCTGGGACTACAGGCGCCCACCACCACACCCGGCTAATTTTTTTGTAGAAGAGATAGGGTTTCACTGTGTTAGCCAGGATGTAGACCAGAATTCTTATCTTGACTTAGGTACTTACCAGCTAGTAGCCTTCTACGAGAAAGTTGCTTCAACTCTGAGCCTCAGCATCCCCATCTGCAAAAGGGGAATAATGTTGGGACTTTTGCCAGAAGATTGCTGTGAAGATTAAATGAAATAACATATGTGAGGTCACCTCCTACAGGCACACACAGCCGAGCCTCATGT
Source organism: Hylobates moloch (assembly GCF_009828535.3). Classification (NCBI taxonomy): domain Eukaryota; kingdom Metazoa; phylum Chordata; class Mammalia; order Primates; family Hylobatidae; genus Hylobates; species Hylobates moloch. The sequence goes on from NW_026652280.1 coordinate 100,622,115, forward strand.
TGCTTGTGTAGAGCTGCTTATTATTTCCAAGCTTTGTGTTTTACCCAGAGGGAGCTGACTTACTTAACCATTGTTTCTTTTCATCTAATGATGGCGATTTCTAGTCTCTGCCATATCTAGCTCCAACTGATTCTCAGCATAAAATAAGGAGGGCTGGAAATCTCAACATAGTGTCCCAAGGGCTGCAAATCAAGAATGTGGCTGGCACGGCTCATATTATACCCATGGAATCTAAGCACATCATGCACTGTGATTAAAAAGAGGCTTTACTGCTTCAATCTTGATCATCCTCCCAACCATCAAGAAATTGTTAGAACTGACAAATATCCCAATATAATTTTACAGAAATCTGAATTTTTAAAAGAAGACCATTAAAAAGTTGAGCCCAGGCAGGGCACGGTGGCTCACACCTGTAATCACAGCACTTGGGGAGGCCGAGGAGGGCAGATCACGAGAGGTCAGGAGTTTGAGACCAGCCTGGCCAACATGGTGAAACCCTGTCTCTACTAAAAACACAAAAATTAGCTGGGCGTGGTGGCAGGCGCCTGTAATCCCAGCTACCCAGGAGGCTGAGGCAGGAGAATTGCTTGAACCGAGGAGGCAGAGGTTGCAGTGAGCCGAGATCGTATCACTGTACTCCAGCCTGGGTGACAGAGCAAGAATCTGTCTCAAAAAAAAAAAAAAAAAAAAAAAAAAAAAGTCGAGCCCGGAACATTAAGGAAAACTCTGTGGCCCTGAGGAGGTGGCAACCCCTTGTTGCTGCTGAGGAGGCTCTCAGAGGCCTGCGTCTGCTGCATTGCCTCCCCACCTCACCCCTACAGAGCGCCCCCCACACTTGTAACCCCGGCAGGTGCACAGCTCCTCCCCACAGCTCTCAGCCCTTCTGCCCACCTAACCCACTAGTTAGTTAGGCCCCTCTGCCATCTTCCACCGGGTGGGGACCGGCACAGAAATGGATTCTGCCCAATCGTGCCTCCATATCCTGCACTGTGAAAATACTCTCTTTTCTTCCTTTCCCCCGAAATGAGGTAAGTCTGTGAAATAACAACCACCATGCATTCAACTCAACAATCTACTCTCTTCTCTCACCAAAATTGCTGTGATGCTTCTGGCTAAATTAATTATAAATTTTCTTCAATATGTCAAAATTCTTGGAGCCAAAAAGATGGGCTTTTAAATAAGAACCATCTAGAGCTCAAATTATACTCTCCTCTTCCTGAAAATTCTTCAGGGGCTCTCCCTGCCTGTGGGATAAATTCTAGATTCCTTGGCATGATTTCTTTTTTTGTTTGTTTGGGGTTTTTTTTTTTGTTTTTTTTTTTGAAATGGAGTCTCACTCTGTCACCCAGGCTGGAGTGTGGTGGCGCGATCTCAGCTCACTGAAAGCTCCGCCTCTGGATTCACACCATTCTCCTGCCTCAGCCTCCTGAGTAGCTGGGACTACAGGTGCCCGCCACCACACCTGGCTAGTTTTTTGTATTTTTAGTAGAGACGGGGTTTCACTGTGTTAGCCAGGATGGTCTCGATCTCCTGACCTCATGATCTGCCCGCCTCGGCCTCCCAAAGTGCTGGGATTACAGGCGTGAGCCACCGCACCTGGCTTAAATGATTAGTTTGTTTGTTTGTTTGTTTTGAGATAGAGTCTCGCTCTGATCCCCAGGCTGGAGTGCAGTGGCGAGATCTTGGCTCACTGCAAGCTCCGCCTCCCAGTTTCATGCCATTCTCCTGCCTCAGCTTCCCGAGTAGCTGGGACTACAGGCGCCTGCCATCATGCCTTGGCATGATTTCTAAGCCTGTCACATGGTAGCCCCAATCCACCTTTCCAGCCTTCTCCTCTCTGCCTTTTACCCTCCTTCCTCATCCCCCCGTCCCTCTTCAGTTACCCTGTCTCACACTTACACACACATAATCAGGTTTCAGAAACCTGTTCCATAGACCTTTATTCCCTGTGGCTTTGCACCCGCTGTTCTCCCTGCCTGAATGGCTCTTATCTACATTTTGTTTAGAAAACTCTACCACATCCTTCAAGATCCACTCTATAAAGCCCTGCCTATCTCCCTCACTCTGATGATAACAGCTCCCATTTATTTAAACACCCACTGATTCTCAACCTGCACATCAGGATCACTGGAACTACCAAGGATCATCCCAGAACTACCGAGTCAGAATCTCCCATGGTGGGAATAAAGCACTGTTCCTTTCCCAAAGTTTCCCAAGTGATTCTAATGCATGGCCATGGCTAAGAAGCTGTGCTGTGTGGGGCAGCAACTGAGATCCTGGGTTCTGGAGCCAAACACTGTGGGTCTAAAGGCCAGCTGTGCTGCTAACCAGCTGCCTAACCTTGGGCCAGACTCAACTTCTCCATGCTCTGTAAAGTACAGATGATGGGCTGGGCACAGTGACTCCCACCTGTAATCTCAGCACTTTGGGAGGCCGAGGCGGGTGGATCATAGGTCAGAAGATCGAGACCATCCTGGCTAACATGGTGAAACCCCGTCTATACTACAAGAACAAAAAATCAGCCAGGTGTGGTGGCATGCGCCTGTAGTCCCAGCTACCCCAGAGGCTGAGGCAGGAGAATCACTGGAACCTGGGAGGTGGAGGTTGCAGTGAGCCGAAATCACGCCACTTCACTCCAGCCTGGGCAACAGAGTGAGACTCCATCTCAAAAAAACATAATAATAATCAAATAAATAAATAGAAATAAATTAAATGAAGGCACAGAATGGCTACAGTTTGTGAATTGCTTGTTTTTTTTCTTATCTTTATTTTATATATTCTATGTGTTAAATGTGATATTATATATATTTCCAGTCTATATGTCTTGTAATATAGTAAGACACTTCCAAATCGTCTGTGAAAATAGTGTGTTAGTGTGAGCTGCTGTAACAAAAATAACATAGATTGGGTAGCTCAAACAACATAAATTGATTTCTCATGGTCCTGGAGGTTGGGGAAGTCCAAGATTTGGTTTCTGGTGAAGGACCTCTTCCTGGTTTGCTGACAGCCACTTTCCTGCTTTACCCTGATATGGGGGAGGGAGGGAGAGAGAAAGAGAAAGAGAAGGAGTGTGAGAGCCTGTCTCTTATGTCTCTTCTTTTAAGGGCAGTACTCCCGTTCATGAAGGCTTCACCCTCATGACCTAATTACCTCCCAAAGACTCCACCTCCCAATATTATCACATTGCAGATTAGGGCTTCAACATATGGATTTGGGGGAGACACAAACCTTCAGTCCATATGAGATAGTATATAGATTCATTAACAGTGTTTGTCAATGATGTCATTTTTACTCAAATTTAACTCCTCGAGAGAAGGGGTAGAGGAGTGAAATTCCTATTTGCTGCTGCTCTCTAATTAACAGAAATGCAAACATGTGGAATACACGTTTGTTGAAGAATATGTTTGTTTTAAAGGATATGTGTCAAATGGAGGAGGCACAGGGTCGAGCTGAGGTGGAGCCAAGTAGCTGGCGAAGGTAGCAGAAGCAACAACAGCAGAAACCAACTCCGATGAAGACAAATCGTTCTCTGGAGGGTAGACGTCATGTGACAGCAGCTCCTGCTGGCTGGAAGAGCAACAACGGCCTCCACCTGGGCGGGAAGCAGCTGGAGATACCTGTCCTAACCCAGCCCAGTGGATGCTCTGTGCTGCAGGGACCTGTGTTAGGCTCAGTTGCTAGTAACAAGTGAGGGACCAGGGGTCGAGATCACACCCCATCATCAAAGCCGGGGAAAGCCGGGGTTCCCAACCCCCAGACCCCAGTCGTATTTATAAGTATTCTTTTGGCTTTATCTGTATAAGCTTTTTGGTCTATGGTCTTTCTTTCGTGTCATTCTGTTTCTCAAAAGCCTCTGTTTTTCCCTGTGTGCTCACATTTCCTGGGAAGCGTAATGTGCACCTCATAAGGGTGAGCAGCTGAAGCCCAGCGCTTGACCTGCGATCTTCCTGGTGAGCTGGGGCAGCGGCAGATGGGCTGGAAGGGTAGGTCATACTCACTGGGGTCACAGGCCTCTCTGGTGCCCAGTATGGCTCCACACTCCTTATTCCTAGCACTCTGCCAGGTGACAGACAGAGGCACGTCTCTTTTATAAGTGGTTGGTTATAGTAATCCCTTTTGAGGAAGAAGATGGGAGAAAATATTCAAGAACCCTTGGACCCTTGGGTCTGGGGCAGGCTCTGGAAGTTCAGATCAATTAGATTAAAATAACCAAGTTTCCTTTATTATTTATTTTTATTTTTTTGAGACAGGGCCTTGCTCAGTCACCCAGGCTGGAGTGCAGTGGCACAATCAGGGCTCACTGCAGCCTCGACTTCCCGGGCTCAAGAGATCCTCCTGCCTCAGCCCCCCAAGTAGCTGGGACTACAGTCATGCCCCACCATGCCCAACTACAGTCATGCCCCACCATGCCCGGCTGCTTTTTTTTGAATTTTAGTAGACACAAGGTCCTACTATGTTGTCCAGGCTGGTCTGGAACTCCCAAGCTCAAGTGATCCTCCTGCCTCAGACTTCCAAAGTGCTGGGATTACAGGTATGAGTCACCATGTCGAGTCCAAGTTTCTCTTTACAGACGGCTACTTTTACAGGTAGCAGGTGAGACTCACCTGGGACTGGAAGTGGCCAGCACAGCTGGTCTCCTCTGTAAATGTGAAGGCCTCCTACCTACCCACCTCTCTCCTTCCATGAAGGCCTCTTTAGGTGCATTTGAAAGCCCAGCATAAGCAAGCCTATTCAGTTTGGACCAACCAGGTGAGACCTGAGTGCAGAGGAGAAAGAGGAGCTGAGCAGGAGCCTGGTCAAAGGGAGGAGACCACTGTGTTCAGCTGGACTGGAAGCCACAGCTCTAACCAGGTTGTCTCTCTTCATTCTCTTCTTCTGTGTCCTCCCCCTTCTCCCCAAATGTTTAGAAAAAATCCATCCCTGTCTCTGAGAGATCAGGCTTTACTTTTTGATATAAAGTTGGCGGGGGTGTTGGAGGAAAGTTTTGCCAAGTAATAAATACAGAACAGATTCTCTCAACTCATCGCAGGCTGATGCATTGGCGGCTCAACAATTGCTGGGCCCTGCAGACGAGTCATTAATTTGCTGATTCACTTCTAGAGAAAGCCCACCAACTTTAATTTCCTCATTTATTTCCATAGATAAACGATGCCCTCTCTCCATGGACAAGCTAATGGATTTTATAATTACTCATTTCTGCTTTCTTTTCACATTATATTCCAGTTTCAAAATTGGAGTTTAGTGATTGAAATACCTGTAATATCAATATTTCATTTCGAAAGACATTTTCATCTTTTTTAAAAATGTTTTTGTATTTTATTATTTTTTTTAAAGACAGAGCCTTGCTCTGTCACTCAGGCTGGAGTGCAGTGGCTCGATCTTAGCTCACTGCAAGCTCCACCTCCCAGGTTCACCTGCCATTCTCCTGCCTCAGCCTCCCGAGTAGCTGGGACTACAGGTGCCTGCCACCATATCCGGCTAATTTTTGTATTTTTAGTAGAGACAGGGTTTCACCGTGTTAGCCAGGATCGTCTCGATCTCCTGACCTAGTGATCTGCCCACCTCGGCCTCCCAAAGTGCTGGGATTACAGATGTGAGCCACCGTGCCCAGCCAAGACATTTTAATCTTAAGTGAATAGTCCAAAGAATCATGTCCCCTGACACACAAGTCCAGCTGTTTATTTCAGGTTGGCAGTTTGCTTTATTACTTTCATACCAGATGAATTGCAAAGATTAATTATTGTTGCTAACTTCTTAAAGATTAAAAGCACTACACTGGTGTTAGGCATTGCTTCATGTTTTCTGGAGCCATATGATTCAGAGAACCCCCCAAAGTATGATTTATTCCCTTTTTCTTACAGAACAGTGCAGTGGACAGAGCAAGAGTTTGGCATCAGACCTACCAGGGTCCACATTCCAGCCCTCCACTGACTAGGGTGTGTCATTAGGCAAGTTATTTAAACTTCTGAATCTCAGTTTTCTCATCTGCAAAATGGAGGCAAAAAATATCCATTAAAAGGACTGCTAAGAATTAAATGTGATTGCTTAAAGCAGTGATTCTCTGGACCAGCGGCATCAGCATCATCTGAGAACTTCTTAAAATGCAAAATCTCAAGCTCCAACCTAGACCTACGAAATCAGAAGTGTCAAGACCAGCTCGGTTGGGGAGACCCTAACCCAGCAGCACTAGAGGAATTAAAGACACACACACAGAAATACAGAGGTGTGAAGTGGGAAACCAGGGGTCTCACAGTCTTCAGAGCTGAGAGCCCCGAACAGAGATTTACCCACATATTTATTAGTGGTAAGTCAGTCATTGGCATTGTTTCTATGGATATTCGATTAACTAAAAGTATCCCTTATAGGAAACGAAGGGATGGGCCAAATTAAAGGAATTGGTTGGGCTAGTTAACTGCAGCAGGATCATGTCCTTAAGTTACAGATCGCTCATGCTATTGTTTGTAGCTTAAGAATGGCTTTAAGCGGTTTTCCGCCCTGGGCGGGCCAGGTGTTCCTTGCCCTCATTCCCATAAACCCACAATCTTCCAGCTTGGGCGTTAGGGCCATTATGAACATGTAACAGTGCTGCAGAGATTTTGTTTATGGCCAGTTTTGGGGCCAGTTTATGGCCAGATTTTGGGGAGCCTGCTCCCAACGCACAAGTTCTGGGGGTGGGGCCCAGCAATCTGTGGTTTTTTGTTTGTTTTTTGAGACAGGGTCTCGCTCTGTCACCCAGGCTGGAGTGCAGTGGTGCAATCGTCTCTTACTGTAGCCTCAACCTCCTAGGCTCAAGCAGTCCTCTTACCCATGCCTCTTGAGTATCTGGGACTACAGGCATATGCCACCATGCTCAGCTAATTTCTTAAGTTTTTGTAGAGACAATGGTCTCACTCTGTTGGCCAGGCTGATCTCCAACTTCTGGCATTGAGTGATCCTCCTGCCTCGGCCTCCTGAGTATCTGGGATTACAGGTGTGAGCCACCGTGCCAAGCCGGTCTGTTTTAACCAGTCCTTCTAGGTGATTCTGATGCACACTTAATTTGAGAACCCCTGGTTTAAAACATATAGCATACAGCAAGTGCTCAATAGTTCCTTTTTCCTCCATTATCTTTAAATAACACTAGTAATTCTCTGCATTAAATGACTTGTACACAACATGAGCTGCTGAGTTCAGCCTGCTTGTTCAGTTTTAGCTAACACCAACTCTGGAGCTAGATAGCCCTTTGAGGATGGATACCTATAGTCCAAAAACATCATGTCATTCACCTCAAAGATGTCATTTTCCACGAAGCACATTGAAGAGGGGGTGGGCAAATAACACTGTCTATTAGTTTATGGAGGGTTCCTTCATAGGAAGAGACCTAAAGCACTGTTTTCATTTCAGGAAGAAACCAGGTCTCACGAATTCCCAGAGTCAAGCTCCTAGTGGGGCCGGAGCCCTGAGTAAATGCTGCCATCCTGTGGGCAGAAGCGAGACACAGTGCATGGCCACCCAGTCTGTCCAATTAGCACTTACCGGGCATCTGGAGCACACCAGGCCCAAAGAGGGGTCCAGGCAGGTATAAAGGCCATACCCCAAGGTGCTCGCTACAGGATAGCAGAGATGAGTATGTCCCCAGTGCAGAGGCCAGAGTGGGGAGGTGCTCAATCTCAAGTGCCTGAAAGGACTTTTTTTTTTTTTTCTTCTGTAGAAACAGAGTCTCACTATATTGCCCAGGCTGGTCTCAAACTCCTGGGCTCAAGTGATCCTCCGATCTTGGCCTCCCAAAGTGCTGGGATTACAAGTGTGAGCCACTACACCCAGCCAAGACTATTTAAATATACAATCTTTTTCCTAAGGGCAGTGGAGCATTTGCAGAGCTATTAATACATTTTTCACAGAACAACAAATATACGGATTTTTTTAAATGAGAAACTGAAAATTAAGGGTGATAAAAATGCTATTCAAAGACTCAGCTTCTAATTATAGTCTTCTAATGGAGAAAACATGGAACCAATTCATTTCTCTTGCTGTAACAGACGCTCTGTGAGAGCTCCCATTGAGAAATAGATGCTCTCATTTATGTCTGTTCATGCCGCATGATTTAAAATTCTGGGAGGATATTTCATTTTAACACAAACTACCATCCTTTGAGCAAATGCAATTAACTTAAATTCTAGATATACCTAATTTGGCCTTTCATATAAGTAAAAAATATTTATCCACCTACCAAAACAAGAAATCGCTTAAAACAATGATGGAGTGGCCGGGCATGGTGGCTCACACCTATAATCCCCACACTCCCGGAGGCCGAGGCGGGCGGATCACCTGAGGTCAGGAGTTCCAGACCAGCCTGGCCAACACGGCGAAAACCCGTCTGTATTAAAAGTACAAAAATTAGCCAGGCATGGTGGTGGGCATCTGTAATCCCAGCTACTTGGGAGGCTGAGGCAGGAGAATCGCTTGAACCCAGGAGGCAGAGGTTTCAATGAGCCGAGATCTCACCACTGCACTCCAGCCTAAGCAACAAGAGTGAGACTCAGTCTGAAAAAAAAAAGAAAAGAAAACAATGATGGAGCATGTCAAAATCATATGGAAGCCAGTTTGCAGGCACACTCGGTGGCCAAACCTAGAACAATTAAGGTATCAAAATAAGTAATCAAGTAGGCCAGACATGGTGGCTCATACTTGTAATCCCAGCACTTTAGGAGGCCAAGGTGGGCAGATTGCTTAAGCTCAGGAGTTGGAGACCAGCCTGGACAACATGGTAAAACCCTGTCTCTACCAAAAATACAAAAAATTAGCCAGGCCTGGTGGTACATGCCTGTAATCCCAGTTACTTGGGAGGCTGAGGTGGGAGGATCACTTGAACCTGGGAGGCGGAGATTGTGGTGTGCCGAGATGATGCCACTGCACTCCAGCCTGGGCAACAGAGCAAAATAAATAAATAAATAAATAAATAAATAAATAAATAACAAAAATAAGTAATGAAGTAATAACAGATTGCAATCCATTCAATGAATAGGAAATGTGAGTCTAAAGTGATGCAAATCAATTAAATAAGTAAATAGAAAGTTCGATGAAGAATAGGATATTTACATAGTTTTGGAATACTGCTCTGCAAAATATTAATTACAAAGGGAGTAAGAGTAACTTTACAGTGAAAAGCCCTGGCAGACACCACCTAAATCAAGTGATCAGAGCACGCATTATCAATAACGGAACAAATCAGAATCTTGTTCCACCTGATGGAATGTGATAGGGACACAGTACCACTTCTATGATGCTCCTCTCAAAGATGTATAAGCTGAATCGAATCATGGAGAGACAGCTGACAAACTCAAAGTGAGGGACATTTTACAAAATAGCCTGTAATCTTCAAAAGTGTCAAAGTCATGAAAGTTAAGGAAAACCTGAGGAACTGTTCCAGACTGAAAGAAAGTAAAGACACTTAGGACCTAAATGCAACATGTGATTCTGCACTGGATTCTTCTACTGTAAAGACCATTATTGGAACAACTGGCAACACTTGAATAGGATCTGAGGGCTGGAGAGTAGTTACATATCAATATCAAGTTTCTCATGGTGATGGCTGGAGTAGGGTCACATAGGAGAATGACCTTGTTTGTAGGAATCACACACTGAAGTATTTGGGGGTAAAGGGACATCAGGGTGAAAACTTACTCTCCAGTGATTTTGGGATTTTGGTAGTGGAGTTCTTCTTCTTCTTCTTTTTTTTTTTTTTTTTTTTGGGGGGACAGAGTCTCATTCTGTTGCCCAGACTGGAGTGTGCAGTGGGGTGATCTCGGCTCACTGCAATCTCCACCTCCTGGGTTCAAGCAATTCTCCTGCCTCAGCCTCCCAAGTAGCTGGGATTACAGGTGCCCACCACCATGCCCAGCTAATTTTTGTATTTTTAGTAGAGGCAGGGTTTCACCATGTTGGCCAGGCTGGTCTCGAACTCCTGCCCTCAGATGATCCACCCGCCCCTGCCTCCCAAAGTGCTGGGATTACAGGCGTGAGTCACCATGCCAGGCCTGTGGTGGATTTCTTCGTACAATCCTTGCAACTTTTCTGTAAATTTGTGATTTTAAGATTAACAATAAAACTATTTTTTAAAAACGAGTATCAACTCTGGAGTCAGATTATTTGGATTGTAATCCAACCTCTTCCCCTTAGTAGTTACATGATTTTGGGCAAGTTACTTAAGTTCTCTGTGCCTTAATTTTCATATCTGTACAATGCTAGCATAATAGGATTATTGCGAGGATTAAAAGAGAACAATAAATGTTACATATTAATATGTTAACATGTAATTTACAACAATAGGAATCATTTAATTTATCATCCAAACTGTATACGTTTGAGAGTATAATATGTGTCAACTGCTCCTTCCCCAAAGAGATCATAAAAGCAACTTGTTTATCAGCAAAGCTAAATGTATTGTTTAATGGGGCAAGGAAGACTACTACCTCGACAGCCTTAGTAGTGTCTCAGGAGGAGATCATGGGTGGGATATTCACATGGGTTAGAGGGTCTGTGTTAAAGTGGGTCTTTCAAGGCAGGGGCCTGGGGCAGGGGGATGACTGCGATTGAACAAAATTCATGATACTAATATAATAGTTTAGGATTGGTGGATACAGGGAGGAGAGGGTTTTGAAGCCAGCCTTGAGGAGTAAACAGCCCTTTGATAAGCCAGTTGAGTGACCTCCTGCTCTGAGAAGCAGGCTATTAACCTGATGAAGGCCAGCTGAGTTGTCTATATTGCGATAAATTTGCCACTTCATCTTCTTGGGCAAGAATTTCCTGGAATTGAAGACCATGTTAACTCCATCTTAGCTCTTAATCCTATTAAACGATGTGGCTAAAGATGGTTTCCATTCTCAGAGGACACTAACCAGACAAGACTTAGGGAAAACAGACATAAGCCAGCATGTATGGTCACCCTACCTACTCCTAGGCAGACATCAATGCCACATAGTATATGTATTATTATCTCCACCTTGCAGATAAGGAAATTGAGGCTCATGGCCATTAGGAAGAGCAACTAATTGAGCTTTGGCGTGGTCGGTGGAGATTAAAGCCAAGTGTAGTTCTGAATAATTAGCAAGAAGTAATTAATCAGGTGACGAAGGGAAGAGGTGAACAGATGGGGTAGAGCAGGGTGGTGTTCTGTGGTGAGTGAATCTGCTGCCAAAGCACAAAGGAGGTGACAGTGTCTGAAGGAAGAGGCTGACAAATTCAGTTTCTCTGAAAGAAATATTTAATAGGAACTTATGAATTGAAGCCATGTTTCAGGTGACTGCAAGATGGTGGATCCCTGGCCTGGCGCGGTGGCTCATGGCTGTAATTCCAGCACTTTGGGAGGCCAAGGCGGGCGGATCACCCGAGGTCAGGAGTTCGAGACTGGCCTGCCCAACATAGCGAAACCCCGTCTCTACTAAAAATACAAAAAACTAGCCCGGCGTGGTGGTGGGCGCCTGTAATCCCAGCTACTTGGGAGGTTGAGGCAGGAGAATCCCTTGAACCCGAGAGGCGGAGGTTGCAGTGAGCCAAGATCATGCCACTGCACTCCAGCCTCGGCAACAAGAGCAAAACCTCATCTCAAAAGAAAAAAAAAAAGATGGTGGATCCCCACACTGGCCCTCCAAAAAGTATCTTTTGCACAGGAAGCTTTTAGGAAAAGACATGTTGAGCTGGTCACATCTCAGATTTTCTTGCTGAAACTCATGACCACTGGGGAGCTCAGGTAAGCAATTTTTTTTTTTTTTTTGAGATGGAGTCTCGCTCTGTTGCCAGGCTGGAGTGCAGTGGTGCAATCTTGGCTCACCGCAAACTCCGCCTCCTGGGTTCAAGCAATTCTCTTGCCTCAGCCTCCAGAGGAGCTGGGACTACAGGCACACGCCACCGTGCCCAGCTAATTTTTGTATTTTTAGTAGAGACAGGGTTTCACCATGTTGGCCAGGATGGTCTTGATCTCCTGACCTCATGATTTGCCCACCTCGGCCTCCCTAAGTGCTGGGATTACAGGTGTGAGCCACTGCGCCTGGCCCAGGTGAGCTGTGAAGAGTTATCTATGCTACAGGCATCACTTAAAAACACTGCTGCAGAACACCTTGGTACGCTGGAGTAAAGCAGCCATCAGAGCAGTTTTGCTTCACGATGGTATTGATACAGGACAGGAGAGCCCCAAAACTGGGGCTTAGCCCTGGAGGGTTCTTGGCTTTACCCAGGAAAGAATTCAAGGATGAGCCTGTGGTGTTAAACAGCAGCTTTTATTGAAGTGGCTGCGTACAGCAGTAGCACAGGTACTGCTCCTTGCAGAGCAGGGACATCCTATAGGCAGTGGGCTCAAACTAGCAGCTCAGAGGCAGCTCAGCAGTGGCATTTATACCCACTTTTAATTATATGCAAATTAAGGGGTGGTTTATGCACAAATTTCCAAGAAAAGGTAACTTCCGGGTCATTGAGTCATTGCCATGGAAATGGGCAGTAACTTCTAGGTGCTGCCATGGCATTGGTAAACTGACATGGCACACTGAGGGGTGTGTCTTGTGGGAAGCTGCTTTTGTCCCACCCTGTTTTAGCTTCCTCAATGTGGTCTGGTGTCTGAGCCCCAACTCCTGAGTCAAGTCCCACCTCCTATTTCACTCTTGCTCTTGCCATGCAACAGGCTGTTTTCCTACAGGCAGGAAGAAGTGTTTCTAGCAAAAGGAGCAGGGTCCTCCTGGGGAAGTAAAGTACTTCATTCTGGGGAGAGCTGCAGTGGAAGTGGAGAGGGCCCTGAGAAGAGGCCTGGGATCTCTTGCTGTGGAATTTGGGCTCTATTCCAAGGGTGATGCCAAGTCACTGGAGGGTGGTGGACAGGAAGTGACTTGTGCTCAGATGAGCATTTCAAAAGTTAAAGCTGGCTGCAGTGGTGGAACGATGGGTTGGAAAGAACAGTTAGGGGCTGATTCAGTAATTCAAAAAGAAATACACATGAATCTAAAGAAATTAGACTCAGTAATTCAGAAAGAAATAAACCTGACTCAAAATAAATTAGAATGGGAGATAAGTGGGCTGATGGAAAAAAATGAAGCAGAACCAACAGGACTTTAGCGTTTTGAGTAGAAATAGGGGGCCAAGGAGAGGGAGAAAGGAGTTTTATTGGGATTGCAGCTGACATGAGAGTGAATCATCCTATCCATGATCATATTTCATTTTTTTAAGTTTTTTTTAAATTGTCATTGAATAGTTTTATAATTTTCTTCACAGAGGGCTGAGATTTCTTTATTCCTATATGTAATGAATATTGATTCGCTATTGTAAATGGTATCTTAAAGCCTTGATTCTCCTTCCCAAGCTGATGGGCTGAAACACAGCTATTAATAAAATGGCCTGTTTTATCTTTGGGCCAAATGCCCAGCCACTTTGGGACTCTAGCACATAATAGAAGAACCATACCATCCAGGGTGGCAGCCAAGTGGCTGAATAGCATATTGAGCTGGTTCCCTGGCTTCTTTCCTCAAAGACAGCAGGACCGCAACTCCAACCCCTAGTGGATGCCAAAGCTGTAATCCGTGCCCAGGGAAACACTGATCTCAAACTCCAAGGTGGGTTGTGAAGAAAATGCCAACACCCAGGAAAAAGAGCATATCACTAAAAGATTTCTGTCCAGTAAGTGGTGTGCTATTTGTTAACATGTAGCTTATCGTGAACAGCAGGCAACAAGGAAGGCCTTTGGCTTAAAACAGAGTTCCAAAAGCACAAGGGAAACACGTTACCCTTAGATATCTAAAATTGTACATTTGTTGCTCTTGTTGTTTACTTAGAAACTAAGTAAGGAAGCTGCTCTACTGAATTTGCAGAAGTGACTGAGCCTTATATAAATGGTATCAGGTGTATAAATTCTAAAGAATAAAGGAAATTTTCAGAAACAGTTCAGAATGCTATGTGGGGTAATAAGCAACATTTTTATCTCACCCTTTTCCATTTCCAAAGCCCTTTTCTATTTATTTAATCCTCATAACAACCCTATGAAGTGAGCAAGAAAGATATTACTGGCCCAGTTTTGTAGACAGGGAAACTGAAGCTCAGGTGGTTTCAGGACATGACCCAGGAGGGTCATAAAGATGTCACCCAGGACAGTCAGGATTCAAAGGCCTGATTTTAGGCCACCAGGCCTTTGGCAACTCCACACTGCCCTTTTAGTTTTGAGTGTCATTTAGAAATCTACTTTCAGCTACTCAAGGTCTCTTGCCAGTTTGAAAATTGGACATAAATATTAGCAGGGGGTGGGGGACAAGAAATAAACCTAAAGATGGATTCAAATATACCTACAGTTTTTATGCTAATATAATTCAGTGTTTTACCCATTTATTATGAAGTCATGGGAAAGCATATGACGAAAGGGATTCTCAGGATAGCAAACAGGCCAAGAGATGTGAGCACAAGGGAAATTTTCCTCGCCTGGCATTTCTGATCACCAATAGCATTCACTGAGCAGGGACTTGGCCGGCCTCCCTAAAGCCATGTACAACTGCTCAGATCGGGGTTGATCTTTAAGAAGTTTATGAAACTGTGAACAGGTCAAACTCTCATTGTGCACATCCTTGATTCTTGAGATGGGAAGACAGTTATATAAAGTAGGCTTCACTTTTATTAAATATGCCATTAGGTAAAATAGGTTCTTTCCTATGATAACTACATTACTTCTAGTAGAATATAGACTAAATGGTTCTTCCTGGAATAAAAATGCACTAGAGAATATCTGCTGCCAGCAACCAAATTAGCTTAAATCTTTTTCCAAATACTCTAAGAAGAGTTGTGTTTTTTACCTTTGGGACATTAAGAGAAACTGGAAACCAAGAACACAATAACAACTGGCTTTAATCTACTCTGGCTAAATACAAGAGGGATAAGGGAATACTTTGAATGATGCATTAGAACCCTTTGCATTAAGTAAGTTCAAATCTATGATAGGCAATAGCTATCACTATTTCTCCTGCATTAGGTGTTTTCATTTTTCCTAAAAAGTGGATTTTTCATATAAAAGGACATTTTGCTTACAGATCAGTCTTCATTATTAATTTCTTCCCTGAATAATTTAAAGAATGGCCCTAAATGTAGGCTTAGCGTTTACTTTTTAAATGATGTTTGTTCTTTTTATTTTTATTTATTTATTTTATTTACTTACGAATTTATTTTTTTATTTTTGAGACAGACTCTTGCTCTGTCACCCAGGCTGGAGTGCAAAGGTGTGATCTCAGCTCACTGCAAACTCCACCTCCCGGACTCAAGCAATTCTCCTGCCTCAGCCTCCAGAGTAGCTGGGATTACAGGCGCCTGCCACCACGCCCAGCTGATTTTTGTATTTTTAGTAGAGCTGGTGTCGATCTCTTGACCTCGTGATCCACCTGCCTCAGCCTCCCAAAGTGCTGGGATTACAGGTGTGAGCCATTGTGCCTGGCCGAGGAACAATTTTTTAATGCTTTTCTGTGTATGTCAAATTTTCAATTAAGACCATGTATTGTTTTCATGAGCAGAAAAAAGCAATGAATATAATTTGTATTTCAAAAAGTGTTATAGATCTATATGGAAAGATAAAGTGTTAAGTGAAATAAATTGTAGGACAGTATGTATAGTGTGATCCTACTTGTGTTAAAACACTTCTGAAGGATATCTATGAAATGATTGATAATGCCTATTCTAGAGGGTGAGCAGGGAGAAGTCGAGGGAAGACTTTTACTGTTCACTTTATATCATTTGTACTGTTTGAGTTTTTCACCATGCACATGTATATCGTTTGTAATAATAACAAACAATAAGGATAATCAGTTCTTAGAGTTTGAAGGAAGGGATGCCCAATATACATTGGTGTTCTCATTATCTATTGCTGTGTAGTGGCTAAAAATAATGTATGCTTATTACCTCACAGTTCAGGCATGGCTTAACTGGGTGCCCTGCTTCAGAGTCTGTCACAAGGCTGCAATCAAGGTGTTAGCTGAGGCAGTGTGATCTCATTGGAAGACCCAATTGGAAAGGATCTGCGTTTATGCTCATTTGCATGGTTATTGGCAGGATTCAGTTCCCCAAGAGTTGTTGTACTGAGGCTCCTTCAGGTCATAGCCAGGTAAGCCTGTCTGTGAAGCATCTCATAATATTAGAGTGAGCAAAAGGGGTGAGAGAGTGCCAGCAAGAGAGAGAGTACCAGCAAGAGAGAGAGTACTAGCAAGATAGGAGTCGTGGAAGTGACATCTCATTACTTCTGTTGTATTCTATTTGCTTATAGAAGCAAGTCACTAGGTCCAGCCCACACTCAGGGGGAGAGGATTATACAAGAGCACTAATACCAGAGGCGGGGACCATTAGGAGCTAGGCCAGGAGCGTCCTATGATTATTAAAATGGCCTGGAAGGTTTCCTGAAGGTGGAGGAATTTAATAGGTACAATTTGAAAGAACGAAAAATTGGGCAGAATTAGAGAAAAGTAGAGGGGAGTATGGAAGGGAAGCACATAAATGAAGATGCATAGGTAGAAAAGTAAATTAGCAGGCCAGGCGTGGTGGCTCACTCTTGTAATCCCAGTGTTTTGGGAGACTGAGGCGAGAGGCTTGCTTGAGCCCAGGAGTTCAAGGCTACAGTGAGCTATAATTGTGCCACTGCACTCTACTGACCTCAGGTGATCTTCCCTTTGGGTGACATAGTGAGCCCCTGTCTCTATAAATAACTTTTTAAAAGCAGATAAGCATATTCAGAGCAGAACTAGACCATATTGTTGGGAAAGGTAAACTTTTCTTGGGAGTAATAAGGCTGGAGGAGTAAGTTAAGACCTGAATGCCAACCTAAGGAATTTTAAGTTTATTATCTGCAGTGGCTAGCCATGCTTATTAATTGATATCCTCACCAAAAACTTATTCTTTTCTAGTTGTGACACATTAATGACTTACTGATGGTTCAGGGTGATTATTAGTATAAGGAGAGGTATCACATCCTGATAGTATTACATAATAGGTATTACATCATAATATTCTGTGAATATTCTATTCACAGAATAGGTATGTTCATAATAAACTGAAAGTTAGTTATATATTTATTCTAACCTCAGTATATTGCTTTGATCTCATTTTGTATGAGTAAATGGCAGATGTCACATAAGGAACCTAAAGATTTTGAAAATACTTTTATCATGAATTATATTGATTCCAATGTTATTAAATACTTAATATACATATGTATTCAGTATCAATGTTGATGCATCGTGATGCAGTGAAATAAACAATATGTTTTGAAGCCATAAAGATAATTTTAATATCATTTGTAACCACTTTTTGAATGTTTCAAGAAAAAGGATGTGATAAAATGTGCTGAATAGGTTAAATAAGGCAAAGACACTGAAAGGTTCACTGAATATGGCAACAGGGAGATGGCTGATAGCTTCAACAAGAACAGTTTTAATGAAGTGGTAGAGATAGAAACTAGACTGGAGTGGGTTGAAGAATAAATGGGACTTCCATTCTGGCAACATAGAAGACAAGTTATCATTAAAAACATAACAAAACAAAAAACCCTCCTACTAAAAAAACTCCTTAAAGTACTGAATAAAATCTTTTTAAAAATCTCTTTTTATGCATAGCTGAGCTGGCAAGAGAGTAAGGGAATTCCTCAGAGTCCAAAATAAATCAACAGCACAAATCCAGTGGGTGAATGAGCCCTGAATCCAGCAGCTTTCCAATGGGCATCTTATGAGCCCCAGTAACCTATCACTATCAACTATTTTATAAACCAAAAGGCAAAGCTTAGTGCCCTTGCAAGCTGGAGAATTCGTTGTAAAATCTTCCATAAAGTCAGGGCCCCCAAAGGGCTATCCTGTCAGTGAAAGAATGAACTAGAAAGAAAAGCCTGTCTCATAAAGGAGAAGGACATACCTCTGAATAAAATGAAATAAAATCTCCCCCAAAATAACTCATAAGCATTAAGTTGTCCTTCACAAAGCATTGGTGCCAAAATTCATGCTACCTGTTTGGTCAAAACAATTCCAAGCCAAGAATGTAAAGTGGTCCCAAGTTTGGTGTGTCCCTAATACACTTAGCAGAGGAAAAACAAATTCTTTCTAATGGAATACACCTTTAATGTAAATTTTGAAGATCATTTACAGGTGCAGTTCCAACAAACATGAGATCACAGTGAAAATTACAGGATACACATGAGGAAAAGACGCCATATGAGAAAGTCAGCAGAGAGGCTGGGCGCGGTGGCTCATGCCTGTAATCCCAGCACTTTGGGAGGCCAAGGGGGGCAGATCATGAGGTCAGGAGATCGAGACCACCCTGGCTAACACAGTGAAACCCCGTCTCTACTAAAACTACAAAAACAAAATTAGCTGGGCATGGTGGTGAGTGCCTGTAGTCCCAGCTACTCGGGAGGCTGAGGCAGGAGAATGGCGTGAACCTGGGAGGTGGAGCTTGCAGTGAGCTGAGATAGCGCCACTGCACTCCAGCCTGGGTGACAGAGCGAGACTCCATCTCATTAAAAAAAAAAAAAAAAAGAAAGTCAGCAGAGAAATTAACAGCAAAATCAGAATCGCAAAGACTTCAGCATTGACATGACCATATGAAGTAAAACAAATGAGGAATTGACAGGTTTTTAAGAAGATTTTAAAACATGATAAAGGAACAAGACTATAAAAATGACCTTGATATGAAAAAATGTCAAACATAAATTCTAGAAATAAAAAACAAAATTGCTAAATTAAGACTTCAACACCGAAAAGGTTGGAAACTAATAACTTTAAATGCTTATAATTTAAAAAGTAGAGAGGATAAAAATAATGAGCTAAATCTCCAACTTGGGAAATCAGAAAAAGAACAGCAGAATAAACATGAGAAAAGTAGTAGGAAGAAAAAAATAACAATAAGTAGAGAAAGTAATGAAACTGAAAACAGAGGATCAACAAAGCTAAAATTGATTCTTTGAAATTGAAAGACTTCTGGAAAAATTTAAGAGACAGAGATAGAGAGAGCATGTACAGATAAGCAATACTGAAAACGGAAAAGGAGATAAAATGTATAACTATGGTTTTAGTGAACATTTAAACATAAAAGTATAAACAAATCAATGCCAATAATTCAAAACTTAGATGATATGGAAAACGTCCTAGAAAACATAATTTACCAAAACAGATTCAAGACTAGAAAGGCAGAATGAATAGCTCTATAATAATTAAAGAAATTCAACCAGTATTTAAAGTGTTCCTGCAAAGAAAATACCAAGCCCTGATATTTTCCAGGTGAGTTATATGAAATTTTCAAGGAGAAGATCATTCCAATCTTATAGGAGTTTTTATGGACGATAGAAAAAGAGAGAATACTTGCCGGCTCAGTTTTGGAGGCATCTCTCACTACTTCTGTGAAGTCTTTACACATGATCTCTCTAGCATGGTGGCTTCAGGGTAGCTAGACTTCTTATGTGTTGGCTCAGGGCTCCCAAGATGCTTGGAGAGGGTGTGTGTACATGTGGAGAGAGATAGAGACAGACACACACACACACACACACACACACACACACAGAGAGAGAGAGAGAGACATGATATGACAAGTGCTAGCCTTAGACTTGCTTTGGCCAATGCAGAGTGAGCAGAAGTGACAGACTCCCAGCCAGAAGCCTAAGAGCCAGTGCATGCTTCTCCAAGTTCTCTTTTCTCTCCACAACTGGCAATGTTCTACAGTAGCTTCCCTTTCAGGCTGAGCCCCAAAGTAAGAATAATAAAAATGTGGAACATTCTAAGGATTTTAGAAGGTGAAAAATTAGATAGAAAAAAATTAAAATGTGGAATAGAGCCCCCTGACTCATGATGAACATGTAGCATGAGGAAGAAATAAACTTTTTTGGTTGTTTTATTGCCATAACACAACCAGTCTTTCCTGACTGGTACAGGCACCTGGGAATAATTGCAGTACTGATACAAAGAAGATCATGATGCTTTATTGAAATACATTAAGAAGAATTAAGTAAAAAGAGAGAAATATTATCAATGGCTAGAAAGTCTCAATATCCTAAATTCTCATCCAAATGTCTCATAGATTCAATGCCATTTCTATCAAAACTTTAAAGTGTTTTTCATAATTTTGACAAACCAATTCTAAAATATATGTGAAAGAGCAAAGAGCCAAGATAATCCAAGGTACTCTCTAAAAAAGAATAAAATCAGCAATTACATTCTTGGGCTTTTATCCCAGAGATATGAAAAGTTATAGTCACCCAAAACCTATGCTCAGATGTTTATAGCCACTTTATTCATAATATCTCAAAACTGAAAATAGCCCAAGTATACTTCAATGGGCGAGTGGTTAAGCAAACTGATATATCCATACCATGGACTAGGATTCAGTCATAAAAAGGAATGGGCTGTTAATACGTGTAACAACCTAGATGAATCTTATGGGAATTATGCTGAGTTGAAAAAAAAAAGCCTATCTCAAAAGGCTACATACAGTATTATTTCATTTATATAACATTACTTAAATAACAAAATTATAGAGATGGAGAACACGTTAATGGTTGTCAAGAATTAGGAATGAGGGGAAGGGGGACTGGTTGTGGCTATAAAGGGGTAGCACAAGGGAGCCTTGCAATGATGAAGCTGTTCTTTATCTTGATTTTGGTGGTGGTTACACAAATATATACACATGATAAATTTGATACAAGACATGAATATAGATACCCAAGAAGTAAAATAAACTAAAGAGACCCACTCTGAGACACATTATAATCAAACTTTTGAAAGACAAAGAGAGAATCTTGAAAGCAGAAAGAAAAAAGCAACTTGTCACACACAAGGGATCCTAATTAAGATTATCAGAGAACTTCTCATGAGAAACTTTGGAGTCCGGGAAGCAGCTGGCCAATATATTTGAAGTGCTAAAAGAAAAAAAAAAACTGTTAACCATGAATCCTACATCCAGCAAATGCATCCTTCAAAAGTGAAGGAGAAATTAAGATATCTCAAGATAACTAAAGCTAAGAAAGTTCATTACCAGTAGATCCACCCTACAAGAAATGCTCAAAGGGGTCCTGCAAGGCGAAATGAAAGGACACTAGACAGTAACTCAAAGCTGTATGAAGAAATAAAGATTTCAATAAAGGCAAACACATAAGAAATCATAAAAGCCAGTATTATTGTAAAAATGGTTTATAACTCCACTTTTTATTTTCCACGTGATTTAAGAAATTGTTAGTCTAAATGTTATTATAACTTTGGTTTGTACTCCACATTTTGTTTTCTACATAACGTAAGAGACTAATAAATTTAAAATAATTATAGCTTTATGTTTTGGGGCACACAATGTATAAAGACATAATTCTGTGATATCAACAACCAAAAGGGGTGGGGAGAGAATGGTAAAGAAGCAGAGGTTTTGTATGTTACTAAAGTGAAGCTGTATAAATCCAAATTAGAGCATTATAATGTTGGGATGTTACATGTAATCCCCATGGTAGCCACAAAAACAAACAAACAAAAAAAACCAGATATAGAATACATGCAGAAAGAAATCAGAAAGAAATTTAAATATTTCACTACAAAAAATTAAATACAAAAGAAGATAGTAAGGCAGAAAATGAGGAACAAAAAAGCTATAAGGCGTGTGGAAAAAAATAGCAAAAAGACAGAACTGAGTCCCTCCAAATCAGTAATTACTTTATTTATTTATTTATTTAATCTTTTTCTGAGATGGAGTCTCGCTCTGTCACCCAGGCTGGAGTTCAGTGGCGCGATCTCATCTCACTGCAA
Organism: Hylobates moloch; assembly: GCF_009828535.3. NCBI lineage: Eukaryota > Metazoa > Chordata > Mammalia > Primates > Hylobatidae > Hylobates > Hylobates moloch. The sequence continues at coordinate 100,643,864 of NW_026652280.1, forward strand.
GCTCTGCCTCCAAGGTTCACGCCATTCTCCTGCCTCAGCCTCCCGAGTAGCTGGGACTACAGGTGCCCCCCACCACATGCAGCTAATTTTTTTTTTTTTGTATTTTTAGTAGAGATGGGGTTTCGCCTTGTTCGCCAGGATGGTCTTGATCTCCTGACCTCATGATCCGCCCGCCTCGGCCTCCCAAAGTGCTGGGATTACAGGCGTGAGCCACTGCACCCGGCCAGTAATTAAGTGTAAGTTGGATTAAACTCTCCAATCAAAAGACACCTGAGATTGACAGAATGAATAAAAACAGGTTGTCCAACTATATGCTGTCTACAAGAGACTTACTTTAGATTCAAAGACACAAGTAGAATGAAAGTGAAAGAATGGAAAAAGATATTTCACACAAAGTAACCAAAAGGGAGCAAGGGTAGTTATACTAATGTCAGGTAAAAACAGATTTCAGATTATAAAAAGGTTACAAGAGACAAAGAAGGATATTAATATGACATATTAATAAAATGATCGAAACAGCAAGAAAACATAACACTTATACACATTTATGCACCTGATGACATCAAAATATACAAAGCAAAATATATAAAGCATAATATATATATTATGCACCTGATGACATCAAAATATATAAAGCAAAATATATAAAGCAAAAACTGAAGGAAGAAATAGACAGTTCTACAATAGTAGTTGGACTTCAATACCCCACTCTCGATAACGGCTAGACCAACCAGACAGAAGATAAGTAAGACAACAGAGGACTTAACCAACATAATAAACCAACTAGATCTAACAGGCATATAAAGAACACTTTACCCAACAAGAACATAGGCATATGTTTGGAAGCACACATGGGACATTTGCCAGGATAGACCATATGTTTGGGCAAAAATTAAGTCTCAATAGATTTTAAAAGATATATATCACACAAAGTATCTTCTCCAACTATGACAGGATAAAGTTAGAAATCAGTAACAGATGTAAAACCGGAAAATTTACAAATTTGTGGAAATTAGACACTTTAAACAACCATTAGATGGAAGAACGAACTAAAGGAATATTAGAAAATCCTTAGAGACAAACAGAAACGAAATCACAACATACCAAAACATGGAATGCAGCAAAAGCAGTGCTAAGGGAGAAATGTATAGCTGTAAATGCTTACATTAAAAAAACAAGAGAGATATCAAGTCAACAACCTAGCTTTACAACTTAAGGAACTAGAAAAAGAAGAACAAATGAGACCCAAAACTTCCAGGAGGAAGGAAATAATAAAGATTAGAGCAATATACAGAACAGAGAATAGAAAAAACAATAGAGAAAAATCAATGAAACCAAAAATTGTTTCTTTGAAAAGATCAACAAAGTTGACAAGCCTTTAGTGAGATGGACTAAGGAAAAAAATAGGAAAGACAAAATGCTAAAATCAGAAATGAAAGTGGGGACGTTACTACTGATTCCATAGAAATAAAAAGGATTATAAGAACAATTGTATGCCAACAAATTGGATAATCTATATGAAATGGAAAAATTCCTAGGAACACACCACCTACCAAGACTAAATCATGAAGAAATAAAAATCTGAATAGACCTATAACTAGTAAGGAAATTGAAGCAGTAATTTAAAAAATCTCCCAACAAAGAAAAACATTGGACTTCATGGCTTCACTGATAAATTCTACCAAGCATTTAAAGAAAAACTAATGCCAATCCTTATTAGACTTTTCCAAATAATGGAAGAGAAGGGAAATCTTCCTAATTTGCCATATGAGACCAGCATTACCCTGACATCAAAGTTAAAGACACTTCAAAAAAGAAAAACTACATTATAATATCCCTTATGAACATTGATGCAAAAATCCTCAGGAATATACTAGCAAACTGAATACAGCAGTATTTTAAAAGGATTACATACCATGACAAAGTGGAATTTATCTCTGGGTTGCGAAGCTGGTTTAACATACAACAATTGATTGATGCAATACACCACATTAACAGAATAAGGGAAACAAAAATCACATTATGATCTCAATTGATGCAGAAAAGACACTGATAAAATTCAGCACCCTTTCATGATTAAAAAAACAAACCAACAACAAAAAAACAAACAAACAAAAAAACCAGCCAGGCGTGGCGGCTCATGCCTGGAATCCCAGCACTTGGGAGGCTGAGGAGGGCGGATCACCTGATATTCACCAGCGTGGCCAACACGGCAAACCCCCGTCTCTACTAAAAATACAAAAATTAGCAGGGTGGTGGCATGCGCCTATAATCCCAACTACTGGAAGGCTGAGGCAGGAGAATGACTTGAACCCGGGAGGCGGAGGTTGCAGTGAGCTGAGATCACGCCACTGCACTCCAGCCTGGGAGACAGAGCGAGGACTCCATCTCAGAAAACAAACAAACAAACAAACAAACTCGTCAAACTAAGATTAGACAGAAACTACCTCAACATAATAAACGTTCAATTGTTCTAGCTGAGGCCATCTTAGATCAGTCTATAGCCAGCTGAACCTCAGACATGTGAGCAAACCTAGTTAAGATCATCTGAGCCTTCAGACAACCCACAGCTAACAGCTAATTGCAGACACACAAGGAAGCCCAACCCAGATTAGCTGAACCCCACAGACTTGTGAGCCACATGTGGATTGTTGTATGCCAACTGAGGTTTGGGGTGGCTTTTTAAGGTAGCATTAGAGTGCCAAAAATTATCTGAAACAACCAGGCAGAAAATCAACAAAGGTATAAAAGATTTGAACAATACTGTAAACCAACTAGACCTAACATCTACAGAACATTCCCCTCAACAATAGCACAATATACATTCTATTTAAATGTGAATGGAATAGACCAGGATAGACCATATGCTATGCCCTAACACAAGTCACAATAAATTTAAAAGAGCTGAGATATACAAAATACATCTTCTGACCACAGTGGAATTAAATTACAAATCAATAACAAAACAAAATTCAGAAATTCACAGATACGTGAAATTTAAATAATACACTCATAAATAACCGATAAATTAAAGAAATCACAATGGAAATTAGAAAATACTTTGAGACAAATCAAAACAAATACACAACATACTGAAACTTGTGGAATGCAGTGAAAGCAGTGCTTAAGAAAAATGTATAGCTGTAAACACCTGTATTAAAATAGAAGAAAGGCTGGGCGCAGTGGCTCACGCCTATAATCCCAACACTTTGAGGTGCTGAGGCAGGCAGATCACCTGAGGTCAGGAGTTCGAGACCAGTCTGGCCAACATGGTGAAACCCCGTCTCTACTAAAAATACAAAAAATTAGCCGGGCATAGTGGCTGGCACCTGTAATCCCAGCTACTCAGGAGGCTGAGGCAGGAGACTCGCTTGAATCGGGGAGGTGGAGGTTGCAGTGAGCTGAGATGGCGTCATTGCACTCCAGCCTGGAGAACAAGAGTGAAACTCTGTCTCAAAATAAATACATAAATTAAATTAAATTACAATAGAAGAAAGAATTCAAATAAATAATCTAAACTTCCATTTTAAGAAATTAAAATGAAAAAGGCAAATGAAACCCAAAACAAGCAGAAGGAAATAACAAAGATTAAAGCAGAAATAAATGAAATGGGGTATACAAAGAAAAAAACTAATAAAATCAATAAAACCAAAAGTCAATTCTCTGAGATCAACAAAAATGACAAACCTTCAGCTAGACTGAGAGACTCAAATGACTAAAATCAAAAGTGCAAAAGCAAATTGTCTTAGTGTATTTGTGTTGCTGTAGCAAAATACCTAAGATCAGATCACTTATAAAGAACAGTTCTGAAGGTTTGAGAGTCCAAGATTAAGGCACCAACATATTTGGAGTCTGGTGAGAGCTGCTTTCTCCAAGACAGCACCTTCTTGCTGTGTCCTCACATGGTACAAGGGGACAACAAGAGACCAATGCTGTGTTCTTACAGGGCAGAAGAAATGGAAGGACAGGCCAGGCACGGTGGCTCATGCCTGTAATCCCAGCAATTTGGGAGGCCAAGGTGGGTGCAGCACCTGAGGTCAGGAGTTCAGGACCAGCTTGGCCAACATGGTGAAACTCTATCTCTACAAAAATGCAAAAATTAGCTGGGCATGATGGTGGGTGCCTGTAAGATACTCGGGAGGCTGAGGCAGGAGAATCGCTTGAACCCGGGAGGCAGAGGTTACAGTGAGCCAAGATCGCGCCATGGCACTCCAGCCTGGGGGACAGAGCAAGACTCCATCTCAAAAAGAAAAAAAGAAATGGAAGGGCAAAAGGCACCCAGGCATTCCCTTTACCCTCTTTTTAAAAGAGCATTAATCCATTCATGAGGATGCAACCATCATGATTTAATCATTTTGCAAAAGGCCTCCTCTCTTATTACCATCACCTTGGGGTTTAAGTTCCAAAATATGAATTTGGGAGGGATACATACATTCAAACCATAACGGGAACATACGTACCAACCTTATGGAAATTAGAAAAAGTGTTATAAACAGCTGTGTGCCAACAAATTAGGTCACTTAGATGAAATGGAAAAATTCCTAGAAAGCCACAAATTACTGAAACTAACTCAGTAAGAAATAGAAAATCTAAAGGAACCTAAAATGAGTAGAGATTGAATTCGTAATTTAAAAACTTCCCACAAAGAAAAGTCCAAGCCTGGGCAGCAGAGCAAGTCCCCATCTCTACTAAAAAGAAAGAAAAGAAAAGCCCAGGTTCGCATGGCCTCACAGGTGAATTCTGCCAAACGTTTAAAAAAGAACTAACAGGTGGGGGGCGGTGGCTCATGCCTGTAATTTCAGCACTTTGGGAGGTTGGGGCAGGTGGATCACTTAAGGCCAGGAGTTCAAGATCAGCCTGGCCAACATGGTGAAAACCCATCTCTACTAAAAATACAAAAATTAGCTGGGTGTGGTGGCGCATGCCTGTAGTCCCAGCTACTCAGGAGGCTGAGACATGAGAATCGCTTGAACCAGGGAGGCAGGAGTTGCAGTTGGCTGAGATCATGCCACTGCACTCCAGCCTGAATGACAAGAGTGAGACTCTGTCTCAAAAGAAAAAAAAAAGGAAAAGAAAAAAAAAAACAGTAGTCGCTCACAAAGTCTTCCAGAAAAGAAGAGGAGAGAACACTTCCCAACTCATTCTAGAAGGCCAGAATTACCCTGATACCAAAAACAGACAATGACATCACAAGAAAACTGTAGAACACTATTCCTTGTGAATATAGATGAAAAACCCTCAACAAAATACGAGCAAACCAAATCCAGCAACTTATAAAAAAGGATGATATATCATGACCAAGTGAGATTTATCCCAGGATTACAAGTTTGGTTTAATATTCAAAAATAAATTAATGTAATACACCATATTGATAGAATAAAGAAGAAAAACCACATGATCATCTCAATAGATACAAAAAAAAAAAGCATTTTATAAAATCCAAAACTCTTTTATAACAACACTCAACAAACTAGCAATAGTAATGAATTTCCTCAAGTGGATAAAAGGCATGTATGCAAATCTTGCAACTATTCAATGGGAAAAGACTGAATGCCTTTCTATTAAGATTGAGAATAAGATAAGGATATTTGCTCTTGCCACTATTCAACATTGTACTGGAAGTTCCAGGCAGTACAATTAGTCAAGAAAAAGAAATAAAAGGCAACCAGCCTGGAAAGGAAGAATTGTAACTATCTTTCACCGGTAAAATGGTCTTGTGTATAGGAAATCCTAAGGAAGCTACTAAAAACTATTAGAATGAATAAATTCAGCAATATTGTAGTTTATAAGATAAATATACAGATCTATTATACGTCCACATACTAACAATGAACAAGAAAAAAAAGTGTGTGAGCATGGTATGATAGACAGTGGAATAAAATTAACAGTCCAGAAATACACCCTTACATTTATGGTTAGCTGATTTTTGACGAAAGCACTAACACAATTCGATGGAGAAAAATCGTCTTTTCAACAAACAGTACTGGGATAACCGAATATCTATATCTGAACAGATGAAGCTGGATCCCCTACCTCATATCATACACTAAACTAACTCAAAATGGATCATAGACCTAAACGTAGGAGTTAAATCTATGAAACTCTTAGAAGAAATCATAGGACCAAAAGGCAATATTTTTTTTTTTACATATGATACCAAAAGTGATAAAAGAAAAAATTTTTTGAGACAGGGTCTCACTCTGTCACCCAGGCTGGCATATAGTAGCATGATCACAGCTCCCTGCAGCCTCAACCTCCTGGGCTCAAGGGATCCTCCCATCTCAGCCTCCCAAGTAGCTGGGACTACAGACATGTGCCACCACAACTGGCTAATTTTTAAAATTTTTTGTACAGACTAGGTCTCACTATGTTGCCAAGGGTGGTCTTGAACTCCTGGACTCAAGTGATCCTCCCACTTCAGCCTCCCAAAGTGCTGGGATTATAAGCATGAGCCACCACATCAAGCCAGAAGAAAAAATTTTGATAACTCAGACTTTATCAAAATACCAAGTTTTTGAGCTTCAAAGAACATCATGAGGGAAGTGAAAAGACAACCCACAAGCTGGGAGGAAATATTTGCAAATAACATATCTGATTTAAATTCAGACTATTAAATAACTCTTATAATTTGATAAGAAGACAAATAGCTCAATTAAAACAATAGGTAACAATTTTGGATAAACATTTCTTCAAAGAAGATATACAAATATCCAACATCAGTAGAATCAATTAGAAAAATGCAAATCAAAACGACAATGAGATACCACTTCACTCTCTAGAATGGCTATAATTAAAAAGACAGACAAAAATGTGGAAAAATTGGTACCCTTGTACATTGCTAGTAGGCATGTAAAATGGTGCCAACATTTTGAAAAACACTTTGGCATTTCCTCAAAATGTTATCTTTTTTTTTTTTTTTGGAGACAGAGTCTCACTCTGTTGCCCAGGCTGGAGTGCAGTGGCGCCATCTTGGCTCACTGCAACCTCCGCCTCCCGGGTTCAAGTGATTCTTGAGCCTCAGCCTCCCAAGTAGCTGGGATTACAGGCACACACCACCATGCCCAGCTAATTTTTGTATTTTTTTTTGAGATGGAATTTCCCACTGTCACCGGGCTGGTGTGCAGTGGCTCGACCTCGGCTCACTGCAACCTCTACCTCCCGAGTTCAAGTGATTCTCCTGCCTCAGCCTCCTGAGTAGCTGGGACTACAGGTGTGTGCCACCATGCCCGGCTAATTTTTGTATTTTTAGTAGTGATGGGGTTTCACTATGTTGGCCAGGCTGGTCTTGAACTCCTGACCTCATGATCAGCCTGCCTTGGCCTCCCAAAGTGCTGGGATTACAGGCGTGAGCCACTGCGCCTGGCCTAATTTTTGTATTTTCAGTAGAGATGGGGTTTCACCATGTTGGCCAGGCTGGTCTCAAACTCCTGACCTCAAGTGATCCACCCTCCTCGGCCTCCCAAAGTGTTGGGATTACAGGTGTGAGCCACAGCACCAGGCCTCAAAATGCTAAACATAGAAGTATCATATGACTGTAAAATTCTACTCCTAGCTATCTATTCCAAGAGAAATAAAAACATATCTACGCAAAAAGCAGTACACAAATATTCGTAGCAGCATTATTCATAATAGCCAAAAAGTAGAAATGACCCAAAGTTCCATGAACGGATGAAAGACTAAACAAAATTTGGCATATCTACACAATGGAATACTACTAGGTATTATAAAGGAATGAAATACTAACATAGGGCCTGGTGTAGGGCTCATGCCTGTAATCCCAGCACTTTGGGATTACAAATCCACCAAGGCAGGCGGATTGCTTGAGTCTGGGAGTTCAAGACCAACCTGGGCAACGTGGCAAAACACTGTCTCTACAAAAAATACAAGGATTAGCCGGGTGTGGTGGCCTGGACCTGTAGTTCCAGCTACTTGGGAGGCTGAGGTGGGAAGATTGCTTGAGCTGGGGGAGGCTGAGATTGCAATGAGCTGATATTGCACCACTGCCCTCCAGTCTGGGTGACAGAGCAAGACCCTGTGTCAAAAACAAGCAAACAGGCAAGGCACAGTGGCTCACACCTGTAATGCCAGCACTTTGGGAGGCTGAAGTGGGTGGATCACCTGAGGTCAAGAGTTTAAGACCAGCCTGGCCAACATGGTGAAACCCCGTCTCTACTAAAAATATAAAAATTAGCCAGGTGTGGTGGCACACACCTGTGATGCCAGCTACTCAAGAGGCTGACGTGGGAAGATCGCTTGAACCTGGGAGGTGGAGGTTGCAGTGAGCCAAGGTTGTGCCACTGCACTCCAGCCTAGGCAAAAGAGCAAGACTCCATCTCAAAAAACAAACAACAAAAAACAAACAAAAATCTCATCTTGTGTAATTTTATTTATATGAAACATTCAGAATAGGCAAATCTATAGTGACACAAACTATATTAGTGGTTGCTGAGGACTGGGGAAAGGTTGGTTTGGTGGGAACAGAGAATGATCTCTAAGGGTATGGGGTTTCTTTGGGGGTTGATGAAAATTTTCTGAGTCTAGATTATGAGTGATGGTTGCACAACTGTAAATATTGAATTATGTACTTTAAACTGATAAATTTTATGGAGTGTAAATCATATCTCCATAAAGCTATTTTTAAAGAAGAAAATTGACATAATGTTGATATAGTTTGGATATTTGTCCCCTTCAAATCTCATGTCAAAATTGGATCCCCAAAGTTGAAGTCAGGGCCTGGTGGGAGGTGTTTGGGTCATGGGAGCAGATCCTTCATGAATGGCTGGGGTCCCTCCCCTCAGTGATGACTGAGTTCTCACTCTCTTAGTTCTCACGAAAGCTGGGTGTTTAAAAGAGCGTGGCACCTCCTCCTCTCACTCTTGCTCCCTGTCTCACCATGTGACAGGCCTGCTCCCCCTTTACCTTCTGCTATGAGTGGAAGCTTCCTGAAGCCTTCGCCAGAAGCTGATGCTGATGGCATGCTTCTTATCTAGCCTGCAGAACCAGGAGCCAAATAAACCTCTTTTCTTGATAAATTACTCAACCTCAGGTTAAAGTTCCTTTATAGCAACACAAAATGAATGAATACAACTGTCTTTCTCCTTCTTCTGCTTGATTTTTCTTCATTATACTACCTGAAATTATATGCTCATTTATTTTTTCTGTCTTTTTCTTCTCCAAACCAAAGTACAATTTTCATCAGGGCAGGTACTTTGACTATTTTTTTCACAGCTGTATCCTCAGCAGGTAAAACTATGCCTAATACATAATGGGAGTTCAATAAATTCTGCTAAATAAATGGAGTGAACAAGACAAGGAAATCACTGCTAAGTTTTACTGTTGATCACGGACAATGCCGTAAGACCGAAAGAGAGCGAAAGCGAAATTGGAAGAGACAAAATCATCACTACTTCTGGACAATATTGTATTGTCTACCCAGAAACACCAAAAGAATCCATTAAAAATTACGATGACTAATAAGATAATTAAATTAGGTATCTGAGACCAGGTGTGGTGGCTCATGCCTGTAATCATGGCATTTTGGGAGGCTAAGGCGGGAGGATCGCTTGAGCTCAGGTGTTTGAGATGAGCCTGGGCAATATGGTGAAACCCTGTCTCTATCAAAAATACAAAAAATAAAAAAATAGCCAGGGGTAGTGGCATATGCCTGTAGTCCCAGCTATTTGGAGGGCTGAAGTGGGAGAATCGCTTGAGCCCAGGAGGTGGAGGCCCCCGGAGATTGTGCCACGGCACTCCAGCCTGGGTGACAAAGTGAGACTCTGTCTCAAAAAAAAAAAAAAAAAAGGTAGCTGAGTAAAAGCCCAACATTCAAAAATGAAAGCAACCTTTACCTATAGAGTCAATGCAATGTCAATTAAAATCTCAACAAGTTATTTTATGGATATTGGCAAACTGATTCTAAGGTTTTACAGAGAGGCTAAAGAACCAGAATAGCTAACACAATATCGAAAGAGAAGAAAAAAGTTGTGTAACTGATATTACCAGACTTCAAGACTTCCTCCCATAATACTTTTTTTTTTTTTTTTTTTTGAGATGGAGTCTTGCTATGTTCCCCAGGCTGGAGTGCAGTGGCGTGATCTCAGCTCATTGCAACCTCCGCCTCCCCAGTTCAAGCGATTCTCCTGCCTCAGCCTCCCAAGTAGGTGGGATTACAGGTGCACACCACCAGGCCCAGCTAATTTTTGTATTTTTAGTACAGATGAGGTTTCACCATGTTGGCCAGGCTGGTCTCAAACTCCTGACCTCAGGTGATCCACCCGCCTTGGCCTCCCAAAGTGCTGGGATTATAGGAGTGAGCCACTGCACCCATATTTTAATTAAGTGGTGTGATACCAGCAAAAAAAAAAAAAAAGCAAATACAGCAGTGGAACAGAATAGAAAATCCAGAAATAGACCCATATAAATATAGTCAATTGATCTTTGACAAAGAAGCAAAGGCATGTAATGGGGAAAAGATAGCCTTTTCAACAAATGATACTGGAATAAGTGGACATCCATACACACACAAAATCTAGACACAGACTTAACAAAAATTAACTCAAAATGGACCATAAACCTAAATACAAAATGCAGAGCTATAAAAACTTTTAAAACTGTAATACACCTAGATGGTAACATAGGAGAACATCTAGATGACCTAGGGTTTGGCAATGGCTTTTAAGATACATCAGGCCAGGCCTGTAATTACGCTTGTAATCCCAGCACTTTGGGAGGCCAAGGTGGGTGGATCACGAGGTCAGGAGTTCGAGACCAGCCTGGCCAATATGGTGAAACCCCATCTCTACTAAAAATACAAAAATTAGGTGGGTGTGGTGGCATGTGCCTGTAGTCCCAGCTACTTGGGAGGCTGAGGCAGAAGAATCACTTGAACCCAGGAGGCAGAGGTTGCAGTGAGCCGAGATCACGCCACTGCACTCTAGTCTGGGTGACAGAGCGAGAATCTGTCTCAAAAACAAACAAAAAAAATACAACATCAAAGGCACAATCCTTGAAAGAAAGAATTAATAAGCTGGACTTTTGTTGAAATTAAAAACTTCTGCTCTGTGAAAGACACTGTCAAGAGAATAAAGACAGAAACCACACTAGGAGAAAATATTTACAAAAGGCATATCTGATGAAGGACTGTTATCCAAAATATACAAAGAGCTATTAAAATTAAGTAATAAAAAAGTAAACAACCCAGCTAAAAACTGGACCCTCATTTGATCATTACACATTGTAAACATGTATTGAAATATCACATGTACCTCATTAATATGTACAATTATTATTTTTTTTTTTTTTTGAGACAGAGTCTCAAAAATAGTGTAGTCACTTTGGAAACAGTGTAGTGGTTTCTTGCAAAACCAAACATATTTTTAACACACAGTCCAGCACTCACTCACCAAACTCCTTGGTGTTTACCCAAATGAACTGAAAACTTAGGTTCACACAAAAATCTGTTCCTATGGTATAAATATGTCCCAAAGTTCATGTGTTGGAAATTTCCTCCCCAATGCAACAGTGTCGAGAGGTGAGACCTTTAAGAGGTGATTCTTACGAATGGACGCCATTATCTAAGGAATGGGTTAGTTATCATGGGCGTGGGTTCCTGATAAAAGAATGATTTTGGCCAGATGCGGTGGCTCATGGCTGTAAACTCAGCACTTTGGGAGGCCAAGAAGTGAAGAATTGCTTGAGGCCAGGAGCTCAAGACCAGCCTGGGCAATATAATCCTGTCTCTACAAAAAATTAAAGAAAAAAAATTGGCAAAAGTGATGGCATGTGCCTTTAGTCCCAGCTACTCAGGAAGCTGAGGCAGGAAGATCACCTAAGCCCAGGTGTTAAGGTTACAGTGAGCTATGATTATGCCACTACACTCCAGCCTGGGTGACAGAGCAAAACCCTGTCTCTAAAAAAATGAAAATAAAAAATAAAATAAAAAGAATGAGTTTGGCCACCTTTCTCTCTCACTCTTGTGTGTGCCTTCCTGCCCTTTCATCTTCCACCATGAGATGATGCAGCCCTAAAACCCTCATCAGATGCCAATGCCATGTTCTTGAACTTTCCAGCCTCCAGGATCATGAGCCAAATAAACTTATATTGTTTGTAAGTTACACAGTCTGTAGTAGTCTATTGTAGCAGCAGAAAACAGACTAAGACTCCTGCACACAGATGTTTATAGCAGCTTTATTCATAATTGCCAATATTTGAAAGCAACTAATACATCTGTCAGTAGATAAATAAGTGGATATGTCTATCAGTAGATAAATAAATGGATAAATAAGCTATGATACATCCAGACAAGAGAATATTATTCAACACTAAAAAGAAATAAGCTATTAAGCCGTGAAAAGACATGAAGGCAACTTAAATGCATATTACTAAGTGAAAGAAGCCAATCTAAAAAGTCTACATTCTGTATAATTCCAAGTCTATTACTTCTGGAAAAGGCAAAACTATGGAGACAGTGAAAAGGTCAGTGGTTGCTGGAGGTTACTAGTGAAGGAGAGGTAAATCCATGGAGCACAAAGGATTTTTAGGGCAGTGAAATGACTTTGTTTGATAACGTAATGGTAATTATGTCATTATACATCTGTCCAAACCCACAGAATGTACAACATCAAAGTGACCCCTGATGTAAACTATGGACTTTGGGTGATAATGATGTGTCAGTGTAGGTTCATTAATTATAACCAATGTGTTAGTCTGGTGGGGGATGTTAATAGGGGATAGGCTATGCATGTATGGGAGAATGGGGTTTCCCACAGGAAATCTCTGTGCCTTTTGCTCAGTTTTGCTGTGAATCAAAAACTGCTCTAAAAAATAGTCTATGAAGAACAAAAAGGAGGAGGGGGAGGAGGCCTAACTAAACTGAAGGGTGTGCTACAATAATAATTGTAAACAATAGCAAAGTCATGGAATCAACCTAGGTGCCCATCAACAGGGAACTAGATAACAAAAATGTGGTATATATACACCATGGAATACTATGCAGCAATAAAACAGAACAAAATTATGTCCTTGCAGCAACATGAATGCGACGGTAAGCTATTATCCTAAGTGAATTAACACAAAAACAGAAAACCAAATATTGAATATTCTCACTTACAAGTGAAAGCTAAACATTGGGTACACATGGATGTAAAGATGGGAACAATAGACATTGGGAACTCCAAAAGTGGGGAGGTAGGCAGGAGAGGCAAGGGCTGAAAAACTTCCTATTGGGTACTATGTTTGCTATCAATAGACAGATCAATAGAAGTGCAAACCTTGCATTGTGCAATATGTCCATGTAACAAACCTGACATGTAGCCACCCCTTGAATCGAACATAATTTTTTTAAACAAAAAAGAAACAGCGTGAGTATCCATCCCCTTTCTCCATACTGTGAGGCCTTGTGTTGGCCCCTATCCTGCTCCAGAGAAAGACTTAGGCCTAGTCTATGAAGAAAGTAAAACTTAGGGCCTCTAGTTTGGGATCAGATACAGTTGAGATTAAGGTTATTGTTCTGAAAACAGGATAAAGGGAATGCTTATTCCTTAAATGTTAAGACCCCTCAGTCCTCCTCCTCTGCTCAGTTATCAGAAAGTTATCAACCAGGGTTATATCCTCTAGGCAGGAAAATGGAAGGTTTTTCACAGGGGAATTTGAACAGCTTAAGAGAAAAGAAAAAAACCAAATATACCAACATCAGGGATTCTCCAACAGTGGCCCAACCAGATCACCCTACAGCCAACGTTCTCAAAATCAGCTGCACATTAGATTTCCAAGGTCCTTTTGAAAATCTCTATGCCCAGGCTGTATCCCACGCCAATTCAATATGTAACTCTGGGAATAAAACCCAAACATCTATAATTCTTACTACTCTTAAATAGGATCTATAGCTATGTCCCCTTTCTGGTTCTGACTTTATTTGTGCCTCCTCTCTTTTATTCTAGATCAGTTTTATCAGTTTTTCTATTTTATCAGTTGTTTCCAAAAACCAATTTGTGCCTTTATTGAGTCTCTATTATAAACCTGTTTTCTATTTTATTTGTTTCTACTCTTATCTTTATTTTTATTTTCATTTTTTATTTAACTCACGGTACATCTACTCCTATCTTTATCATTTCCTTTCTTTCTACTTTCTGTGTTTAATTTACTGTGTGTGCGTGTGTGTGTGTGTGTGTTTTTTTTCTAACTTCTTGAGATGGATACTTACATCACCATTTTCAGGCTTTCTTTTTTAAACTATGTCATTATTTCTATATATATTCTATGGTTCAATTGACACATTTTCAATTTTAAGGCTATAAATTTTCCTCTAATGGCAGTTTTTGTTGCATCTTGTAAGCTTAGCTATTCTTAACATTATTTAGTCCAAAATATCTTTCCATGTATATTGTGATTTCTTTAATCCATTAGGTATTTAGAAGTATGTTGCTAATTTCCAAACGTTCAGGGATATTCTAGTTACCTTTTTTATTATTGATTTCTAAATTAATTTAAGTGTGACCAGAGAACATGCTCCATTTGATTTTAATCATTTTAAATTTGTTGAGTTGCTTTATGATCCAACATATAGTCAATTTCAGTAAATGTTCCATGTGTACTTGAAAAGAATGTATAGTCAACAACAATTGTTGCAATGTTCTATATGTAACATTTCAGTAATATTTATTGCATCTTTCAAATTATTTATATCCCTACTGATTTTTTTGTCTGATAGTTTTCTAGTTAACAAGAGAGGTATATTGAAATCTACTCTACTATAATTAAGGATTTCTCTATTTCTTATTTTAGTTATGTCTTTTTTTTTTTGCTTTCTATATTCTGATGTCTTGTTATTAGGTACATACAAATTTTATATTGTTGTATTTTCTTGGTGAGCTGACCCCATTATTATTATGAAACATTTCTGTTTATTCCATTTTATTTTATTTTATTTTAATTTTATTTTTTTGAGACAGGCTCTCAGTCTGTTGCCTAGGCTGGAGTGCAGCCGTGTGATCTCAGCTCATTGGAACTTCCACCTCCTGGGCTCAAGTGATCCTCCCACCTCAGCCACCCTAGTAGCTGAGACTACAGGTATGTGCCACCACACCCAGCTAACTTTTGTATTTTTTTCTTAGAGATGGGGTTTTACCATGTTGCCCAGGCTGGTTATTCACTTCTTATCTTGCTTTATACATTAAAGTCTTTATGCTACATCTGCTTTCTTTTGTTTTGAATTTGTGTTGTATCTATATTTTTTTCATTCTTTTGCTTTCAAACTTTCTGTGTCCTTATATTTAAGGTGTGTTTATTATAATTAACATATAGTTGTGTGTGTTTTTTTTAAATCCAGTGTGACAATCTTCCTCTTTAATTGGACTTTTTAGTCCATCTATGTTTAATGTAATTACTGACATATTTGGGCTTAAAATCTATCTTACTGATTCTGTATTCTGTATTTCTTTTTCTCTCCTTCTTGCCTTCTTTTGAATTTTTCAAATCCTGTTTTCTTTATCTATTAGCTTATTAGTTTTGTCTTCTCTTACTGTTCTTTCAATGGTTACTCTAGATTACAGCATGAATCCTTAACTTTTTAAAGTATAATAAAAATTAGTACTTTTACCACATTTGGACAATGCAAAGAACTTAGAACTTTATATCTATTGATCACACTCCTTTTTTGATAAAATTATTGTCTATATATTTAAATTTCCTATAAATTTTAATCCACAAAATATTGTTGGAGTTTTACCCTTTCCATTGCTCTTTATTTCTTTCTGAATTATTATGCTTCCATCTGAAATCATTTCCTTCTCCATAACTCTCTTCAGTATTTGCTTTACTATGATTCTTCTAGGGATAAATTCTCTCAGGTTTTTTTTCTGTGAAACTGTATTTTTGTTTCATTCCTGAAGGATAGCGTCACTGGGTATAGAATTCTTGGATGTTACTTATTGTCTTTAAGTGCTTTTAAGTTAAAATTCACCGTCTTTTAGCTTTCATAGTTTTTATTGAAAATTTAACTCAGTCGGGCCAGGCGCAGTGGCTCATGCCTGTAATCCCAGCACATTGGGAGGCCGAGGCAGGTGGATTGCCTGAGGTCACAAGTTCAAGACCAGTCTGGCCAACATGGTGAAACCCCATCTCTACTAAAAATACAAAAAAATTAGCCAGGCGTGGTGGCACATGCTTGTAATCCCAGCTACTCGGGAGGCTGAGGCAAGGGAATTGCTTGAACCAGGGAGGTGGAGGTTGCAGTGAGCTGAGATCACGCCACTGTACTCCAGACTGGGCGACAGAGCAAGACTCCGTCTCAAAAGAAAGAAAATTTAACTGTCTAATTGTTGCTTTTGTTTTCAACAGCTTTACTGTAATCTGCCTAGGAGTAGATTCCTTTGTATTTATCCCTGTTGAGGTTGAACTAGCACTTCTTGAATCTATGGATCAACATCTCTTGACAGTATGGGGAAATTCTTAGCTGTTATCTCTCTGAATATTTCTTCAGCCTGTGCTCCATTCTCTCTCTTCTCATTCTGAAACTCCAGTTACACATGCTAGATGTTTTCACCTTGTTTCAAAAATCTTTTTTTTCTAGCTAGGTAGAAGATACTAGTCTTTTTTTTTTGACAGGGTCTCACTCTGTCACTCAGGCTGGAGTACAGTGGCATGATCTTAGCTCACTGCAACCTTCACCACCAAGCTTAAGTGATCCTCCCACCTCAGCCTCCCAAGTAGCTGGGACTACAGGTGTGTGTCACCATGCCTGGCTGATTTTTGTATTTTTTATAGAGATGGGGTTTTGTTATGTTGCCCAGGCTGGTCTCAAACTCCTGGATTCAAGTGATCCACCTGACCCAGCCTCCCAAAGTGCTGGGATTTACAGGCATGAGCCACAAACATCTCTTATGAGCCAGCCTCAAACATCTCTCATGCTCTTATATGTACTTTATATTCCTTGTCTCACCATATTTCAGCCTAGATATTTTCTTCTGACTAATCTTTTCTTTTATTCTCTCTTCAACTGCTTCTAATCAACTGTTAAACCCATTATTGAATTATTAATTTCATTTATTGAATTTTTCAGTTCTAGAGTTTCCATTTGATTCTTTTTTTATAGTCTGTAGTTCTCTCCTGAAATTCTGCATCTTGTAATTTAATTTCTGGAACACATTAATCACAGTTATCTTAAATTATGTGTATGATTTCTCCAATATCTGGATCTTCCATAGGTCTGTTTCTATTGTCTGTCTTGTAACTGAATTTTTGGCAGTCTTGTCTTTTTTTGCGTGCCTATTTTTCATTATCTGGATCTTCCATAGGTCTCTTTCTATTGTCTGTCTTGTAACTGAACTTTTGGTAGTCTTGTCTTTTTTTGTGTGCCGATTTTTCATTACATGCTGGACATTGTGTATGAAAAGTTATAGCAATAATTTGAGGTACTGGACAATATTATCTTCACCCAGAGAGGACTTATTCTTATTTATAGGAACGGTTAAGGTAGGGGCATGGCACCAGAATAAATCTAAAATTAGTTGCTTCAAACCAAGTTTCAGTCTTTGAGAGTTAGTCAATCTTGGATCATCCTTACTCCTAGGATACAGCCCTTTAGGAATCCCAATTGAAAGTCTGGGATGTTTACCAGCTACTTAGGAGGCTGAGGCGGGAGAATCACTTGAACCCGAGAGGCGGAGGTTGCAGTGAGCTGAGATCACGCCACTGCACTCCAGCCTGGGCGACAGAGCAAGACTCCGTCTCAAAAAAAAAAAAAAAAAGAAAGAAAGTCTGGGATGTTTACTAGAACTCCTTCTTGTTGATGAGCCCTGAACCACAGTTATTGTTTCCTCTGCCCAGAGAGACTTCCAAAAGCTCTGCTCAGCTTCTCATTTTCTCAGGTTTGACTTTGAAACTAGGAACACCTCAGTGGTGCCAGATGTTTGTCTCACCTCTATGGAATCCCCCTTCTCCAGAATCTTGACCCCTAAGTTCTTTTCTATCTTGGTAGTTCTCCAATGCTTCCAAACAGATATTTTAAAAATATTTTGAACAGCTTTCCTAACTGTTCTTGATGGGAGGCTTGGTCTGGTTTGCAATGTCTTTGGATGATTTCTATTTATTCTGCCTAGCTCAGTGAACTTGAAAAAGGAAGCCATTAACAGTACCCGGGGTATTTCTCAAATTTCTCAAATGCAAAATTCTGCCAGTAATAACTTTGAGAACCCACTGGAACAAAACAAGACATTGTGACACATAATTCAGCACCACTCCTGGGAGCGATGCTGAGATGGACCATTCTAAAGCCTTTTCTTTGCCTTGGCTTTCTTTATCTCTTCCAAACTATCAAGCAAAAAACATCCACAGGTACAAACCTCTTTTACGCTTTCCCAGTAGCCTGTTCCTCTATTTCTAATTATTCCCAATATTAGGAATTCAAATTCATGTGTTTCTAACCTTAAATTTTGGAGATTGCAAAAAAAGGCTCACAGAAGTAAAAACACATTTATAAGAGTTCATATAATAGGACTCCTTCATCAGAAATAAATTACTATTCTTGCATATCACTAAAATAATAGTGCTTTCTCCATATCTGTATCTCTAAAATGCTCCTCCTTCCTTTGAGAACATTCTCTTTCTTTATTTCTCATTATATGCCCCACTTCAGATTCTCTTGGCCTCACCTGTCTCCAGGACATTTGAATCCAGCTCCAGTCACTGCTGTTGGGAAAATAAATCTAGGGATCCCAAATCACTAAGCCAAGGGGGAAAGTCAAGCTGGGAACTCCTGAGGGCAAACCTGCCTCCCATTCTATTCCTAAAAAGTGATAACTACTAAGATAAAAAAGCTACACACCTCCCTCACAATTTGCCCAAAAGGAAATTCCTTGGGGACAAAGAACAGACAGAACTTAGTCATCCCTCTGCTCACTGAGATAAATGTGTATTTGATTGCTTCCTTTGGAAAGGCTAATCAGAAACTCAAAAGCATTTGTCTCTTATCTACCTATGACCTGGAAGCCTGCTTCAAGTTGTCCCACCTTTCTGGACCAAACCAAAGTACATCCTACATATGATGATTGATGTCTCATGTCTCCCTAGAATGTATATATAAAATTTAATATAGAATGTAATATAAAATGAAGCTGTACCCCACTCACCTTGGGCACATGTGGTCACCACCTCCTCGGGCTGTGTCATGGACACACGTCCTTAACTGGCAAAATAAACTTCCTAAATTGACTGAGACCTGTCTCTGATATTTGGAGTTCACAGGACTAACTTTGCATGGATTGCATTCACCTTCATGCAGGCACACGATGACAAGACCTTATTCCATACCAATACCACATGCTTCTTTCCACCCTTCTGTTGATGCTGAGTCATCAAACACCAGGGGACACATATGTATGAGACAGAAGGGCAGGAGAGTTGACCCTCATAACAGGAAAAACAAAAGCCAGTAGAGAAATTCCTCTCTTCTTTTCCCAAAGCAGTTTGTTGAGGGATTGAAGATATCTTTAAACTATTCCCTCAAGCATAGTTTCCCGAGACACACTTTATACGACTTCTTGGAGGATAGCCCCATAGATTGAGCTGCCCAGATGCATTTAGTGGCAGCTACTTTGCAAACACATCCTCATATTAGCTTTGTTTGTTTCCCTGTATATAAATCCTAACATTGCCTATGTAAAATAAAATGACAATTACTAATTTGTGGAGTTAGAAAGAAAAGAAAGAATCAAAAAATTAGACAACAGTACCATATAAGTCAGAAAAGGTAAGAAAATAATTAAAATATTCTAAACGTTTTATGCTATTTAGAAGAGAATGGTAAACATATTTAAACTTTATGCCTTGTTAAATTAAAATACATGACACATTTCTGAAGTAATCTCTAAAAAAATAAAGTATAATTCCAAATCTTTAGTGAAAACATGGAAGAGGAGGAAAGGTGCAAGAAGAACTCAGTTAATCAAAAATAAAAAATAAAAAAGCCCGAAAAAAAAAGCCCAGAGACGTAGTGGCGGGCGCCTGTAGTCCCAGCTACTCGGAGAGGCTGAGGCAGGAGAATGGCGTGAACCCGGGAGGTGGAGCTTGCAGTGAGCCAAGATCGCGCCACTGCACTCCAGCCTGGGCGACAGAGCGAGACTCCGTCTCAAAAAAAAAAAAAAAAAAAAAAAAGCCCAGAGACCTAGAAAATGTAGAACAAATAGAAATAAAAAAGGAAGAATCAAAGTCTAAATATATAAAGAATCATAATAGGCCAGGGGTGGTGGCTCAAGCCTGTAATCCCAGCACTTTGGGAGGCTGAGGTGGGCTGATCACCTGAGGTCGGGAGTTTGAGACCAGCCTGAGCAACATGGAGAAACCTCATCTCTACTAAAAATACAAAAATTAGTTGGGTGTGGTGCTGCATGCCTGTAATCCCAGCTACTTGGGAGGCTGAGGAAGGAGAATCACTTGAACTTGGGAAGCGGAGGTTGTTGTGAGCCGAGACCAGCGCGGGCAACAAGAGCGAAACTCCATCTCAAAAAAAAAAAAAATCATAATAAATATACACGGAACAAAATTAACAGTAACAAGACGGATGATCAGTTAGGACTTTTTTTTTTTTTTTTTTTTTTTGAGATGGAGTCTTGCGCTGTCACCCAGGCTGGAGTGCAGTGGCGTGCCATCTCAGCTCACTGCAAGCTCTGCCTCCCAGGTTCACGCCATTCTCCTGCCTCAGCCTCCCCAGCAGCTGGGACTACAGGTGCCCGCCACCATGCCTGGCTAATTTTTTGTATTTTTAGTAGAGACGGGGTTTCACCGTGTTAGCCAGGTTGGTCTCAATCTCCTGACCTTGTGATCTGCCCACCTCGGCCTCCCAAAGTGCTGGGATTACAGACGTGATCAGTTAGGACTTTTTAATACAGCTGTATACATTAATACATCTAAAGCAAAAGAACTTGGAAAGGTTGAAAGTAAAAGGATTGCAAATATTACAAGTAAACACTCACTAAAAGAAAGCTGGTTTGTCTATGATAATATCAGACAAAACAGACTTTAAGACAAAGAGCAATGTAGGGATAGAAAGGAATAACTGTGTCATGATATAAAATTTAATTCACCAAAATGATAACACAATTCTAAACACATAAGCACCTAATAAAATGTGTTCCAAGTACAGGGAGCATAAATTGATAAAAACTGGAGAGGCCGACAAATCTACCATCATTGTGGGAGATTTTTCAACATGCCTTTCTCTGTGACTGGTAATTCAAGCAGAAAACAAAAAGCAAAGATACAGGATATTTGAATAACAAAACTAACCATCTTGTAATAATGGACATGTATCAATTTTGCACCTAACAATGAGAGAATACAAATTCTTATCAAGCTTGTATTTCTCAGATTAGATTATAAATTAACCAATTAGGCAAATATCAATACATTTTAAATAAAAGTATAATAAAAATTATTATTATTATTATTATTATTATTTTGAGACTGAGTTTTGCACTTGTTGCCTAGGCTGGGGTGCAATGGCGCCATCTCAGCTCACTGCAAACTCTGCCTCCTGGGTTCAAGTGATTCTCCTGCCTCAGCCTCCTGAGTAGCTGGGATTACAGGCGGGTACCACCATGACCAGCTAATTTTTGTATTTTTAGTAGAGATGGGGTTTCACCATGTTGGCCAGGCTGGTCTCGAACTCCTGACCTCAGGTGATCTGCTTGCCTCAGCCTCCCAAAGTGCTAGGATTACAGGCATGAGCCACCATGCCCAACCTAAAAGTATAATAAAAATTATGATGACAATGCAAATATGTCAGAAGAGACAAGGTCTCTGTTACCCAGGCTGCAGCATCAAACTCCTGGGCTCAAGTGATCCTCCCACCTCAGCCTCCCCAGTAGCTGGGATTACCATGCCTGGCTAATTTTTTATTTTTATTTTTTTAGTAGAGATGGGGTCTCACTATTTTGCCTAGGCTGGTCTCAAACTTCTGGGCTTAAATGATGCTCCAGCCTCACCCTCCAAAAGTGTTGGGATTACAGGTGTGAGCCACCATGCCTGGCAAGAACATATCTTTTAAATATTGAGTCAAAGAAGAAACTACAATAAAAATGTAAATATTTTTGAACTGAATAATAATGAAAATGTTATATATCAAAACTTGTGGGATACAGAAAGCAGTGCTTTGAAGGAAATTTACTGCCTTAAATGTTTTTAAAGACAAGAAAAACATGGCTGAAAATTAATGAACTAAACCCACAACTTAAGAAATAACAGAATAAACTCGAAGAAAATGGAAGGAAGGGGATAATTATATGAGCAGAACTAGAGATAGAAACGAAATAGAAAACAGGGAGAATCAACAAGGACAAAAGTTCGTTCTTTGAAAAATATCAACAAAATAAATAAACCTCTGCAATGATTTATCTAAGAAAAAGTGATAAGAAGTTATAGGCAAATAATTTTTATCAGTCAGTTTTCACTATAATATGCTTTGGTAACTACAAAATCCCAAATCTTTGTGTTTATTTCTTATTTGCTATATATGTTGACTCTGCTGGGCTCTCCTCCACATGTATTCTTCATTCTGGGGTCCCCAATCATGCACATGCCATTCTCATGGAAGAGAGAAAAGAGCAAGAAAGCTGGTAGAAACATGTACGGTATCTTTTAAAGTTTCTGTTCATGTATAATGATCAAGCCCATTGACAGCTGGTTGGGTATGCATTCTCCTGTCACAAGAGTCACCTCGAGTCACATAGCATTAGGTAGAAATGTATAGTCCTCTTATAAAAAAAGGAGCAAATATTTGGAGAGCAATAACACAGTCTACCACAAGTAATATTATAAATGAAAAAAGAGCTATAAATACAGCAGAGATTAAGAAGATAGTACAATCAATAACTATGCCAATAAGTTAAACCCTTAGATGACATGGAAAAAATTCTAGAACCTATTATTTTATTAAACTGACTCAAGGAGAAAGAAAATAATCGAATAGTTTCATAACCATTAAATAAATCAAAGTCATATTTTACAACCTTCACACAAGGAAAATACTCAGCCCAGTTGTTTTGCTGTTCTGTTCTGTTCTGTTTTGTTTGGTTTTTGTTTTTTTGGAGGTGGAGTCTTGTTATGTTGCTCAGGCTGGTCTTGAATTCCTTGCCTCAAGTGATCCTCCTGCTTGAGCCTCTCAAGTAGTTGAGATTATAGGTGTGAGCCACTGCACCCAGCTCCAGACAGTTTTATTGGTGAATTCTACTGATGCTTGAAAGGAAAATCACTCCAATCTTATTAAAATTCTTCCAGAGGATACAAAAAAAGGAATACTCCTTATATCACTTTATGAGACTTGAAACCCAAACAGATCAAGACAGAATGAGAAAGGAAAATCACAAGTCCATGTTTTTCATAAACACAAATGTAAAAATCCTACATAGAATATAACATAGACATACAATATATAGAGTACAATAGCATATAAAATTGAGATTTTATGGTCCAGTTGTTTATCCTAGGAATGCAAGGATAAGTAGTTTAATATAAAATCTATAAATGTCATCTATCATATTAACATATTAAAGGGAGAAAGAAATTGTGTGATGATTTCAATAGATGTAGAAATAAATTAAATTCAAATCTATTCAAGATTTTTAAGTTTTATTCAACTAGGAATAAAAGGTACCTTCCTTAACCTGATAAAGGAGATTTACAAAACGCCTACAAAAATATCATTCTAAATGTTTTATCATAAAATATACAAAAATAATTCTAAGTTTCCTTTTTGAATATCAAGAACATCAGGAATGCCCACTACCACCATTTCCAATAACACTGTACTGGAACAATGCACTGCCTTCTCCCCCAAACCAGTGTAACACTTTTTTTTTTTTGAGATGGAGTCTGGCTCTGTTGCCCAGGCTGGACTGCAGTGGTGCGATCTCAGCTCACTGCAAGCTCCACCTCCCAGGTTCACGCCATTCTCCTGCCTCAGCCTCCCAAGTAGCTGGGACTACAGGCACCTGCCACCATGCCCAGCTAATTTTTTGTATTTTTAGTAGAGATAGGGTTTCACCATGTTAGCCAGGATGGTCTCAATCTCCTGACCTCATGATCTGCCTGCCTTGGCCTCCCAAAGTGCTGGGATTACAGGCATGAGCCACTGCACCTGGCCAAACCACTGTAACACTTTAAGATAGATAAAAAGCAATACAGGTTGGGTGTAGGAAAGGGGGAAACTGGCATTATTTTCAGATAATGATTGTTTACACACAAAATCCAAAAGAATCAATAAATTACTACAAACAAGAGTTTAACATTGTGGCTGGATACAATATCAATGTACAAAAATCAAATTTATTTCTATATGATCTTCAAAAAATTAGAAAGCATATTTTTAAAGGACATCACTTATAATAGCAACAAAAACTACAAAGAATCTAGGAATAAAATCCCCAAAAGATGTGCAAGATCTGGACAAAGAGAATAATAGACCCAAATTAAAGCATTAATGAAGACCTAATAAAAAGAGAGTTATCCCTTGCTTATGGAAGACTCAGAATCATAAAATGTCAATTCTCTCCAAATTTATATATTAGTTATTTATTATTCAATGCAATGCCAACAGGTTTTTGTTGTTGTTACTGCTGCGTGTGTGTGTGTGCAACTTGTTTGTGTGTGCAACTTGAGATGCTTGCCTTAAAATATGGGAAAACTAAAGACCAGGCATAGCCCAAAAAAAGAAGATGGATGAAGAATAAAAGGGAGATTTTGCACTACTCAATATCAAGACTTTTTATAAAGCTATGGTAATTAAATAATGTGATGTTGACATCAAGATAGACAAATTTTCCAGGGAAGAGAATAGATAGATCAGAAATAGACCCATAAGTAACTGGAATGTTGATATATAACAAAGTTGGGAAAGGTGGGGCTAGTCAATAAAGCTGGGGGAAAAATAAAGGTCATTTGTATGTAAAGAGTAAAATGGGATCCCTACCTCACACCATATACAAAAGTAAATTCCAGAGAGAATAAGGATTTAAAGATTTTTAGGAGTAAGAGTAAGTGAATATATATTAGGGCAGGGGGAAAAGAAAAACAGGATAAATATTAATAAATTCAAAGTTAAGAACATCTACCAAAATAGAAAGTGAAAAGACACGAATGGAAGGATAAATTTGCAATACATATAGCTGATGAAGAGTCAGTGCCCCAAGTTTGTGAATAATGTAAAAACAATCCACTAAAACAATAATAAAAGACTCAAACTGACTGTTATATAAACAGCCAACGATGGCCTCTGTATCTGGGTCCCTGGGTTGTTTATTTCTTCACAGCAAGCTGGTATCTATTACCTCAAAAGCCTTTCAGCACCTAACTCAAATGTTTATACATCCAGGCATTTTAAATATAACCCAACTAAGCAGATTTTTAGGCATTTAGAGCTGTTTGCCTGCTTTGTATACCTCATGAAACTGTGCCCAACATCTGTTAGTTATAGATAAGATAAATCCGTGGTTTATGAAGACTCCAATTTGCTGCTGCCCTTGGGAGCTTTCTGAAACAGAGACTTCCCACAGGCTGCTGAACAACATCACCTGGACATGGTAAGGCCACTCCCTTCTGGAAGTTTCCTTCTCTTTTCCTCTTTTGGATGATTCCTCTCCACCCCCAATCTCTGGATCTTCTCATGCTGCGAGGGACTTTCCCTAAATGCAAACCTGTCAAAGCTCACACAAATAAAGCTTGAGTGTGCTACTGCCACCTCCTGGTCATGTATTTTTTCTTGCTCAGCCCTAAAAATCCCTCAAATGCCCTACACTGACATTTCACAGAAGAGAAACTACAGATGGATGATACATATTTAAAAGAGATGCTTAACCTCAATAAGGGCAGTTTGAGACCATGCATTAGCAAAAGCCAAGAAATCTGAGGTGTTAGAGAAGATGTGGATGCTGGTAGGAGTATAAACTGGTACAACCACTTTGGATAAAAATTTGGTACTATCATATAAAGTGGAATACTGGCATTCCAAAGTCCTATCAATTTTATTCCTAGGTAAATACACCCAAGAGACATTTTTGCACAGGGCACCAGAAAGCAATGCTGATTTCCAACACTGTTGGAAAGAGCAAAGGACTGGAAATTGCACAAAGATTTAGCAGCTGGAGAATGGATAAATTATGGTACATAATGGATTTTTATGTAGCAGTGAAAATGAACAAATGTAACTTCAGTCAATAAAGATGAATCTTAATAACATGTTTGTAAAGAAAAATGTACCAGGCCCAGGCCTCTAGATGAAAGTTTGGAAATACACACAAAACTAAGAAAAGTAAAAATACATTGCTTAGTAATATATATAAATGCGAAAAGAAATTAAAGCAATCTAATAGTTGTGTAAACACAAATTCAGGATGGGGGTTACTTCTGATGGAGAGGCAGTGGCAGAAGATGCGGACCACTTACAAGTTGATGAAAGTTAATTGATAATATTTTAGTTATTGGTTAGCATGTCAAGTTAAAGAAGGTGTTCATTATATTATTTTAAAAATGAATTCGTTTACTTTAATTTAAACGGGCCATTCAAAGACTACTGGTTATAACGTACTATTGGCTAATTCTGTGGTCTATTTTTTAAAAGAGATTGTACCTACAGATCTTCTCAGGCCTTCCGGCCCAATCACGTTATAAATGACTAAGGAGTTCAATCAAGGCCATGGGCAAAAATGCAGCATCCTAAACCCATGTACCTAGTCCCCACCGTACCCAAAACAGCGGCATTAACACAACGTAAAAAACCAAGGAAGACGTAGCAACAAAAACCTTGATTTCCTAGAGCGCAAACAAAAGAGGGTAGAATCACGTGGTTCTTCCTCCCACGCCAGGCGCGCCAATGATGTCACCAATCTGCGACCAGACCATTGATTCCCGACTGAAGGTAGAGAAGGCTACGTGGTGGGGGAGGGCGGGGGGAGGGTCGCGGCCGCACTGGCAGCCTCCGGGTGTCCGGCCGTGTCCCGAGGAAGTACAAGACCCGGTAAGAGCTTCTGTCCTTCTCGGCCACACCTGCCTGGGCTGGAACGCCCAGCCCATGCGGCCCCTCCAGTCTCTGGCGTTGATGTTAGAGGAAGCGCGGGGGCACCCCGGCAGGGCACTGAGGGTGGCCGCAGGGCTGGGTGGGGACGCGACTGGTAGGGGCACAGTGGCCGGTCTCGGCAGCCTTCCAGGAGGCGGACGCCCGGGCCGGTGTACTTTTGTGCGTGTGTGTGCGCCCGTGTGTGCGCGAGTGTGGGCGGCAGAGGCTGCGCACGGATGCTCCGGCGCTCGTGCCAGCCGGAGCCCAACAGCTGGGTACCAAAGGCCCTTGTTTCCCTCTCGCCGACTCCCCCGCCTCGGAGAGTGACTGGAGAGTGAGGCGCCTGGGACTCGCCCCGGCAGGCGCTTTGCTGCGCCTTCTCCCACAAACTGCGTTAGGTCCGGCCCTTTCTCCCAGAGATAACATCGCCGCCCTGGCGTGCCTTCCACAGGGAAGGCGTAGGAAGCCACTGTGGAGAGCTCACTGCGGGGTCACGGCCGCCGCGCTCAGTCTGTCTGGCCTGGTACAGGAGGCCTAGTTGCGTCACCTCCCCTTCCTTCTCTGTTTAGCTTGATTTGGGGGCCCCACTAGAGGGTAATCCGGCCCCAGGTGTTTCGTGTTGGTATCAGAGTTTGGGAAACTTGCCTTCCAAAAAGGGATACCTGTCATTGGATTTTGAATGTTGTGTGAAGGAGCCCAAGTATGCAATTAGCAGAGGGAGCAGAGTCTAGGCCACGGGAGACTTGCAAACAGAGGCCTACACAGTGTCTTGTTGCTAGAGAGGGAAGCAGGATTGCTAGAGCGGGTCACTGGGGACAGAGAAGGCAGGGGCGTCAAACTGTCAGCAGTTGTGATGCCAACTTCTTTCTCTACCAGAGAAGCCTTGTTCCCATCCTTTTAAAGATCGTGAAATATCTTGTTCGTTATTTACAAACAGTTAGTGCTTGCTATATGGGAAGCAGGGAAATAGAGTGGAAAGGGGACATGAACTTTGGAGTCAGGTCTGCCACTTAGCAGCTGTTTGACATTGAATGAGTTATTTAACCTCTCCACTCCTACTTGGGCTTATCTACAAAATGAGGATAATTATATCTACCTTGCCCGGGGTGTCAGAATTCGAAGTGTCTAGCTATTATTAGTAAGGGCCCAGTACCCAGGAGCTTGGACTTGCTCCCTTGCTGAAGGTTTCCTATTGGTACAGCTGCTTGAGAAGCAGGGGAACTTTTTGCTATTTTAGATGTTTGCTATTCTGCCAGATATGATATGCAGACTTGGGGGTGGTGGTGGAGGGGAAGTCTCAAAATCCATAATCTCTCTGCTGTACACTTCATTAAATTCTAGAACTGCAAAGAGGTGAAGATCTCACTTTAGGCCGGGCGCAGTGGCTCATGCCTGTAATCCCAGCACTTTGGGAGGCCAAGGCAGGTGGATCACGTGAGGTCAGGAGTTCGAGACCAGCCTGGCCAACGTGGTGAAACCCCGTCTCTACTAAAAATACAAAAATTAGACCAGCATGGTGGTGCACATCTGTGATCCCAGCTACTTGGGAGGCTAAGGCAGGAGAATCGCTCGAACCCGGGAGGTGGAGGTTGCAGTGAGCCGAGATCCCGCCATTGTACTCCAGCCTGGACGAGAGCGAAACTGTATCTCAAAAAAAAAAAAAAAAAAAAACAAAAAAAACAAAACTCACTTTATTAATTATAGCTTCTCATTTTATTTTTTTTTCAATTTTATCCCAAGTAGCTGGGATCACAGATGTGCACCACCATGCCTGGCTAATTTTTTCTTTCTTTTTTTTTTTTTTTGAGACGGAGTCTCACTCCATCGCACAGGCTGGAGTGCAGTGGCGCGATCTCAGCTCACTGCAAACTCTACCTCCCGGGTTCAAGTGAGTCTCCCTCCTCAGCCTCCCAAGTAGCTGGGATTACAGGAGCATGCCACCATGCCTGGCTAATTTTTGTATTTTTAGTAAGACAGGGTTTCACAATGTTGGTCAGGCTGGTCTCGAACTCCTGACCTCAGGTGATCCACCTGCCTCGGCCTCCCAAAGTGCTGGGATTACAGGTATGAACCACTGTGCCTGGCCCATGCCCGGCTAATTTTTGTATTTTTAGTAGAGATGGGGTTTCATCATGTTGGCCAGGCTGGTCTCGAACTCCTGACCTCAAGTGATCTGCCCACTTCGGCCTCCCAGAGTGCTGGGATTACAGGCATGAGCCACCGCGCCAGGCCTTTCGCTTCTCTTTAGCACTTGCTATGTACCTGACACTGTGTTGAGCACTTGACATATACTAACTTATTTCATCCCTCCAGCAACTTAGTGCACTAAACATTATCCCCATTTTACAGATGCAGAAGTGAATCTTGGCCAAGGTCCTGACATTAATTAACGGCAGAGCTGGAACTTGAAGCCAGCTGTGTGGTTTAAGTCTTGCTCTTTCTCAGTGTCTAGCAAGTCTTGCTCTTGCTCTTGCTCATCAGGCTATGTGGTTTGAGTCTTGCTCTTTCTCAGTGACTAGTACCCCAGCAATGTAAACCTGGTGCGGTAGGGGAAAGGAGGCCCAGAGTTTAGTGGGCCAGCATTGGCTGCAAGAATAACATCTCAAATTGTCCAATGATACATTATCTTATATTTTACATTTTTTACTCAGCATTGTCCAGATACGAACCAAGGTTTGGCCTTTTCACCCAGAGAAAAAGGACAGGCTCATGGGCACACAGTGCTGGGATGATGGGCACAAAGTAGGTTTTCGGAAAATGCTTGTGGAAAAAAGAAATCCTGAGGCATTGTTATTTCTGCCAGAAGGAGGCCCAGTGCTTATTACACACAGGCTCCTTAAGCCAGCTATTTTTGTACTATAACACACTGTAATATGAGCATTTTTCTGATTCATGGATTTAAAGATTTGAAGCCCTGTTTCAGACCAAGATTGGTAGTATTATCTGTGACCAACTGATTAGAGTTCTCAAATATGTGAACAACAGAATCTGAGCTTTTGGGCTTCTGTAGTAATCTCTTGAGATAGAGCAATTTGTTTTGCTATATAACATCTGGTAGACTTGGACCTTAATGGGTACAACTGCTTGAGTTTTCTGGAGAACACTGGATGATTGTTTGACATCAGGGATAAAGAGTTCAAAATACTAAGTTTGTCTCAAAATTAAATATTTGGGAAAGACCTGTGATTGATGTGCATTCATTGTAGGAATAGTACACTAGTTTTAAACAGATAATATTCCTGGTATTTTTGATGAGCTATTCTGTGTCTTAAAGATGTTTAAAGATGACTTGTGGTTGTATAGTGAACTATTAGGAACATACAAAATTTATATAACCCATCCATATAGACTGTGACTTACACCCCCCTCAGTTCCTCCACCCAAGGAGGTCTAGTTGCTGCTTCTATACCCTCTGGTTACCTTGAAGCTACCTATTTCACCATCTTTATCAGACTTAATAGGTGAGACCCTCTGACATCAGCCTCCCTTTCCTTCTGTACCACCCCTTGCCACATGCACACAGAATGAAGCTCTTCTCCAAAAGGACTGTATATTAATCTACTTGCAAGTGGCACAAACCCATTGTAAATTAACTTAAGCAAAAAAAGGTTTTTTCCTCCCTTTGATTATTTAACTAGAAAGTTCAAAGGCAAGCTTCAGGGATGGCTGGATCCTGGGGCTAAAATGATGTCATGAGGGCTTTCTTGGCCCTTCCTTTTTCGGCTCTGTTTTCCTTATTGACTTCATTCTCTCTTGCTGCTTTCTTTTTTTTTTTTTTTTTTTTTTGAGATGGAGTCTTGCTCATCTTGCTCTGTCGCCCAGGCTGGAGTGCAGTGGCACGATCTCGGCTCGCGGCACTCTCCGCCTCCCAGGTTCAAGTGATTCTCCTGCCTCAGCCTCCCGGGTAGCTAGGATTATAGGCGCCCATCACTACCCCCGGCTAATTTTTGTATTTTTAGTAGAAATGGGGTTTCACTATGTTGGCCAGGCTGGTCTTGAACTCCTGACCTCAGGTGATCCGCCCTCCTCAGCCTCCCAAAGTGCTGGGATTACAGGCATGAGCTACCGCGCCCGGCCTTCTTGCTGCTTTCTCTATGCATACTGAAAAAGCTCCCTGTCAGCAACCCCAAGCCTGTGACCTGATGGCTGTCTTTTAGCATTGTAAACTAACCATTGCTGACAAGGAAATAGGGAGACCACAATTGGAGAGGTCTACATCATAGGCTCACTCTTGGGATGAGGAAGTAAACTGCCCCTCCATAACCTTATGGGATGGGGAAGTTCAGAGGTCCTAGGCAGGCAGAAACAGCACATGACTACTGCAGGGGTGTGTGTATGCACACACATGTGCTTACATGTGTGCTCTTATCTCACATCTTTGGGGTCCTTCTAGAGCCTTCCAACTGGAATGAATCCAGTGGGTTGTGTTTGTCCATCAAACTTTGACTCCCACTGTGGCATCCATTATGTGCCCTCCATCCTTTCTGTACCTTTGCATCTGCTGTTTGGATTGCCCTTCCCCATTCCTTCATCTAGCTGATCCTTATAGATTCAGGTCATGCTTCTCCCAGAAGCCTTCCTTGACACCTTCCTTCAGGAGCTAGGCATCCCTTCTCTCTGCTCCCATAAACACCTGAGCACAACCCCCTTGTAGATGGTATTTCTGTTTGATAATTGTCTGTTTATTGGTCATGTCTTCACTAGACGGAGAGCCCCTTGAGGACAGAGTGCCCTTTGCTTTGTATTCCTTATCTCCTATCCTTAGCTAGCATTATTTGTTTTCATAGCACTCATAACTGACATTGTATATTTATTTGTTTATTTATTGCCTGTCTCTCCTCATTGACTGTCTCTCATTAGCTTCATGAGAACAATGTGGAAAGGAATTTTCTTTGTTATCAAAGCAAAACAAAACTACCTTGAGGCCTAGGACAGTGCCTCATACGGGCATATAGCATATGTTCAGTAAATGTTTATTAAATGAATGAATGGAAATCTTCCCACAGGAAGAAAACACTGGCATTATGTTGATGAACATTCCAGTCTGCATGATAGATACACTTCTCGCTGTAAAGATCTGACACTTGAGTACCATGGCATCCCAGGAAGGCAGCACACCTCTTCCTATATGTGTTTGAACCTGCAGAGGTCAGGCCCAAGGAGCCTCCAGCTGGAAATTCTACCCTGTGTGATGTTTCACTCCTCTCAAACTTTTCTGAACGTTGATGGGTTATATATTAAGGCCTTCTCCATATTTTGAGGCCCTTTCCTTGGAGTATTTATTTTTAAGACATTTATTTAAGCACTTACAAGGTGACAGGCACTGTTCTTAGTCCTTTATAAAGAGCAACTCGCTCTTGGACTGGAATTTGGGGACCAAGGGTTGTCAACTTTAAAACCTTTTTCTTTTTAAGTACCAAAACACTCAAGAACAGAAATAAGACTACTCTGCATCTAGTCCATCTCGCCCTCCAGAAGTAGAGCTATCTACCAGCCTGATACAGGTCTTGTCCCTGCCCTTTCGTCGGGTTTTTACAGCTATAGCTAGTAAATATAACATACTGCATCTCATCGCCTTTGTTTGGTCTTCACCCAAACGCAGCCATGCTCTGCCGCAGGGTATGTGGCAGAGCCAGGTGGGGAACCAGTGGCTCAGAGCCCACTCTGCTCTTCAGGACATGGGCTGCTCAAGCGTCTGCCTTCAGCCCTCTCCCAGGGAGGGCCTAAACCCACATCCTCAGGCCCCTGCAGAGCACATCCATCTTCCTGGTTGCATGTTATGCCTTATCTGCGGGAATCCTAGCCACGCCACACCCACCCCTCAACACATGAAGAAAGGAAAAAAAATACCCCTTTCTTTCTTTTGACAACAACAAAAAAAGTACATCTACAAATAGAGACTTGAAATGACAGGGTTATTATTTAACCCCGCTCTTGCTCCAAACATCCAAGCGGCAGTTTCAGCCTAGCTGCAGTACTCTGTTGTAGTGCTTAGTCCTGATTTGCTTCCTAAGAAGTGAATACCAGTTTCCACTGCCATCAGCAATGCCTGAGTACTTACTGTGCCTCTCCCTCACCCTACCCTCCTCTCCAGAACTGAGTATTTTACTAAAAAAGGAAAATCTTAGCTAAATTTGAAATAGCATCTCATTTTAATTTGCATTTTTATTATAATTAAGTTTGAGCCCTTTTTACCCATACTTAGCCATTTTTATTTCTACTTTTTAAATTTTTGGTTAATGTTTTGTCTATTCACTTACTGTGTTTAAGTGATTTTTAAAATATACAAATATTCTAAAAAACATGAGTTTGTCCTCATGGTAAAAAGCAAACAATTTTATTTGCAGTTAATTCTTTTTAGTTTATTGTTTGCCATTTAATTTTGGCTTTATCATTAAAAATACAAATCTATTTTTCATTCTTTTGTAGATAAATTTTATCCTTTTTGATTTCTTTTGCTTGTAAGCATAAAAAGGTTTTTTTCCTTATTCTGTATTCTGGTTTTTTTTATGGTTTGCATTTTTACATATGACTTTTAAAAAGCTAGCATTCAGTTTTATTTCAGATTTTAATAAGATATTTGATGAAAATAGTGTAATATTTTAAATAAAATCAGTTTTAATTAAAGGTCTATGTTTTGTTTTAAGGATGTTTATATTACTGTACTTATATTTTTTCTTTTTAAATAATTTATCACAATAGCAAACAGCTTGCTTGACAAAACTAAGATTCACATGTATAGATAATCATAATTTTAGTGTTCTTAGCGTTTCCACAAATTGCTGCATGAAAAGATATTTACGTGTGGCTGTCTGGTTTAAACAGGCACTCGTGCTTGGCAACAGCTTTTCAGCATGTAGCCAAGATGACGAATTCAGCCTCTTCCAGTTCTTCTTCCTCACTATTTCCCTAAGATTTTTTTCACGTGAGCATAACTATGTGTATCTCTGTGCACAGACTTTATGTGTACCTTTCAATATATTTTAACAAAAATATATCCATTTAACTATCCATATCAAGAAATAAAACATTTTCATTACCTCAGAAAGCTCCCCTGTGGCCCTTTCTAGTCAGCACTACCCCCAAAGTCCAACACTGTTGATGTCTGATATCTATCACTATAGATTAGATTAGTTTTGCCTGTTCTAAAATTTCATGTCAGTATGTGCTTTTGTTTGTGGTTTCTTTCAGTGAGGATCAACCATGTTGCATGTGTCAGTATCCATTGTGTGAATATGCATCAAGTTATTTATTCATTAGTTGATTGACATTTGGGTTATTCCAGTTTGGGGCTATTAAGAAGAATAAAGCTCCATGAACGGTTTTCTTCCTGTTTTTTATTGTAGTAAAATATACAACATAAAATTTACCATCTTAAACCATTTTTTTTTTTTTTTTTGAGATGGAGCCTTGCTCTGTTACCCAGGCTGGAGTGCAGTGGCACGATCTCGGCTCACTGCAACCTCCACCTCCCAGGTTCAAGCAGTTCTCTGCCTTAGCCTCCCAAGTAGCTGGGATTACAGGCACCCACCACCACGCCCGGCTAATGTTTGTATTTTTAGTAGAGATGGAGTTTCACCACCTTGGCCAGCCTGGTCTTGAACTCCTGACCTTGTGGTCCACCCGCCTCGGCCTCCCAGAGTGCTGGGATTACAGGCATGAGCCACCGCGACCGGCCCTTAAACCATTTTTAAGTGTATAGTTCAGTAGTGTTAGGTATAGTCACATCGTTGTGCAACAAATCTCCAGAACTTTTTCATCTTGCAGATCTAAAACTCTATATTCATTAACAACTCCTCTTTTCCCCCATCCTGCAGCCCCTGGTTCTATGGACATTCTTGTACAAGTCTTTTTGTGGCCGTTTTTCTTGGGTAAGTACCCAGGAGTATAAATGCCAGGTCTAGCCTTAGAAGAAACTGCCTTACGGTTTTCTGGAATAGTTGTACCATTTTATGTTCCCACAGTATACAAAAATGCTAGTTTGCTCCATATCCTCACCAACATTAGGTATTGTGAGTCTTTTTTATTTTAGCCATTCTGTAGCTGTGAAGTGGCGTCCCATTGTGGTTTTATCACATGTTCTAGTCAGTTATTTACATGTCTGTTGCCATTACTAGACTGTGAACTTCATAAGGGCAAGGTTCATGCAGTAAGTAGTTGTTGTTGTTGTTCTTATTAACGTTCCTCTTCTTATTTTGTGGGTGATACATGCTTTATTATTAAAAAGAACTTAGAAATTATAGAAAGCTATTAAAAAGTCAATAAAATCACAGGTTAGCCCACCTCTCAGACATCATCAGGAGTATTTTGGTCTTTCAGGCAGTGCTGTGTTTGTTCGTACAGATAGAACAGTTCCCATGATGGTTGATTCAGCAACCCAGCATTGTTCCAGCCTGCTGCCTTACCATCCTCTGGACATCACTTATTCCCAGCGAGGAGCCCTTCTCTCAGACAGCCCCAGACAGATTGTTTTTGTGGTTTGCTGGCCACAAATGTATAACATGTATCACTGACAAAAAAAGTAGAATCCTCAATACTGGATTAAATTAGATTAATTAACATCCTTCCTCTGGGGCTGGGGAGGGAACCTGGCCTTCTTAGGAAAGTGGACAGAATCAGGGCACTCTCAGAAAGGGAGGCATAGTTCTAGCGTAGGCTACTAGCACTATCTGCCTCTTTTTTTTTTTTTGAGATGGAGTCTCACTCTGTCGCCCAGGCTGGAGTGCAGTGGCACAATCTCAGCTCACTGCAACCTCTGCTTCCCAGGTTCAAGCGATCCTCCTGCCTCTGCCCCCCAGTAGCTAGGATTACAAGTACCCGCCACCACGCCTGGCTAATGTTTGTATTTTTAGTAGAGACGGGGTTTTGCCATGTTGGCCAGGCTGGTCTCAAACTTCTGACCTCAGGTGATCCACCTGCCTCATCCTCCCAAAGTGCTGAGATTACAGGCATAAGCCACCACGGCCGGCCTGATTCTTGGTGTTTTTATTTAAATTTTTTACACTTAGTCTTTCAATATATTTGCAATTTGTTTTGGCTTGTTAATATAAGGCTAGAGTCTAGACTTTTTTTTTTTTTTCCAAATAGCCATCCAGTTGGCCCAGCTCCATCTGTTGAATAACCTTTTTCTCACTGCTGTTTTTGGTTCCTCATCATGCATTGGATTTCTGCACATACTAGGCTCTGTTTGGAGGGAGGTGGTTCTTTTCTGTTAGTCTGAAGCTCTACCCTTGCTTTATACCAGTGCTGCCTTGGTTTAATTAGCGTAGCTGTCTTCTTTTTAAAAAACTGTTTTGTTTGTTCTTGTACTTGAACTTTATTTATTCCCATCCAATGATCTATTAATTGCATCTGAACTTTAGAGTAATCATTTTGTCAGGTATCCACTCCTTACTGCCCCAACCTCATTGTATTTGCAGTAAATCGTTATTTAATTTGATATTAATTAGCATTCATAAAGTATTCTGCTATCACATTTGAGACTGGTATGTCCTTTTTAAGACATATATTCCTCAGCAGAGTTTTGTAATTTTCCACATGTAAGCTCTTCACATTTCTTAGGGTTATTCCTAGATACTTCTTTTTTTTAATTTAATGTTTTATTTGCTATTAAGAATATGGTATTCTTAATAGCAAATAAAACATTAAAGTATATAAAGAATATATACTTACTATATGAAGAATATATACTTATATATTACTATAGTAATGTATATATTACTATATAAAGAATATATACTTACTTTATATGCATATATACATATGCATATAAGGAAGCTATTGTGTTTTATATGTTTCTCTTATATTCAACCATATTCCTTGACTGGTATTGGTTCTAAGAGTTTTTCAGTTGATCCTCTTGGATCAACTAGGGTTATGATGATATCATCTGCAAATAATCTATTTTTCTTTT
Source organism: Hylobates moloch (assembly GCF_009828535.3). NCBI lineage: Eukaryota > Metazoa > Chordata > Mammalia > Primates > Hylobatidae > Hylobates > Hylobates moloch. Next base: position 100,680,817 of record NW_026652280.1, read on the forward strand.
TAATAGTTTATCTCTTATTTTTGTTCCATAATGTAGAATATGTAAGAATTTCCATATGTAGAAAAGATATTAAATATATATATTTAACGTGCTAAATACCATATGTGTTTTATTTTAAGGCCACTAAGCATAAGGACTTGCTATTGATTTAATAACAGATTTGGGGGGCACTATATTAAATGTATACTTACACTGTAATTCATATTCCAATATCAGAGATGTTAGGATGTAAAAAGCAGTGCATCTTAGAATTAGGAAAATAACAATGGTAATGGTAGCCCTCCTTTTTGTTTCTCATTTGAGTGGTAGTGTCTAACCGTTCCATTCAACATATGATATTGGCTGTTGATTTATGACAGACAGTCTTTATTATTAAAGTATCCTCGCACATCTTCCTGTTTGGAAGAGGTTTTGTGTTGGTTTAATCAGCTTAGGAGGGAAAGGTGATCATCAGGGTCACTTTCATGCAGAATCCCACCTCTGCCCACAATTCCTGCCTTCTTTGAACTTTCTTTGTTAAAGTAAGAATCTAGACTCTGGCATCAAAGATTGATATGCTAAGCAGAAGTTGACTGCCCAGCAGAGAACCAGTTGAGTGCAAAAGTTAGGCTCTGAGATCTAAGCCGTGAGGGTGGCAATGAGGGATGAGGTAGGTTTTTAAAGCTCACCGTCTCCATCCCATATTAGGAAATCAAAGTCTCCAAATGCTACTTATTGGCCAGTGTTACCTGGACTACGCATTGTCTAAGCAACAAGCAGGACAGGACGGTTGCAGGGGTTTTTGATAAGTTATCTCTCTATGTCTGTGAGTCAGGATAATAGTGCCCCAGTCATTGTTTTGGTAGAAGTCCAGTCCACTGGCTAGGCAGCCATGTTGGGATTCATCACTTTGTAGTTTTTAACTTTTTACTGTACTCCATATTGGGAAGTTCAGCCCTCTTCTGAGATACCCATTGTCCACTAGAACTCCAGACAGAAGTGCTGGAGAGGGCAGTGGGCCAGGTCAGGAAGACATAAGCCAGAGTTGAAGTACAACAGTGGAAAGAACAAAGTCTTTAGAGCAGTGCCTCTTAACCTTCGTTCTGGGTACACAGATCTATCTGGGAGTCTGAAAGCTATGGACTGTCTCTTGAGGGAAATGTGCATGTTGAGTTTTTCAATAAATATTTTTGAGCACGCTGAAAGCAAAACACTAGTATAGCCCTAGCTTCTTGGAACTTGTAGTAAGAGAGAGAGATATTTACCAAAAAACCACATGAAGAAATGTAAAATTACAAGTGTAAATATGCTCCAAAAGAGACGAGGGGGTCTTGAAAGCATGTGATGGGAGGGGGTAGGTGTTAGAGCTCAAGCTCTTCCTCTAGAAGTGTTGACTACCCTGAGATCTGAAGGGCAAATCATAGTATCGTGAAAAGGAGGAGAAATAATCCAGAGAGAGGGGCAAGTATGTGGCAGGAGGGAGCATGGCAATCTAGAGGGAGGGAAAGAAGGCTCAGGGAGGCTGGGGGACAGAGAGATAGGGCATGGTCCAACAGAAGGGAGAAGGATGGCAGGGCTAGGCCATGTAAGGCTTTGGAGCCATCGTGTAAAGATGTTTGCCTTTATCTTGAGCATTAGGAAGCCATCAAAGTATTTTTTTGTTAATAACGTAAATATTTGATATGCATAAAAGATTCCTGCAGCATATATGTATCACTGAAATACAACAATGATACGAATGCACGTGAACCTAACGCCTTCCCCTGAATGAGAACCTTATCTGTATTGCCGAAGCCTCCCTTGTCCCCTCTTGGATCCCACCTCCCTGTGTTCCCCCTCCGCCCTTAATTGCTAGTTTAGAATTTTCTTGAATTCCATGCATGACATGATCAGATTTTGGTTTTCAGAGATGACACAAGCTGTGTCGAGAAGACTGGTTAGAAAAGAGGCCAAAGTACATGCGGGGAAACCAGTTTGGAGGTTGTAATCACAAAACACAATCTTACTAAAAGTTTGTCTGCATTTTATTTTATTGCCTTGGAAATTTATTTCTTTCACAGATGATTTATTTTCATCATTTAAAAAATATAAATTAATGGTATCTTCCTAGAAAAAAAAAAAATCAGATAAAACTAAAAGCTCTAATTCTGTTGGACAATAATGAGAAGGCTGTACTGTTTGGCTTAACTAAAAAATGTGGTGAGGCATGGTGGCTCACGCCTGTAATTCCAGCACTCAGGGAGGCCAAGGGAGGCAGATTGCTTGAGCCCAGGAGTTTGTGACCAGCCTGGGCAACATAGTGTGGCCCTATTTCTACGAAAAAAAAATTTTTTTAATTAGCCAAGCATGGTGGTATGTGCCTGTAGTCCCAGCTGCTTAAGAAGCTGAGGCAGGAGGATTGCTTGAGCCCAGGAGTTTGAGATTGCAGTGAGACATGACTGTACCACTGCACTCTGGCCTGGGTGACAGAGACCTTGTCTCTTAAAAAAAAAAAATAAATAAATAAATAAAGGACATCATGGCTGTGCATAAGTACATCTATGACAGCTAGTCTGTTTTGGCCTTTTCCCTTTGATGTACCCAAATGCAGAGACTCCTATCTTGCCTAGCAAAGCCTCTGGCAGCCCTGGACATGGAGCTCCCTGGTTTGTACTGCCCAGCAAAGATGCCGTAGTAGTTTCCCATGGCTGTCTGCTGTAAAAAAATAACCACAAACTAGGTGGCTTAAAACAACAGAAATTTATTCTCTGACAGTGCTGGAGGCCAGAAATCTGAAATCAGTATCACTGGGCCATGTTGGCAGGGCTGTGGTCCCTCCAGAGGCTGTAGGGGAGAATGCATTCTTTGCCTCTCCCAACCTCTGGTGGGTGCTAGTATCGCTTGTCTTGCAGCTGCGGCTCTAGTCTTCAAGGCTAGCATCTTCAAATCATTCTCTACTCTTGTCTTCACATGGCCTTCTCCTCTGTGTGTGTAGATGGAAATTTTTTTGAACTTGCCAACACTAAAAGAAACACTTTTAAAGACCAGTGATCACTTGAAAATGGCTCTCTGTCAAATTCCAAGAAAACCACTTCACTGGAAGTCAGTTCTACAAAAGCCCCTCCATCCTACCCCTTTGCCTCCTCAGTTTCCTCGTCAATCTTCTGCTCTACAGCAGCAGGGAGACAGCAGAGCACATTTCCTCTAAATTCTATTAAGAAGATAGAATAAAAACTGGTCAGTTAAGACCAGGGAGATTTAAGAAAAAAGTAAATGCAATATATTGATTGTTTCGTAAATTGGTTATTCAAGGAATTGACCATTTGGCAAATTGACTTTCGGTAAATTGGCTGTTGGTGAAATCAGCCTATTTTCCTGAGAAACACTGCAGAACTCAGGGCAGTGGCTGCCTTGAGCCTGCCCAGGACAGGACTGTGATTATCCTCTCCTGCATTCTACAAGCCATGGAGATGGGGGCATTGCTCTTGCATGAGGCTGGGACTGAGAGCAGCCCCCCACAGGCTGGATCTGGATCCTAGGGAAGAAGAAGATGGGAGATCTCCCCCTTTGGGTCCCGACTCAATAGAACCCAAATGTAGGCCAGTAGTTGAACCTCTGTGCTAGCCAGAGCCAGGCCAGAAGTCAGTCAGGTGCTGCATCCAAGAACAATCTAGCATCGGAGAAGCGGCTTAAGGGTGTCAGGATATAATGTATAAAACCACAAGTTGTATAGGGTCACCCAGTGGGGTAGTTATCAGACTGAATGTACATTTATTATACATACCTGCAAAAGATTGCACACAGGCCTGTTATTATTATTAGTATTATTTTACATATGTAATATTATTACAAATGTTATATCTTTATTATATAATACTTAAGCCTGGCACATATAGATAGTTGATAAATACCACTTTTTTTCTTTGTTACTAGATAACTTACTGGAGTGGATAAAGGCACTTAATAGCTTTTGGAGACCTCTTTTTCTTCTGGGGGTATCTGAGGCATTTCTTTCTTTCTTTCTTTCTTTTTTCTTTTTATTTTTTTGAGATGGAGTTTCGTTCTTGTTGCCCAGGGTAGAGTGCAATGGTGCGATCTCGGCTCACTGCAACCTCCGCCTCCCAGGTTCAAGCGATTCTCCTGCCTCAGCCTCCCTAGTAGCCGGGATTACAGGCATGTGCCACCACACCCGGCTAATTTTGTATTTTTAGTAAAGATGGAGTTTCTCTATGTTAGGTGGGTCTCGAACTCCCAACCTCAGGTGATCCACCCACCTCGGTGTCCCACAGTGCTGGGATTACAGGCATGAGCCACCGCGCCCAGCCACATTTCTTGCTTTCTTGTAACTTCAAAAGCCAGTTTTAGCTGGGAGCAGTGGTTAACGCCTGTAATCCCAGCATTTTCGGAGGCCGAGGCAGGTGGATCACCTGAGGTCAGGAGTTCACGACCAGCCTGGCCAACATAGTGAGACCCCCACCTCTACTAAAAATACAAAAATTAGCCAGGCATGATGGCGCATGCCTATAGTCCCAGCTACTTGGGAGGCTGAGGCAGGAGAATCACTTGTACCTGGGAGGTGGAGGTTGCAGTGAGCCGAGATCACACCACTGCACTCCAGCCTGGACAACAGAGTGAGATTCTGTCTCAAAAAAAAATAAAATAAAATAAGCCATTTCTGGTCATTAACATCAGTAGAATATATGTCAGCATAAATACTGCCACAGAGCACTACTCAGCCAGTTGGGCAACTCACTCTTCTCTACCAAAAGCTTTACAGGTTATCAAAGCAAGTGGGTTTACTATGGGAGGCCACTGTGAATTTTGAAAATTAATGTTGAGGGACTGGCGCAGTGGCTCACACCTGTAATCCCAACATTTTGGGAGGCCAAGGCAGGCGGATCACGAAGTCAGGAGATTGAGACCATCCTGGCTAACACAGTGAAACCCCGTCTCTACTAAAAATACAAAAAAATTAGCCAGGCATGGTGGCATGCGCCTGTAGTCCCAGCTACTTGGGAGGCTGAGACAGGAGAATCACTTGAATGTGGGAGGCGGAGGTTGCAGTGAGCTGAGATCGCACCACTGCACTCCAACCTGGGCAAAAGTGTGAGACTCTGTCTCAAAAAAAAAAAAAAGAAAATTATTGTTGATTGTTAGGAGCTGTTTTAGTGGAATAAAAACTCAATGATAAAGAATTGAGGAGAAACAACGATAACAAAAAAGGAGGGCAATAAATTTGTGCCTAGCAACTCTGAATTGCTTACTATGCATTTCCTAAGAGTTGTTCTAAAATGATGCCCTGGTACTTAAAAATAACTGAGTAGGCCGGGCGCGGTGGCTCACGCCTGTAATCCTAGCACTTTGGGAGGCCAAGACGGGCGGATCACGAGGTCAGGAGATCGAGACCATCCTGGCTAACACAGTGAAACCCCATCTCTAATAAAAATACAAAAAAATAGCCAGACATGGTGGCAGGCGCCTGTAGTCCCAGCCACTCGGGAGGCTGAGGCAGGAGAATGGTGTGAACCCAGGAGGCGGAGCTTGCAGTGAGCGGAGATTGCACCACTGCACTCCAGCCTGGGTGACAGAGCGAGACTCCTTCTCAAAAAAAAAAAAAAAAAAAAAAAAAACGGTAATTTATTACTTTCTTTGATAATATGTTGCAAGTTATTTAGAATACATCCATAGGCAGTACATTTCTGTCCCAGTATCACTGTATGAGCAAATACTGAAGGAGTTTGCAGACATCTGCTTTACAGTAGACAGGGAGATAGATGTTCCAATTGGATATAGCCCATATGTGTAGTAAAGTCTGGTTATAGGAAATTACAGACTAAAGAAGACTGTTGTTGTAAACATGTATCCCTGCATGCAGTAAGGTTAAACAGAAGATCCACAACAAACCAAATTAACAATTACTAAGTCAGACTAACAGTTACTTATAGTTAAAAAGCAAGAATAGCAGGGATTGGAAAACAAAACCAACTCAGGGGCCCTGATAATAGCATGTTCTTTCCTATAGGTGGGGAAGTCTCACCTCCTGAATGCACCTATAGAGCTAGAGCTTGGCACTGCTATGTGGAAGCCAGACTTCTGAGAATACTGAGTTTCTGAGTACTTCATTTTTAGACAGTAACTCTTAATCATTTAGGTGGTTTTTAATAAGTAGCCCTAGGTGGTATAGATACATCTGGGGTCATTTCACAGGCCCCTGGGGAGGTGAGCCATTCTTTATAGGAAGAGCTCCTCCCTTGGGAGAGGACTGACCACCCATGTGTTGGCAGTGCCGTTACACACGGGGAAGTTACAGGGAAAACACTCGAAGGGTAGGCACGGATGAATGATGAATTAACAATGGGTGATTTTTATTGTGTTTGCTTGTCTGTATTTTCTGAAATAAACCTATTACTTTTGGTTAATTTTTTTTAAAGACTTTCATCCAACTCGTCAAGTTCCTACAATAGAACAGTTAAAAAAAAAAAAGACTTACATCATCACCTCACAACCATGGGGGAGTTAAAACAATTACTGAAGGGGAGGAGATGAAACGTTTATGAATAAGACTGCAGTTACTTGAGCTGCTAAGATTAAATGACAATAGGAGTTGTTGTTCTTTCAAGGCGTAAACTGACTTCTGTTGAGGAAAGGTCACTGCTTCGCCACTGTGTCCTATGTTAGATTAAAAGGGGTGGGGGGAGCAGCGGTGCAGCTTCCCTCTCATAGTAGTTGTGATTAAAGCTTTTCTGGATCATTTCTGAAGAAGGGTGAAGGCTTTCGGATTGTCTTGCCTGAAGACAAGAAAGCAGAGGTAAGATATAACTCCTGTTACTTAAACGGAGGAAAAAAAAAATGGGGAAGTGGACTGGAATTGCAACAGCAAGAGTTTGTTGTGGTTCTTGTTTGTTTTTACCTTTTAAATTTGTGAAATACAGCATATATATGCAGAAACATGAATAAAACATAAATGTATAATTAAATTATTGGAAAGCAAACATATGTAGCCACTACCCAAGTCAAGAGCTAGAACATCACCAGTACCCAAAAGATTTCTTCCCAGTCAAAACTCCCACCTTTCTCCCTAGAAGTAATTAACCACAATTTTGTCTTTTTTTTTTTTTTTTTTGAGACAGTGTCTTGCTCTGTCTCCAGGCTGGAGTGTAGTGCCACGATCTTGGCTCACTGCAACCTCCGACTCCCTGGTTCAAGCGTTTCTCCCACCTCAGCCTCCCCAGTAGCTGGGACTACAGGCACATGCCACCATGCCCAGCTAATTTTTTGTATTTTTAGTAGAGATGGGGTTTCACCGTGTTGGCCAGGATGGTCTCGATCTCCTGAACTTGTGATCCGCCCACCTCGGCCTTCCAAAGTGCTAGGCTTACAGGCGTGAGCCACTGCGCCCAGCCTCATTTTGTCTTTTATGCAGAGCATACTATAGTTCGGTTTTGCCTGGCTTGGGACTTTCTGTAAGTGGGACCATATAGTATACATATGGCTTTTCCCACTCAGTATCATATTTAGATAATTAGCTACCTTGTTGCATGCGTAGATCTTTTATTTTTGTTGCTGTGTCATATTCCATCATGGGCATATGCCACCATTTATCCATTTTACTTTTGATGGACATTTGGGTTGTTTCCAGTTTGGGGGCTATTACAGATATTACAAATAATGCAACCATGAACTTCTTGGGGTTTACCATTACCTCTCTAGATAATGGTAAACTGGTTTCCTGTAGTGACTAGGAGCTGCTCTGCATCCTTGCTGCCACCTGGTCTAATCAGATGGCTAATGCTGTCTGTCTGGTGAATGGACAGTAGCTCACTGTAGCTATACTGTGCATTTCTCTGATGTGATGGGGTTGAGAACCTTTTCATATGTTTGATATTTTTTATCTCCTGTGAAGTTGTCTTTTGATTGTTTTTGCCCATTGTTACACCTACTGAGTGGTCTGTTATTCTTTCAACTAACCAGCCGTCTGAAGGCTAATCTAAGGATATAAAACATGCCTCCTGCCCCGGAGGAGATGACTTGACAATTCTAGAGGCAGATATATGAACAAGAAGTACATGATAATTGTGATTACTGAGGCATCCATCTTCCCTACCAGACTAGCTAAAGGATGGCGCTCTTATTTGTGTCATATCCTGGGTGCTAAACACAGTATCTGCCACATAATTAGGTGCTTAGTAAAGTTTTGTTAAATGATCGAATGGGGCGTTTTTAGCGCAATGTGCAAGTGCCCTGTTAGGGGTAGGTGCCCAGTAACTCGAGAAGCATGGAGTAAGAAGCCACAAACAGCACCAGCTCCCCCCTCCCCTCCCCCTACCTGCTGTGGGGAAGGCCTCCCTTGTAGGTTTGAAAGGTTGATTCACGGAAAGCAGTGGAAGAGGTGCATGCTAGGCCAACGAATAGAATGTGCAAAGGCCCAGAAGGAAGACAGAGCCCAGCCTGCAAGGGAATGTTAATTTGGAGTCACTAACACTGTGAAAGGGCATCAGCTGGAGATACTGCTATAAAGGGGACTGCCTTGTAATCTCATAAGCGGGGGGTAAAATTAAGATTAAACACAGGGAAAGAACATTCTCACAGGTGAGGATGGTGTTGAACCCTAGAATAATCGTTTCCCAGATACCTTGAACAAAAATCGAGCAGTTAGAGAAGCCTGACCGTGAAGCAAATTTGACTTTTGTCCCTCTAGATAACTAAAGTTATATTTTTGAAAGTAATGGTGTAATTTGAATGAGTGTAGAGAAGCGCTGAAGACTGAGCTTTCCGCCTTCAGACCTGGATTTGGCAGCAGCGTGGCCTAGTCAAGCCTCGGTTTCTACACCTGCAAAGTGGGAATAATACCTACCTTGGAGAGCTGTTGTGAAGATTAAGGGAGATAATACATGTAAAGTACTTAACCATTGCCTGGTGGGGTAGTTTTTATGACCTAGATCCTAAATTTTTCACTGCTAATGTTGCTACTCTTGGTACTTTTTACTGGTTGGCATCTGCTTGCTTAAGTTTGTAACATAGTAGGAGCATTAACAAGGTCCCACGGTGGGGACCTTGGTCGTTTGAAGAGATCTGCCCTCCCGCCCATCCCCCCACCGCCCCACTTTGGAGACGCGGCCACCACCGCGCTGGCGCAGAGAGAGGGAAGACCGGGCCTCAAGCTGTTTCTGGCCTGAGGTTTTGCGTGCCTTTGTTTTCCTTTTGCTCTATTCGTGTATTCCTGCTTAGGGCCTGTGCGGGGAATTAGGAGCTCAGTACTGAAACGGCGGTTTTCCTAAAGAGTACTGGACGGGCGCGGGAGCTGACGCCTGTAATCCCAACACTTTGGGAGGCCGAGGTGGGCGGATCTCTTGAAGCCTGGAGTTCAAGACCACCCTGGCTAACGTGGTGAAACCCTGTTCTTACTAAAAATACAAAAAAAAAAAAAAAAAAAAAAGCCAGGAGTGATGGCGCGCGCCTGTAATCCCAGCTACTCCGGAGGCTGAGGCAGGAGAATCGCTTGAACCCAGGAGGCAGAGGTTGCAGTGAGCCGAGATTGCGCCATTGCACTCCAGCCTGGGCAAAAAGAGCGAGACTCCGTCTCAAAAAAAAAAAAAAAAAAGTACCTTCCGTAGTTCTCATGCAACGGAGGGGTTCGACCTGTAACCGGCCTGAAACCGAGCGCTGGCGCAAGATTTGCTCAAGCCCCTCCTCTTGGCCAAACTTTCCGGAGGGGAAGGCTTTCCGAGGAAACGAAAGCGAAATTGAACCGGAGCCATCTTGGGCCCAGCGCGCAGACCTGCGGAGTTTCCCGTGCAGACGCCCCGGGGCCACTTCCAGTGCGGAGCAGCGGGGGCGTGGGGGCCTCGAGGGGCTGGCGCGGCCCAGCGGTTGGGCCAGGGTCGTGCCGCCGGCGGGTCGGGTCGGGCAATGCCTCGCGGGCGCCATGAACCCGCGGCAGGTAAGCCGGGCCGGCCGGGCCGGCCCTGGACCTTCGCCGCCGTCTGGGCTCGTTTTCAACCTCACAGGCTTTGTGTGGAGTGCGTAGCGTGTGCGTCTTGTGAGTGTTAGAGTGTGTGTGTGTGTTTGTGTGTGTGGTCTTGCCAAGCAGCATTGCTGGTTTAGGAATTTGTGCGTCTTGTGAGTGTGTGTGTGTGTGTGTGTGTGTGTGTGTGTGTGTCTCTGTGTGTGTGTGTGTTCGTTCTTGCCAAGCAGCATTGCTGGTTTAGGAATTTGTGAATTTGTATCCTGCTCATTAATTCTGCACAATGGAGCAGTGCGTGAAGAGGGCTTGGGGGAAAATGCGCCCCCGTCTGGGTAGGAAGGCCTGAGCCCATGTCAAGGCAGACATCTCGTCTGCCTTTCTGCCAGGGCCCCTTGTGAACCCCCTACCCCCGCTTAAGCCCCACTTGAACAACGTTCGGACTTTGAGCAGCGCACACTATCCTCAGCGCACCTTATCCACCTCCTGAAGGCCTTCTGGGAGTTAAAAATGGCCCTTAAGCTGTAGGAGAAAGCTTGTTAACCACTTTATAAATTGTAGCTAAAAACTGGAAAAACAATGTCCTTCAGCAGGTTAATAGATAAACTGAAATACATCCACATAATGGGATACTGCTTAGTAGTGAAGAGGAAATACTGTTACAAGTAACAACACGGGTGACTCACAAGTGCGTTATGCTAAGCACGAGAAGCCAGACTCAAAAGACTGCATACTGTATGAGTCCATTTATATGACATTCTGGAAAAAAAAAAAAACAGTTATAGGGATGGAAAGTGGATCCGTGGGTGCCAGGGACTGGGTATCGCGGAAGAAATTGATTGTTGAGTGGTATGAAAAAACTTTTTAGGGAAATAGAAATGTTCTATATCTTGATTGTGGTGGCGATTGTCGAAACTCAGATTTATACACTTAAAAGGATAAATTTTACTGTATCTAAATTATATACCTCAATTTTGTTTATATATATATATATATATATTTGTTTTTTTTTAAAGCACTCCTTTGAAAGGATTAAGGACGCCTGACTTGAAGGAAAAGCATTTCTGCACAGGTGTCAGTGTATTGCACTGTGGAACCTGTGTGGTAAAGGCAAAGGGGGTAGTGCTTATCTCTTGATCCTAAATATGTGAGACCAGATTAACGTGAAATCTGGGGGGCAATGAATGTTAAATGAGTTGTTATGTAATTTGCATAGAGGTGATGCTGAGAGATTTAGAAAGGATCACTATGAGTTGCTTGCTCACTTTCTTGCTCTTCTATTCAGTAGCTTTCCAAATGGCTGTACTCAACGGTGGCTTGGTTTTTAGGGGATTTAAGGGGGGCAAAAAGAAAAATTAATAATCTCCTCTTCTCCCTGTAACCCTACTGCCCTAAGATATCCTGTAGCAAACTTACATCTCCTTTCTTTTCTCTGTGTTCATTCCATTGTGCATACACATACACATTCATGGATTTTCTCTTTAGGGAAAAAAAATTATAATGTACATATTATTCTACAACTTTTTGTTTTATTTAACATTATATGATTCCTAAATTATCCCCAGGTGAATACAAATAGATATGACACATTTTAAAAAAATAAAATAACTGGCCAGGCGTGGTAGCTCATGCCTGTAATCCCAGCACTTTGGGAGGCCGAGGAGGGCGGATCAGGAGATGGAGACCATCCTGGCCAGCATGGTGAAACCCCATCTCTACTAAAAATACAAAAATTAGCTGGGTGTGGTGGCGTGCGCCTGTAATCCCAGCTACTCTGGAGGCTGAGGCAGGAGAATCACTTGAACCCGGGAGGCGGAGATTGCAGTGAGCTGAGATCACACTGCACTCCAGCCTGACTGCAGTGAGCCGAGATCATGCCACCGCACTCCAGCTTGGCAACAGAGCGAGACTCCGTCTCAAAAAATAAATAAATAAATAAAAAATAAAAATAACCGTGTGAGTACTATTCCATAGAATGAATGTATCATAATTTAATTCTTCTATAGACAGACATTAAAATATTTTCTAGATTTGGGCCAAGAGTAGCAGTTTAAAAAACATTTAGCTTTTAACTGACTTTAGCCACTTTGAAACACAATTTTCTTTCCTAAGGTCACTCAAAGAGCTAATAGGAGAACCCCTAAGTCCCATAATTCAGCTCCGGGAGCCAGCACTCTGTACACACATTTGCCTCTGTCCCTAGCAATATGGTGGGCGTGAGGGTGCAGCAAGAGGAACAAGAAGGAAATGATTGCTTGCATAGCGGTGTCTTGTTCATGCAGTCATTCATTCAACAAATGTTTGTTGAGAATCAACTTAGTGCCAAGTGCTAGGGAGGTTGAGATGATTGAAGCATAGTCCTTGACCCCCAAGAGCTCACCATGGAATCAACTGAAGCCCCTCATCAATACTGTGTTGGGAATATTGAGAGTGGAGAGTTGAGTATAACTTATAGGACACCTAATGTTAATTACCTTTCAGACACTGCAATCTGTGTGTGCCATAAAAAAAAAATCCAGTAGCTCTGATACAAAGTAAAGTAAATGGTTTAACAGGTGCTGAGTGGGAGAAGCTCAAGGAGAGGAAACCCCAAGGGCTGAAGAAGGTGGGAGTCAGGAGTCTCCTGAAGCAAGTGGCATTTAAGGAGCTCTATAAGGGAAGGGTCAGAGTTGTGATAGGTGGCTGTGGAGGGAGATGTGCCACCTGGATTGGCATGTAGAGAGATAGAAAGATTAGAGGCCTTTGCAGTGGCCCAGTAAGAGGTAATGAGGGGCTGGAACTGGAAGAAAACACATTTAAGAGACAGTACAGAGGTGGCAGACAAGGCAGGACTTGGCAACTACCTGATTAGATCCAGGAGATGAGGCCAGGAGGCAGGCAGCAAAGATGACTCAGGTTTCTAGCCTTAATAGGCTAGGAGGAGAGTGATGCCATTAGCAATAAGAAATACAGGAGAAGGAGCTGAGTTTGAGGGAACTATTAATTTGGTTCAGAATATGTGCTGTTTGAGTTATGGCAGGGTATTGAAGTGGACAGACTGTCGTCATAGTTGGAAATTCAGATCTTAAGCTCCCACACAAGGTAGTGGCTGGACATAGATTTGAGTGCTCTTGCTTCAGAGGGCTAGTTTAGGTTGGGGCAGTGATTAAAGCAACCTAGGAAATAACTTATTAAAGAAGAAGAGGTCCTTAAAACCTTGGAGACTGTTTATATAAAGGGTGGATCCGTTAATACAGTAGCTATTAAAAAATTATAAGGGGTGGGAAAAAGCGGCAAAGAAGAAAAAAGAGGTGAAAGACCTTTGGTGCTGTGTCACCAAACCCTGGGAGGAGGATTTTTTAAAAGAAGAGTGCTCAATCCACAGTGAACTAAGGCATGTTTGTTAAACACAGTTGACCACCACACAGTGAAGACCCAACTGAGATTCAAGAGAAGGAATTTTTATGGACCCTGTTAGCACAAGTCAGGGTCCTTCTCCAGTACCGTTGGGAAGCTTTGAAGAAGAAAAGGGGGACAGTGGGCCTTGGGTGGAGAAGGGAACTGACCATGAGATCCAGGTGGGGTGAGGAGGTGTGTGAAGTCAGAGTGGGGAAGAATCAGGGTGGCTGACTGGCAGCTTCACCGGGGTCATGCGAGGAGCAGGTTCCACCAGAGTAAGGAGTGAAGTTGTAGAAACACAGGGAAGTCACCATCAGAAAAGAGCAGGAGTCAAGAAACTATGGCCCACAGGTACAAACTACCTGTTTTTATAAATAAAGCTTCATGGTAAATGAATTGTAAATAAAGTTTTGCATGTTGTGTGAGGCTGTTTTTGCGCTACAGTGGCAGAGCTATCTGGCCCTTTATAGAAAAAGTTTGTCAGCCACTGGAAAGGAGTTGCAGGATTTGAGGTCTTGGTGTGATGGCCTAGGTTAGAGTCATAGTGAGATTGAAGGAGTAGCTAGACAAGCCAGTTGTGTGGCAGAAAGGTAGGGATGGAGATCACTGGGTTAAGTATCCTTGTAGCCAGGACACCATGAGAGTGATTGACAAGAATGCTGAAATCCCCTAAGTGTGTCAGGATGTGGAAGAGTAGAAGGCTAGAGTTATGGAAGAAAGGGTCCCAACTCTACCTGTGCAGCCATCAGGAGAGTCTGAGGAGGGGGTGGTGAGTGTGAGCAAATGTTGCCAGAATCCCTCCTCCCAGTCTGCAAGCCCCAGGGAAAGGAAGCAAGGTGTTTACTGATACCCCCAGGCTTATAAGTACTTCCTGGCTCCATCACCCTCCAGTGAACAGCCCTGGGGAGAAGATAGTACTGGTTTGCAGGTGGGTGGGTGGGGAAAGGGGTCACAGGTGCTCGGTGTTTGGTAAATGTGCATATGAGAACATGGGGTTGCTTGTGCCTTGTCTGTCAGGGTTCAGAAGAATGTGCGGTGGAAGCAGCTATGGGGAGGTAGCTAGGGAAGGTAGGACTGGTCTGAGGTGGTGAGGAGCAGATGCTGCCAGCTCCACACATCCAGGAGAGCCTGGGTGGTTTGGGCAAAAGTCTCTGGCATCCCTTCTGAGCCTGGTTACCACACTGAAGAGTGAGGACAGTGTGCCATTTTTATCAGGAAACCCTCCAGCTCCCTGAAAACCAAATTCTGATCCTCCTGGGATGGCAGTGAAGAGCCACAGAGATGACTCTGAGGTCCCGTGGCCTTTTCCCACCTGGAGATTGTTTTTGTTACTGCGCTGTTACAGCCTTGGAGGACTGGGGTTCAGCTTCATCCAATCACATTTCTTCTTTTGTCATAGTCATCTAAACGATAGATCTTAGAGACAGGTGGGCAGGGGGTGCACTGGCTGTGCACTGGTGAGCCTGACTCAAGGAGAGGTCATCTCGTCCCCTCCCTAGTCCCATCTCCCTTGGTTATTGTTATTTCATGTGATTGTTCTGGTTATTTCAGGTTATTCTGTTTTTGTTTTCAAAACAAAATAACATTTATTTGTGTTCTGATTTTAAAGGGGTAATTGTTTTGGTAACTAGAAAATTTCCTTCTCAACTCCCTTAAATTCTGTCAAAGGGAAAAGTAAGTTAGGTTGCTGGAGAGGCTGTGCTGAGGCCTCAGAACCTCTGTACTCCTGGAAGTTCTGCGTGCTTTGCCTCCTGCCCCCCTCTCTCTGTGTTCCTGTTGGCAGGCCCCTAGGCAGGATTTAGGAGGTAGGCAAGTCACCCTAGACAAGTCATAAGCCCATGGCTCAATTGCCTTCTCAGCCCATCAAGGGCTGTTCCACAGGCAGCAAAGGGAGGGGCCTCCACAAGTTCACCACTGCAGCCCTAATTCATTTTCTTTTCCACTGTCTTATTCTGCAGGGGTATTCCCTCAACGGATACTACCCCCATCCATTTCAAGGCTATGAGCACAGAAAGTTCAGATACCAGCAGCCTGGGCCGGGATCTTCCCCCAATAGTTTCCTGCTTAAGCAAATAGAGTTTCTCAAGGGGCAGCTCCCAGAAGCGCCGGTGATTGTAAAGCAGACACCGTCACTGCCACCTTCCCTCCCAGGACTCCAGCCAAGGTTTCCAGTACTACTTGCCTCTAGTACCAGAGGCAGGCAAGTGGACATCAGGGGTGTCCCCAGGAGCGTGCATCTTGGAAGTCAGGGGCTCCAGAGAGGGTTCCAGCCTCCTTCACCACGTGGCAGGAGTCTGCCACAGAGAGGTGTTGATTGCCTTTCCTCACATTTCCAGGAACTGAGTATCAACCAAGATCAGGAACAAAGGATCTTAAAGTTCCTGGAAGAGCTTGGGGAAGGGAAGGCCACCACAGCACATGATCTGTCTGGGAAACTTGGGGCTCCGAAGAAAGAAATCAATCGAGTTTTATACTCCCTGGCAAAGAAGGGCAAGCTGCAGAAAGAGGCAGGAACACCCCCTTTGTGGAAAATCACGGTCTCCACTCAGGCTTGGAACCAGCACAGCGGAGTGGTAAGACCAGACGGTCATAGCCAAGGATCCCCAAACTCAGACCCAGGTTTGGAACCTGAAGACAGCAACTCCACATCTGCCTTGGAAGATCCTCTTGAGTTTTTTGACATGGCTGAGATCAAGGAGAAAATCTGCGACTATCTCTTCAATGTGTCTGACTCGTCTGCCCTGAATTTGGCCAAAAATATAGGCCTCACCAAGGCCCGAGATATAAATGCCGTGCTAATTGACATGGAAAGGCAGGGGGATGTCTATAGACAAGGGACAACCCCTCCCATATGGCATTTGACAGACAAGAAGCGAGAGAGGATGCAAATCAAGAGAAATACGAACAGTGTTCCTGAAACCACTCCAGCTGCAATCCCTGAGACCAAAAGAAACGCAGAGTTCCTCACCTGTAATATACCCACATCAAATGCCTCAAATAACATGGTAACCACAGAAAAAGTGGAGAATGGGCAGGAACCTGTCATAAAGTTAGAAAACAGGCAAGAGGCCAGACCAGAACCAGTAAGACTGAAACCACCTGTTCATAACAATGGCCCCTCAAAAGCAGGGTATGTTGACTTTGAAAATGGCCAGTGGGCCACAGATGACATCCCAGATGACTTGAATAGTATCCGTGCAGCACCAGGTGAGTTTCGAGCCATCATGGAGATGCCCTCCTTCTACAGTCATGGCTTGCCACGGTGTTCACCCTACAAGAAACTGACAGAGTGCCAGCTGAAGAACCCCATCAGTGGGCTGTTAGAATATGCCCAGTTCGCTAGTCAAACCTGTGAGTTCAACATGATAGAGCAGAGTGGACCACCCCATGAACCTCGGTAAGAGACCACCCAGGAACTGTACCTAGGGTTGGGGTCAGGTGCTCTTGCTCCTGACGCAGTCTTGGCTGATTTGTGAGCAGTGCTGTTTGGTGGTGCCTATCTTTTCCTCCTTCCCTTCTGCCTTTTAGCTAAATCCCCCTTGATTGGCCCTTTCTCCAGCACTTTTTGAGGCCGAGGCAGACATATCACAAGGTCAGGAGTTTGAGACCAGCCTGGCCAACATGGTGAAAAACCCTGTCTCTACTAAAAATACAAAAATTAGCTGGGCGTGGTGGCGTGCGCCTGTAGTCCCAGCTACTCAGGAGGCTGAGACAGGAGAATCACTTGAACCCAGGAGGCAGAGGTTGCAGTGAGCTGAGATTGCACCACTGCACTCCAGCCTGGGCCACAGAGCGAGACTCCATCTCAAAAAAAAAAAAAAGAAATGATTGGTCTTGGGGGCCGGGGTGGTGGCTTACGACTGTAATCCCAGCACTTTGGGAGGCTGAGGCAGGCAGATAAGGAGGTCAGGAGTTCGAGACCAGCCTGGCCAACATGGTGAAACCCCATCTCTACTAAAAATACAAAAATTAGCCCGGGGTGGTGGTGCTTGCCTGTAATCCCAGCTACTTGGGAGGCTGAGGCAGGAGAATCACTTGAACCCAGGAGGTGGGGGTTGTAGTGAGCCGAGATGGCGCCACTGCACTCCAGCCTGGGCGACAGAGTGAGACTCCATCTCGGAAAAAGAAAAAAGAAAAACATGATTGATCTCCATGCATCAATGTCATGCCTGCCTCCTAAGGCCAGAGGTAATGAAGACTTAATTCCCTTCTGTAGGCCTTCCCCTCCTCCCTAAGCTGTTTCTGAGAGAGGTACAGGAGCAGGTGGGTTGGGGCAGACTGCATACACAGAGTGGGGGTGGGTTGTGCTGCTAAGCAGCAGCAAGTCCACAATCCCCCCTCTACATAGCTCCTGGGGGAAAAGGATGGAGGAGCGCGTGCACGGCTGCCTGCCTGCCTGCCTATTGAAGGTGGTGGTTCTAATTTTATACACCTCCTCTGCACAGATGGGTAGGCTAGCACTTGCTGCCACTCCTGAGCTGTGAAGTCAGCGATTACCTCACTCAGATAGCTGGTCAGGCCCTGCACTGTAGGTCCTAATAGGCCACTGGACAGATCGAGGAAAACAGGAGCTGCTGAAGGGCGTAACAGCAAAACCACTGAAGTTGAGTGGCTGCAGCTGCAGCCAAGGAAAGAGCCAGTAGGATGGGGGAGAATTCCACTGACCTTTATGTTTTCCTAGCCTGGTTTCTAGGGGTGTAGATTCCTGGCTAGGGCCCTTATTCCTTGTCTTGACTGTCTTCAAGACACCAATTTGGCATTTCAGGAGAGCTGTTAAGAAAAGGGGTTGTGTCTGTCCAAAAGCTGGCAAGGCCAGAGCTGGATTGTTTGGGGTAGAGACTGGATGGCCGTCATTCTCTTTTGCCTCCATCCCTCCTCCTCAGAGTTGGAGGAAAGCAGTGGATTTTGTGGTTAATCATTCTTTGGGCTCACACTATAAGAAACATTGGTGCCATGTTCAAATACATCAGAAGACCTAGGAAATAAGAAATTTGACCTACTTTTCTAAATGAGATCCCAGACTGAGCAAAGAACTCACCACATTTGAAAGCTTGAACAAAGCGGAGCCTAGGCTAAGTCCGGAGGCCTAGAACAAATGCTTTTTTATTTTCTACATAACAAGGGGAAATTCCTTGTTATGTAGAAAATAGCTTGAGACAAATGTTGCTATAGAATGACTCATAACAAACTAGAGTGATATAGGTCTAGGGACAAAAGCAGGCCACTGATAAGTGGCAGATGCCTGATCCCCCTAGGTAGTGGGGAGTGTGAGACTGGGTTATAAGAAGCCTTCACTATCTTTTAGGACCCTCCCTTGAAGAGGCCAGTCTACCACAATTGCTTTAGAATGAAGGTCTTTTGGTTGCTCACAAGACTATAATGGCGATTTTTGGCTCATCATTTTTGTGTGTGTGGGTTTTATCTTAATTCATTGTTAAGAGATAGTGGGTTTCCCCTGAGCTAGTTTCCTATCATCTGTGCCTATGTTTGCTTCACTGAGCTATGGGGAAAGAGTCACTGGCTGCTTTGTTTACAAAAAGAAAGGACAGACTGAGCCTTAAGGAGTAGGAAGGAGTTCCTTGGCCTACCCTTCATCTCCTCCACAAGTGAAAAGCTCTTTAGCGTAGCAGAAAATTCCAGGTTGAAGGTCTCTTTGGAGAAGGCAGAAGGAATGACCTAGACTCCTGTTCACACATCTAATCACTTTCCGTCAAGATTTAAATTCCAGGTTGTCATCAATGGCCGAGAGTTTCCCCCAGCTGAAGCTGGAAGCAAGAAAGTGGCCAAGCAGGATGCAGCTATGAAAGCCATGACAATTCTGCTAGAGGAAGCCAAAGCCAAGGACAGTGGAAAATCAGAAGAATCATCCCACTATTCCACAGAGAAAGAATCAGAGAAGGTAGGTGTCCTCCTGCCATCTGGGAGGATATCAGTTCCCTGTCAGTGTCTGGATTGTAACTGACTCCCTTGAAGCAATCCCAGCCCAAACAACTGACACCGTCTCAGAGTCAGCTTCCCACTCTTCCCTCTACCCTATCTCATACCCAGCTCCTCTCTCTGCTCCTGTCCCAACATAATTGGATTTACAGAATTTCGGACTTGAAAGAGACCTGAAAGGTTATTGAGGCCAATCTCCTCTCTTGGAAGATGCAGAATGAGAGCTCCAGCAGCCCCTTTAACTTTGGGAAGCCAACCCCTTGACAGTTAGTTGGTGGGAAGAAAGTCCCCCATCCCCATCCCCTCTTCTGTGATGGACTAACCAGTGTTTTCTTAGTTTTGTTTTCTTCTTGTCTCTCATTTTCTCTAGACCGCAGAGTCCCAGATCCCCACCCCTTCAGCCACATCCTTCTTTTCTGGGAAGAGCCCTGTCACCACATTGCTCGAGTGTATGCACAAATTGGGGAACTCCTGCGAATTCCGTCTCTTGTCCAAAGAAGGCCCTGCCCATGAGCCCAAGTATGTCCCACGTGTCCTCTGTCCAGCTGAGGTTTTCTCAGAAAGAAAAAGAGACACATTTTCTTCCTTGCTTCCTCAGGGATGGCAGATTGACCAATTTCTCCTGTTTCAAAATGGGGAAAGGAGGGCTCTGAGGGCCTGGTTGCTGCTTGTGAGGCAGACAATTAGGGATTAGGAATTCAAAGGGAATTCCTGGCCCACCCTCTATCTCCTCTATAAGCACTAGGGAGGTTCACGGCTTGGAGGTCACTCACTGTTGGTGGGACAGAAAGGTACAGGACCTGAGAAGCTCTCTGCCTGTGGGTCTGTAGACTCACGTGTTCAAGAGAAGTGTTCCTGGAAGAGGTGAAACTAGGTTGATGCTTAAATGTTGAAAGGGGTCAGCCAGGCTAAGAGACACTGGCTGTTCAAGGCAGAAGTGACTGCATGAGATGTGACTGCACAGAGGTGATGTGTTCAAGGAAATTACCAGTAGTGGAGGATGGCAGCCTGGCAGAGGCTAGGTCAGGCTCCTCAGTCAAAACCATTTTAATCCTTCTACTTGCTTCATCTCCTGTCAGGTTCCAATACTGTGTTGCAGTGGGAGCCCAAACTTTCCCCAGTGTGAGTGCCCCCAGCAAGAAAGTGGCAAAGCAGATGGCCGCAGAGGAAGCCATGAAGGCCCTGCATGGGGAGGCGACCAACTCCATGGCTTCTGATAACCAGGTAGGGCGTTTTCCTACTCAAAAGATACAGGTCGTTTTTAGCAACTGAGTGGTTTAAGATTGCTAGTGACTCCCTCAACATTTCCTGAAGTGTTTACGGCTCCTCTGTTTGATGGATTCTCCTTTAGCCCGAAGATATGATCTCAGAGTCACTTGATAACTTGGAATCCATGATGCCCAACAAGGTCAGGAAGATTGGCGAGCTTGTGAGATACCTGAACACCAACCCTGTGGGTGGCCTTTTGGAGTATGCCCGCTCCCATGGCTTTGCTGCTGAATTCAAGTTGGTCGACCAGTCCGGACCTCCTCACGAGCCCAAGTGAGTGTCCTAGTCCTGGCTAATGCATATGTCACCAGTTGGGGATGGTCTGTAACCCAGGGAAAACAAGGGTGTGCTTTAGCTGTGTAGGACAGAAGGGGCGAGTTGAGGGAAACAAGTCCAGCCCTGTCTCCACTTCCTCTTAAAAGACAATAGACCTGCCAAGAGTGAATGCAGTCACTCTTCCAGTAAGCGTGATCCTTTTTAATTTTTTGACTAGTTTTAATTTTTAAAGAAATGTATAGGTATATTAAATCATTCAGGCCAGACGTGGTGGCTCACGCCTGTAATCCCAGCACTTTGGGAAGTTGAGGCAGGTAGATTACCTGAGGTCAGGAGTTCAAGAGCAGCCTGACCATATGGTGAAACCCTGTCTCTACTAAAAATACAAAAATTAGCTGGGCATGGCGGCAGGTGCCTGTAATCCCAGCTACTCGGGAGGCTGAGACAGGAGAATTGCTTGAACCTGGGAGGCGGAGGTTGCAGTGAGCTGAGATCGTGCCACTGCACTCCAGCCTGAGCAACAGAGCAAGACTGCGTCTTGAAAAAATTATTCAAGCTGATGGAAAAAGTCATTTCAATGAAAAGTCTCATTTCCATCTCAGACTTCTAGTTTCCCTCCCCAGACCCATATACTACTATAGCCCTGCATTAGCAACGGGGATGCGGTCTGAGAAACATGGTTTTGTTGTTGTGAGAACATCAGAGTGTATTTACATAAACCTAGATGGTATGAGCTCTACACACGTACAGGCTGTATGGTATGGCCGGTTGCTCCTAGGCTACAAACCTGTACAGCATGTAACTGTAGTGAATACTGTGGGCAGCTGCAACACACTGGTAAGTATTGGTGTCTATCTAAACAGCGAAAAGATACAGTAAAAAGACAGCATAAAGGATAAAAAAACACTACACCTGTATAGGGCGCCTGCCATGAATGGAGCTTGCAGGACTAGAAGTTGCTGTGGATGAGTCAGCCAGTGAGTGGAGAGTGAATGTGAGGGCCTAGGATATGACTGTACACTAGTGTAGGCTTTGTAAACACTGTTCCCTTAGGCTAACTACACTTATTTAAAATATTTTTCTTTAATAAATTAACCTTAGCTTACTGTAACTTTTTTACTTTATTTTTATTTTTTACTTCATTATTAACTTTTTTATTTTTTGTTTCTTTTGTAATAATATTTAGCTTAAAACACAAACATGTTATACAGCTATCCAAAAATATTTCCTTTGTTTATATCCTTAATTCTATAGCCTTTTTTCTGTTTTTGAATTTTTTTTTTTTTTAACTTTTAAACTTTTTTGTTGAAAGCTAAGATGAAATACATTAGCCGTTAGCCTAGGCCTACACAGGGTCGGGATCCTCAGTATCACTGTCTTCCACCTCCACGTCTTGTCCCACTATAAGGTGTTCAGGGGCAATAACATGCATGGGGGCCGTCACCTCCTATGGTAACAGTGCTTTCTGGAATACCTGCCTGAGGCTTTTTTTAGTTACTTATTTTTCTAGAAGTAGAAGGAGTATACTCTGAAATAATGATAAAAAATATAGTAAACACATAAGGAGCGTGCAGCCTAGATCCCTCGCATGCACAGTTCACAGTCGAGTTCACACTCCTATGAGAATCTCATGCTGCTGCTGATCCGACAGGAGGCGGAGCTCGGACCAGAATGCTTGCTTGCTCGCCACTCACCTCTTGCTGTGTGCCCAGGTTCCTAACAGGTTACAGACCCCTGCGCTTGGTGATAAGAATTTTTCAGCTCCATCATAATCTTACGGGACTCCTGTCGTGTGATTTGTCATTGAACAAAACACTGTTACGCAGTACATGAGTATACCAGTTTCTTGAGTCCTTCTAGAAATTGCTGTGCATAATAGCACATTTTCCCTTTTGTCTTTTTAAACAAATATATCTTCTGTTTTATACGTTGACTCCTTTACTTACCAGACTTCTTGCATAGCTGCATAGTATTTCATTGAATAGAAGCTGACAAATTCAGTTTCTCAGAGATAAACATTTAATAGGGACTTAGGAACAGAAATGATGTCTTGGGTGGCTGCAAGACGGTGGATCCCTGCACTTACCCTCCAGAAAGTATGCTTTCTATAGAGGCTTTTTTGGTTAAACATGCAGCTGGTCACACCTTATACTTTCTTATGAAATTTATAAGCACTAGCTGGTAGGGAGGCTTGGTAGACATCTTTGTGTGGAATTATTTATGCTACCCAACACCTTGGGATGCGGGAGTCAAATATTGGTGGTCATGGTGGTTTTGCATCAAGATGGCATCACTCTTGCCGTGCAACAGGCATGTTTTGTTAATCTCTAAGGTCTATCACAAAGTGGAAAAGCAAAGTATAAAGTGAGGGGAGAGGTGAAGATTGTCTGTATATGGCTAGAATATTTTGTTGAAGGATCGAAAAAACTGGCAACGTGTTTGCTTCTGGGGAAGGAGGGACACTTTTATTGTACACTCTTAACTGTTTGAATTTTCACATGTTTGGCATCCACTTTGTCCATTTTAAAGTCATTAAGGAAAAAAGCTTATAAAAATGCTATCTTATTACTTTAAATTTGTCTCTCCTTAATAGAAGTAATGTCAGCCGGGCACAGTGACTTATGCCTATAATCCCAGCACTTTGGGAGGCCTAGGTGGGTGGATCATGTGAGCTCAGGAGTTTGAGACCAGCCTGGCCAACATAGTAAAACCCCATCTCTACTAAAAATACAAAAAATAGCTGAGCATGGTGGTATGCCCCTGTATGCCAGCTACTCCGGAGGCTGAGCAGGAGAATTACTTGAACCCAGGAGGCGGAAGTTGCAGTGACCTGAGATTGTGCCACGGCACTCCAGCCTGGGTGATGGAGTGAGACTCCGTCTCAAAAAAAAAAAAAAAAAAAAAATTAGAAGTAATGGCATTTCACTTATTCATATTTATGTGTTATTTGCATTTCCTTTTCTGTGAACCACCTGTTCTTGTCCTTTTCCAGTTTTCTTTCAGATTGTTACTCTTTATGGATATGTAAGAACTTTTAACGTAATTTTTTAAAGTAGCCCTTTGCCCAACATGACCCAATTTAGAACACACATCTGCCCACTGTTTAAGCCATCTGGAAAAGGAGGGGCCAGTCTCCCTCCATCTGCTCTTCTACTAATTCATATCCTTCACTCTCAATAAGCACCTCCTTATCTTCAAGCACAGTCCTTCAGATGATAGGTTCAGTTCATTTCCTCTTTCTCTTCTGTGAAATCTTCTATGAAATCCTTTCTAGGACTTCAAGTCAGCCATTCATTGAGAATGTAAGAACTTACTATGAACTAGATGGAAGATACGAAAAATTGCTGCCCCTGAGTGTGTGGCAGACATATAGCCATAACAGTATTGAAATGTGCCATCGGAGGTGAATGCAGAGTGCTGTGGGGACACAGAGGACACTGCTGCCAGTGTCTGCCGGGGAGCTGAGGAAGGTTGCATAGAGAGGGGAAATGCTAATTGAGTAACTACGTTTATTAACTGTCTCGTACAATAATATACTCTAGTTCCTTCTTAATGTGGATTATGCTGGGTCTTTTTTTCCTTTCTGTCTACTCTTGTTGGTGACATTAACTAATTTTATGACTTCTTTTTTTTTTTTTTTTTTTTTTTTTTAGAGATAGAGTCTCACTCTGTCGCCCAGGCTGGAGTGCAGTGGCGCAGTCTCAGCTCACTGCAACCTCCGCCTCCTGAGTTCAAACAATTCTCTTGCCTCAGCTCCTTGAGTAGCTGGGATTACAGGCATCTGCCACCACATCTGACTAATTTTTGTATTCTTAGTAGAGACGGGGTTTCACCATGTTGGCTGGTCTTGAACTCCTGACCTAAGATGATCCACCCGCCTCGGTCTCCCAAAGTGCTGGGATTACAGGCATGAACCACCGCGACAGCCATGACTTTTAATATCTAAATGCTGGAGACCACTCGGAGCTCCAGATGCCTCCATCTAGTTGCTTACTTGTCACCTCTGTTTGGATGAACATCCCTAATATGACATGTCCAAAGCAGAACTCTTGGGTTTTGCCCCCTTCACTTCATTTCCCCCAAGTCTTTCCCAGCTCAGTAAGTGATACCACTGTCTACCCAGTGGCTCAAGTCAGAAACCTGAGGATCATCTTTTCCTCTATCTCCTTTACCTCCTTCGTCAACTCATCCTTAAGTCCTATTGGTTATACTTAGAATTTCTATCCCAAATCCCTTCCTCTTCTTTCCACGTCCGGCATCAGCACTCTAATCCAAGCCACTGTCTCATCTAGACTGTCACAATAGCCTCCTAACTGATCTTTCTACTTTATTTACTCAACACTTATTTATGGAGTATCTTCTATTTTTTTTAGAACAGGAACCAAACATTAACCAATAGTCACCTAAAGAAATGTAAGATCTCATATTTGATAAGTATTCCAAAGGGCTGGAGTTGCAGTGAGAATCAATTATAGCACAGTTTGACTTAGTAAGGAGAGGGGGAAGGGCTTCCCCAAGAAGTACTGCCTGAGGTGAGACTTTAAGGATGATGAAGAGAGAAAGACTGAGGGTTCTAGGCAAAGGGCACTGTTAAATCCTGTGGTGGGAGAAGAGCAGAGCTGGCAAAGAGGCTGAGAGGAGGCACTTATGGGTGGAGCAGAGAGCATGAGGGAGGGCTGGCACTAGAGGAGATTAGAGAGTTGATCAAGGTGGCCCACCAGGGCCTGCCTTGTTAGTCACGTTAGTGCTTTTACCACAGAAGCAGTGGAGAGCCATTGAAGGTTTTTAATAAAGGACTGTGACTTTCCCTCTCCCCACACTCTTGTCCCTTTCCCAGCATTTTTCTTCTTAATTTTCTTTCCTCTGCTGAGAGAACCATTTCAGACCTTTGCCTCTTTCTTCAGATTTCCACCCATACCCCTGTTGCTCACTTTAAACTACGTTACTTCACACTTAATTGAAAAAATAGCAATAAGCATACAAGAAATACCTCATCTTCCCATTACCAAACTACCCCCTACCTCCATCTGTACCAGCAAGAGGGAAGGACGCATCCCTCCTCCTATCCCGGTGTCCTGGATCCCATCCCTCTCATCTGCTCTAAGACTTTATTGCTTTGGTCGTCTCCTCTCTCCTTGTCTGCAGCTGCTCCATCTAGATCATTCCCACCAGCCTTGAAACATGCCCATGACCATCTTTTAAAAACCTTCCCTCTACCCCATGTCTCCCTGCAGGTACCATCTCATTTCTTTGCTTCTGTTACAGCCAAACTTCTCAAAAGAGTTATTCATACTCATTGTCTTCACTTGAGCTCATTTCACTAAAAAGGCCAATCACTAGCCACATGTGGTTATTGAGCACTCGAATTGTGGCTAGTGTGCTGAGGCACTGAATTATTAATTGCATTGTAATTAACTTAAATTCAGTAGCCCCATGTGGCTAATGGCTACCATATTGGATAGCACAGCTCTAAAGGATTCTAATTGCATAATTAACAAACTTTATCATATATGTAAATATATCATACCAATATAAAACTTTGCACATAATATTCTTTTCAAACACATAGGGCAGTTATGAAATTCTCCTGGATCCCTGAGGTAAAGATACTACACAGTCTGTCCCTCCTGACCGCCTTCACCATCTTCTTTTCATGCCACTGTCCCTCTCATTCTGAACTTAAGCCCACTGGCCTGCACAAGCCTGCCAGCATGGGCAAAGAAAGGAGTGAAGGCATTCATTTGCTTCGGATCATCAAGGAACAGTGAGAAACTCCATGTGGTTGAACATAAACGTTGATTCCTTTTACTGCCCGAGCTGCTAAGTCTTGAAACTGAAGCCTCTGTTGTATGCAGTTAGAGTATCCAAAGCTGAGTTCTCAGCCAGTAGATTAGGATCTGGTTGAAAGCTAGGATTCTTGATGCCTTGTCTGGTACATTTCCAAGCTGTTTTGCTCCACCATGCTCTTCTCTCTGTGTTTGGATATTCCCAGCCGGAGCGGTGGAAGCCACCTCCCTGCTCCACTTGGGCACTTTATTGTCAGCACAGCTCATGGGCCCAAGATCCATTCCTTACCCCAGAGTTAGCTCAAGCCTGCCAGGAGTCAAAAAATAACTCCCAGCAAAGCTTGGGTCCTGGCCTAAGGCCAACGTTGACCTAATGACCTCTCCAGGTCAAGTCCCTTGAGCTAATAGGAAGTAAATGAGGGAATGGAGTTGGGCACTTTAAAAATCAGACAGTGTATGAAGTAACAGTGACTCGTGGGGAGAAAGGTAGTCCCTTCTCATTTCTGCTTAAGAAGAGAGTCCAAGTTGGTGCGAGCATTTCGTTAAGCCTTCCTCATACTTCATAATCTTCCTTTATAGTAAGGACAGGCTCAGAGCCTTTGCAGGTAACAGTATCTAGTCAGAACTTTATAACATGATTTTATCATATTCTGTTTTACAGCCACCTTCAATATGTGGCAAGTGATACTGGTTTTCCATTTACAGTAGTGAAAGAAAGTTTCCTATTTCAGTGTGTTTACATTTTTATCTCTTTTTTCATACCTAGTATTATGGATATTTACATTTTTAAAGAGTCTGTTTATTTATTTTAGAGATGGGGATCTTGCTGTCTTGCCCAGGCTGGAGTGCAGTGATATGGTCATAGCTCACTGCAGCCTTGACCTCCAGGGCTCAAGTGATCCTCTCACCCCAGCCTCCCAAGTACCTGAGACTATAGGCACACACCACCGTGCCCAGCTAAATTTTTTTTTTTTTTTTAAGAGACAGGGGTCTTGCTATGTTGCCTGGGGGATTACTATGTTGCCCAGGCTGGTCTTGAACTCCTGGCCTCAAGTGATCTCCCACCTTAGCTCCTCGAGTTGCTGGGATTACAGGTGTGAGCCACAGTGGCTGGCTCTAAGAAGTCAATTTAGAGAAAAATATTAAGTAATAGTCCAAGTAATACCTGGATCTGGCACAAATCATGTGGTGATTCATGAATGACCAAAACTAGGAAATGCTGCCTTAGAAACAGCTTCTGTTTGACGGGTCCATATGTTTGCAAGACTGGCCACATCTTCAGCAAAACTAACCCTTCCTTGGAACAACTGTCAGGGTCTGGCACTTGTCTTCATCCTCTGCTTCTCATCCCAAAGGTTCGTTTACCAAGCAAAAGTTGGGGGTCGCTGGTTCCCAGCCGTCTGCGCACACAGCAAGAAGCAAGGCAAGCAGGAAGCAGCAGATGCGGCTCTCCGTGTCTTGATTGGGGAGAACGAGAAGGCAGAACGCATGGGTTTCACAGAGGTAACCCCAGTGACAGGGGCCAGTCTCAGAAGAACTATGCTCCTCCTCTCAAGGTCCCCAGAAGCACAGCCAAAGACAGTTAAGACGTCTACTTTTGGTGTCTTTTTGTTTGCGGGGGGCGGGGGGGGGGGTCCTAACTCCTCTCTAAATGGAGGTGGCTCTTGCTGTCATGCGAGTTATTCCTAGGCTTTACTCTTAGCCTCAAGAGAGCACATAACTGGGACACTAGATGTAAGAAGGAAAAGATGACTCACACGACAAGTAGAGCTTGATCTCCCTGCCCACGGTGAATATGGTGGACACAGCCTCAGCTTTGTGGTGCTGACACAGCCTCCTTTCCCCACAGCTCCCTCTCACTGGCAGCACCTTCCATGACCAGATAGCCATGCTGAGCCACCGGTGCTTCAACACCCTGACTAACAGCTTCCAGCCCTCCTTGCTCGGCCGCAAGATTCTGGCCGCCATCATTATGAAAAAAGACTCTGAGGACATGGGTGTCGTCGTCAGCTTGGGAACAGGTGAGTGAGGCTCTGAGACATGCCGCCTCCCGTGGCGCCTGAAAGTGGGTCCCTCTCATCCTCCCCTG
Organism: Hylobates moloch; assembly: GCF_009828535.3. Classification (NCBI taxonomy): domain Eukaryota; kingdom Metazoa; phylum Chordata; class Mammalia; order Primates; family Hylobatidae; genus Hylobates; species Hylobates moloch. Next base: position 100,709,471 of record NW_026652280.1, read on the forward strand.
GAGTCCATGCATGCAAGTCCAAGACAGGGAGAAGAGACTTCATTTTAGCTGCAGTCAATTCAGAGTGAGGAATGAGTTCTTAGTTCTTAGAGGAGAGAATATGGGAGTCTAGGATCTGAGAAATTGAGGCTGTTTCTGCCTTGAAGCTTTCAGAACAAATAGCCTTCATCCTGTTTGCCATCGATTTCCTTCCATTATTCTATTTCTGTTTTAAACACCTTCCTAGGGAATCGCTGTGTGAAAGGAGATTCTCTCAGCCTAAAGGGAGAAACTGTCAATGACTGCCATGCAGAAATAATCTCCCGGAGAGGCTTCATCAGGTGAGTGAGATCAGAGCTGTGGCCTGGCTGCCCGGCTGTGGAGAGCTCCAATTCCCTGCCCCACATGGCTCCGACATGGCCTCTGAATCCCCCTCAGACAGATGGGTCATGATGTGGTAGTGGCAGCCTTTGCTTTTTTTTCATCTGTCCATTTGAACCTGTCTGATGGAATCCATCCCCTCTGTGACCTGAGCTGCTTCCCACTACTCAGCCTGTTTTTAAATGCTGTCCTTTTTTCTGCTAACTCTGCTGCTTCATGTTCTTTTCTAAAAACACAAAATGACCTTTTAGTCGTCAGGGCCTTGGGGATGAGGCAGCTTTCCATTTCCGTTTGAGGACCTACACAACCTTGATGCCCTGCCAGCTTTCTCCTCTAGCTCACCTTTTCTTTAATTTATGAAGGGAGAGACTTGGAAAGGAGCAACAGCTTCCTGTAGTCCTTGAATCAGTTTGCTCTGCCCTAGAATCCCTGTAGCCGCCATAGCGAGGAGCCCTCAGCAGAAATGAAGGAGACCCAAAAGGCTAAGTATGCTTTATGAAATGCTGGGGTCTCCCCTGGAGAATTTCCACCTAAGAAACTGTGAAAGGTCTGCAACATTGAGGCTTTTCCTTACTTGCTCATTTGGAGGTCAGATTATAGAAGCAACTGCTTTTCCCAGAATTGAACCTGCCTTCCTAACCAGACTTTCTTTTTGTAGGTTTCTCTACAGTGAATTAATGAAATACAACCCCCAGACTGCGAAGGATAGTATATTTGAACCTGCTAAGGGAGGAGAAAAGCTCCAAATAAAAAAGACTGTGTCGTTCCATCTCTATATCAGGTCTGTACAGTTCCTGTTGCTGCCAGGGCGGGCCCTGCCAGGCTGTTAGAATTGGGTATCCGAATGCTCTCCTGGCCTGTAAATCGGACCTCATACAATAAGCCACACTCCACTGTGGGTTTGAGGTCCATATTCAGGTGTAGAATGACCCACGTGTACTGCTATCCACCTCGTCTCCCATGGTAGGCCTTAGAAAACATCCCTTGCTTCTGTCACATCTGACTGTTTTGGAGCCCCACGAAATTGCAGATTTCCCACAGGTGAGTTTTAACAGCCACCCCTGTTTTTCAGCACTGCTCCTTGTGGAGATGGCGCCCTCTTTGACAAGTCCTGCAGCGACCGTGCTATGGAAAGCACAGACTCCCGCCACTACCCTGTCTTCGAGAATCCCAAACAAGGAAAGCTCCGCACCAAGGTGGAGAATGGTGAGTGATATATGCCCCCCCTCCTTTCCGCAAAAGGTTCTGCAAGGTCCCGGGACCCCAAGTCTCTGCAAGGCTGCTAGGATTTTACCATTAGTCACTGGGCACAGAGGTGCTGTTTACAGGAAAGGGAAGACCTGGGTCAGGGAGCTGTGTGGTAAGATCAAGGTTCTCTTTTGAATGTGTTAGTTTGGGAGACCTGGGAGATCCCCAAGTCAAATAGGAGGTGGGGGTTTCCATGTGGAACTCAGAGGAGGGAGCTTGGCTGGAAATAGAAATATGGGAGTCATCCCCCTATAGGGTCTTCACGGCCACGAGAATGCATAGGATCACCTCGAGAAAGGAGGGAGGAAATGAAGAGTGCAGCCCAACCAAGCCCTGCGGAGTTGACAGATGAGGGTGCCAAGTGCCGGGGTCCCCTCCTGTCTAGCTGGCAGTTGACTCTGCCTTGTCCACTGGCTCCTTCTCTCCTGTCCTCTCCTGTCTCCTTACTGTCTCTTCGCATCCACTCCATTGCGTTCAGGCCACGTCAGCAGTCACCATGGTGGTCCTGAAACCCTGCTAAATACCCTAAAGTATAGACACAGTTACCATGGAGCCAGTGCTCCACTCCTAGGTATATGCTCCAGAGAGATGGAGATCCGTGTCCACATGGAAACTAATATGTGAATGTTCATGGCAGCATTACTCACAAGAGCCAAAAAAGTGGAAACAACCCAGACGTCCATCAGCTGATGGATTCATAAATAAAACATCAAATATATCCATAAATTGAATATTATTTTGGCCATAAAAAGAAGTGAAGTGCTGATACATTCTTACAATATGGATGCACTTGAAAACTTGATGCCAAATGAAAAAAGCCAGTCACAAAAGATCACACGTTGTATGATTCCATTTATATGAAATGTCCAGAATAGACAAATCCATAGAGACAGAAAGTAGATTAGTGGTTGTCAGGGCCAGGAGTGGGAGAGTTGGAGAGATGAGGAGTGACTGCACCAATGGGTAGAAGGTTTCTTTTTGGAGCGATGAAATGTTCTAAAATTGACTGTGGTGACAGTTGCAGAACTCTGTGAATATACTAAAAATGACTGAATTGTATGCTTTAAATGGGTGAACTGTATGGCATATGAACTGTATCTCAGTAAAGCGTTTTTTTTGTTTTGTTTTGCTTTTTTTAAACCCTATAGTGGTTTCCCACTGCACCGCATATACAAGCAAAACCTGCTGTGATCACCCGGCCTCCTCTCATGCCACTTTCCCCATCCCTCGCATATGCTCTGTCCACACTGGCTCTCTGTCAGGCCCCCGAACAGCCAATCCGCTGGCTGCCTTGGGGCCTTTGCTTTTGTCCTGTGTGCCTGAAACACTCTTACTCCAGCTGTCCTCCTCCATGTCTGGGCTCCCCTGCTGCTGCTGTCCCAGGAGGTGTCCCCTGTGGTCCTCTGTCATAGCTCCCTCAGAGCCTTCAGAGCACTGTCAGCATTTGGAATTCTTCCGTATATACTGGCTACTGGTTTAGTGTCTATTCTCTCCCCTTTCAATCTCCTCACCACCATAGATGTTTTAGGAGGACAAGGATCTTACTTGGTTTTGCTCACCGTTCTTTCCCAGCACCAAGCATAGCAGGGGCTGTGAAATATGTGAAGAATGAATGAATGTAGCCTGTGGCCCAAGCTTAAGGAGGATAGAAACCACGCCAGGGAGTGGTTTGGTCCATTGGCGCCTGTGGGTCTGACCCAAGTCTCTCACACAGGAGAAGGCACAATCCCTGTGGAATCCAGTGACATTGTGCCTACGTGGGATGGCATTCGGCTCGGGGAGAGACTCCGTACCATGTCCTGTAGTGACAAAATCCTACGCTGGAATGTGCTGGGCCTGCAAGGGGCACTGTTGACCCACTTCCTGCAGCCCATTTATCTGAAATCTGTCACATTGGGTAAGGGGCCTGCCTTGGGATCTGGAACTGGTCTGTCCTTCTTGTGCCCAGATCCCAAACTGCATGCTTTGTTGCCAGGTGTTTTGTCTCCCCTATCAAAGTGAGCATGAGTCACTCCTCAGTAATTGATTGAGTGTCCAGTCTGCTGTGGTAGGAAGATCCTGGTAGCCCCAGTCAGAAGGTGCTTCCTAACAAGGCAACTGTTTCTCTTTCTTGACAACCGTATCTTGTACCTCCAAAATCCCCACATGCCTCTGCCTCTTAACAGCATTTGGTGCAAACACAGGTATATACATTTCTCTTTTTTGTACTCAGGTTACCTTTTCAGCCAAGGGCATCTGACCCGTGCTATTTGCTGTCGTGTGACAAGAGATGGGAGTGCATTTGAGGATGGACTACGACATCCCTTTATTGTCAACCACCCCAAGGTGCCATAATCCCCTTCTATTTTCCCTGACATTTTCCTCCTTTTCAAGCAGTCATGTAAACAGAGGAAAAATGTACACTGTGGGCAAGGGGAACATTGCTCACAGTGGTAACCCACATTGGAACATTGCCCCCGGGGGAACATTGCCCACAGTGGCCCACCACCAACATTGGTTGGTGTCCCAAGAACTTAAACTTTCTTCCTTTTGGATGCCAAGGGCTTTTCTTCTCTTAGTCTAGAATTAATCTGAATCGAGGTGGAGTTAGTATGTCTAGAGTGTGCTCAGTCTTAGCCAAACAGAACCCTAAGTACATAGGAAAGATCATGACCCCACACTTCCTCTCTCCTATGAGTCTTGAGTCCCTGCTTCAGAATCTTATTCCTGAAAGGTTTCCATCTTTCTCCCGTTGCTTCTGGGATTCCTAGGTTGGCAGAGTCAGCGTATATGATTCCAAAAGGCAATCCGGGAAGACCAAGGAGACAAGCGTCAACTGGTGTCTGGCTGATGGGTATGACCTGGAGATCCTGGACGGTACCAGAGGCACTGTGGATGGGTAAGGAGACAGGAGAGCGCAGTGAGGACCAAGCCTCTGCCCTGACTTGCACGGGTGCATCATACCTCTGCAGTCTCAGGGCTTGAGAGCCGCCTCCCCTCCCACAGTGTCTCCACTGTGAGCTCCTCATCTTACAGGTCCCAGGTGAATAATGAGTGCTTTTGTTTCTCTAGGCCACGGAATGAATTGTCCCGGGTCTCCAAAAAGAACATTTTTCTTCTATTTAAGAAGCTCTGCTCCTTCCGTTACCGCAGGGATCTACTGAGACTGTCCTATGGTGAGGCCAAGAAAGCTGCCCGTGACTACGAGACGGCCAAGAACTACTTCAAAAAAGGCCTGAAGGATATGGGCTATGGGAACTGGATTAGCAAACCCCAGGAGGAAAAGAACTTTTATCTCTGCCCAGTATAGTATGCTCTAGTGACAGATGGATTCGGGTGTGTCATACTAGGATGAGAGAGAGGTAGGTCGTAGCATTCCTCATCACATGGTCAGGGGATTTTTTTTTTCTTTTTAAGCCATAATTGGTGATACTGAAAACTTTGGGTTCCCATTTATCCTGCTTTCTTTGGGATTGCTAGGCAAGGTCTGGCCAGGCCCCCCATTTTTCCCCCAGGTGAAGAGTCAGAAACCTAAGAAGTTCTTTTCTTTCTACCCAAAGCATACATAGTCACTGAGCACCGGCGGTCCATTTCCTCTTAAAAGTTTTGTTTTGATTTTTTTCCATTTCCTTTCCCTTTGTGTTTGCTACACTGACCTCCATGTCAGGGACTGATAATTTCATTTGTGGATTATGCAGACCCCTCTACTTCGCCTCTTTCCCTTCTGAGATTCTTTCCTTGTGATCAGAATTTCTCCTTTTCCCCCTCAGAGGGCAAAGAGGTGAACTTAAAGGATTTGGTGAAACATTTGTAAGGGTAGTAGTTGAAAACTGCAGTTCCCAGTGCCACGGAAGTGTGATTGGAGCCTGCAGATAATGCCCAGCCATCCTCCCATCCTGCACTCCAGCCAGCCGCAGGGCGGGCAAGGCAAGGCAAGCTGCTTCCCTGGAAGTGTATCCCTTTCCCTGGCAGCAGGGAAGTCTAGAACCAGCCAGACTGGGTTAAGGGAGTTGCTCAAGCAATAAGAGAGGTTTCACCTGGCAGGATGACACAGAGCACTTCCCAGGGAGCACGGGCATGCCTTGGAATATTGCCAAGCTTCCAGCTGCCTCTTCTCCTAAAGCATTCCTAGGAATTTTCCCCGGCAATGCTGGGCGTACACCCTAGCCAACTGGCAGGAAAAAATCCAGGACAAATCCTAGAGGGTAGAAAATCATCTCTGCTCAGATAATCATGACTTAGCAAGAATAAGGGCAAAAAATCCTGTTGGCTTACGTCACTGTTCCACCCAGCATAAAATCTCTCATGACAGTGACACCAAGGGAAGTTGACTAAGTCATATGTAAATTAGGAGTATTTTAAAGAATGCCATAGATGTTGATTCTTAACTGCTACAGGTAACCTATAATTGAGCAGATTTAAAATTCAGTCATACTTTTCCATTTATCCAAGTGCTTTCATTTTTCGAGATGGCTTCAGAAGTAGGCTCGTGGGCAGGGCGGAGACCTGATCTTTATAGGGTTGACATAGAAAGCAGTAGTTGTGGGTGAAAGGGCAGGTTGTCTTCAAACTCTGTGAGGTGGAATCCTTTGTCTACACCTCCATGAACATTGACTCGTGTGTTCAGAGCCTTTGTGGCCTCTCTGTGGAGTCTGGCTCTCTGGCTTCTGTGCATTCTTTGAATAGTCGCTCGTAAAAATTGTCAATGCTTGAAACTATTTCCTTTACTCACGTTGAAGGGACTTTGTTGGCTTTTAGAGTGTTGGTCAGGACTCCAAGAGCAGAGCGGGGAAGAGCCCAAGCATAGACTTGATGCCGTGGTGATGGCTGCAGTCCAGTTTTGTGATTCTGCTTTTACGTGTCCCTCGATAACAGTCAGCTAGGCACACTCAGGAGGACTACTGAGGCTCTGTGACCTTCAGGACCTGAGCCTGCCTCTCACCTTTAGATGACAGACCTTCATCTGGGAACGTGCTGAGCCAGCACCCTCAGATGATTTCCCTCCAAACTGCTGACTAGGTCACCCTCTGTCTGGTAGAGACATTCACATCTTTGCTTTTATTCTATACTCTCTGTACTTTTGACCAAAAATTGACCAAAATAAGAAAATGCAAATTCTAAAAATAGACTAAGGATTCCTTTGCAGAACACCAAAGCATCCCAAGGAACTGGTAGGGAAATGGCGCCTGTCTCCTGGGGTGGAAGAGGCCTGCTCCCTGGCTGTGGGTCTGCTGGGGGCACAGTAAATCAGTCTTGGCACCCACATCCAGGGCAGAGAGGTCTGTGGTTCTCAGCATCAGAAGGCAGCACAGCCCCTCTCCTCTTCAGGCTACAGGATTGTCACCTGCTGAGTCCTCGGGTTGTTTGGCCTCTCTGGTCCATCTTGGGCATTAGATTCTCCAGCAGAGCTCTGGCCAGCTGCCTCTTCTTATAACTGGGAACACAGGCTCTCACAAGATCAGAACCCCCACTCACCCCCGAGATCTTATCTAGCAAGCCTGTAGTATTCAGTTTCTGTTGTAGGAAGAGAGCGAGGCATCCTTGAATTCCACGCATCTGCTGGAAATGAGCCGTGTCAGATCGCACACCCCCGCGCCCCCATGCCCCTCTGAGTCACACAGGACAGAGGAGGCAGAGCTTCTGCTCACTGTTACCTTCACTTTCTTTGTCCAGTCTTTTGTTTTTAATAAGCAGTGCCCCTCCCTACTCTTCTTTTTAATGATTTTTGTAGTTGATTTGTCTGAACTGTGGCTACTGTGCATTCCTTGAATACTCGCTTGTAAAAATTGTCAGTGCTTGAAGCTGTTTCCTTTACTCACATTGAAGGGACTTTGTTGGTTTTTTGGAGTCTTAGTTGTTACTCCAAGAGCAGAGTCAGGAAGACCCCAAGCATAGACTTGGGTACTGTGATGATGGCTGCAGTCCAGTTTTATGATTCCGCTTTTATGTGTCCCTTGATAACAGTGACTTAACAATATACATTCCTCATAAATAAAAAAAAACAAGAATCTGAATTCTTAGAAAGTTTTAAGTCCTGGTTTCTTGGGGGAGGTGAAAATGGGAACAAAGGGACCTGTGGCCCTGGGGTTTCCGATTAACAGCACCAATGGCATCTGACATGAACCTGTGGGGGACAGGGCTGTCCTTCAGCCTTTGGAAAGGAGCCGTTTCAAAGAACCTCCCTTTGTGGGTAAGTTTGCGTCTGGGTGGGGTGGGGTTCATCAGGCACCTTTTGATTACTTCCCCAGCAGGGCCCTTCCCCAGCAGAGCCCACTATTGATTGATTGATTGATTGATTTAGAGATGGAGCATCACTCTGTCACCCAGGCTAGAGTGCAGTGGCGTGATCTCGGCTCACTGCAAGCTCCGCCTCCTGGGTTCACGCCATTCTCCTGCCTCAGCCTCCCGAGTAGCTGGGACTACAGGCGCCCGCCACCACGCCCGGCTAACTTTTTTATATTTTTAGTAGAGACGGGGTTTCACCGTGTTAGCCAGGATGGTCTCGATCTCCTGACCTCATGAGGTCCACCTCGGCCTCCCAAAGTGCTGGGATTACAGGCGTGAGCCACCGCACCCGGCCAGAGCCCACTATTAAATATCTTGTCCCACAGGACTTGAGACGCAAGATTTCAAGGCCCAGAGTAGGAAAACGTCCCTTGAGAGAGGATCACCTATTACGTACATAATTCCAGCTCTCCTTCAGGGGTGTTTCCTACCTCCTCCAAACCCCACTACTACCAGCTGTTTGACTTCCAGGAATGTGCATATTTGGAGTAAAGTTGCAGCCAGGACCAGGACAGGCTTGGCTATCGTTTTAGGAGACAGACCATTTTCTTTTTACATCATAGATGACCTCCAAATTCTCCATCTTGAATTTCAGAGAGAATGTACCTTTTTTCACATTGTAATTTACATCAGAATTTCTAGAAGACTCATCCTGGACCCTTTAATAATATACCAGAGGATCTGGTATATTATTAAATATACCTAATATTTAATAATACCTCACTGGTACCTAACAGTGAGGCTAAATCCCAATTAAACCTGCCTCATCCATTACACTGAAGGAACAACTGAGGCTAGAAGGGCCAGTGACATGTTGTTTGTGGGCATATTTCTTGAGGACCAGAACACCACAACACCACAGGTGTCATTCATCGTCTACTGAGATACATTGCTGGGTAAGCTGAACAGTTGGTTTTTTGTTTTGTTTGAGACAAAGTTTTGCTTTTGTTGCCCAAGGTGGAGTGCAATGGCACGATCTTGGCTCACTGCAACCTCTGCCTCCCAGGTTCAAGCGATTCTGCCTCAGCCTCCCGAGTAGCTGGGATTACAGGCATGCGCCGCCACCATGGCCAGCTAATGTTTTGTATACCATGTTGGCCAGGCCAGTCTCAAACTCCTGACCTCAAGTGATCCACCTGCCTCAGCCTCCCAAAGTGCTGGGATTACAGGCGTGAGCCACTGCACCTGGCCAACAGTTTTAAATGGAAAGACAGTGAAGGCTGTTGTCTCTGCCTGCTGTGATGTACCAGGAACCTTGAGTGCCTCTGTCCTCTCTGTTCTCAGCTCCGGTTCCACATGGACGGAAATGTAGTGCCAGGTCTTTTTAAAAGTGGACCGTTTCCTCATAGCCTGAGGCAAGTGCCCAGCCACTTTGTGTCCAGAGGGAACAACACTGTCCTCCCACAACGCTCCCTGAGTGGGCTGGGAAGTAGGGCTGCCCTGAGGGAGCGCAAGAGGGATTTTCTTCAGCTCATTTCTGTTGCTGTCCACCCTGCATTTCATTTAGGGGGCTCACAATTTAATACTGTTTCCAGGATGTAGGCCCAGATCTGCAGTCTGGCCTTACGCAAACTGCAGCCTTGACTTCCCAGAGCACAGGGCCTGTGAGAGGAATCCCCAGCCATCCCCGCCTCCAGGAGAGTGGTCCTCACGTCCACCCAGCCCTTTACAAAGGACTCCCAGGGGCCTTTTCTGGACTCTGCCTACTCCAGGCCCAGTCATTTGGCCATTTCTTTTCCATCTGAGTGGATTTGTAAAGCAACAAATCACAGTGATTCAGCAGACTGTCACCACTCACCTTTTCTTTGGATTCTTGTGATGTCTTTTAAGCTCTCACAAGTCCAGTTTCTCCAGCATTCTCCCTTTTTCCTGTATTCGCCAACGCTGGCCCCCGCGGGCTCTCTCCCAACCCGCAAACAGAGTGACAAGACAACTTCAGAAATAACTTCTTTACGAGAATCTTGAGTTCCTAATGAGTCTGACCTGGAGTGGGCTAGACCAGTGCAAATACTCCAGGAGTGCAGATGGGGGAGGCCAAGGGCAGTGTGGGGAAGATGGGGGCAGCGAGGGTGGCCGAGTGAGTGTCCTAATGATTCCTAGACCTACAGTCCCTTAGGAACTGCGTGGCTATCACACTGGCCGCTGCCTGGACTTGTTGGGATGAATACTAAAAGGTGGCTGTTCACTGTCTAGTCAAGGCCGGTCAATGGGAGTCTGGCCAGCACTGGTCGGGCAGGGAGGGATGGTATGACACCTGCCTGACTCTGCCCGGAAACGGGGACAACTGGAACCGGGTCTACTCTGGCTTGGGGAGTGGTTCAGAGAAGGCCCTGAATGCCCCTTAATTTCCTCCCGAGGAGCTCTTCTGCCTGCCTCAGCGGCTATAGCAAGAGTGTGGACTTTGGGGTTCAGGCCCAGCACTACTCACTAGCTGTCACTTGGTCTCTCTGAGCCACGTTTCTGTTATGTAGGTGGAGGCCCCTTCTCATAGGATTGTCGTGAGGAAAAAAGACAACGCATGCTGAGGACCTGGCGCAGAGCAGACCCTTAGTAACGGGAGCTAATACTGAGACACAAACAGCTCCGGGCCCCCAAACCACCCAAAGAGGCCTCCCTGTTTCCTCTTCCGGTTTCAAGACCATTAGGGGGAAACGGTCTTGCCCTTCCTCTGCTGTAGCCTTCCTCAGCAGAACACACCACCTGGGGGCTGCTGTGTCTTGTTTGCTTTTAAATTTTCAATAACTTGGTACCAGCTGTTCTAGTATTTCTATCTCCCTGCCAGGAAGCTGCCTTCCTCCCACCACAATGCCACCTGTCAAAAGCAGAGAGCCTGTGCATGCCTTCTTTTCAGACAAAAATAGTTCTCAGATCACCTGTGGCCTTGCCATCTCTGATGGAAATAATCTCAACCTGTTCCTCACTTCCCCCTCCCAAACCCTTGCTCCAGGTTTCCATCCAGTATCTCTGCCGCCTCCAGATCTGGAGCTTCTTCCAGTCCTTGCCCAGCATTAAGCTGGGCACCCGATTCTCTGCAGAGATAGCCCCACCACGGGAAGGAGGCATAGGGGCTTCCCTGACATCGAGAGAAGAGGACACACGACCCAAGGGTGGAAGAGACTGTGGTTCCCCAAAGCTTCCCCATGCACTTGAGGGTTCACACTCTCCCACCACATGGTAACACCTTGCCTGGGCACTGGAGCCTTCACCTCTGCCCTCACCTCTTCCTTACTGTGATGGTCCCCAAAGGGCTGCATACAGAGATGGAGGAAATGACACTGCCCAGGTAACCCTTTCATATACACTGACCCCTTTCTTCCTTGCTGAAGACCTCAGCTAGCTCTGTCATCTTCATTTTGTAGATGCAGCACAGCTGGTTCTTATAAGAGGCCAAACAGCGGACAACCTCCAGGCCTGTTCCCTCGTGTTAACTGGGTCATGGAGAGGAGCTGGACAAGCTGCTCTCTGCCATCCCCTCTAGCACCATTTGGTGACTTAACTTGGACAACAGTCATATACGGGAAATATTAAAAGCAAGTACAGCCACAGCAGCAGCTCCAGGGCCGCAGGGTAGCCCAGGCCCTGGGAGAGGCAAGAGCGAGGGCCTCAGGCCGGCATCCTGCCCTTCAGAGGGAGGCTCCTTTCCTGTTGCTGTTTCTGGTTCCAAGACGCCTTCCCCGGGACCATGAGTTCAAGGAAGGTTCAGGCATCATACAGGCAACTCCCAATCTGCTCTAGAAGAGAGGAGGTTTCCATAGTGCAGAGACACTGCCTGCTACTAAGAAAAGGTGTCCGTGAGCCCATCCTGACAGACGAGGAGATGCGCCGAGGCCTGTCTCCTGCAGCCACTGGCTTCCTGTCCCAGTGATGTGCTTCCACAGCCAGTACAGGACTAGAGCCTGGGATCCCTGAGCACACACCTGTGTCAGGAGGTGCTGACCCAGAAGGGAGGCAGGGCCAGGGCAAGGGTTCAGCCCAGGAATGGAATGAAACTGCTGAGGGGGCTGCAGAGAGAAGCCTGCCCACCCGCTAGACTCCCTCTGGTGTTCCTGTAATGTTCCTCCCAGCCTCCCCCAGCTCTTCCTGATAAGGGAGACTTGGTTTCCTTAGGGAAGAGGGGCGAAGAGTGGGCCTGGGAGGGAGGCTGGCATGACAGGGGACCCCATTCTCACCAGCTCCAGTTGCCTCTCAGACTCAACATTCATGAAGCATCTACTCTGTGCCAGGTACAGTGCTAGACTTTTTCACAAGCACTGCCTTATCCTCACAGCAACCTCAGGAAGAGGGCATTACCACCCACATTTTATAGGCAAGGAAGCTGAGCTCTAGCGAGATGAAGGGACTTGCTCAAGCTGGCTCATGTGAGTTACTAGCAGGGCCAGGACTTGAATCCAGACTCAGGGGTCCCTGTCCTATGCTCTATGCCTGTGCTGCGTCTCCTCCCTCCTCTGCCCTGCCTAGAGAAGCAGGAGTCCCAGCTGGGCTCTAGGGACAAAATGGCTTGTGTCAGGTCAGGTCCCTCAGGTGCACTTGGCAGGCTGATCCCTCTGTAACCCACCATCTGCTGGCCCAGCGTTGAGCCCAGGCTGGGACCACACGCAAGCAGGAGATCCCTTAAGAGGTCTGTTCCCTGGGCTACCCAGCCAGGTGGCCTCCAGCTGGCCTCTGGGAGCAGAGTCGGTACAGCTTCCAGGGACACATGGGACAGGAAGCCGAAGCTCTGTCCTTCCCAAGTTCTGCTTCAAAGCTGCTCAGGTTTGGTTGGGAAGGGGAAGAGGAAGAGTGACAGCCAGAAGGATGGAGCCATGAGCAGAACAGACTGGAGCAGCACGGATATAGCAGGGTTCCAGCTGTTCACCTCAGCTCTGCTGTAGACAAAGTGGCTGGGTTGGCTTAAAGCTAACATCCTTAGTTCACTTCCTTCGAGTAACCAGTCAGTTCAAAGTGGGGAAAAAACAGGGCACTTGACAGATGGATCTCAGGGCAAGGAGGAAGAGTCAGACCCACCTGTGCTTGTCTCACCGTGTGGGTCAGTTTCTTCATCTGCAACATGGCTCGTGTTGGAATCCATGGCTGTACAAAGTTCTTCCAGTTCCAAAAGCCCATGAACTTGGGCTTCTCACAGAGTTCAAGTATTTGGACCTGAGGCTCCAAGCAGGTCACCCAAAGATTCAGAACTCAGAAGCTGCCCTAATACTCAGCCTTGCCCACCACACCTTGAGCCTGAGAAAGGAAGGAAGGAGAGGGAAGTCCAGAGGGTGCAAAATTCTTCAGTGGGGAAAGAGGATCTGGGGCAGGTCTCTGGACCCCTTTGAAGCAAGGGGCTGTGGGACTGAGCTGGAAGCCTCCCCCAGGGGTCTGTGACCATGGGGCCAAGCTAAACCCTACTTGGCAGGAACCGCTGACCACTGTGGGGCCCACCCAGTCCAGCTGCTGTCCACTCAAGCAGCGGCAGGTGTCAGGTCACACCCAGGCCCCTCTCCTCTTCCCCTCACTTCAGAGCTACCATTGTGTCAGGCCAGCCCGGTGCAGTCTGAGCTCCTGCCCTTCCACCCCTTGTCCTATGCCCCTCTTCTCCCATGACTTGGAGGCAGCAGACAATCCTGTTCCCTTCCTTGCCCCTTGCCCATCACTCCTCAGGGTGGATGGCTCTGCCATCTCTGTCTTCCACTTCTCAGCAGCCTTGCTCCCCTCCTCAACACTATTGCCTGGGCTGGTACAAGAGGAGGAGAGCGGCCAAAACAAAGCAGCTGGTCCAGCCTCCAGGTTGGAGCTGCTGTGTGTGGATGGAGGTGTGGGGGAGGAGGGGCTCCAGATGAAGCAAAAGGATGGATCTGTGGGGGAAGTGCCCCTCTTCCTGGTAGCTCACTCGTCCATCCTCCACCCAACACTACTGTGCAGCAGAGGGTGGTGGAGTGAAGGAGCAGGGAGGTGAGGAAGGGCCTCACTTGGAGCTGGGGGCTGAGTGGTCTGAGTGGAGGAAGGTGGTGGTGGTGTAGTTCTGGAAGAGAGGCTGCAGGAACATGCCGATGGTGCCAAAGACACAGACAAAGACGAAGATCCAGAGGAAGAGGCGGTCGATGACCATGGCGACGTACTTCCAGTCCTCACTCACCTGGATGGAGGAAACGGGGGAGGCCCAGGTCACATGATGCAGGATGGGAGGCAAACGAGTATAAGCGGGTCCCACCACATAGATACACAACCCACTCCTCTCCTGCAGTGATCCCAGAATGATCTTGCTAAAGCATGGCTCTGATCTTAGTAAAAGCCTCCAGTGGCCCCACTGCCTTCAGGGCCCATCCAAACCCCCAAGTCTGGAATCAAGACCCACCCATGACAAATATGAGCCTATCTCCTTCTTCTCCCACCCCATAACATACCCCTACCAAACCCCAGTATGTCCTCCCAGGTCTCTGTGTCTTTGGGTTTCCTTTGTGTCTGGAAATCCTGAGCTCCCTTTCTCTACCGGGTACACTCCTACATATCCTTCAAAGCCCAAATCAAACATCATCTTCTCTGAAGGCTGCCTCGACCCCCAGATCAGCATGAACTGCTGTCTGCTCTGGGTTCCCTCTGCGCTGTGTACACGTCTCCATCAGAGTATATTTACTGTACTGTATTGTTTCAATTTGCATGCCTGTTCCCCTACTAAGCTACAAGTTCCCAAACAACAAGGACCCTGATTCATCTTTGTCATCTCAACATCTGGAACACAGAGGAGTGTTGACTAAATGGCTGATGCTTTAGTGAGTAAATGGCTGCCTCAGCTGGCCTGGCTCCTTTTATGATCACACACTGAGCCCCATCCAACCACACCGCGTCCCCAGAGGGTGAGGACCAGGTCCCAGATGTGAACAAATCGGTCAAAAAGATAATCCTGTCTGTGGGTTTGAGAGCCAGTCACAAGGCTTGCACAAAGGGCCAGCGTCTCCTCAGAGCTGCTCCACTCCAGCCTGAGTCTGGGCCTTTGTGCACGTGTTTATCTGGAGCCAGGCCAGCTCAAGGGGGTGGGGAGACGGCCACTGAGCATCTTTATTTAGTCAGCAGCTGAAGAACTCATTCGCGTGGCAACTGTGCCTGTTATATACCTGGCACCATGCTACACACTGGGGATGCAAATGAGCAACAGAAACGCATCCAGTGGTTGACAGTCTACTGAGGGAGGTGGAGCAAAAATAAGCACAAATTTAAAAATTCCACACTGGCAAATAAAGGATTGAGATAAAGAAGAGGAGGAGATATCATTGAGAGTGTGGTCTGGGAATGCCTTTTTGAGGAGGTGAGATTTAAGCTAAGGTCTGATGAGTGAGACAGAACCAGCTGCATAAGGAAAAAGTTGAAGAAAGAATCAGACAAACCCACACGGAGGGACATTCAGCAGGCCTGGACCCTTTAAAAACGTTTATGCCGTGAAAGACAAAGCTGAGGAACTGTTCCAGATTGAAGGAAACTAGAGACATGACAAGTAAATGTAATTTGAGACCCTGGATTAGGACGAGGGTGGGGGGTGATGCTACATAGGACATCACTGGGACAATTGGGAAAATTTAAATGTGGAATTTATATGAGATACAGATATCAATGCTAAATTTCCAGCAGTCGATCACTGAACCTGGGTTATGCAAGAAAGTGTCCCTGTTCTTAGGAGAGACACACTGAATTATTTGGGATAAAGGGTCACAGTGTCTACAATTTACTCTCAAATAGTAGAGTGAAAGTTAATAATTGTAATAATTTTTTTTAAAAGAAAAAAACAGGGCATCCCAGGCAGAGGGACCCATGCTTGCAAAGGTCCTGAGGCCACGAAAGAGCTTGGCTTGCTTAAGACAAGATAAGCCAGGCCGGGCGCAGTGGCTCACGCCTGTAATCCCAGCACTTTGGGAGACTGAGGCGGGTTGATCACCTGAGGTCAAGGGTTCGAGACCAGCCTGGCCAACATGGTAAAACCCCGTTTCTACTAAAAATACAAAAAATTAGCTGGGCATGGTGGCGGGAACCTATAATCCCAGCTACTTGGGAGGCTGAGGCAGGAGAATCGCTTGAACCCGGGAGGCAGAGATTGCAGTGAGCCGAGGTTGCACCATTGCACTCCAGCCTGGGCAATAAAAGCGAAACTCCATATCAAAAAAATAAATAAATAAAAGATAAGCCAGTGACCAGTGAGCTGGGCAAGGAGGGAAAGGCATGAGCCGAGAGGGAGATGTCTATTTGGATGCAGGAGCACAGGAGCTGAATCGGGGAGACTATTAGGAGACTCTTCTGCCCTAGGCCAGGCAAGAGCTGATGATGTCCTAGAACCAGGGTGTTAGCATGGAGATGCTGAAAAACAGATGAAGCTGAGAATGACTTTGGGGTTGTGACAGGACAAGACTTCTGATGACTTGGACAGAGAGGGAGGTGAGAAAGGACAGGATCAAGGATCACTCCGGGTTTTCGGTCTGAGCCATTGAGTGAATGGTGACGCCGTGTACTAAAAACTGGTGGAGGAGCAAGTTGGTGGTTAGGATGTAGACCAAATACTCAGTTTTGAGCATGTTGAGTTTGAGGTGCCTGTGAAGCATCCAAGTAGGTCACCACATCCTCAGCACCCAGCTCGGTAAATGCACAATACATACGTGACTGCAGCAGGAGAGGTGGAGGCGGTAACCGCAGCCTGCTGAGTCCCTGAATCCCAGCATCTCCCACTTGGCCTCAGCTGGCTCTACGGTTTCGACCCCATCTCCTCTAGTGTTTGCCCCCCTCTTCTTCCATCAAGACTGTAAGATGCTCCCTGGTCCAAGCTTCAGCTCCAACCCATCTCCTGCTGTCCAGGGAAACAGATCTCTGAGGCCCACACTGCAGTGCCCTTCTTCATCCCCCAGCCGGAATGGCAGCTGTCCTAGAGGAAACCTGGCCAGTCACCATGGCAACAGCTGAGCCTCAGCCTGGAACCAGCCAGGTAGCCAGAGACTGACCACAGGGTGGGGCCGGCCCCTGCACAAAGTGCAGGGTCGGAGGGGATGTCAACCTATCATATCTCCCCCCAACTCTTGGCTCAGTCTCAAGGAAGCTCTCAGGGAACCCTGTAGAAGAAGCCAAAAGCCGGGTGTGCAGAAAGCCTGGGGAAGGGGCCAAGGAGCCCTCTCCTTCACCCACCCCCATCTCCATAAATATTTCAGGAGGCCACCCCCTGGGACTCAGAAGAACAGGGATATTGATTTGGGACTCCATGCTCTCCACCACAAGCAGGCTCCTGGAATCTCTAACCCTGCCACCAACACCACCCCTCCCCCAACACACACCACTCCTACGGTCCTCAATTTTGCCCCCTCCTGCCTGTGGGGTGCACAAAAGACTCATCACTTGTGCTAAGAGCTGCAGGTTAACAACTTGGATGTGGGCATGCAAGCAGCGGGGAGGGACTCTCGAGGTCACGGCCACAGGCTGGCTGCTAACCCTAAAGGGCCTCCTCGTGTTTCAGGCCTCCCTGTCCATATAACGATGCCCCAGCTCAGGCATTTTGCCCTGGGTGCTAGCCCTCAGGAAGCAGCAAGGTCATCCTCCACCGACTCCAATTTAGGCCGCACAATCTCCGGAAGCCAACCCAGAAGGGCCCTAGCCAGCACCCAGGCCCGCAACACAGGCCTGACTCACAGTTCCCTCTCCTACACTCCTACTAGCTCTGCATGTCTACAGAACGCCGTTGCTTTCCAGATACCCGGGCCCTGGCAGACCCCATATCTCACGCCCGGGGTCCCAGCCTGCGGCACTCACGCTCTGGTCGTCGTCCTCGTTCCGCATGTGGTCTGCGATGAAGCGCACGCCGTCCACCGCCTCCCGGAGGCCACAGCCACACGGCTCCCCTGAGCGCCCCGGGCCCGCCACCGGTGCAGGCTCAGCCCCGAAGGCTCCGGCCAAGCCCTGCACCGACGCGCGGTTGACGAAGCACGTGCAGGAGTCGGCCCCCGGGACTTCGCGGAAGAAGAGGGCTCCAGCGCCCTCGCGCTCACGCTGGCGTCGCCGCAGGCGCAGGCGCTGACGGGCGCAATGGTGGCGTGGCTGCTGCATGAAGAGCAGCGCCGGCAGCTTCTCCAGGAAGACGACCTTCACCCAGGGCGCCATGGTGTGCGTGGTGGGCGAGCGGTGGTGCACGTTGAGCACGCACACGCTGGTGACGATGGAGAAGGTGACAAGCACCATGGTGAACATGAGGTACTTGCCGACGAGCGGCACATCGAGGGAGGTGGGAGGCACGATCTTGGAGATGAGCAGCAGGAAGACCGTGAGCGCCAGCAGCACTGAGATGCACAACGTCATCTTCTCGCCACAGTCGGATGGCAGGTAGAAGACAAGGATGGCTAGCGAGGTGATGAGCACACAGGGGATGATGAGATTGATGGTGTAGAAGAGCGGCTTGCGGCGAATGATGAAATCATACGTGATGTCCACGTACGTAGAGTCGTCGGGGTTCTCGTTGCGCCTGCCCGGCAGCGCCACGATGTCCCACTCACCACTAGGTGTGAAGTCGTCCAGGCTGGCCACGTCACTCTTCAGCACCAAGTCGATCTCTGTGCGGTCGTAGGTCCACGAACGGAACTTCATGGTGCAGTTCTGCTGATCAAATGGGAAGTGCTTTACTTCAATCTTGCATGCGCTCTTGTAGATGGCAGGCGGCAGCCAGAAGATGCTGCCATCATAGGAGACCACGGCATTGGAATAGAAGGACACCTCGTACATGCCGTCAGCACTGCCAAAGGATGGGCACAGTCAGCCCGGGCCTAAGCGTTCCTTCCTCCCCACCCATCAGCCCAGCCCCTAATGGGAGGAGAGCAAAACCAGAGGGAGACATGGGGAGGGGACACCCAGATCTGAGAGTAACCATCCAGGAGTAGAGAGAGGTGGAGCAGGAATTGAGCAAGAAGGGGATATGGGGAGGTGGGGGAAGGTTAGTGACCAGAAGAAGTGTCCTGGTCAGAAGGCCTGTGTGACACCTCGCAGGTAGAAGGGGGTGGTGGGTGGAGGAAGGGGACACGTCTGCTACTTGTTACACATTGTATAAGCTGGTTGATCCTCATGAGGGTGAAGTTGGGGGAGCCAGGAGGCCAGAGTGAGGAGCCCCAAGCAATGGAAGGGGACAGGGCATGGTCCCATCAGTTGAGGAAGGTGGCTTTGTACCTTAGAGATAAGATGGATTATTGCAGGAGACAGGATAGAATCTGGAGGAGAAACTGGGACCTTAAGAAGAGTTCTTTGATCCTTCCCAGGCTTCCAGGAAAGCCTGTTCCTGAATCAGTTGAGGCGCTGGGGACTGTCAATACTTGTTTGTATTCCCACCACATCATCAAATACATACTGAGAGTCCTAACTGGCTGGGAGTGGGCTGGTCATTGCCCAGGTCACCTTGGCTGTCCACACTGTACCTCACTGGTCTGGGTCTGTCTGTCTAGGTAGTGACCACATATCTATTATAAGTCCCTCCCCTCCCACAGCATAAGTAATTCCTCTTATTTTCCCCATAACCTCTTCCCTCCCTGAGCCCTCCAGTGGTCTCCCCCAACCTTCCCATTGCACCTACTTGTTGTACAGGACCACATCTGGGAGCCAGATGTGTTTGGAAGGGAGCCGAACTTTCTTCATATTGTCAAACTCTTCAGGCTTCCAGGTGAGGCGATAATCTTCCCACTCCTGGGAAACGAGAGAGGGAGGCAGTACCAACTCCTGCCCTGGGCGGGTCTCAAGGTTAAGGAAACGAACTAGAGGGTGCCCATATGGCTTGAGGGAGCTTTTAAAAGCCAGCCTCTTCCCCACAGTGACTTCTCTGCCCATCAAGTGTGGCTCACGTGGTACTTTCTCATTTAATTTGCACAGCTAGGCCAAGGTACAGTATTAGAATCTACAATTACAAATGAGAAAATCAATCTTGGAGAGTTTAATATATGTTTAAAGTCACAAGGCTGGTGAGTGCCAAGATTCAAATCCAATTATTTAGGACTCCAAACTCTATATCTTTCTGCCTATTTTGAGAGATTAAGAAAGAAAAAAGCACATGGGGAAAAAGGAGGAGAGAGGAGGCCAGGGGTGTGGGTGGAAGAGAGCACTTATGCTTACCTGGGTCAGCCAGACATTGGTGGTCATGATCTGCTCCCGCTCATGCTGCAGGGAGGAAGAGAGGCTGCCGAGAAGGCCCCTCAGCCTGTGGGCTCACTGCCACCACCCAGGGTCCCTCTCACACCTCCCCAAGCCTTGGAAACACCAGGGGAGGAAGCACACAAGTGTTAACACATTTTGGCGGGGCTGACTTCAGTAGCTGGGCAGAGAGCCTGGGACCCCCACTCACCACACTGATGAGCTGGGCCAGTGACACCATGAGCTGTACTGTCACCAGCTCAGAGCCATTGGTGGCTGGGCGGATAAGCTTGTTGTAGCGGGAAGGATCCAGGAGATGCTCCACCAGCCGCTCCTCTGTGTCCGTACCCCACACCCCTGGGCAGGGGAAAGGCAGGAAGAAAGTAAGCAGGCAAGGAGAGCCCACCCAGCATCCCACCCTCCCCAGGCAAATGGGACAATCCAGGCCCAACCAGTATCTCCCTACATCCCTAAGGATACTGCAAAACGCTTAGATTACCCCCAGAGAGGCCCCACATTAACGTCTTCATAGAAAAGCCCCTCTCTGAGACCACTGACCAAAGAGTCCACGCAGCTCCACAGAGATGACTTGAGACTAAGAACCCACTCTGCAAGGATTCATGGAGACCTGCTCTTCCCCCAAAGTCTCAGAGGGCAGTTTGAGGTTTCTGCTTCCATGGCTTCCCCAGCAAATACCTATGACTCAAGGGAGGTTTTGCAGGGCGGTGAAGGGGAACAGTTATTTGTCCCAGTTATTTGTGTCCCACCACACACACCCTTTCTCCTGCCGACTGAGGAGGAGAAAGTGTATGCGTGGTGGGACACAAATAACTGTTCCCGTTCACCATTTACATGTGCAAATGACATTATGTGCCTCACGTAATGACACATGACTGTGGTCACGACGCCATCCTCCCCTCTCCCTAAAGGCACTGGGTTGGAGTGGAATAGCTGGGCTGCCTAAGCTGTGGGTCAGGCATATATCTAGCCCCAAGTTTCACACACACAGCAGCCCACCCCCAGAAGTGGCCTGTAGGTGTGGAAAACTCATTCGGTTGTGCATTCCCTTTGTACCTGCCCCTCCCTGGCACACTGCATCCCCCTCTGCAACTCTGCACGAACACACCCCTCCCCATCTCCTCAGAGAGTTCCTTCCTAGTCCTCAGCCTGGCAGAGTTTCTTCCCTTCCAAGCCTCCTGTTCCACCCTACAAGAGGGTTGAAAAGTCTGTTCCGTTTTCTCCCCTTCTCTGCCCCTGAGGGGTGACGAGAATCTGGAGCCTAATGTGGGGGATGGGAAACGATGGGGAGCCCAGGGAGGGGTGCTGGTCCAGGTACCTTTCTTGAGATAATGTTTCACAAAAAGTCAGATGGCATCTTAGCGCCCTCAGAGCCGGCCCTCCTGCCACCCCAGAACGCCTGGGGAGATCCCCTGCCTCCTTGCTCTCTGTGCCTGCACCACTCCTACCACCGCTGGCCAGGTTTCCATCTCTTTCTTGCTTCACTTACTCCTTCGAGTATGTCTCCTTCCCAGTCCAGCCTCCCAGGTGCTCTCTGCAGTCCCGGGGGCTCTCCCCTAACCCCCAGCAGACTCCCCCACCTCTAGGGAATCCCTCCTTCCACCTTCCGGCCTAGCAGGGGTGAGTCAGAGCGCGGCGAGTCTTGGGCTGTTGGCTGGGGTAGGAGAACCTGGCCAGTGCCCGTCTTTCCCTTACCTGAGCACAGCCGGAGGAGGCCGAAGCCAAGGAGCAGCGCCACGGGGCCGCAGCGCCGGGCCATGCTGCGGGCATAGCTCGCTGCCTCGCCTACACCGGCTGGAGCGCGCCGCCGGAGGGAGGGCCCCGGGTGGGGCGCTGTCCGTGGTGCTGAAGCCGCTCCCGCCTGGAGCTGTGTCCAGGTGGTGCCGGCCGCCGCGGTGGTTCCTGGGGCTCAGGGAGCCGGCTGCGAGGAGAAACCAGCTTCTCGCCTATCCTGGTATGAGCAGACGGAGGCTTTTCCGGCTGCTCTTCCAGGGAATACAATTGGGACGGTGAGGGGGAGGAGTCTGCGCCCCGGAGGCGGAAACGCTGGGTCCCAGAAAAAAAAAAGGGGGGGTCCCCGGATGGGATAGTCTTCGATTGGTTCTGCCCTGGTAGGGTGTGCGTGAGGTGGAAGAAGGGCTGTTCCTCCACGGCACGATGGAGGTGTTCTGAAGTCCTAAAGTTGGGGCAGGACCTGGAGCATGGTCGGAGAAGGGGCGAGAGGCCCGGCGGGAGGAAGCAGCAGGAGTAAGACAAGTAGGTCAGGGCCTGCTTAGTACTGAGGGCCAGAGGGCCAGAACGAGGGTCGGGAGACGGGAGGAGTGTCCGGGGTTTTCGCCCTCCTTTTTTCTCTTACCAAACCCAAATGATCCTGCTCCCCAGGTAGGCTGAGGATACAGCAGAGAAAATGCGTTTAGGCCCTTAAAGAGATAGGGGGCTGTGGGTTTGCTATTTTTAAGAAAGCAAACGGCTTTGGAGTCTAAAAGGCTAAGCTTCCTGCCCTCCCACTGAGGGTCTACCTGAGGAGGTCTAGACTTGCCTGCAAAGAAGGTAGCCTTGAGGGTAAGACTGGAAAGACAAGTAGCCCCTATTCATTGGCCTTCCTCACCCCCTTCTCTTGACTCCAGCTGTTGGCTTCTGTGTGACTAGGGAGATCAGAGACCACTCACAGAGGCCTGATCAAGAAAGAAGCTAACACAAAGGAGACCAAAGATGAGAACCCTGAACTCTTAGCCCCTCTTTTTCCTTCAGTGGGTTTGTTGTCACTTTCAACCAAAAGATTCCTGACTAAAGCAGACTTAGCATACAGCAAGGCTCTGTCCTGTTTTGTCCCTGCTTACTTCAACCTCATCTGGGTCACTCCACCCCCAGCTCCACATTCCAACTATTGGCAAGGTCTTCAGGATCCTTGAACATCTTATCCGTCCCATCATCCCCCACACTTCGGGGACTTAAATGCATGGTTCTCTTTGGCTCTTTTACAACCCATGTTCCCCCTAATCGCCTTCTACTTAACTTTGAGCATTTGGCAGGAATGTCAATTCCTTAGGGAAGCTTCGCCTGACCAAGGACTAGATCAGATACCTTGTTATATATTTCCAGGGCATGTCCAATGAATAAATGAATCCACCTGAGGCAGTGGCTACCTCTCTAGATTATGAATCAACACAGTGCCTGGCATATTATTATTAAGGGCTCAACAGGTAAGGAAAAGGGCTACTACTGGACTGACACTTTTTAATGTGTAGGGAAAATTCCTCTCTAAAAGCTCAGCTAGGGACCAGGAGAGGTAACTCAAGCCCGTAATCTCAGCATTTTCAAAGGCTGAGGCAGAAGGATCACTTGAGCCCAGGCGTTTGAAACCAGCCTGGACAACATAATGAGATCACGTGTGTACAAAAAGTTTAAAAATTAGTCGGGCATGATGGTGTGTGCCTATAGTCCCAGCTACTCAAGAGGCTGAGGTGGGAGAATCACTTAAGCCAGGGAGGTCGGGGCTGCAGGTTAGGGCGTGATGGCACCACTGCACTCTAGCCTGGGCAAGGAAGCAAGACCCCATTTCAAAAACTAAACAAATAAATAAAAGCTCAGCTAAAAGCAACTTATTTACCATGTCCCCAGGTCATGGAATTAAGGGAAGAAGCAGAAAAGTTCTAGAAGAGGACTGGAGATGTAGGAGGACTACAGACCCCATGATGCACATGGAAATGGGCGTAAATCTGCACCACTTGCTCCAGAGCATGTGCGTGTGTAAGCGCACAATAATCTCTTAAGAATTAAAGAAAACTTGGAACAAAGAAAAGGAGTGAAGAAAAGCCTTAAGGAAAAGGGAAGGAATGTGTGTAGTCCCTCTACTTAAGGAAAAGATAGAGGGTGGGAAGAAGATCTTCCTTCAACAATTTAGATCAACATTTGTTAGGTATATGTGATTTCCCAGGAAACTGCATGTATATTGTGGACCATATGTGTTGAAGATGCAGTGATCAAAAATACTTAGTCCCAGCTATTAAGGAGATCACAGTTTGGCAGCAAATTATTATAGAATGTGGTGGCTGTTCTAACAGACATATAAAGGAAGTGCTATGGATGGAAGCACAGAGGAAGAAGAGGTTAATAGTGTCTAAAAACCTAGAAGGGATGAAGATGAAAATTGAGATTTGAAAGGTGAGAAAGTCATTAAGACAAGGATGACTTAAAGGTATTCCAAACTCCTAAGAGATACAGGGAGTTTTGGTGGATGCATAATGATTGAGGAAGGCTGTGAAAGTCTTCTCTTATGAAAATCTCTTTCTGTCATGGTTGCTTGTTTATGGAATGAGAAACTAGGGGGTCATTTGCTTGCTTAAAGCCTCTGGCTTCTCCTGATGCAACTTCCAGGCCAGTCTACCTTCTCTTCTCAAATCCCCCAGCTTTTGCTTCAAGTTTACTTTCAGTCTGGCAAGGAGTGAGTCTTCTGAGCACAACCACCCAGTGTCCAAGCAGAGCTGGAACACCCTCCTTCCTCATCTCTCCCACACATACTCCTTCCATACCCACCAAGAAGAAAGGCAGCCAGGAAGAGTGGACAGGTCCAGAACCACAGAGGGTGATGAACAGATGCAGAAGTATCAATCCTGAGGCTAAAGAGTAATTGGGCAAAGTTTTGGTGAGACACTCCCATTGCCTCTGATGATAAGGAATGTTTTCTCTTGAAAGGCTTAAAATTGGTGGAAAGCAGTGGCTCATGCCCGTAATCCAAGCACTTTGGGAGGCTGGGGCACGTGGATGGACTGAGCTCAAGAGTTCAAGATCAGCCTGGGCAACATGGTGAAACCCTGTTTCTACAAAAAATTTAAAAATATTAGCCAGGTCTGGTGGCATGTGCCTGTAGTCCCAGCTACTTGGGCGGCTGAGGAGGGAGGATATCGTGAGCCCTGGAGGTGGAGGTGGTTGCAGTGAGCTGAGACTGTGTCACTGAACTCCAGCCTGGGCAACAGACCCAGACCCTGTCTCAAAAAAAAAAGTCAGGGGAGGCAAAAGGCTTAAAATCAATGTTATTGTCCTTTATTTAAGGTGTTTTAGGCTGAGTGTGGTGGCTCACACCTGTAATCCTGGCACTTAGGGAGGCCAAGGCGGATCACCTGAGATCAGGAATTCAAGACCAGCCTGGCTAATGTGGTGCAACCCCGTCTCTACTGAAAAATACAAAAATTAGCCTGCTGTGGTGGCATTAGCTACTTGGGAGACTGAGGCAGGAAGAATTGCTTGAACCCAGGAGGCAGAGGTTGCAGTGAGCCGAGATTGCACCACTGCACTCCCAGCCTGGGCAACAGAATGAGACGCCACCTCAAAAAAAAAAGATGTTTTAAATTTTAAAAATTTTATTACAAAAGTAATACATGTATTCATGAATACCAATTGGAAAACAAGTCAGCAAAACATAGTAAGTACAAAATGGATTCATACTCCTACCTCCCAGGAAAAAAATCAGTGTTCGCAGTAATATATTTCACACACACACACCCCCCTCCAAATTTATCTATATGTACTTAGATATAACACTCATACAGCAAAGTATATACAAGTGTATAGCTAAATTTTCACAACATAAACACAGCCATATAGCTGCCATTTAGATTTTTTTTTTTTTAAAAGAAACACACATAACTAACATCCAGAAGTCCCCATGATGACTCTTCCAGTAGTTACTCTCTCTTCTTCAAAAGTAACACCTTGGGGCCAGGCGCAGTGGCTCACACCTGTAATCCCAGCACTTTGGGAGGCTGAGGCGGGCAGATCACAAGGTCAGGAGATCAAGACCATCCTAACACAGTGAAACCCAGTCTCTACTAAAAATACAAAAAAAATTAGCCGGGCGTGGTGGCGGGCGCCCATAGTTCCAGCTACTCGGGCGGCTGAGGCAGGAGAATGGCGTGAACCCGGGAGGCGGAGCTTGCAGTGAGCCAAGATGGCACCATCGCACTCTAGCCTGGGCGACAGAGCGAGACTCCATCTCGGGGAAAAAAAAAAAAAAAAAAAAAGTAACACCTTGGGAGGAGGGAGGAATGGGGGGTGGTGACTACTTACCTGGAACTAGACAGTAGTAATGGTTATACAACTTGTGAATGCACTGAATGCCACTGAGTCGTACACTTTAAAATAGTCAAAGTAGCAGATTTTATGTTATGTGTGCCACAATTTTAAAAAAATGACTGAAGGTAAAATAAATAACTACTGTCCTGTCTTCTAATAGCATAGATCGACTTTGCCTGTGGAACACTGTAATATAGCTTTGTAACCACCTTTCTTTTTAAATTTTTTAAATCTTCAGCTCACTTCAGTCTAACCTTTTTAAATTTACTATTTCTCAAACAACTCTCCATACCAATAAGTATTTTTGATAACTATTTTTCATAGCTACATAGTTTTCCCTTTTAGGCAAATTTGTGCACGTACCTTTTCTTTCCAAGTGTAATTGCTGGGTTAAAGTTTTAACGTGTTTTGAATATTAATTGCTAAACTGACTTTCAGAAGCATTGATACTACCAGGCAATCAGGGTTACCCTGGGATCTCAGGCGACAGCACCAATGACCAACACCTCTGCAACTCTTGCCTATGCTGAGCTCCCTCCTTGTCTCTTTCCCTTCCTTTTATTTGAGTCAGACTCTCACTGTCACCCTGGCTGGAGTGCAGTGGCACCATCTTGGCTCGCTGCAACTTCCGCCTCCTGGGTTCAAGTGTTTTTCGAGCTTCAGGCTCCCGAGTAGCTGAGACTATAGGTGCCCACCACCACGCCCGGCTACTTTTTGTATTTTTAGTAGAGACGGGGTTTCACCATGTTGGCCAGGCTGGTCTCAAACTCCTGACCTCATGTTATCTGCCTGCCTTGGCCGCCTCCCACAGTGCTGGGATTACAGGCGTGAGCCACCGCACCAGCCCCCTTCTTAAGTCATTCTTTCTTTGTTTTAGACCTTTCTTCCCAACTTCCTTCTACTTTAGGGCCCAGTTCTTTCAGAATGTTCTCCCATTCCACCTAAGAAACTCTTACTTTCACATTCTTTTTTGGGAGTTAATCCTATTAATAATATCACCCTTCAAGGCCCTTCCCCTTC
The DNA here is from genome assembly GCF_009828535.3 of Hylobates moloch. Classification (NCBI taxonomy): domain Eukaryota; kingdom Metazoa; phylum Chordata; class Mammalia; order Primates; family Hylobatidae; genus Hylobates; species Hylobates moloch. The sequence goes on from NW_026652280.1 coordinate 100,736,558, forward strand.
TTGATCCCTATTATTGTGTTCATCATATTGTATTACTGTCAGTGAGATCTGGCTCCACTTCATCCATCACTGTGTGCTCCTAAGGGCTGAAGCAAGAATACGACAAAAGTAATGAGTAGGAACTGTCCTGTAAGGAGCCTCTCTTCTGTACCACAAATCACGTTCTCAAAGGGGCCATTATCTTCTTTATCTCTGCATCCCCAGTGCCCTCTACAATTCCTGCAAAGACCAAGTGCTTAGGACATTATTTGTTGAGTCAATGACAGAATTCTATGCTCAGGGAGCAAGCCAAAGGAGAAGATTGCTCATTCTACTCCAAATATGGGCACCTGTAATGAATGATTTTTTGGAGGAAAAAAATCCCTACAATCCGTTTTCCACAGAAGAGCCAGAGTGATCTTTTAAATTTGTTTTTATTTTTGAGACGGAGTCTCCCTCTGTCACCCAGGCTGGAGTGCAGTGGTGCGATCTCGGCTCACTGCAAGCTCCGCCTCCCGGGTTCATGCCATTCTCCTGCCTCAGCCTCCTGAGTACCTGGGACTCCAGGCGCCTGCCACCATGCCCGGCTAATTTTTTGTGTTTTGTTTAGTACAGACGAAATTTCACCTAGTTAGTAAGGATGGTCTAGATCTCCTGACCTTGTGATCCGCCCGCCTCAGCCTCCCAAAGTGCTAGGATTACCAGCGTGAGCCACCGCACCTGGCCGATCTTTTAAATTTTTAAATCAGCTCATGCCACTCCCTGCTTAAAATCCTCCAGGGGCTTCCCACTGTGCTTTGAATAAAACCCAAACAATGTACTGTGGTCTCCATAATCTAGCCCCTGCTTTCTTCACTGGACTCATCTCCTGCCCTTCTCTTTCACTAGACACAAGCCATGCTGAGCCCCGACTTTTAAAAAAATGTTTGAGTTCTTACCATGGCCAATATTTTATGCATTTTATGTGTGTTCTTACATAATCCTCCTAACAAGTAGGTACTATTATGATCTCCATTTTACAGGTGTGAAAACTGAGGCACAAACAAGCTAAGTAATTTCCCCACAGTCACATCATTAGTAGTTGGCAGAGCTGGGGTTCAACACACTAAAAAAGGCAAAGTGGGGTACAAGGGCATGGACTTTGGAGACAGGCCTAGGAACTCTGTTTACAGACTGTATATCCTTGCAGAGTCACTCCTTTTCCCCAGTTGTAAACAGGGGTAAAAATACTTACCTTGCAACGTTGTTGGGAGATTTAAAAATATTTGCACCTGGGTACAGTGGCTCACACCTGTAATCCCAGCACTTTGGGAGGCCGAGATGGGCAAATCACTTGAGCCCAGGAGTTTGAGACCAGCCTGGGCAACATGCCAAGATCCCTCTCTACAAAAAAATACGAAAATTAGCCGGCTGTGGTAGCATGCACCTGTAATCCCAGCTACTTGGGAGGCTGCGGTGGGAGGATAGCTTGAGGCCTCCCGAGGCTGCAGTGAGCTGAGATTGTGCCCCTGCACTCCAGCCTGGGCGAGAGAGCAAGACCCTGTCTTAAAATAAATAAATAAATAAATAAATAAATATTTGCAAAACACTTTCGCTCAGGAAATAATAAACAGGAATTCCTACCACAGCCTTTTATGCTATCAGCTTGCACACACAGACACAAAGTCAACATGTAGCAAACTGTTCAGGCTACCCAAACCAGATAAATGGCCCCAGGAAGACCAGGAACAGACTGTGATCATCTTTAAATATCCATATCCCAACTTGACCAAAGGAGGCCTCCGCAGAGGCAATTGAATAGTCTTCCGCAAAGGCTAGCTCATTTTAGTATAAGTGGGAGAGAAAGGGGGCAATCTGACCAGTGGTTTAAGGGCTGAGTTGGCCCAACAGAATTGACCAGGCCTTACCACAGGCTAATAACACCTGCCCTTGGCAAAACGAACGCCAGCTCGGGATTTCTGTAGCTTCAGCCAGCTTTGTCTTTTGTGATAGTGCCACCTAGCGAGGGTCCGGGGGCACTATCTACTCCTGGCAGCTGCCAGGACCACTGCGACAAGGTGTTAGCCATTTAGGCCTAGGAAGGGGAATGGGGTCCACCCGAGTCAGCACTCCTTCCATGACTCCGTAGAGGAAGCCCATGCTGTCCTTCCCCTAAGCTCGTCCAGACCCATGGGATCTGAAAAGCGCGAAAGGCCTGATATTGACTAACACTTGTACATAACACAGCAGTGATCTATTATCATTCCTCATTTTATGGTGTCCTCGCATCGAATCCCTCCCTGGGAATAGGAAAAACAGGCATCATCCTCATGAGAGCCATTGTACAGACGAGGAAACAGAGACTCGGCGGGAAAGTGGTTAACCCAAGGTCACAAAACGCCATAAAAGCCAGGGCTGGGACGAGAATCCACGCCTCTTGCATTCCGGGTTCCCGGCTCCTACCCCGACCACACACCCCAGTGTGAAGACACCGCATGCCCACCCCCCCACGGGGAGCAGAGGCTCCCGGATCCTGCGCTGAAGACCAGCATGTGGGCGCAGGATAAAGCCTGCACGGGGAAGACCGCACTTCTTTCTTTTCTGTCCATGGAGTACCGGGCACGCTCGCCACGGCTCGGGGGCGGGGGAAGCGGGGCCCGAGGCAGGAAACAGCGTCCTGCGCGGGTAGCCCCTGAGAGCACGCGGCGCCGAGTCACGTGAGAGGGGAGAACAGGCGAAGGGGCGTCGCGCGCAAGCACGCACGACGTACGCAAACACGCACTGAGGCGCTCACAGAGGCAAGCCCCAGGCCCCGGGTCACATGTGGAGGGTGGCAGGCGAGAACCAGGGGGCGGGAAAGACGGAGAGATCACGTGGAGGAGGCCAGAGGAGGGAAGTCACGTGAGGGGGACGGAGGCGGGGCCGCCCAGGAGGAGGAGGAGGAGGGGCGCGCGGCTTCCGGCGGCTGGGGGGGCCAGCGAGCGGAGGGGGGGGCCTGTCCCGGAGGTGGCGGCGGCGCCATCTTGGCGAAGGGGGGATCAGGAAGTGCGGACCGCGGCGGCGGCGGCGGCGGCGGAGCCCGGAGCGGAGGCCGGAGGCTCCCGGCCCGCCGGCCCCGGAGCGGAGCGGAGCGGAGGATGCAGCAGCCGCAGCCGCAGGGGCAGCAGCAGCCGGGGCCGGGGCAGCAGCTGGGGGGCCAGGGGGCGGCGCCGGGGGCCGGGGGAGGCCCAGGGGGGGGCCCGGGGCCGGGGCCCTGCCTGAGGCGAGAGCTGAAGCTGCTCGAGTCCATCTTCCACCGCGGCCACGAGCGCTTCCGCATTGCCAGCGCCTGCCTGGACGAGCTGAGCTGCGAGTTCCTGCTGGCTGGGGCCGGAGGGGCCGGGGCGGGGGCCGCGCCCGGACCGCATCTCCCCTCACGAGGGTCGGTGCCTGGGGATCCCGTCCGCATCCACTGCAACATCACGGTGAGGACCCCCTCGCGTGCGCCTCTGTGGGGGCCCCTTGTCAGGGACCCAGGATCACTCCATCCAGCTTTTTGCTCTCGAAGGACCTGGGAGGCCGAAGCCCCTCTCAGGGCTCAGCTGTTTCTCTCCAGGTTACATTTGTTTCTGCTGCTTGAGGTTATGCAGTGCACCCAGAATCTCTACCATTGACCCCTATAGCGAGGGACACCCCGACATATGGCGCCTAGACTACCCGTTTCCACGAACCCACCCACATCCTAAGGTTCATGATTTTGGCTCTTTTTGGCTACTCCTCCACAACTTTACCTTGCCACCTAGGAATGCGTCTTTCTTCCCCTCACTCTTATTTCAAGGTTTTAGGCCTCGGCACTGACCCTAACTGCAAAGACCTGGCCTGAAACTCTCTGCACATTTCAGTGATGCCCCCTTCTCATTAGTACCTCTGACTTAGGAGGTTGCCACCTGTGGGATCCCCGCCTAGGCATCCCTCATGCAGCCCCTCTTGCTCTCTCAACTTCACCAAGTGATAGTTTGCAATTCATTGACTCCTCTTCCTTCTCTCCTTTGGATTCTTTTTCTGGTATAACCTCTAACTCTCCTCTTTTTGCCTCAGCTGGTAGCAGTTCTGCCACTCCCCTCCCTGTTTCCTGTGGATATGTCCATTTGCCCTGGGTTGTTGCTTTTCCTGGTAATGGTAGTGATGTGATGTGCGAGGGCTACCCACATTTATTCTAAGCAGTAACAGTTGCATTTCTCCCCTGTGAGCGTCATTCCATCCTAGGCATACACCTTACAAGTCTCCTGCCTGGTCTACCCTCAGACATCCCTTGAACAGAGAATTGGCTTCTGCTAATTTGGGAATGTCTGGTACTGCATGCTATAGCACTTATATTGGTTGATGTTACCTGCTGTGATGGTATTCTCTCTACCGGAGCAGTAGCTGAAATGCTAGCAGACCTAATCGGAGTAGCCTGGGGAAAGGCAGAGTTGTGAATTCTCTGCTACTTGGGGGTCTGAATTCAACTTACTGGTGGTTTTTGTCCGTTTTCTCAATCAAACCAAGTTAAGGTTTGGTGAGGTAAAGCCTCAGTTTGGATTGATTGGTGCCCCACCAAAACTCATTTGTCCCATTTCTCTTTCATTTCCTTTCTTTTTTCCTGCTAGAAAGTTAAAATTGAAGGACTAGGAGTGGCTTAGTTAAGTGAAGACTTGGGCATCTTTGATAATTATTTTTTCTCCAGCATTGAGGATTAGAGTCATGGCAATGCTAAGATACCCAGTAGAGGTGGGTAAGGTTTCCCTGGCTTGTGTGGGAACCTCAAGAGTTAATTTTGTTCCTGAATTAAGCTTCTAATTCCTTAAGTGTAGGTTTGCCCCCATCCAGCTGCTCTGTTGCCAGAGGCCATTTACTGCTTTTGTCCCTGGCAGGAAGTTAAATTTAGGGGGTCCTCAGCTAGACTCCCCGTGGCTATAAAGGAGAATTGTCCTAAACTAGACCCCTTGGTTTGGGCAGAGAGGGAGTCTGGTCAGGCTGCATTTGGCACCGTGGCTCAGGAATGCTGGGAATGTCAGTAGCGTAGGCTTCTTTTCTACCAGCCTGCCATGTGGAGCCCTACAGCCCACGCCTGGACTGAAAAGGCGGCAGGTTCCCAAGGGAGGTAGGGAGAATTGGTCTTTAAGGGGCTCTTCTGAGAGTGGTGTGGGTAGATTTTTGCCAGTATCCTTTTACTCTTGGGTTCTGGAGATACAGTCTAGTTTTTATACTTCTTCCTTACTGAACTCTGCTTTTTTCACTTCAGTGTCATTGTGATGAGGTGATCCCTTCCTCAGCCGATTCTGGAGTTTGAAAAGCAAGCTTGGAGGACTGTTCTGGGTCCAGGGAGAACTTGAAGTCTAGAACTTGTATAGGCAGTGCAGGAGATGAGGAGTCCCCCTTCGCTGTTAGCCAAGTTTGGCTGTGCTAGGTTTCCTGGTTTGCACTCACGAGGAAAGAAAGAAAAGGTTCCAGTCTGCTTCTTGGAAAGGGTCCTCCCAGGGACTGTTTTTCTTCCAGTTTAGAATTTGTTGTGAAGCTGCTTGGTTAGATGCTGACCTGAGTTGGGCTTTTATGTGTGTGTAGGGGGTAAGGGGTGGGGGTGGGAAGCAAAGGGGCTAGAAGTCTTGGGGGGAAGAGGACAGGCAAAATCTGGCTTTTCCCAGTCACCCATTTTGATTGCTCTTGTTGCTCTTTTCTCTTCAGGAGTCATACCCTGCTGTGCCCCCCATCTGGTCGGTGGAGTCTGATGACCCTAACTTGGCTGCTGTCTTGGAGAGGCTGGTGGACATAAAGAAAGGGAATACTCTGGTGAGGGGGCCACAGGGTAGGGGTACATTTTGTTCCTATGAGGCCCATGCCACAAAGGCATCCTGTGAAAGGGATGTATACCATCCTGAATTAAGCTTCTATCCTGAAAAGTGGATGGTATACAGCTAAACATTTAGGGGACGACCTCTCAGGGGAGTTGCTTACTGAAGCCAGAGGGAGACCCCGCATCGGCCGTGGGATTGGTCCATCAGGAGACTCATTCCCACAGCCACATGGCCCATAACGCTTAGAGAACTAGTTATTGGTGTGGGGCCTGAACTAAGAGCTCATCCATGCACTTATCCAGATTGGAGTGGGGAAGGACTATTTGATGTCTCTGTGCTCTCCTACCTGTAGCTATTGCAGCATCTGAAGAGGATCATCTCCGACCTGTGTAAACTCTATAACCTCCCTCAGCATCCAGATGTGGAGATGCTGGATCAACCCTTGCCAGCAGAGCAGGTGAGCAGCTGAGGAGCCTCAGGCCCTGTTGTGCAGAGTTGCCCCACAGAGTACTCAGTAAATAATTGAGACAAATCTGCAGTAGTTTCTCTCCATCCCCACCGGTTCCCAAAAACATACACGTCTTATGACTCTCACCCTCGTTCTTCTCCAGATGGGAATCTTCTCTTGCTAAGTGGGGCACTGGTAGCTTCATCTCTGATATCAAAACTCACTTTCATGGGCAGCATCCCAAATGTTGAATGGGAGCGGGGGAATTTTTACCATTATCTTAGCAATAACAGTTGGTGGCCACTGGGGACCCAGGCCCCTTGTTGAGAACCAAGAATGCAATATCAGTCTAAAGAAGATCAAGTAAAGGAGGGGTTCTTAGGAAAATTAAACTAGGATTTGTGAGGTGGGTGACAGAGACAGCCATTTTGCTTTTCTTTTATTCTTTGGCAGTGATAGGCGAAAAATAATGGGCTGGTAGCAAAGCCATTCCCTGGGCTGTTGCTTCCACTCAGATCTGGCTGGTGGAGAGACTGGCAGCATTACAAGCAGGCGCACAGCTTCCAGACCTGGGGGCTCAGGGGAGTAGGTTGGAGGCTGCATTCTAGCAAGCCACTGGGGCTCTGATCTCCATCTTTCCCCTCCCCGCTGCAGTGCACACAGGAAGACGTGTCTTCAGAAGATGAAGATGAGGAGATGCCTGAGGTAGGCTTGCCCCCTGAGGTGGCATTGGCTGGAAGCTCTTGCAGTCAGCAGTATTGGTACCCATATCCAGAATTCCAGTCTAGAACTGGAGAGAGAAAAATGTCAAAGGAATTGATCACCCATATCCAGAACTCCAGTCTAGAACTGGAGAGAGAAAAATGTCAAAGGAATTGATCACCCATATCCAGAACTTCAGTCTAGAACTGGAGAGAAAAAAATATCAAAGGAATAAAGACAGATTTACTAACCCGGAGGAATAGCCAGTGTAGTAGAGGAGACAGGGCACCCATATCCAACCACTGAAGACAGGTGCAACGCAGTTCAAACCAAATACTGGGTAAGTTAATTTCAAATGGCTTTGGAGCCCAACAAACCTGTGTTTGCATCCTAGCTATCCTAATTGAGGAATTTTATGTAATCTCTCTAAGCTACAGTTTTCTTATCTATAAAGTAGGATTATAATACCTACTACATATGGTTGTCTTGAGATTAAATGAGGTGTTATATATAAAATGCTTCAGACGATACATGGTAAGTGCTAAACAATCTACCTGATATATTCTCTAAAAACTTACTTGTACAGAATATAAAATCATGGTTAGGAATTTGAGCTTTAGAGCTAGACAGAACTTGACTGAATCTTAGCTCTGCTAAGGGCTCTGTGACTTTGGGCATGATAATTGACCTCACTAGACTCAGCTTCCGCATCTGTAAAATGGATAATGATAGAATAATGAGTGGTGGTGGTAAGAATGAAATGAGCTAGTATGTGCGACACCTAGGACAGAATGTGGCATGTAATAAAACACTCAGTAGACATTACCTGCTGGTGTGATAATTAGGTATGTCCTGCCAGAAATGGGGAGATCACTCTGATTACTTTTGTTTCGTAGCATTAGATTAATATCTCAGGTTCTATAACGCTGTAAGGTTCTTGAGACTGGCAAAGGGTTGACGACATGAAATTTACTCCTCCCAGACAGTGGACAGCCCTCTGGGCCACACCCCCAACATCTGGCTGAGGGGTTGAACCCTAGATAGGGTCTCCTCCTCCCCTATGCTCAGTGAGCTAGCTGCTTGCTCACTTACAGCAGGATGAATAAGGGGCTAATTCTGTTCTTGACCTCTTCCATATATCTCTCTGGCAGTGGGTGCCTTTCTCTTTCCCATCTGGCAGTGGGTGTCTCTGCATACCTGATTCATGCCCTGCATTTGTAGTGAGGAGAGGAGATTTAATGATCCAGGTTTCGCCTTCAGGCTTGGAGCCCTGAGAACTCCCGGGTGCAATAGTCACCTGGTGAAACATGAGCTTTGAGTCACAGGGTCAGGCCCAAGTCATTTCTGCTAGGAATTAGGGAAGAGTTTCTGCTGCCAAGGGAGTTTTAGGAACAGTTGGAGCAGGGTCAGTCCAGGAAACGAGGGCTAAGTCCCTGCCTCGGTCTCAGCTGCAGCTCTGCTCGCTTCCTAAGTCCTTGCTGTAGCTTGAGAGCTGAAGAAGACATTTGCCTCATCCTTTAGATTGGAGGGAATGGGGCTGGAAATTGTTCTAAAAACAGGAAGCACATTGCGTTTATAAGACTGCTAGGTGGACTGCCTCACTTTAACTTTTGGCTCTTCGCCAAATGGAACTGGGAAGGTGATGGTCATTCTCTAACCTGTGTTGGTTTTTGTCCTTTTCCTTTCACTCCCACCCCACACCTCCCCCAGGACACAGAAGACTTGGATCACTATGAAATGAAAGAGGAAGAGCCGGCTGAGGGCAAGAAATCTGAAGATGATGGCATTGGAAAAGAAAACTTGGCCATCCTAGAGAAAATTAAAAAGAACCAGAGGCAAGATTACTTAAATGTACGTGCCTTCTAGAGAGAGGCTGGTGAAGGGGTTGGTGGGAAATGGCTGGGAAGTAGTAGGCCGTCGCATCTCAGTATGGAGAGCAGACTCCTTTTTTGTGCCTAATTCTTCCTTAAATCCTGGGCAAGCTGTCAGACTGTCCCTAAGGTCTAACGTGTGTTTACAAACCACACGACCAAGGAATGTTCCTGTCATCCATCCCTCACAGGGTGCAGTGTCTGGCTCGGTGCAGGCCACTGACCGGCTGATGAAGGAGCTCAGGGATATATACCGATCACAGAGTTTCAAAGGCGGTGAGTTTGCCCCAGAGAGGGGCCTGCACAAGAGTCACCCATAAAGAAGGGTATGGTGGCAAGGGGCCCAAGAGGTTCTGGGGTCCAGGAGTGCTTATGAACTTTTCAGGCCAAGAATGGAGCAGCTCAAGCCAGTGGCTTGGTTGCATGTCCATCTGTGGTGAACCTAGAGCTGTTGATCTTTTTCTCTCAGTCTGGGAAAGGGGTCTGCATCAGAGACCACTCACCACCTGGACCATCCTGCTAACACCTATCTTTTCCCTCCTTCCAGGAAACTATGCAGTCGAACTCGTGAATGACAGTCTGTATGATTGGAATGTCAAACTCCTCAAGTGAGTGGGGACTCTGGGATTGGAGAGGAAGTTGAGGAGGAGTGTGAGTGGGGCTACTGTGGTGGGATCTCCAGGGAAGCCCCATCCAGCATTTTCATTCAGGGTCCCGGAGCGGGTGTGGGCAGTGGTTTGGTGGTCTGCTGCCAGCCAGGGCAGGGGAGCCCTTATGAAGCTCCTGAGGTGGAACCAGGCATCTGAACCCAGGCTTGTTGCTTCTTAGAGTTGACCAGGACAGCGCTTTGCACAACGATCTCCAGATCCTCAAAGAGAAAGAAGGAGCCGACTTCATTCTACTTAACTTTTCCTTTAAAGTAAGGCTTTTCTTTTCCAGTCTCTCCTCTGGCCTAGGCTGCCCAGTCTGCCTGACAGTCCTGTGGAGGATGCTGGCCTCCCTCCCCTGATTGTCGTCTCTCTCTCTCTCAGGATAACTTTCCCTTTGACCCACCATTTGTCAGGGTTGTGTCTCCAGTCCTCTCTGGAGGGTGAGTGGCTGGCATGCGGAAGAGGGCATCTCCTCTGGCAGAGGGCGGGGAAGAGACTTGGAGCTTTTGTCAGGCACAGCTGACTAACCTTTCTCATGCAGGTATGTTCTGGGCGGAGGGGCCATCTGCATGGAACTTCTCACCAAACAGGTGAGCCTGTCTCTCCTCCTTGGCCAGGCCGGCCTGGGCGGGGATTGTCTGAGCTTTACAGCACACACCCCTGCGGGCTGGGTGATAGACATGATGTGGCACTTTCATTCTGCTGGGCTGGGTCTGCACCCACTGACCTAGACAGACAGGTGGTGGCAGTGCTGGGGGCAAAGGGCAAGGGCCCTCCTATAGACACAGCTGATTGCCCAGAGGACAAGCATGAGGCTTCTCTGGAAGCTCCATCCGGACCTGCTTGCCTTGTCCCTCCCTTCACCCAGGGCTGGAGCAGTGCCTACTCCATAGAGTCAGTGATCATGCAGATCAGTGCCACACTGGTGAAGGGGAAAGCACGAGTGCAGTTTGGAGCCAACAAAGTAAGGATCCTGGCCCTGGGGCCGGCGGGGCTGGGTGGAGCCAAGTACACTTGGGGCCACTAGCAGGCCAAGGCTGCCTTCTTTAGAGGAATGAGCATAAGGCCCCTGGGCTGGTGGCATTGGATGAGAGGGCCTAGGGTGCCCACAATGGAACAACTGTGCCTTGGCCCCTAGGGGCACCCCTAGGACTTTTGGGAGGTTGCGGGTCTGGAAAAGGAAGACTATGGGATTATGCCCCCAAGGGACCTCGCAGGTGGAGGGTACTTAGTGTTTTACTAGACCACAGTGCTGGGAGCTGGGACTCCGGGGTCTCTGGGTGACAGCCTGCAGAAGGTGAGGGGCAGTAAGGCCACAGCTAGCAATGGCCTGATCTGGTGGCTTCTTCTCCCCAGTCTCAGTACAGTCTGACAAGAGCACAGCAGTCCTACAAGTCCTTGGTGCAGATCCACGAAAAAAACGGTGAGGCTGGAGCCAGGACTGGAGATTCGGACACTTGCCACATCCAGGTTTTCACTTCCAGCCACAGAGCAAGAACCCCTTCTTTTGGTTTCTGATACTCAACCACCCATTATTAGCACAGCACCTGCCCCAGTTCTCCCAGGAGGGACTGGCGGTGGCCAACATTCAGAACCTCTTCCAGAAACACACCAAAATGATCATATCACCGATAAACTTGGTGCTACCCCCTTCTCAACCACCTTTTGAAAAAGCTCATCTAACTCTCCCATCATCTCAGGTTGGGCACATCATTCCCCTTTCTTTCTCATCTCCAGGTATGCAGGCTCTCAGCTTCCCATACACCTCTCCCCACATAGCATAGCCCTCCCCAATACCCTCTTACCTCTGACACTGGAGACATCTTCAGGGATTGGGGCAGGACAGGGAGGGTGGGCCTGAACCTCCACCTCACTGACCATTCCATTTCTTTGCAGGCTGGTACACACCCCCAAAGGAAGACGGCTAACCCTGGAGTATCACCCTTCCTCCCTCCCCAGGCACCACTGGACCAATTACCTTTGAATGCTGTATTTGGATCTCACGCTGCCTCTGTGGTTCCCTCCCTCATTTTTCCTGGACGTGATAGCTCTGCCTATTGCAGGACAATGATGGCTATTCTAAACGCTAAGGAAAAAAACAAACACAGAACTGTTTCAAGTACTCAAGACTGACTTACAGACCAACCAACCACCTTGCTGGAACCCTTGCTAGCAGGCATTCTTATAAAAGAAACTTTCGAGCCTCCTTATATTGCTGGAAACTCAGCTGTGCTCCAGACTAGAGCCTCCTTACCTATGCTATGGATTTTTAATTTATTTTCTCTTATTTCATGTACACTGCTTTTTTTGGTTACAGTGTATGATGGATGTGTATGAAAAAATGTATCTTTGGGAAAACAATTACAGTTTGTTAATTTGAAGATGCTGGTCTTGACTCATCTTTATTTTTATTCGCACATCCCACCCCATCCCCTGAACTACTTGGGAGGTGGGGAGGGGTACGAGTCCACTGTTGCTTTGGTAGAGATGAGAGGCTGCGTTTTGCTGCTAAAGCAAGAGAAACATGGAGCTGAAGCACACACCTGGTCCGTCCCTAGATTTCTCCTCAAGGCCTCTGGAGCAACCAGCACTTGCCCCCTTGGAATGCAGAGCCTGGCCTGCCAAACTACAATGTGGTAGGCTGAAACGATGGTGTTAATTCTTAGGACTACTTTTCTAGTCACTGATGTTTTCAAATTTCTAAGAAAAAGAAAATGAGGCTCAAGAGGCTGCTTCGTAGAATTCCTTTTGAATGAATTGAGTGGGGATGGGGATACAGTCTCCAAGTGTGTATGTGGTCTTTTCTGATCTCAGCTGTGTGGCTGCAACTCTTCGCTGTTCATTGGTTCCTCTCCTGGAAAGTGGCTTCTAACCAACACCGGATGGTGATCATTGGTAAGCTCTGCTCACCTCCCTCTCTTGCTTCATTTGGCTTTATCAAAAAGAACTGGCGTAGCTCTGAAGTTGTTTGGCTTGGGAAATTATGGATTCTTTCAAGCCACTCCCCCAAGGTGGGTCCTACTAGAAAGAGTTAGCATTTTAAGGGGGGTTGTTCTATACATCTGTGTCCTTACCCCAGGTTCAGGAACTGCCAGGGAGGGAAGATGAGGTGGGGAGTCTGTACTGAGATGGAACTGTCAGTGCTGTGTTGTATGTACTTGCTGTTGTAAAAGTTTGGGCATGACTTTGCATCTAGCGGGTGCTGCCTGCATCTCTTTGTCTGTAAGCTTGCTCTGGGATTCAGACAGCCTCTTAGGACCTACAATGCCAGCAGCTCTTCATTAAGAGTGAAATGACAGAGACCAAGGATGGCCAAGTGAAGACCCAAGTCTCAGAAAACCCAGACTAGGGACAACTGCCTGGGAACTGTAGGATGCTAAAGCAGTTCTGTAATGCTTTGAGACACAGCAATTTTCACATTGGCCATTCTTTCCCCTCCCCCACCCCTTTTCTTTTGAGGGACTTTTAATGTTTGCTGCTTTAGGTGGATGGAGAGTCCACCAGTCCCACTCAATGCTGCTCTAATTCTACCCACACCCACCTAATTAGGGGTGCTAATAAAACATATGCTGAGGTTGAGATAAAGACGGGACATAAGGGGAAAATTCATTCCATAGAGCTGAAATCTGGTTTTCAAGGCCTCTGTGGCTTTCTTCTGAACTTACCACCAGCCCTGGCTGGAATGTAGATTGTGTTTTTAGTAATGTGTACTGTGAGCTGTCTTCTGTATAATGTATTTTGTAATGTATTTTTCTCATCATCTACCAAAGGATGAAACAAATAAAATTATTTAAATAGTTTGGCTCTAATAGAATTATTCGAAGAAACAGTGGGGTTCATGTTCACTTGACATAGAGGGAAATGCCTGCCCCTCTGAGTTGCATAACACCAACTCTAAGAGAATCCTCCATTTTTCTTGCCAAACCCAGCACTCCCTTTTATGACCTTAAGTAAGTTTAGGGTTCTAATAAAGTACAAAGTATAAAAAAGAATCAAGGCCATATCATCATGAAACAATTTTCTTCTCTCCACTTAGAAGGCAAGGAGAAATGAAACTAACTCTTAGGTCGTTCCCCTACACTTCAAACAAACATGTATCTATATCCCAGGCAGGGTTTGCATGGCCCAGAGCCCACACTGGCAGGCTCTAAGCTCACTGCAGCAGTTTTTTTAGAGGGCACGGCAGGGCAGTGGAAGGGTGGCTGGAAAGAAGTATCAATCACTCCAAACTCATGAAACATGCCAACATTTATTTGCTCATTGGTTAAATATTCTCTACCTATTCTACATGGAATGCCAGGAAAACTAGCAGAGGGCTTCTCCATTATCCAGAATCTGTTAGGACCACTTATATCATGCTCTGGGGTGCAAAGAAAAGACACAAGAAAGACCATCCCAGCTGCCTCAGGCTTTCAGCCTAATGGTAGTTTCCTATGTTTGGTTCAAATGTTCATGCCAAGTTGGGGAACTGAAGACACATGACAAATGAGACTTCACTCTCTTTTGAGAGGGAAGCTGGGAGTAAAAGCAAAATGGAAATAAATCCTGGGCACAGTCTGGCCTTTTTCACCTCCCAGGCCTCAAGAGTGAAAGGGGTACGAGAAGACAGGGCAGGTGGCCTCTGGATCCGTGGCAAACAGGAGAGGGAACATGCTGAGGGAAGCCCCATTATTTAGACTCTTCAAACTTTAGGATGTGCGACTGAAAGAGAGAGACAAAGCCTTGGTGGGAAGGAAGGCCCACTGCAGCCAGTTCACCCAGCCCCTCAGATAACCAGTTCGTTTGATCTAAAAGAATGCCAGGTAAATATTGTGTCCAGGCCTAGGCAGCAGCCTGCTGCAGAGACCCTAAGGGCAGGAGTGGAGGGACAACAGCCAAGTTAGATGCAGGGGCAGTTACCTCCGAGTTCAAAGCACCAGTGATTTTCCCTTTGAGGATTCGATGGACAACCTCATACGAACTCAAAATGTCTGCAAAACAAGACACAACAACAAAACCTCAGTGGCATGGGGTTGGGCAGGAGGAGCAAAGGAGGGAAGCAAAAGGCGGGGGCTGCAGGGAAAGTGCTCTGGCTGCCAACCAGCTCCAACCAGCAAGTCTCTGCTAGTTCCTGCTAAATCCCTGCTGCCAGGATCAAATGAGATGATAAATGCTGAAAAGGTAGCATAGGGGGAGGGCAAAATAACAGCAGATAAAGGGAGGAGGCACTTGTTAAAATAATTACAGGGATCTGAGATTTTTAATGAGAAATTCTACTGGGGACAGAAAATCATGTTCACTGAACTCTGCTCTGAGAGTTCCGGCTGGATAGAAGAAGGTTGAAACCAGAGAGGGTTTCACCATGAGACGCAAGCACTCTTACATGCTGGAACCAGGCAGGGGGCTCATCAAAAACCCCCCTTTCCCCAGGATGTCGTCCCTCACGCAACTCCCACCATCCCACCAGAGTCCCCAAACTCTGGGACTGTTTGTATGTATGACACTGAATCACTAAGAGTCAGACCTAGGTTTCCTCCCCAGCTATGCCATTTTCTTGCTATTAAGTATGAGTTCATTCACTTTTCAGAGCCGTATTTTCCTCATCCATAAAGCGAGGAAAACTGACGCTTGTCTGACTTATCTCTGGGTTGGGGACTCTGGCCCTTCTGACAGGCTGGGAGCTGCACTTTGAAACAGGAAGCTCCTCTTCCCTGGGTCACTTGAAGAAGCTCCTGATGCCTGGCTATTCCCAGCCTGGGCAGCAGGGACCCTCTTCATGCAATGACCCAAGACAACCTCTGGGTGGTGCTCCCTGCCCACTGGGCACAAGCCCCACCAGCCTCCCAGGAAGCCTTGGCCCTGCACAATTGGGAGATGCCTTTCCATCTTTAAATATATATATAATATATCATATAATATGATATATATTATATGATATATCGTATAATATATGATATATATTATATGATATATCGTATAATATATGATATATATTATATGATATGATATATTGTATAATATATGATATATATTAAATGATATATATTGTATAATATATATGATATATTATATATATATATTATATATATATATTTTGGCCTGGTGCAGTGGCTCGCACCTGTAATCCCAAGACTTTGGGAGGCCAAGGCGGGCAGATCACGAGGTCAGGAGTTCAAGACCAGCCTGACCAACACAGTGAAACTCCATCGCTATTAAAAATAGAAAAATTAGCCAGGCGTGGTGGTGCATGCCTGTAATCCCAGCTACTCAGGAGGCCGAGGCAGGAGAATCGCTTGATCCCGGGAGGCGGAGGTTGCAGTGAGCTGAGATCGCGCCACTGCACTCCAGCCTGGGCGACAGAGCGAGACTCCATCCCAAGACTTAAGTTTGTCTGAGGGCCGGGCAGTGGCTCACACCTGTAATCCCAGCACTTTGGGAGGCCAAGGGGGGGCGGATCACGAGGTCAGGAGTTCGAGACCAGTCTGGCCAACATAGTGAAACCCTATCTCTACTAAAAAAAAAAAAAAAAAAAAAAAAAAATTAGCCAGGTGTGGTGGTATGTGCCTGTAATTGGGAGGCTGAGGCGGAAGAATTGTGTGAACCTGGGAGGCGGAGGTTGCAGTGAGCCGAGATTGCGCCTCTGCACTCCAGCCTGGGTGACAGAACGAGACTCCATCTCAAAAAAAAAAAAAGACTTAGTTTGTCTGTAAAATGTTTCCATCTCAGCTAAGTGCAGCAGCTTATGCCTGTCATCCCAGCACTTTGAGAGGCCAAGGTGGAAGGATCGCTTGAGCTCAGGAGTTTGAGGCTGCAATGAGTTATGATTATGCCACTGCACTCCAGCATGGGCAACAGAGTGAGAACCTGCCTTTGAAAAAAAATTTTTTTTAATAAAACTTTTCCATCTTACTTCCTGTGTATGTGTGTGTATGCTTCTTCACCTCCACTTCTCCTGACTGCCCCCTAAAACATTCTTTCATCCTTTTACATTTCACCTAACTTCGATCTTGAGAAGGGGCCTCTTCATTTCCACCTATGGAGAAACCCACAGCGGTCTGAGGCTAAATGAACCACATTAGGAGAGTGCAGTACTAAGTGCTGTGCTCTGGCCTCTAGCATTGGCATTCAAGTGCTAGTTTTCTTCTACAGCAGAATCCTTTTCCAGTGAAATCTGAAGCAACACACAAAGTATGTAAAACAGATGAAAGCTGAGCAGCTCTGGTGGAAGCAGGGGTGGGAAATCTGCCCTCTTCTCTCCCCTTCCAGAGAACTCAGCCTTTGGGCAGCATCTGAGGTCCCTCTTGGGATCTTGGGCTCCAGATCCCAGGCATGAAAACCAACACTTGAGAGGCAGCTTTGCCAGGGTCAGATGCTGAAAACTGGGGTTGGGTGGAAAGAGAGACTGAAGCACCTTGGCCGCCCACTATGCTGTTTCCCGCTCAAGTCCCAGAAGCAACCATGGCTTCTCCTGTCCCTGAAACCCTCAGGAGGAAGGTAGATGTCTCACCTTTCTCCAGCATGAATGGCTGAGTCAGGGGTGGGATGGTCCAGAAGTCGTCACTGTCTAGGCTGCGCAGAGACTGCACAGGGATGGTGGCCAACTGTCCAAAATCAATGAACATGACCACAGCCCAGGTGTCCACCCTGTCCAGCACCCAACACCTGGCAGAGGAAAGAAGAAAGACAGAGGAAAATCATTCTGCCTAGTACCTGCACAGCAGTCCTCAACAAAGCGGATGTGAAAGTGGAGGTAGGAGGGAGGAAGAGCGAGTTTGCTCTGTTTCTCCGCAATCCTTGAGTGAGGAAATAATGATAAAGATGATTTTGAGAGAAGAAGCCACAGGGAAAAAAAACAGAGCCCAAACAAAGAGAATGCAAGAAGGGAGCATTTTCCCTGCACGTCTCTCTCATAGCCTCTACCCCTGCCCAGGCACACACCTGTTCCAAGCGTGTCCATAATCCCCCAGGTGGTACTCTGCCAGACAGCGAGTCCCGCGCTTAACGGCGGAGCCCTCCAGGTAAGGCTGCTGCTCCTCCGCCTGAGCCAGGGTGCTAAACAGCGCCTGCATGTTCTGGTGCAGAGCCTGTGGGGTGCAAAATGCAACGGCCCCACTGCCTGCACTGCATTACAAATCTGCCTCTGTAGATGTCACCTGTTACATTAGAACCACTAATCTGTCCCAAGGCCATCAGGTACGAGGTGGGAGAGAGAATGAGACTGAACCCGGGGATCAGACTGTAGTTACCCTGCATCTCCACCACTGACTGGCCCCGTCACCATGCCCACCCTAGGGAGGCCACGCAGGAAGGCACAGGAGCCTGAGGGGGCCAACAACCAGTCCATACCTCAGTGATGTGCATGGCCCAGAAAAACGGGGTCTTCGGGACGATACTGGTCACCAGCAGCCCTGCCTCCCCACGGACGCTGTGAATGAGTGCCAGCCAGCTCAGGTCTCGGAAGCATTCCCTCAGGAGCAGCACCAGGAAGGACCCTCTGCGGGAAGAGCAAGGGGAGCAAGGAAAGGAACGACTGGACCAACGCCTGTCCTGCAGGAGGCTGAACTGCCTGGGGGATGAGTCCCCTAAGCAGAAGGGCTGTGCCCACCCCCTCTAGGTTGGGAGCTAAAGCCAGTTCCCAAGTAATCCCAGTCCACGGCAGAGGAAAGGAAGGGCCATTCTGGGGGCGTAGGGGCTGAAGAGTTCAGGAAAAGGAAGCAGCAGAGGGAAACAAAAACACATTGAGAAACTCCGAGAGAGGTGGACAAAAGTCCTCAATGGGTAGATTTGGGGCCTCCTAAGTGATTCACGAGCCTCTAAATGATGCAGGTGTGGACTGTCCACCAAGCAGGATATGCCTTCCATCCCAAAGCTGCTCCTCCCCTGCGTCTACGCACATTCCAAATGTCACCCTGCTGCTCCACAAACTCAATCACCTGCCTAAACCACACGTGGCTAGTGACAAAAACAAAGCCACAGACCCTACAGCATTTCAAGTCAAACTGAGTATTCTGGCACTCCTGACATTAACAACAGTATCCGCTGTTAAAGCAAAGCAGGGGACATGGTGGGCATAATGATCTCATGGCATCCAGGGCAGGGGACGGTTACAGGCCTTTGCTGTACATAAGTGGAAGCTGATTTTATTATTTTGTTTTATTTATTTATTTATTTATTTTGAGATAGAGTCTCACTCTGTCGCTCAGGCTGGACTGCAGTGGCACAATCTCGGCTCACTGCAACCTCTACCTCCTGGGTTCAAGCGATTCTCCTGCCTCAGCCTCTCGAGTAGCTGGGACTACAGATGCCCACCACCATGCCCGGCTAATTCTTGTATTTTTAGTAGAGATGGGGTTTCGCCATGTTGGCCAGGCTGGTCTTGAACTCCTGACCTCAAATGATCCACCCACTTTGGCCTTCCAAAGCGCTGGGATTACAGGCATGAGCCACTGCGCCCGGCTGGGAAGCTGATTTTCTAAGTCAGTGTGGGTCACAGCCTTACAGCCTGGGTGTGACACAGGAGTTCCCAAAAACTATCCCCCACCCCAGTACTATCTTTGTCCCCACTCTCTGGGGGACAGAGGATGTCTGTAATTGCCATTTGCCCTGGTGGTCTTTCTATACGTTGCTCACCTCATTTCCAAGGGGACTGCAAAGACGGCTGCCCTCAGTTTCTCTGTCTCACACAGGTCAACAGGAGCTTTAGGAGCGAGCTGTATAATAGCTAGAAAGCAGAAGACTAAGTCCCGGAGGCACCAGAACTACCCAGAGAGGAATTGCTCCCCTAACCCAAAAGAGACCTTGGCCCTGCCCTCCAAGGAAGCATAAAATGGACCAAGAAGCTGCACCCCCCCCCCCAACTTCTCAGTCTCTAGATTCTCATCTGGGTGGGAAGGGTCAGTCGGATAATATTCTTTAATTAAGAAAGCATCCTAGGGCTGGGTATGGTGGCTTGCACCTGTAATCCCAGCACTTTGGGAGGCTGAGGTGGAAGGATCACTTAAGGCAAGGAGTTTAAGACCAGCCTAGGCAACATAGCAAGACTCCATCTCACAAAAAATTTTAACAATTAGCCAGGCATGGTGATGCACACCTATAGTCCTAGCTACTGTGGAGGCTGAGGAGGGAGGATGGCTTGAGCCCAGGAGTTTGAGGCTGCAGTGAGCTATGACCATGCCACTGCACTATAACCTGGGTGACAGAGGGAGATCTTGTCTCAAAGAAAAAATGCAAGCAAGCAAGCATCCTAGAGGAAGAAAGGGAAAAGGGAAATTTATACACTAAGGGTCATCAGGGGACTGAGCTGGAAGGGAGGCTGCAGAAGGGGCTGGAAGAGGTCCATTAGGAGCTGCAAAGCCACATCCTGGGAACGGATGGCAGTGCAGAATCTCACCGGCGGTTTTGCCAAATCCTTCACCAGAAGCCTTCTCCAACACCTGGGAAGAAAAATGAAAGGTCTCACTCAGCCATGGTGGCATTTGTTTTATTGATTTCTATGTTGAATCACTCCAGGTAGACCGGGAGACAGAGCATTGGCAGCCCCTGTTCTGACTCCAACTTTAGAGCTGACTTCTGAGACATCCATCCACCTTCTCCATCCTCACGGCATCCTGAGCCAACCCAAAGAAAAGACAATCAGAAGCAGGGAAGGCAGGGAGCAGGGCTGCTGCCAGGCAGCACTCATCCGGAGTTACAGTCACAGAACGAGCTGCCCAGCAGCCTTCCCCAGACAGCAGCAGAAAGCACCACCAGGACGCTTAGCCTGGTGCCCTGCTGGCACTGCCTGCAGGGAGGAAAAGAAGAGGTAGCAGTCACACTGATGCAGGGCTGGGTGGCGACAGAAAGGCCTGGGTGCCCTGCCACTCCCCACAGCCTTGCAGCCCCCAACCCACGCTGGTCTCCCTCTCTCCACTGTTCTCACCTGAAAAACCCCCAACCCTGGGGAAACCCAAGTATCTATCCCCCTGCCCACTGCCCTGCATCCAGGCCTTTCCATCCTACTACCACCGCCACCCACGCGCCTTGACTTTCCTTCTCTCCAAAGGACCTCACGTCCTCTCCTTTCTTCAAAACGCCCACAAACCCCGCCCATTAACTTGCCTCTTCATCAGAGGGCAAACAGAAAGCAATGAGACAGGACGCCCTCTTCTCCCCACCCCCACCACCAACCCCTCTCGCGCTCCTGCCCTCCCCACCATCCCTCCCCTGCATGGACCTGCTCCCTCCCGCTCTGGCTCAAGCCCTCACCCTGCAGACCCACCCTGCTGCTCCTCCAGCACTGTCTCCCTCCTGTGTGAGCCTTTTCCACAGGAAACAAGCAGGCTCTGACACCCATTTGGAAAGACCCTGACTGACCTCACAGCTCCTCCAATTCCTGCTTCTGTGCTCCTCTCACTGCAACTCCACAGTTTCACAGTCTCTGTGCAACAGTTTACCTCCACACTCACGTCTCCTCTCAGGCTTCCCTGAAATGGCCCTGCACAAAGTCAGCACGAACTGTCAGGCTGCCAAATCCAACGGTCACTTCCCTGTTCTGAATCCACCTGCAGTATTCTCTCTGCTCCCTCTTTGCAGAAACGCATCTCTTGGCATCACATGTATCTGGTTCTCCTTCTCTTTCCCTGGCTGGCCTTCCCAGTTCAACTGCTCAACACTGGCACATCCCAGGACTTGTCCTCTCCCCATCCACCTTCTCTCCAAGGCCATCTCCAGTGCAACGGTTTTAGGTATGAACAATGTACCACGGACTCTCAAAGCTGCAGCCCCAGCCCTCATCATTCTCTGGAATTCCACTCACATGTGATGTCCACTTGACAGGACAGTGAAGAGGTACACAGACTTAGCATGTCTGCAACAGAACCGCCCAAGGAGCCTGCAATCACGAACAAATAAAGCAGACCCTCCCCAGCCTAGCTTTCTCCGTTTGAGTGAACGGCATCTTTTTTTCTTTTTTTTTTTGGAGAGATGGGGTTTCACCATGTTGCCCAGGCTGGTCTTGAACTCCTGGGCTCAAGCGATCCGCCTGCCTCAGCCTTCCAGAGTGCTGGGATTCCAGGCATGAGCCACTGTGCTCAGCCTACCGCATCACTATCTACAGAGCAGTTCACCCAAGTTCTCTCTCCCAAGTTCCCTCCGTCAAATTCATCAGCAAGCCAAGCTACCGCCTCCTCCAAGACACACCCGAGGCCATGAGCATTTTTCTCTGTGTCCATACCCACCACCGCAGTACTCGCCATCTCTTACCACAATAACAGCGACAGCAAACAGGGAGCTCTGCTGCGGCACCTGCCCCCACAGTCCAATCACCTGAGGACTGTGATCCTTTTCAAACAAAAAGTAGATCACATGACATCACTGGTTAAAATCTTCCAACATCTCCCCGTCATGCTTACAAATAAAACCCGAAGTCTAGGCCGGGCGCGGTGGCTCACGCTTGTAATCCCAGCACTTTGGGAGGCTGAGGCGGGCGGATCACGAGGTCAGGAGATCGAGACCACGGTGAAACCCCGTCTCTACTAAAAATACAAAAAATTAGCCGGGCGTGGTGGCGGGCGCCTGTAGTCCCAGCTACTCGGAGAGGCTGAGGCAGGAGAATGGCGTGAACCCGGGAGGCGGAGCTTGTAGTGAGCTGAGATCGTGCCACTGCACTCCAGCCTGGGTGACAGAGCAAGACTCCGTCTCAAAAAAAAAAAAAAAAAAATCCTGAAGTCTTGACCTTGGCTCTCAAGGCTGTACCAATGGATGCCCCTTCCCAGTGACCTCTCCGCCTACTCCCCTCCCCTTCACCCACCAGGCTCATACCTTGGGCCACTTGCAGGCCTCCCTCTGCCTGGAAGGTTCTTAGTCTGGTCTTCCAAGTGGCTGGCTCTGAGCTGGCATTCAGATCTCAGTAGAGATGTCACTACCCCACAAAAGGGGCCCCCCAAGAACCATCTAAAGAAGTGACCTCTCACTCTTCATCACATCATCATATTTTAGTTCTCCGGCTGCTACTCATTATCTGGTATTTTCTTGTCTCTTTTACCACTGGAATGTAAACATCACAAGAACAAGAATGACAAGTGTCTTCCAACAATTACCTTGACCATGGAGGTAACACCAGGGCCTAAGAAATGCCTGGTGCATATTAAGCTCTCAGTAAATACGTGCTGAATGAAAGAATCAAATAAGAAATGACCTACGGGCTGGGTACTGCAGCTCACGCCTGTAATCCCAGCACTTTGGGAGGCCTAGGTGGGCAGATCACATGAGGCCAGAAGTTCGAGACCAGCCTGACCAGCCTGGCTAACATAGCAAAACTGTCTCTACTAAAAATACAAAAAATTAGCTGGCCGTGGTGGCGGGTGCCTGTAATCCCAGCTACCCGGGAGGCTGAGACAGGAGAATTGCTTGAACCCAGGAGGCGGAGGTTGCAGCGAGCCGAGATTGTGCCATTGCACTCCAGCCTGGGTGACAAAATAAGACTCTGTTTAAAAAAAAGAAAAAAGAAAAGAGAGACAAGAAAGAAAGAAACGACCTAGGGCAAATTCTTCACTCTCTAAATCTTGGTTTCCTCTTCCACACCAGGAATCCCACCTGTCTTGATGTGAGGATTTAGTTGGGCTCAGGACAATGACATGCAGTTGGTACTAAGAAACAGAAGCAGCACAACACAGCAGTTACAAGTGCGGATTCAAGAGTCAGGCTGTCTGGACCCCAATCCTGGTGGGGAGATTGGCTGCTTAAGTCTGGGTGAGTTACTTGGTGTTCACATCTGCGGAACGGGATAGTTAACAGCACCTACTGCTGTAATTAAATGAGTTCATACAGTAAAACAATTACAGAGTGAGTCCTCAGTGCAAGTTAACTACTGCTGTCAATCAATGAGACCCAAATTGATCCTTTCCTCACTAAACCAACCACGTTCTGCCTCTCTTCTTTACCCATAACAAAGCCAAGCCACGGTGCTAAAAATTGGTCCCCTGTAGGCAAACACATAAGGTGCCTTTTTATTCAGAATCTCCTAAGGCAGTTTTTTTTGTTGTTTTTTTTTTGAGATGGAGACTCGCTCTGTTGCCCAGGCTGGAGTGCAGTGGCGTGATCTCGGCTCACTGCAAGCTCCGCCTCCCAGGTTCATACCATTCTCCTGCCTCAGCCTCCCGAGTAGCTGGGACTACAGGTGCCCACCACCATACCCGGCTAATTTTTTGTATTTTTAGTAGAGATGGGGTTTCACCATGTTAGCTAGGATGGTCTCGATCTCCTGTTCTCGTGATCCGCCCGCCTTGGCCTCCCAAAGTGCTAGGATTACAGGCGTGAGCCACCGTGCCTGGCCTTTTTTTTTTTTTTGAGATAGAGTTTCGCTCTTGTTGCCCAGGCTGGAGTGCAATGGCACGATCTCAGCTCACCGCAACCTCTACCTCCCAGGTTCAAGCAATTCTCCTATCTCAGCCTCCTGAGTAGCTGGGATTACAGGCATGCGCCACCATACCCAGCTAATTTTTTGTGTATTTAGTAGAGACGGGGGTTTCTCCTTGGTGGTCAGGCTGGTCTCGAACTCCTGACCTCAGGTGATCTGCCCACCTTGGCCTCCCAAAGTGCTGGGATTACAGGCGTGAGCCACCGTGCCTGGCCTCTCCTAAGGCAGTTCTAAATACCAACCCCACAAACCAATTATCACTAGCGATTTCAAGCTAAAAATGATTATTAATACAGAAGCACTTCACATCATTTTTGGTCTAATTATTATTCCCTAATGATTTAAGTGATAAATATAACAAACCCGTTCTGACAGTTTGTAAAATTAAGTTCCAGAGGAAAATCTACATAATTATCATCCAACAGCCACAGCAGGCACGTCACCTAAACACAGACCTCCAATTTCCGATGTGTCTGTAATACAAAGGTGGCCACATGGAAGCCACAGAGATCAAGGCAGCACCTCAATAGCTGCAAGAGCAGCTAATTTTAATTAAGTTCCATTGTTGCTATAAGCATGGTCACCCTCATGCCCAGATCAATCAACAGCTGTTAATTATCCCTTTACTTTGTTCTGGGACATTTCTACCAGGTGGTCAAGTGTTCTAAGAGGTGTGCCTGCTCCAGAGTGATGCTGGGGAGTCCGTGCAGTGGGAGAGGAGAAACAAAAATACAAAGGTTGGTGGCCAGAAGGCTTGGAGGTGGGACCATCCTTCCAGTCCCCTCCACACACCAGGGAGAAGTTCTTGTGTACACTCAGCAGGGTACAGCCTCATGACACCCAGAACACAGGCAGCTTCCCAACCTGCAGCCTCCAAGTCTGCTCGCTGCCACAACCCTGGGCCATCACTCTTTAAGCGCTGTCTACTCCCACCCTCACCTCCACCAACCTGGGGAATTGCACCTGGGAACACCTGAGAGACCCATCCTGGTGGAAATTTCGCATGTGCAGCTTTAACCTCAACTGCTTCCCTCTCATTCTTTAATCACTTGCACTTCTATGTGCCACACACAAAAAGGCAAAGATGAAAGACAAAGACCTTTGCGTGGGCTCCTCAGGGAGCCCCCCTTTAGTCACCCACAAATATAAAACGCCACCACAAAGCTCACGTTCTGGTGGGGGCAGAAGACACTAAATAAGTATACAAAGAGGAATAATGTCTTTGGCTGGCAGTAAGAGGGATGAAGAGACACAAGTCAGAGAGAGGGGATGAAGGGCGCCAGGGCTGGGGTGCTGTCTCATGGAAAGTCCTCCTGAGGTGGTGACTGCTGAGCGGAGCCCGGAATGAAGGAAGACAGCAAACCCTATAGACACGTGGGAGAAGAGCCTTCTGGGCTGACAACAGTAGGTCCAGAGGCCCTAAGGTGGGGATGCACTTGGCTTGTTTGGGGGGTGGCCCCAGGGCTGGTGTGACAAGATATTTTCATCTCTTCCCTGGACTGCCAGAAACAGGTCTTCCTGCCTCCATTCTGGCCTCCTCCAGTGGGTTCTAGAGGGTCCCTTTAAAAGTTAAATCTAGGTGCAAGGACGAATAAATGGTGGCACATGATACAACAGAATATCACTCAGCAATAAAAAAAGAACTGCTGATGATGCAACCACATGGATGCATCTCAATAACATTCCACTGAATGAAAGAAGCCAGACACAAAGAAGCACGCACAGCCTGATGCCATTTACAGGACACGCTGGAAAAGCTCCATCTCATCGAAGGGATGGACAACAGCTGAGGGCTGCTGGGGGCCCTGAAGGGGGAATCTTTTGGGCGACTGAAATGTTCTCTATCTTGATTGTGACAGTGGTTACATGCTGCACGCACTGGTCAAAATTCATCAAGCTGTACACTTAAATGGGTTCACTTTAAGTAAATTATACTTCAGTAAGTATATTGAATACTTCAACAAAGTTGATTTTCTATCAACTTTGTGATATGGGTTCTATCTGGCTATGTCACCCCGTGCTCAAAGCCTCCAGTGTTCTCATTATTATGTGACTGCAAATCCTATTGAATCAAGTTATGTGTTATTTTTATTCTTAAGCAACTTTTTTCTTTTAAGATGGAGTTTCGCTCTTGTTGTCCTGGCTGGAGTGCAACAGCACAATCTCAGCTCACCGCAACCTCTGCCTCCCAAGTTCAAGCAATTCTCCTGCCTCACCCTTCTGAGTAGCTAGGATTACAGGCATGTGCCACCACGCCCAGCTAATTTTTGTATTTTTAGTAAAGACGGGGTTTCACCATGTTGGCCCGGCTGGTCTTGAACACCTGACCTCGTGATCCACCCGCCTCGGCCTCCCAAAGTGCTGGGATTACAGGCGTGAGCCACCGCACCTGGCCTGCAACCTTTTCTTAGGCATTAGCTGCTGCTTTTTCCCCAGTCCATTTACTTGGATTTCCTTGAATCTTTGGCTAAGTTTTCCTATAACCTCCAGTGGCTCTTCATAATACCGCTCCTCTCAATTTTACATTTTTCTTCCTGCCAACGTCACCCCTGGAGTCTCACCCTGTCCTGCTCTGCTCTGGACTGCCTGCTGCACAGCGACTGTTCCAGGACTGCCTTTGGCCAATCTGGGAAGCCTCTCATCTCTCTCCTCTTGGATCTGGGTTGGATACCAGATCCTGTCTTGTTTTGGCTTACTGATTCATTTTTGTTGGAACACACTCTTTCGTAGCTTTCTGAGAACAGGTACATGGGGCACACATTTTTTGAGACCCTATCTTTCTGAGCAAGTCTTTTTCTACCTTTTTTTCAAAGTGACAGTGTCTTATTTTGTTACCCAGGCTGGAGTGCTGGCACAATCATAGCTCAGTGCAACCTCAAACTCCTTCAGCTCAAGTGATCCTCCCATCTCAGCCTCACCAGTAGTTGGGACTACATGTGTGTGCCACCACACCCGGCACATTTTTTGTCGATAGGGTTGCCCAGGATGTTCTCAAACTCCTGGCCTGAAGCAATCCTCCTGCCTCAGCTTCCCAAATCCCAAATCCCAAAGCACTGAGATTACAGGTGCACGCCACTGCAGATGGCTTACCCTTATATTCTCTTCCTTTTTTTCTTGAGATGGAGTCTCGCTCTGATGCCCAGGCTGGAGTGCAGTGGCATGATCTCAGCTCACTGCACCTCTGCCTCCCGGGTTCAAGGGATTCTCCTGACTCAGCCTCCCGAGTAGCTGGAATTACAGGTGTGCACCACCACACTTGGCTAATTTTCGTATTTTTAATAGAGATGGGGTTTCACCATGTTAGCCAGGCTGGTCTCAAACTCCTGACTTCAAGTGATCCACCCATCTCGGCCTCCCAAAGTGCTGCCCTTATTCTTTACTGACTTGTTTGGGCTTGGATATTATTTTCCTGAAGAATTCAATCACACCACCTGATTCCATATCCTTCAATGTGGATTCTCTTCCTAAAGCTTTATCCCTAGTATTCTAAAATACTTCTGTAAAGTGCCTTCATGTAGTTTTTTATTTTCTCACTCATTATCCTGGGCACTCATTGACTGCCTTGTATCTGAAAACTCACATCCTTCCCCCAAGGGAAATTATCTTATATCATTTGATAATCTCTCCCCCACGCTGACCTGAACTCTGCCTGGATGTGTGTTGTGCCATGTAAGCTGATCTTCTAATTTTACTTTTTCTTTTCTTTAAAACAATTTTACTACAAAATATTTCAATCAACAAATCCTCTCCCCAAAAAGCAATAACAAATCTTGACAAATTGTCAAAAACAACACTTCAGGACTCTGGAAATTGACTGAAGCATACAAGAAATTGAAAACATTTATTAAAAAGAAAACAGTAACAACAACGACTGACCCTTGTACAAAAACAGTGAGTATCTGGGGCTTCCCCTCTCCCCGCTCCTTCGGCGGATAGTTCTACCAGGACGGGCAAAGCCATGGAAACCAGGAGCATCGAAGGTGGCTGACTTGATCGGAGCAGGCTATGGAAAACCACCAGGTACCTGGGTGTTGTCAGAAACTGCCACCTCGTGGTAAGCAATGGGAAAGTTGCAGCCTGGCTTTTATGCCTCTTCACCTACAAAAGGTGCCTATTCCTAGCTCTTGCTCATTTTTCTATTAGGTTGTTTCTTTCTTGCATTGATTTCCAGGCATTTTCATCCTGTTTTTTTTATTTTTGTTTTTTTAAAAATAGCCTATATCTTAACTCAGGAACTGGCAAACTTTTTCTGCAACGGGCCGGATAGTAAATATTTTAGATTTTGGGGGCCTGTCTGTCATGAGTCCACTCTGCTGCTGCAGTGAGGAAGCAGACACAGGCAATCTGTAAACAAATGGCTGAGGCTGCATGCCAGGAATGCTTCATGGACACAAACTGAATTTCATACAATTTTCATGTGTCATGAAATAGTCTTCAATTTTTTTCCCATTTAAAAATACGGCTGGGAGTCTCACACCTATAATCCCAGCAGTTTGGGAAGTAGAGACAGGAGGATTGCTTGCCAGGAGTTCAAGACCAGCTTGGGCAACATAGTGGGACCCCATCTCTACAAACAATAGAAAATTAATATATATATATATATATATATGGCTGGGCACAGTGGCTGCCCTGCAATTCCAGCACTTTGGGAGGCTAAAGCAGGAGGATTGCTTGAGGCCAAATCAGCTGGGCATGGTGGTACATGCCTGTAGTCCCAGCTACTCACGAGGCTGAGGCAGGATTGCTTGAGCCCAGGAGTTCGAGGCTGCAGTAAGTTCAGATCACGCCACTGCACTCCAGTCTCGGCAACAGAGCAAGACCCTGCTCTAAAAATATAAATAAATAAAAAACCATTCTTAGACCCTCCACTCTGAGAAGATGAAATATACATACTTCATCTTAGTTCTGTTAAACACAACTAAGAGCCCAGGACACTACACGTAAAACAAACATAAGAAGACTCTGAAAGGTGGAGAGAAGGGAACAGGCTGACCAGAGACCTTGGAACCCAGGGTACAGCATGGTGATGACTTCTCTGGGTTTTCCTTTTGCTTTATATATTCCAAACTTAGAACTGAAGAGGCCAGCAACCCAGAAACACCAATAGGCCCAGAAAAAAAAAAAGCCCCAACAAAAGCCTGCTCTTTCTAGCCAAAGCACCAGAAAAGAGACAGGCTAGGAAGACAGAAAGCTTGTAGATAATAACTCCTCTACTCCAGCTAAACGCCACCAACAAGGCGAGCCCACCTCCACACACGCCAGCAAAGACAGCATGCAGGGCCCAGACTTCTGCCCTCATGGAGCTGGGATGAGTCGCCCAATACCCCCATCCTGATGGTGTCACAAAGGGCCAAGCAGGCAGCCAGGAATTTCATCCCCCACCCAATAATGAAACCGGTCTCTCCCTACTGCCACCCTGCCTGGGTGTCAATAGAAACCACTTGGGAATCCCGGACTTCCATACCCACCTCACAGAGAGAAAGCCCCCTCTCTCTCCCTATTGGGGTGGTGTCAGAAGAGGTGTAGTGGAGAGTCAAGACTTTCCCCGGCGGTAATGAAGCCATCCACGCCAAGATGTCAGTGGAGACCACAAACCAGAACTGGCAATAACAAGGGACTCACTGCTGCCTTAGAGGCTGAATAGGGAGCCTGACTTCCACCCTCACCTGGCAGCAGCAAGGCAGTACCATGTTCCCCCGTGGGAGCAGCGTCAGAGGAAGCCAGTTAAAACACAAGGTGTACACAAAATCTAGTCTAGCAACGTAACAAGAAAATGTCCAAGTTTCCAGTGAAACTCACTCATCATATCAAGAACCAGGAAAATTTCACATGGAATGAAAAAAATGAGAGGTGACAGCGTGCTGGCAGCCCTCGCAGCCCTCGATCGCTCTCGGTGCCTCCTCGGCCTCAGCACCCATTTTGGCCGCACTTGAGGAGTGCTTCAGCCCGCCACTGCACCATGGGAGCCCTTCTCTGGGCTGGCCGAGGCCAGAGCCGGCTCCCCTGGCTCACAGGGAGGTGTGGAGGGAGACGCACGGGCGGGAACCAGGGCTGCACGCGGTGCTTGCAGGCCAGCTAGAGTTCCGGGTGGGCATGGGCTTGGTGGGCCCCACACTCGGAGCGGCTGGCTGGCCCTGCCGGCCCCGGGCAGTGAAGGGCTTAGCACTCTGGCCAGCAGGTGCGGAGGGTGCATCAGGTCCCCCAGCAGTGCTGGCCCACCGGTGCTGCGCTTGATTTCTCACCAGGCCTTAGCTGCCTCCCCGCAGGGCAGGGCTCGGGACCTGCAGCCCGCCATGCCTGAGTCTCCCCACCACCCCGCGTGGGCTCCTGAGCGGCCTGAGCCTCCCTGATGAGCAACGCCCCCTGCTCCACAGCGCCTGGTCCTATCAACCACCCAAGGGCTGAGGAGTGCGGGCGCACAGCATGGGACTGGCAGGCAGCTCCACCTGTGTCCCCGGTGCGAGATCCACTGGATGAAGCCAGCTGGGTTCCTGAGTCTAGTGGGGACTTGGAGAACCTTTATGATGAGCTAAGGGATTGTAAATACACCAATCAGCGCTCTGTCTAGCTCAAGGTTTGTAAATACACCAATCGACACTCTGTATCTAGCTAATCTAGTGGTGAGGTGGAGAACTTTCGAATCTAGCTCAGGGATTGTAAATGCACCAATCAGCACCCTGTCAAAACAGACCAATCAGCTCTCTGTAAAATGGACCAATCAGCAGGATGTGGGTGGGGGCAGATAAAGGAATAAAAGCAGGCTGCGCAAGCCAGCAGTAGCAACCTGCTTTGGTCCCCTTCCACACTGTGGAAGCTTTGTTCTTTCGCTCTTTGCAATAAATCTTGCTGCTGCTCACTCTTTAGGTCCACACTGCCTTTATGAGCTGTAACACTCACCGCGAAGGTCTGCAGCTTCACTCCTGAAGCCAGTGAGACCACGAACCCACCGGGAGGAACGAACAACTCCAGACGTGCTGCCTTAAGAGCTGTAACACTCACCGCGAAGGTCTGCAGCTTCACTCCTGAGCCAGCGAGACCACGAAGCCACCAGAAGGAAGAAACTCCGAACGCATCCAAACATCAGAAGGAACAAACTCCGGACACGCCGCCTTTAAGAACTGTAACACTTACCGCGAGGGTCCGCGGCTTCATTCTTGAAGTCAGTGAGACCAAGAACCCACCAATTCCGGGCACAAAAAGACAATTAATACCTGCCAATGCTGAGACGACACTGGTGCTGGCACTACCTGACAAACATCTTAAAGCAGCCACAACAAAATGCTTCAAGGAGCAATGACAAGCACCCTTAAAACAAATGAAAAAATAGAAACTCTTGGCAAAGAAACCAAGTCTCAGCAAAAAACAGTATTTAAAAATGGAAATTTTAGACCAGGCGTGGTGGCTCACACCTGTAATCCTAGCACTTTGGGAGGCTGAGGCAGGCAGATCACTTGAGGTCAGGAGTTCAAAACCAGCCTGGCCAACATGGTGAAACCCCATCCATACCAAAAAAATACAAAAACTAGGCAGGTGTGGTGGCGGGCACCTGTAATCCCAGCTACTCGGGAGGCTGAGGCAGGAAGAATTGCTTGAACCCAGAAGGCGGAGGTTGAAGTGAGCCAAGACTGTGCCACTGCACTCCAGCCTGGGTGACAAGAGCAAGACTCTGTCTTAAAAAAAAAAAAAAAAATTCAGGCCAGGTGCAGTGGCTCACACCTGTAATCCCAGCACTTTGGGAGGCCGAGGCGGGCGATTACTTGAGGTCAGGAGTTGGAGACCAGCCTGGCCAACATGGTGAAACCCCATCTGTACCAAAAAATACAAAAATTAGGCTGGGCACAGTGGCTCATGCCTGTAATCCCAGCACTTTGGGAGACCAAGAAGGGCGGATCACAAGGTCAGGAGTTTGAGATCAGCCTGGCCAACATGGTGAAACCCCATCTCTACAAAAATACAAAAATTAGCCGGGCGTGGTGGCGTGTGGCTGTAATCCCAGCTGCTTGAGAGACTGAGGCAGGAGAATCGCTTGAACCCAGGAGGCAGAGGTTGCAGTAAGCTGAGATCGCGCCACTGCACTCCAGCCAAGTGACAGAGCAAGACTTTGTCTCAAAAAAAAAAGAAAAGAAAATTTGTGAAAGTTGTTTTGGTTTTTTTTTTGTTTGTTTGTTTTTTAGAAAAAGGGTCTCACTCTGTTGCCCAGGCTGGAGTGAAGTGGCATTATCATAACTCACTACACCTCCCAGGCTCAAGTGATCCTACCATCTCAGCCTGCCAAAGTGCCTGTAGGCCTGGCTAGATTTTTTTTTTTTTTTTTTTTTTGAGATGGAGTCTCACTCTGTCACCAGGCTGGAGTGCAGTGGCGCAATCTTGGCTCACTGCAACTTCTACTTCCCAGGTTCAAGCAATTTTCCTGCCTCAGCCTCCCGAGTAGCTGGGACTACAGGCACACGCCACCACACCTGCCTAATTTTTGTATTTTTTTTTATTAGAGACGGGGTTTCACCATATTGGCCAGGGTGGTCTCGAACTCCTGACCTTGTGATCCACCTGCCTCAGCCTCCCAAAGTGCTAGGATTACAGGTGTGAGCCACCGCGCCCACCCTTTTTTTTTTTTTTTTTGAGATGGAATCTTGCTCTGTTGCCCAGGCTGGAGTGCAGTGGCGCAATCTTGGCTCACTGTAACCTCCGCCTCCGGGGTTCAAGCAATTCTCCCTGCCTCAGCCTCCCAAGCAGCTGGGATTACAGGCACCTGCCACCATGCCCGGCTAATTTTTGTATTTTTTAGTAGAGATGGGGTTTCCCCATGTTGGCCAGGCTGGTCTTGAACTCCTGACCTCAGATTATCTGCCCATCTTGGCCTCCCAAAGAGCTGGGATTACAGGTGTTAGCCACCCTGCCCGGCCATTAATGTCTACTTCCTATTCGGATGTTAAAATGTTTTTACCTACTTCTTCAATCAACTCTTAGCTCAGTAATATTCAACCTTTCTTCTTTGCTCATCTAAGATTGGATGAACCTCTAAATATTGCCTTCACTATATCCCAAAACTTTTCAGGGGCAGTATTTTCCTCATTATTCAGTTCTAAGTGTTTTTAAGTTTCTTTATAAATTCTTCTTTGACCCATGTGTTGTTTACATAGGAATGCTTTTAAATGTCCACATTTATGGGGATTTTGTGTTCAGCTTTTGTGTACTTACTTCTAATTTAAAAGCAGTGGGAATACTGGGAAATCATCTTTATCCCAAGAGAAAAAAAGGGGAGAGCCATGATTCTCTTTCCTAGTATCTGGTTCTGGCATGACACAACTTAATTCTCACCCCAAACAACTCTAAAACTGGACAAAATACAGGAACTCACCATTTCCAGCACAGGACTAATGAGAGTGAATGGCAGAGGGCTGTTTCCTGAGCAAAGGAAAGCACGTGAGTGCCACATTCACCCTGACCTCCTGCCTGGGGGCATATTCCCAAACCACAGCAAAGGGAAACAGAGCCCAAGCAGAAAGCGGCAGTCTCACTGGGCAGCAACAGAGTTTAAGTGACAGGAATTTGGGGACAGAGGACCAGAGAGGAAGGAGCCACACATAAGTCCAAGGAATCTAGGTGTCTGCCTCAGGTCCTTGGTTGAGGCCTAAGCTGTCCGTGGTGCGGGACAAGTACCGGGAGGCCTTAAAGAGAACAGTTGCTATGAAGGTAGGGGAGAGGGCTCTGAGAGAAGACACAGATGCTGGAGGTCTCACAGTGCTGGAGACAATGGAGTTCCAACCTGGCAAGGGGGACAGACCTTGGCAAGCACCCGGAGCACTCACCTGAGACCCTACAAAAGCCAAGCCTTAGGAAAAATGATGTTACCCAAGAAAAAGGCTCAAAATGAAACATTTCAATCCTAACTATGACACACACACAAAAACGCTTAATAGGATAAAAGATCTGCTAGTAATTTAATCTTTGCTAGAAAAATTTCAACACCATTTAGAGGACAATAACAGAAGCCTCCACGATATAGCATCCATAATATCCAACATACAATAAAAAATTACTATAGGCTGGGTGCAGTGGCTCAGCTCATGGCTATAATCCCAGCACTTTGAGAGGCCAAGGTGGGCAGATCACTTAAGCCCAGGAGTTCGAGACCAGCCTGGGCAACATGGCGAAACCCCATTTCTACAAAAAATACAAAAATTAGCCAGGCATAGTGGTGCATGCCTGTAGTCCCAGCTACTAGGGAGGCTAAGGTGGGAGGATGGCTTGAGCCCAAGAGGTGGAGGTTGCAGTGAGCTATGACTGAGCCACTGCACTCCAGCCTGGGTAACAAAGCAACACCCTGTCTCAGGAAAAAACAGAAAACTATTTGTAAAGGGGCCTGACAATTTTACCCATAATCAAGGGATAAATGTCAACAGAAGCAGATCCATAAATGACTCAAATATTGGAATTAGCAGAAAATGATTTTATAATAACTATTAGAAAAATGTTAATCTTAAAAAAAGAGACAAAATAGGTGAAAAGATGAAAAAGTCCAGCAGAGAAATGGGAAAAAAGAATAAAATGGAAGTTGAAAAATATCTAAAATAGAAAATTCATTAGATGGGCTTAAGAGCAGATTGGACATAGGAGGAGAAAAGATCAGAGAATTCCAAAACAGGTCAGTTTGGAAGAGTGGGAAAGCCTGTGACCATACACATATACTGAGACCAGTTAGCAAGGTTGTGTGAATGTCTTCAGGGGCTCAGAGGGTGGGTTCAGAACAGGCAGAGGGCTGGGTTCAACTAGGATTAGTGTTCTGCAAGCTATAACCTAGTGAGAAAAGGGCAATGGAGTTAAAGATGTTTGAACTAAGGTGGTTATTGACTATAGAATCTAGGCTAAGAGGGAAATGAGAGAACAAAGAGAATATTGAAAAATGAACAAATGATGGGGTCAGCAGACTTTGGGTGCCTATGTGTGCCAATGCATCAACTGTTAGACTGAGGCTGTAGAGCCTTGCTACTAAAATGTGGTCCCAGGGCCAGGAACATCAGCACCACCTGAAGCTTGTGCAAATTCCCAGGCCCTACCCTACATGTACTGAGTCAGAATCGCTGGGGCTAGGGCTCAGAAAGCTGTGTTCACAAACCCTTTTGTTGATTCTGATCTTGTTAAAGCTTGAGAACCACTCTTCCAGAGTAAGAGAGCTGCAAAGACCGGGGGACAGCACAGAGTGGGATGCTTGAAATGGTTACAGCAATGACAAGGTCTGAAATACGGCTAGGGGAATGAGAAACTGTGACCAAGTGGAAGAAAAGATCATTAAAGACACAACAATCCAGGTGGGGTGCAGTGGCTCATGCCTGTAATCCCAGCACTTTGGGAGGCTGAAGTGGATGGATCATTTGAGGTCAGGAGTTCGAGATCAGCCTGGTCAATGTGGTGAAACCCTGTCTCTATCAAAAAAATATAAAAATTAGCCAGGCATGGTGGTTCACACTTGTAGTCCCAGCTGAGGTGAGAGAATCCCTTGAACCCAGGAGGCAGAGGCTGCAGTGAGCTGAGATCACTCCACTGCACTCCAGCCTGGGCAACAGAATGAGACCCTGTCTCAAAAAAAAAAAAAGATACAATGGTCCAGGAAGTAAGTGACTGGACTCTCAGACGAATCATCCACATGGATGCTGATAATAAGACAGAAAGATAATGAGCCAGAAGCTGAAGTTTTCAGTGAAGGGCATAACACAGAGAAAAGCAGACAACTGCTGCCAGGAAGGTTCCTAAGCAGTATAGTCTGACAGTCTGCCCTTTCAAAGAGGGCTTAAGAGAGAAAGGAAGAGAAAGAGTTTGAAATTAGCAAAGGGAGTCACCTCTGACGATCTTTTTTTTTTTTTTTTCCTGTTTATAGAGATGGGTCTTGCTATGTTGGCTAGGCTGGTCTCAAAGTCCTAGCTTTAAGCCATCCTCCTGCCTCGGTCTCCCAAAGCATTGGGATTATAGGTGTGAGCCACTGCGCCTGGCCCACCTCTGAAAATCTGACTGTAGTCAATAATTCCAACTCATCTCTCAGCTTCCACCTCCAACCTCTCCAGCTTTGTGGCTGACCTTAACTGCCAGCCATACACATGCTCTGCTTCCTTGCTGACAGAACCCCAAGTTTAGCAACAATGTGTCTATCTTTTAAAACTACATCTCTCAGCATCTGTGCACTTAAGGCCATGAGTTACGAGGACATCCAGTTAAACACAAGAACTGTGGTCAGTGAAAGAGGCCGGGCAAGGATCAGACTATACCAGTCGCGGTCAAGAGATCTTTATTGGAGGTATCAAGCGGAGAAGGACGAGAGGGGAGGGGAGGGGAGGGGAGGGGAGCTGCTGGTGTGCTGGGTTTTATATCCCTTGGGCCTACGTGGGGTGGGCCCAAGGGAAGGCGGGAGATGCTTCTTTCTGATTGGCCCTCCTTTGGCGGGTTCAGACAGTGCTCGGTCAAGGAGGGGAGAAGAACCTGGAACCGGCGCCATTAAGGTACCCCTGTTGCCTAACAGTCAGGGCTTCTGGGAAATGCACCTTTTAAGAGGACACAGGCCCCTTTTGCCCTCTGTTTCTCCCCTTCTTCCTGCCTAGAACCCTGATACAACCATGGAGGCCCCGTAGCAACCCTGGACTCCCTAACTCCTGACTTCTATAGGAAAGAAAAACAAATCGCTAACTTGTTTAAGCTACTATTGTTCCGATTTCCTCGTATGTGCGGCCAAGTCGGCTGCTAGCACTAACACTTCAGGCTCTGGAATGGGATCTTTTTCTCCTGGTTCACCTCTGCGTACAGAGAATGGGCCCTCCTCCTTTTGAGGGAAGCTCCCAGGGGTTAGTTATGGACCTTATCTTCTCTGCCTGCAGAGGCAGCCTCCACCATTAACTGCCCCCCATACCTCATATTTGGCAATATTTATCTTCCTGCCAGGAAGAGCTAGATTTTATTGACTTTTGTCTTACACTTCACACCAGCAGCCAGAACAAGGCTGTACAAACAGTAGACACTCAATGTCTGCTACATTAACAAGGAAAATCTAAGTTTCAATATTCCAGGTTGAAAAAGCCTTGACTGAACTGCCTAATGACCCTTTTTATCCTTGCCAAAAATATAGTCTCCTTAATTTACAAATTCCAAGTTTTCTGCATCTGACCTTACCTCTGACTGTTAAAAGGTCATAAAAGTTCCCTGATTTCACCCGAGACCCTGCCTTCTTCTCCACAGTCAGACTGGACTGGAGGAGGATGAAAGCACTGAAAGCAAAGTCAGCCACGCTCTACAGGGTGAAAATGGAACGCCCCAGAGCAGAAAGGCCAGAAGACATACCAGCGGCGCCCAGGGCTGCTGGATCACATCAGAGGTCCTCTTGGGGGGCCTTTTGCTTGTATTCACGAACAGTTTTCGCTTGTGGAAGAGTTTGCCATTCAGCTCCTGGATTGCAAGTCTCACTTTCTGCATGGAGCCCAGATCTACAAATGCAAAGCTGAAAAGGGAAGAGAGAGAGGGCGGCTTTGAGCACATCTCCAGAGAAGCCCAGAGCTTCAGGGAGGCACCAAGCCCGAGCTGGAAGGGCAGTGTCCTCTCTCTCTGCAGTGACAGATGAACTGTTCACAAGCAAGCTACGAGTATGTCCAGACTTGGGGCTGGGCCAGTGTGAGATACTGTCATGGGCCTCTAAGGAGCAAAAGAAATGAGCGGACTTTCACTATGCATCGTATGTCTATGACTTTGAGTTTCTTTAATACTACTGCCCCAAAAGTTCAAAATAAGCCAAGTGTGGTGGCTCATATCTGCAATCCCAGCACTTTGGGAGGCCAAGACAGGTGGATCGCTTAGGCCCAGGAGTTCCAGACCGGTCTGGGCAACATAGCAAAGCCCCATCTCTACAAAAAAATACAAAAATTAGCCGGATGTGATGGTGTACACCTGTAGTCCCAGCTACTTCGGAGGCTGAGGTGGGAGGATTGCTTGAGCCTGGGAGGCGGAAGTTGCAGTGAGCCGAGACTGCACCACAGCACTCCAGCCTGAGCGACAGAGCGAGACCCTGTCTCAAACAAACAAACGTTCAAAGCACTTTTTACTGCCTTGAAAATAAGAAAGGGAAAATATAAGTAGGTCTGGTTTTCAGGAACAACTAAGGCTTAAGGTGGTATAGTAACTTATCTCAAGTCAGAAAACACAGCAAGGACATGACCAAAAATATACTCAGGTCTCTGGACTTCTAAGCCAGGGTTGTGTTGATAAGACAGTATTCGCTGCTGGGTCAGAGGGTTAAATATGGAAAGGGGGTTTCCCAAATGTTCCTTTGCCAAGTCACAGTGGGTGTGGATGTGGCAGTTGCTGGGCTAGTCTGCAACATGAGTGCATCAGCAAAATGGACAGGGAGGAAAGGAGCTGCTTCCCAAAGAAAACAAAGAACGAACAGTCATTACCATTTGCAGCCATTCTGGATTTTGTGGACATCAAGAGGGTTGAAGTCCTTTAGAAGGTACAGAATTTCCTCCTACAACAGCAGGGTTTAAAAGAGAGAGACCCAGAGACATAACTTACAACCACTTCTCAAGGTTTCAGATCCCCAGCCAGCTAGTCTGGACCCAACTTAACTCATACTTAATGAGGATCTATTATGTGCTGTATGTGCCAGGTTTTGTAGGATAGACAAGAAAGGCCACAGCCCTGTCTTCAGTAGAAGCTCACCAGTCAAGCAGGGATGCAGACAAGACAATTAAGTAAACACACCGTTTCATCACTGCACATACGGCCTGTCGTTTAATCCAGATTTGGAGGGAAAGGAGGTGGTCAGGGTATGCTCCCAGGAAGAAGTGACTTCCGCAGCTTTGCAAGTACCTCCTCCTCACTGCTTCTCAACCCTGCCTGGCCTCTGCCCAGCGATATGGTTCCCTTCCTCTTCCCCGGACATTTCCCTACACCCTTCTTATCTCCTCTCCTAGTCTGCCCTCAGGCCGTCTTCCTCACCCCATCCCCTCCTCCCCATCCTGCTCCAGGGACTTGGGTTGCTGTCTCCCCAAAGGCACCAACCTCCCCTGCTTTATGATAACGTCTATGCCACCCGGAGGCCTTTTTGAACTACACCCTATTTTTTCTCTTTTCTGCCAAACCTGTAGAAAGAGCTGTGGCCACCTAATGCCTCCGTTTCCTCCCTGCCCACTCCCTCCTGACTGCCTGCGCCAGGCTGGTTCCAGCACTACTGAAATGCTTTCTTTCAGGTCACAGACATGCGCTCGCTGCCCACTGTGATGGATTTGCTTCAGGTTCAGCTCTTTCACCTCCTGCCTGCACCCCTCAATACTTCCTCCTTCCTTGGCTTCCCCACAAGAGTGTTAATGATTATAAAATTTCACAACCATGATGAAAACCAATTTTTCTCTGGAAAACTCTATTTTGGAAAAAATTTATATTTATACCATCTTCCAAAGTCAGGAAAATAGAAATGCATTATGTATAACTCATTTTTTCTCAGTCTTCATGTTTATATTACATTTACATTCAAATTTTCTAATTGCTTTACTCTTAAATATTTAATGTTTATTACACATGAATGTAAAAGATGCTGAGTAACAAGCAATTTGTGAGAACGAGCAATGTGTGCTTAGCATTTTCAGTTTACCAAGCACTTTCATATCCTTTATTCCATTTGGTTTTCACAACCACCCTATAAAGTACACATTATTACTATACTCATTGCACAGAGGCATAAAATAAGGATCAAAGAGGTTAAATGACGTCTCTATGGCTAGGACTTGAACTCCAGACTCTTAACTTCAAATCCTACATTTTTTTTTCCATTATATTGTGCAAAACCATAGTTTTCTTCTCAGATTTTACCATTACTAAAATAAAATAGAAAACTAGTATTTTGGCAGTTATCAGGAAACCATAACCTTGGGCCAAATCCAGTCCACCACCTTTTTTTGTAAATAAAGTTTTACTGGAACACAGCCATGCACATCCATTCACTCATTGTCTACAGCTGCCTTCAGGCTACAATGGCCTTCAACGCATACAGTATTTACTATGTCGCTGGGCACAGTGGCTCACATGCTTGTAATCCCAGCACTTTGGGAGGCTGAGGCAGGCAGATCACGAGGTCAGGAAATCGAGACCATCCTGGCTAACATGGTGAAACCCCATCTCTACTAAAAATACAAAAAAAATTAGCCGGGCGTGGTGGCGGGCACCTGTAGTCCTAGCTACTCAGAAGGCTGAGGCAGGAGAATGGCGTGAACCCGGGAGGTGGAGCTTGCAGTGAACCGAGATCGCACCACTGCACTCCAGCCTGGGCGACAGAGCAAGACTCCGTCTCAAAAAAAAAAAAAAAAAAGTTTTGATCAATTATAAATTTGAAAGGAGGCTTGGTACATTAAGCTAAAATTGCCTCATGCACATCTCATTTTAAATCATAAAAGTAACATTAGGATTTTTTTAATTACAAAGACATTGAATGTTTATTGTAGAATATTTTTAAAAACTCAGATAAGCAAACTAGAAGTATTGTCCATAATTCTGCCACCAAAATATGAACACTGCACATCTACTATAAATATCATGAAATCATACTGCACCTTCTGCTTTGTAACCTATTTCACTTAAAGACACATCCCTTCCAATCAATCACCGCCAACCACATGGTTTAAGAGATCAATAGCCTGCTATTAGTTAAGGCAGCAGCATTTATGGACCACTGACTTTGTGCCAGACAGGCAGGAGGTTACTGCACTCACCTATGTGCTAAGTAATTTCATGCCCATCCAACTAGCAGCAATTTAACAGTTGGACAACACCAAACATTCATGATAGAGGAACCCTGTGCTGCTGGTGGGAGTGCAAGTCAGTCCCCTTCCTGGTCCAGCTGTGAGGACCATGTGGCCCTGATGCCCCACACCTAGGTACAGGTCCCAGAGGCACTCGCACCTCGCACACTGATATGCGTACAAGCCAGTTCACTGAAGCTCTGCTTGAGGAAGCAAAAACTAGGAAAATATTAGTGTGAGCCATGTGAAATTGATGATTTTGCAGATTAAAAAAATGGTCCAAGTCAGGCGCGGTGGCTCACGCTTGTAATCCCAGCACTTTGGGAGGCTGAGGTGGGCAGATCACCTGAGATCAGGAGTTTGAGACTAGCCTGACCAACATGGTGAAACCTTGTCTCTACTAAAAATACAAAATTAGCCAGGCGTGGTGGCAGATGCCTGTAATCCCAGCTACTTGGCAGGCTGAGGCAGGAGAATCCCTTAAACCCTGGGGGGCAGAGGTTGCAGTGAGCTGAGATCGCACCATTGCACTCCAGCCTGGGCAACAAGAACGAGACTCCATCTCAAAAAAAAAAAAAAAAAAAAGGTCCAATACCAGCTATTTCATATGGTACAACCTAAGAACTGGAATGTCTATTTGCAGGTAAACACACTGTGGTAGGTTCATACAAAAGAATATTGTAACAGCCGAAATTACTGCCTAGAGCTGCACATGCCAACACGGACATGATCAAAGCAAGCCACAGACAAATACGCAGACAGAAGGTGAGGGATCAACAACCACCTGCCCAGCACCTCAGCTCCCTGCTTTTCAGGGTACACCCCAGACATGGTCATTCCCAATGCCTACCCCCAAATGACAGCTTTGAACCCTGCACTCTCTGACCCCCTCCTATCTTTCCTACTCACACCTCTGGTTCTCCAACTACACTCCCCAGGACTGTGACCCTTCAGACTCCACCGCTTTCCACCCTCCTGCAAACTCCTGATTCTGACCCTTTTCTCCTAACCATCCTGCCCCACTCAAACCTACAATGTCCTTGCTGTGTTTTTTTGTTTTTGTTTTTTTTTTGAGTCAGGGTCTGGCTCTGTTGCTCAGGCTGGAGTGCAGTGGCATGATCTTGGCTCACTACAGCCTCTGCCTCCCAGGCTCAAGCCAACCTCCCACCTCAGCCTCCTAAGTAGCTGGGATTA
This sequence comes from Hylobates moloch, assembly GCF_009828535.3. Classification (NCBI taxonomy): domain Eukaryota; kingdom Metazoa; phylum Chordata; class Mammalia; order Primates; family Hylobatidae; genus Hylobates; species Hylobates moloch. The sequence continues at coordinate 100,778,337 of NW_026652280.1, forward strand.
CAGGCATGCGCCATCATGCCTGGCTCACTTCTGTATTTTTCGTAGAGATGGGATTTTGTCATGCTGCCCAGGCTAATCTGAAACTCCTGAGCTCAGGCAATCCACCCACCTGGGCCTCCCAAAGGGCTGGGATGACAGGCGTGAGCTACCATGCAATGCTCCTGGCCCCTGCTGTGCTCGTTAACCAGCTTTGGTGCCAGGGTCTATCACTGCAATCACTACCTAGTGTCCAGTACTTCATGGCATTCCTACTACCTATTCCTCATCATCAGCCCCTCACTCTCCCAGAAAAAACTACCACACACTTTGCACATCCTTTCTATTCAGCAGAGAACCCTGATTTTTACTTCGCTGAGAAAAGAGAAGCAACCAAAGGGGAACTTCCATTCTCCCACCACCCCTGTATCTGTACTCATCCCTCTAAGTGGAAGATCTGTCCCTGCCCCGATCCCTTCCTTCCCACCTTCTCGAGGCCTCTGCCGCTAAATCAGCTCCTCTCTTTCCAGCATCAGTTTCCCTCTCCACTGGATGGGCATACAAATTGGCCATGTTAATACTTATTACACATAACGCCTCAGACCCCATACACCCCTTCTGCTACGACTCCATCTTCCTACTCTTCTTTTTGACTGAAATCCTTGAAAAAGTCATCTACGCTATCTTCACTTCCTCTCACTCTTTCATTCAATAGATACTTATTAGGTGCCCACTCTGTGCTAGAAATGTGTTAGGTGTAGAAAGCAGAGCCCTCCTGGGCTCATCTTTTATGGGGAAGAGATCATCACTAAGGGGAGTAAGTAGCAGGTGGCCAGGCATGGTGGCTCACGCCTGTAATCCCAGCACTTGTGGAGGCTGAGGCAGGCAGATCACCTGAGGTCAGGAGTTTGAGATCAGCCTGGCCAACATGGTGAAACCCCGCCTCTACTAAAAAAAGACAAAAATTAACTGGGTGTGGTGACGGGTGCCTGTAATCCCAGCTGCTCAGGAGGCTGAGGCAGGAGAATCACTTGAACCCAGGAGGCAGAGGTGGCAGTGAGCCAAGATCATGCCATTGCACTCCAGCCAGGGTGACAAGAACGAAATTCCATCTCAAAAAATAAAAAAGAGGAGTAAGCAGCAGGTGTGGTGAGTTCGATGGTGGAAAGTATTAAGGAGACACAGAGCAGAAAGGACAGGAAGAATGGGGGCTACAACTGAGGGAGAAGAGCCGGGGAGGGCCTCTGAGAAGGCCACCTCCAAAGCAGAGCAGTGAGCAGAGAAAACTGCAGGTGCAAGGCCCTATGGCAGGTTCTGGGCTGAGCAAGGAGGCCCGAGAGCCTGCCGTGGAGCAAACAAGGAAGAAGGCAGGAGTGAGGCAAGCACAGGGAGTGGTTCATGCAGGGCCGCAAGGGACTCTGCTCTTCCTAAATAAGAAGGGAAGCCACTGGAGGCTTCTGAGTGGAGGGGGGCCAAGACCTGCTTGCCACTTTATGGGGTCACTCTGGCTGCTGTGTTAAGATTAGACTGCAGGGGAGCAGGGCAGAAGCGAGAAGAGCTGGCTGGGCGTGGTGGCTCATAGCTGTAATCCCAGCACTTTGGGAGGCTGAGGCAGGCAGATCACTTGAGCCCAGGAGTTTGAGACCAGCCTGGGCAACATGACAAAATCCCATCATAAAAATTAGCCAGAGGCTGAACGTGGTGGCTCACTCCTATAATCCCAGTGAGAGGTGACAGCGTGCTGGCAGTCCTCACAGCCCTCGATCGCTCTTGGTGCCTCCTGTGCCTGGGCTCCCACTTTGGCGGCACTTGAGGAGCCCTTCAGCCCACCGCTGCACTGTGGGAGCCCCTTTCTGGGCTGGCCAAGGCCGGAGCCCACTCCCTCAGCTTGCAGGGAGGTGTGGCAGGAGAGGCGCGCACGGGAACCGGGGCTGCGTGCTGCGCCTGCGGGCCAGCTGGAGTTCCGGGTGGGCGTGGGCTTGGCGGGCCCACACTCGGAGCAACTGGCCGGCCCTGCCGGCCCCGGGCAATGAGGGACTTAGCACCTGGGCCAGCAGCTGCGGAGAGTGTAATGGGTCCCCCAGCAGTGCCAGCCCACCGGCGCTGCACTCGATTTCTCGCCGGGCCTTAGCTGCCTTCCCACAGGGCAGGCCTCGGGACTGCAGCCCGCCATGCCTGAGCCTTCCCCCGCCTCCGTGGGCTCCTGTGCAGCCCGAGCCTCCCCAACGAGTGCCGCCCCCTGCTCCACGGGACTGGCAGGCAGCTCCTCCTGCAGCCCCGGTGCAGGATCCACTGGGTGAAGCCAGCTGGGCTCCTGAGTCTGGTGGGGCCTTGGAGAACCTTTAAGTCTAGCTCAGGGATTGTAAATACACCAATCGGCACTCTGTATCTAGACCAATCAGCACCCTGTGTCTAGCTCAGGGTTTGTGAGTGCACCAATTGACACTGTATCTAGCTGCTCTGGTGGGGCCTTGGAGAACCTTTGTGTCAATACTCTGTATCTAACTGATGCGATGGGGAGGTGGAGAACCTTTATGTCTAGCTCAGGGATTGTAAACGCACTAATCAGCGCCCTGTCAAAACAGACCACTCGGCTCTACCAATCAGCAGGACGTGGGTGGGGCCAGATAAGAGAATAAAAGCAGGCTGCCCAAGCCAGCAGTGGCAACCCGCTTGGGTCCCCTTCCACACTGTGGAAGCTTTGTTCTTTCGCTCTTTGCAATAAATCTTGCTACTGCTCACTCTTTGGGTCCACACTGCCTTTATGAGCTGCAACACTCACCGCGAAGGTCTGCAGCTTCACTCCTGAAGCCAGCGAGCCCACGAGCCCACCGGGAGGAACGAACAACCCCAGACGCACTGCCTTAAGAGCTATAACACTCACCACGAAGGTCTGCAGCTTCACTCCTAGAGCCAGCGAGACCACGAGCCCACCGGGAGGAACGATCAAACTCCAGACGTGCCACCTTAAGATCTGTAACACTCACCGCGAGGGTCCGCGGCTTCATTCTTGAAGTCAGTGAGACCAAGAACCCACCAATTCCGGACACACCAGCACTCTGGGAAGCCGAGGTGGGTGGATCATTTGAGGTCAGGTGTTCGAGACCAGCATGGCCAATATGGTGAAGCCCCGTCTCTACTAAAAATACAACAATTAGCCAGGTGTGGTAGTGCACGCCTGTAACCTCAGCTACACAGGAGGCTGAGGCAGGAGAATCGCTTGAACCCAAGAGGTGGAAGCTGCAGTGTGCCGAGATCACGCCACTGCACTCTAGCCTGGACAACAGAGTAAGGCTCCATGTCAAAAAAAATAAAAATAAATAAATAAATAAGCTGGGTATGGTGATGTGTTCCTGTGGTCCCAGCTACATGGGAGGCCAACATAGGGGGCTTTTGTTTGGGCCCGGGAGGTCGAGGCTGCAGTGAGCCATAACTGCACCACTGCACTCCAGCCTGGGTGACAGAGCAAGACCCTGTCTCAAAAAACAAACAAACAAACAAAAAAAAAACAAATGAACTAAGATCCCTGGCAGTAATACAGGTGGGACAGCAGTGGGTTGGCCGGGGTGCGAGCAGTGGCGTGACAATAGGTGCCAGATTCTGGATGTAGGTAACTTTTTGTTATAAAATAATTCCAAACATACACAGAAGTAGAGAGTACAATGAACTCCCACAAGCCCATCACCATGCTTCAACCAGCACCCCCATTCCGTGGGTTTCCCCTGTCTCTCCACCCCTTGTTCACCAGTGTCTTAGAGAATCCTGGGCATTCTGTCATCTCACCCTTAAATACTTTAGCCTACTCCTCAAAGAGGCATTTTCTCACTGGACACATCATTATCAAACTAAGAAAAACAATAATGTCTTACTATCAACAGGTAAACCTCACCAATTGTCTCAGAAATGTCTTTTTGTGGTTGTTTTGTCCAAAACGGGATCAAGACAAAGGCTACCAATGTATTTCATTATCATTTCTAAGTCTCTTCTATTTTATTTTTGAGACAGTCTTGCTCTGTCACCCAGGCTGGAATGTAGTGGCGTGACCTCGGCTCGCTGCAACCTCTGCCTCCCCGGTTCAAACAATTCTCCTGTCTCAGCCTCCTCAGTAGCTGGGATTACAGGCACCTGCCACCATGTCTGGCTAATTTTTGTATTTTTAGTAGAGACGAGGTTTCACCACATTGGCCAGGGTGGTCTCAAACTCCTGACCTCAGGTGATCCACCCGCCTTGGCCTCCCAAACTGCTGGGATTATGGGTGTGAGCCACCAAACCCAGCTCCTAAGTCTCTTCCAAATCTCCTTAAATCTCTATCAGATCTACTTTAATTTTTCCATGACTGACTTGTTCTAGAAATCAGGTCAGCTGTTCTATAGACAGGAGTGCTGCTGCTTTATGGCAGCATTATTTTGGTCTTCTATTCCCTGTATTTCCTTTTGACTACAAATCTGCTATAGAGCTTGACTAGTATACGTGTTTTTTGGGCAGAATACTTTAAAATGCTGTGGTCGCCTTTATCTTGCATCACTTTTTAGGGGGCTCATATCTGGTTATCTCATTTTTAGTGAGGCTAAAATTAGTCAGCAAGTTCAAATGGTTACATCCTAATCCATCCATTGTAAAACTGCCCATCAATATTTACCTAATGAATTAAGCAAGCTCAGATAACCATTGTCTGAAACAGGTATCTTACTGGGGTTTGCACAATGGTTATTTTCTAATTCTATCATTTCTTCTGCATTTATGAGTTCTTCTGTAAAGAACTTTCTCTCATTCACTAGGGTTGTTTGCTCTGAAAATGCTATTACACTGGTGTTGGAAAAGCACAATAAATACTTCTTCTCTTTAATTATCAAGTTTTATGTTAATGAACCATTATCTTTCCATTTTCAGTTGTGTCCAGTGTTATTTCTTTCTTTAGATACCACTACAAATTAATGCTTTTTAAAATCATTGGTGAATTTTAATCAAATGTAGTACTTGATGCTCAAATTGCTCCGTCCTTGGCGCATGGGACACCCTCTTTGCTTGCTCTTGTGTCTTTTTATTTGGAAACTTTCGAATTGGAATAAAAATAGATAAAATAGTATTACAAATCCCTATACGCCTATCACTCAGCAGCCTCAGAAATTCTCAATTCATGGCCATTCCCATTTCATCATAACATCTCTCCCGGCCACTAGGCTATTCTGAAACAAATCTCAAACACCACATTGCTTCACATGCGAACACTTCAGCACAAACTCCAAGAATCAAGAACACCACCTCTAAATAAACCACCTCTGAATAAAACCTCCTCTGTCTTTTCATTCAAACTTCAATAGTCTTTGATAGCTTTCTGACATAACAGCTCCAGATCTGGAATCAGCCATTTCTCTAAGAAGGACTGGTTCTCTTTAGCAGGAAAGAACACAATCTATGGGCCAGGAGTGTTACTGCTACCGGGTAATCAGAGCTCCAATGTCTCTCAGTAGACATAGCTAGAAGATATGCACCTTAAAAGAGGAAAAAGTCGCCAGGTGCAGTACCTCACACCTGTAATCCCAGCACTTTGGGAGGCTGAGGCGGGCGTAACACCTGAGGTCAGGGGTTTGAGACCAGCCTGACCATCATGGAGAAACCCTGTCTCTACTAAAAATACAAATTTAGCCTCTACTAAAAATACAAATTTAGCCAGGCGTGGTGGCGCATGCCTGTAATCCCAGCTACTCAGGAGACTGAAGCAGGAGAATTTCTTGAACCTGGGAGACAGAGGTTGCAGTGAGCCGAGATCGAGCCATTGCACTCCAGCCTGGGCAACAAGAGCGAAGCTCCGTCTTAAAAACAAAAACAAACAACAACAATGACAACAAAAAAGGAACAAAGTACTAAGACACACTCTAACACAAATGAACCCTGAAAACATGCTTAGTGAAAGAAAACACAAAATTCCACATTGTATGATTCTATTGATATAAAATGTCCAGAATAGGAAATCCTTAAGCGACAGAAAGTAGATTTGTCGTTACCAGGGGCTGGGAGGGAGGGGGAAGGCAAAGGACTGCTAATGAGTATGAGGTTTATTTTGGGGGTGATGAAAATATTCAGGAATTAGGATTGATAGCCGCACAATCTTGTGAATATATTAATAATTGAATTGTACTTTTTTTTTTTTTGAGACACAGTTTCACTCTGTCACCCAGGCTGGAGTGCAGTGGCATGATCTCGTCTCACTTGCATCCTCTGTCTCCTGGGTTCAAGCGATTCTTGTGCCTCAGCCTCCTGAGTAGCTGGGATTGCAGGTGTGTGCCACCACGCCTGGCTAATTTTTATTTTTTGTTTTTTGTTGTCATTGCTGTTGTTGTTTGAGATGGAGTCTTGCTCTGTTGCCAGGCTGGAGTCCAATGGCGCAATCTCGGCTCATTGCAACCTCCACCTCCCAGGCTGAAGTGATTTCCCTGCCTCAGCCTCTCGAGTAGCTGGGACTACAGGCGCGTGCCACCACGCCCAGCTAACTTTTTGTATTTTAGTAGAGATGGGGTTTCACCACGTTGGCCAGGCTGGTCTCGAACTCCTGACCTTGTGATCTGCCCACCTCGGCCTCCCAAAGTGCTGGGATTACAGGTGTGAGCCACTACACCTGGCTAATTTTTGTATTATTAGTATTATTTGTATTATTAGTAATTTTTAGTATTGTTTAGTATTAGTAATAATTTGTATTATTAGTTAATATTTGTATTAATATTATTAGTTTCACCATGTTGACCAGGCTGGTCTCAAACTCCTGTGATCCGCCCATCTCGGCCTCCCAAAGTGCTGGGATTACAGGCATGAGCCACCACGCCCGGCCTGAATTGTACATTTTTAAATAATAAATTTTCCAGACTGGGCAACATGGTGAGACCCCATCTCTACTAAAAACACAAAAAAATAGCCAGGCGTGGTGGTGCACAACTGTGGTCCCAGCTACACAGGAGGCTGAGGTGGGAGGATTGCTTGAGCCTTGAGGGCAGAGGCTGCAGTGAGCTGAGATGGCATCACTGCATTCCAGCCTGGGTGACAAAATGAGATCCTGTCTCAAACAAACAAACAAACAAAAAAGTTAATGGTAAATTTTAAGATATGTAAATATTATATATATTTAAAATTTTTTTTTTTTTTGGAAACAGGGTCTCACTCTGTCTCCCAAGCTGGAGTGCAGTGGTGCAATCTCGGCTCACTGCAAGCTCCGCCTCCCAGGTTCACGCCATTCTCCTGCCTCAGCCTCCCAAGTAGCTGGGACTACAGGTGCCCACCACCACACCCAGCTAATTTTTTTTGTATTTTTAGTAGAGACGGGGTTTCACCATGTTAGCCAGGATGATCTCGATCTCCTGACCTCAACATCCACCAGCCTCAGCCTCCCAAAGCGCTGGGATTACAGGCATGAGCTACCGCGCCCGGCCTGAAAAGTTTTTTAAAAATACTGGCTACTGTAGTAGATGATCTTTCAACTCTGACCCAAGATTCTTGTGTCTTCTACCAGAAACCTGGAAACTGCTGCAGGCCAATTTGTTAGTTTGTAATCAGGGTAAAATCTCAGACGTTTCAGTTTTTTTGTTTTTGTTTTTGTTTTTTTGAGACGGAGTCTCGCTCTGTCACCCAGGCTGGAGTGCAGTAGCACGATCTTGGCTCACTGCAAGCTCCACCTCCCAGGTTCACGCCATTCTCCTGCCTCAGCCTCCCGAGTAGCTGGGACTACAAGTGCCCACCACCATGCCCAGCTAATTTTTTGTATTTTTAGTAGAGACGGGGTTTCACTGTGTTAGCCAGGATGGTCTCGATCTCCTGACCTTGTGATTTGCCCGCCTCGGCCTCCCAAAGTGCTGGGATTACAGGCGTGAACCACCGCACCCAGCCCATTTCACAGTTCTTGACAGGGCATTAATGTTACCATCCGAAATTTCTTTTTCTCTTTTCTTTTCTTTTTTTTTAAGAGATGTGGTCTCGCAATGTTGCCTAGGCTGGTCTTGAACTCTTTGGGCTTAAGTGATCCTTCTGCCTCAGCCTCCCGAAGTACTGGGATTATAGTTGTAAACTACCATGCCTGGTCTAGAAATTTCTTTTGAAAACCCTAACTCCTTCTCTAAAGCACAGCTCAAATCTTTCTTATAAGGCTGGTCCGAGTTTGAGTCGAAAGAAGGCACTATGGGGAGGGCTGCTGCTTTCTGTGAAGGGGACAAGGATGAAATGTTCCCTTACCATGGTGTGGGACAGTATGGCCAAGCAAGCCCCAGGTGCCGGGCTCTGGAATGGGGTCTACTGGGGAGTGGGGAAGAGAGAGGTGGCAGAACTGCTCAGCATCTTACCTCCCCAGACCACTGCAGGAACCACATGTAGGGCTCCTCTGCCCACTTCACTGTCAAGTAACAGGTTGGACCAGCCTGCCAAAATGGGGGAGGAGAACTAGCCCCAGCAGGTTCGTCTATCAGGTGCCAGGAATCCCCCAACCTGCCCCTTTGATTGAATATGATTTCTTTTATTGGATCACAATGACTTACTATGCTCCAATACCATTTTCTTCTCTCTGTCACACAAAACATAATGGTCCATCTTTTATTTGGTGAGTTATTTCCACATCTTATCGGTTACATGATTTGGCACAAAGCAAAGAACATGGGACTTGGGAGCAACTGAGCATGGATTCCACTCTGGCTGACCACTCACTAGGTCTGTGTACTTAGCTGAGGGACGTGACTTCTCAGAGCCTTGGCTGCCTCATCTCCAAGATGGGGGCATTACCACCACCCAGAGTTACAATAATAATTTAATAAAACCACATGAATAAAGCATTTAGCTTATTTCCTAGAGCATGCCTGACAGTTAAAATACAGTAAATAGCGTAAAGGAATAAGGTACAACTGGGCAGAGATGATTGAGTGGAACTGGTTAGCAAGGGAAAATGGAGACCAAGAAAATTTTGAAAAATGTCTGGCATGCTGCAGGGGTTCCACAAAGGTTAGTTTCTCTCATCCTTCTTCTAGGACTGAGCTCCTTGAGGGCAAGGACTAGGTTGTTTATCTTCAAGCATCCCAAACTGCAGGCACAATATTTTGCATGTAGTAGATGCCAAAAAAAAAAAAGTCAGGGGGCGCTTCAATTCAGTAGATCACACTTTCATTTTCCTTTCATCTGTATTTCAAATACACTTACTACAAAATTTAAGCACTTATATTGTTTTATAATTATTTCAGGTTTGTTGGTCTGGCCTCTTCAAATAGTAAGGTGCCTGGAGTCAAAAATACGATTGCTTACATTCTACTCTCTAAGTCCCACTAACACAGCACTGACAGAACCAGCTCATTCCAAAGTCAAATAGGTGTCATTTTTTTTGGCTGAAATCAACTGCTCCCCATTACCACAGCAGCTGAGCCCTAACAAGGTCCCTTCCTAAAAAGAAGCTACCTCAACCCAAAATGACAAGAAGGCTGACCAGCCATCCAGGTCAGGGATAAAGAGTGGGACTAACTGTCCGGGATGCCAGATTAGAATTTCAGTGCTAAAACTGGGAAAGTCCAAGGCAAACTGTGATGCATTGGTTACCCTAGCCACCAACAAGTGACTGTCTGCACTATCATAGCTCTCAAACGTCTTTTAAAACTGGGGAAATTAAGTTACTAGCAGGTTACTAAGTCATACAGGAAGGCCAAGAAAGATAAGCAGCCTATTGTGAAGAATAAATACCTTAGAAATATCCAGTGGAAGATTGCCAACATACACCTCTGTCTCTCTTTTCTTGAATCCTAAGAAGAAAAACAGCATTAAATGGCAGGCATACATATGGTTAGAGGATTCAGAGGAGTCAGAACACATAAGTCACTTTTTGTATTTCTTCCTTTTTTTTCTTTTTCTTGAGACAGAGTCTTACTCTGTCACCCAGGCTGGAGTGCAGTGGTATGATCATGGCTCACCCACTTGACCTCCCAGGTCCACGCAATTTTCCCACCTCAGCCTCACAAGTGGCTGGGACTACAGGCACATGCCACCATAACTGGCTAATTTTTTTTTTTTTTTTTGGTAGAGACAGGGTCTCTCTCTGTTGCCCAGGCTGGTCTCAAATTCCTGGGCTCAAGCAATCCTCCTACCTCAGTCTCCCAAAGTCCTGGGATTACAGGCGTGAGCCACTGTACCTGGCTTCACTTTTTCTTCAATGTTAAAATATTCCCACGCACATACACCCCTACAATCATCCCCCCACCCCCGTGAACACTGAATGGCTATACTGTACCCAATCATTCAGCAATACTTATCAATATTAAGGAGTGGTCCATGATAAGTGCTGGCCGTGCATATCCCTGCCTTCCCAGCAGGGGATCACTCTGCAGGGACCTAGAGCCATGGGCACACCAGGAATCCAGCACTTTCAACGAGAGAGGTATTATGAAGTATTTCAGGACCCATGGGGTTGTGCTTCCCCAGTTAACACTAAGCTGAGTGTGGAGAGCATGCAGGGGCCCAGGGAAATGCAGGAGGGAGGCTGAAGGGAATCCAGGCAGAGGGAACAGCCCATGCCAGGACATGGAGATACGAAAAAGCTCAGCACATTTGGGAAATTGCTCATAGCCAGGACTAGGTGCCAGGTGGATTGCACACTGCATGCAGTGAGCGGTGAGAGAGGAGGCTAGAAAGGCAGGTGAGGCCAAACTATGAAATAATGAAAGGCTGTACCACAGCAGTCACAGTTTATTCCACTGGCTGGGTGATATGGGTGAGGGCTGTAACCAGTTGGGGGGTGTCAATAGACCTGGGTTTCAGAAAGATCACTTTGGAGATGGCAGAGGGAAAACTGGAAAAGGGCACAAATGAAACAGAAGCACGGGGTTAAGAGCAGCAGGTGCACCAGGGAGTAAGGGTCTGCATCGCAGCAGTGGCAGGCGCCACATCCACTATGAGACAGGAAACATGGTGGCTGACTGGAGGAAGAGCAGAATCTAGGCAGATCCCAAGTTTCACATTGAACAGAAACTGGGCAGACTGGGAACCATTAACTGGAATCCAAGTTGTAGGATGAGAGTCCCAGCACCAGTGAATCCCCCAGCCTAACTTACCTGGAGATTTCTGCTCCTCCAACACTCCATTCCTCCCAAACAGTTTAGCAGAGAGTTGGGTGTGACTACTGTTCCAGGACCTGTCAAACACAGGCATCAGCATCGAACCTCCCAAGCTCAGACTCAGACAAAAGGAAACATGTGCCAGGCATAAGCAGATGGGCCTTGCATAAACCTCTATTCCCCTTCCTGACCAAGGGTTTCCCTTCCTCCTCCCAGAATCAGTTTCCAAGCCAGGAAGCCCTCCACTGGACCTTTTAAATCACTAACAGTTAAAGTATACTCAGGGTTAGGATCGACTGGCAAGAGATGCCAGGGGTGACTCTTAAGACCGGGGCATGGTGAGACAGGAATGGGAGAAAGAGAAGGCTGGGGGATGGAGCGAGACCTGCTCATCAGCAAAAGGAAGGGACTTACATGCTGCAGTTGCTTTCCAACGGGATCTCCTGCAAAGCCAACCGGCCAGTTAGAGGAATGCCAGGATAGTACACCATCATATAACCACTGAATAGGTACTGTGGTAAGCAGAATAATGCCCCCCAACTAAAAGTGGTCCACATCCTAATCCCTAGAACCTATATTTGATTTCACGGCAAGGTTGCAGATGGAGTTAAGGTTGCTCATCAACTGACTAAAACGGGGCTGGCACGGTGGCTCACGCCTGTAACCCCAACACTTTGGGAGGCCGAGGCAGGTGGATCACCTGAGGTCAGGAGTTCGAGACCAGCCTGGCCAACATGGCGAAACCCTGTCTCTACCAAAAATACAAAAATTAGCTGGGTGTGGTGACAGGCACCTGTAATCCCAGCTACTCAGGAGGCTGAGGCAGGAGAATTGCTTGAACTCAGGAGGCAGAGGTTGCAGTGAGCTGAGATTGGGCCACTGCACTCCAGCCTGGGCGACAGTGAGACAACGTCTCAAAAAAAAAAGAGAGAGACAGAGAGAGATGTGACAACAGAAACAAAGTTAAAGTGATGTGATATGAGAAGGACTCTACTACTGTTGTTGGCTTTGAAGATGGAAGAAAGGGCCCCAAGCCAAGGAATGCTGGCAGACTCTAGAAGCTGGAAAAGGCAGGGAAATGGATTCTCCAACTAAAGCCTCCAGAAGGAACACAGCCTTGTTGAAACCTTGATTTTAGCCCACTGAGATATGTGTCAGACTTGTGACTTACAGAGCTATGGGATAATATTTGTGTTGTTCAACCCACTAAGGTTGCAGTATTTTGTTATGAAAGCAAATCGAAAGCTAATACAGATAGCATGGGCAACTTTAAAACCACACACCGCTCTGCACAGTGGCTGGCCTGTGGAAAGAACAGAACTTTTGGAGTTAGATGCATCTGTGAGTCCAGCCCAGAGACCTTGGGCAAATTTCATCTGTCAAATCAGAATCAAAACACCCATGTCATAGATCATGGCAGTGAAGTGAGATACTGCACTTAAAGTATTTGCCATGTGTCAAGAACTCAATAAATGGTAGCTATTGTGTTTATTTTTATGGTTTTTATGGGCACTTTCCTACAATTCCGTGAGTATCATCTTCCCATTTTACAGATGAGAAAACCAAAGCTCAAGGATATCAGGGGATTTTATAAAATTATAAAAGACACTGAGGTAACTCAGTCCTGTGATTCCAAAGCATTGGTTCTCTTTCTACAGATAACAAGGCTGTCAAAGTCATTTCAAAGGGATTTTTTTTTCCTATACTTTAGGGAAAACATAAATTAAAACATTAAATTTTAAAATAAAACAGTAACTCTTCTCTAAATTATTCCCAGCTGTGGGAGGGAACAACCATTTTAGCTGCAACCAATTCTAAATAGAACTAAAAGTAGTTCAGATAATTAAAAGACAGGTATGGATGGATAAAAATGGAGAGGGAGGTTTATGGGCAAAATCAGAGATACAGGATGTTAGTCCCAGTTCCTGGTAATCTCTGGAAAAGCCTATGGGATTCTCAAACAGAACAGGCACTGAGACCTCCCAAGCCAAGGCCCGGCATAAATCTGTCCAAGATGCCTTTAAGGCCTGCTGGGTACTATGCTAAGCAGCTAATACACATTCTCATTTAATCCTCACTCAAACTCTAAGAGGGAGACATTGTTAACCCATTTTACAGATGAAGTCCCGGAGATGCAGAGATGATAACCTAGTATTTGGCCAAGATCACTTAGTATCCATGCTCACAAATGGGAGAAGCCTGTTTTTGTTAATCCAAACCATATGACCATATGATTCCAAAGTCCTGAGTTTCCTTCCAATCTATTGTTTAGTCTGGAGAAGTAACCTATTTGTGTAGGTTTTTTTTGTTGTTGTTTTTTGGGTTTTTTTTTGTTTTTGAGACAGGGTCTCACTCTGTCGTCCAGGCTGGAGTGCAATGGTGCGATCTCGGCTCACTGCAACCTCTGCCTCCCACATTCAAGCAATTCTCCCACCTCAGCCTCCCAGATAGCTGGGACTACAGGCACGCGCTACCACGACGGCTAATTTTTGTGGTTTTAGTAGAGATGGGGTTTCACCATGTTAGCCAGGCTTTGTGTTTTTAAAAAGACCTAAAGAATACATAAGGAGCTCTTACAACTCACCAACAAAGACAACAAATAAACCGATTAAAAAGTGAGCAAAGGATCTGCTAGACATTTCTCTGGAGATATACAAACGGCCAATAAGCACATGAAAAGATGCTCTGCATCTTTGGCCATTAGGAAAATGCAAATCAAAACCACAATGATAACATTTCATATCAATCAGGGTGGCTAAAAGCAAGAGATACAGATAACATCCTCTATCTCTAACAAGTATTGAGGACATGAAGAAACAGGAGCCCTCATATTGCTGGTAGGAATGTAAAATGGTGCAGCTACTTTGGAAAAGTTTGGCAGGCTCTCAAAAAATTAGACAGGGAATTACCATATGACCCAGCAAGTCCACTCCTGGGTAACTATTCGAGAGAAATTCAAATATGTGTCCACACAAAGACTTTTCCACAAATATTCATAGTAGTGTTGCTTATAATAGCCAGAAAGTTAAAACAATCCAAATATCCATCAACTGATGAATGAATAAAGTGCAGTATAGCAATACAATAGAATATTATTTGGCAATATAAAACGAATGAAGTAGTAATACATGCTATACAACCTGGATGAATCTGAAAAATGATGGTAAGGGAAAGAAGGCCACATACTGCATGATTCCACTTCTCTGAAAAGTCCTGAACAGACAAATCTACATAGACAAAAAATAGATTAGTGGCTGTCTAGGATTGGGGAGGCGGAGAGGGAAATGAGGAGTGACTGCTAATTGACGAGAGATTTGGGGGTGATGGAGATGTTCTAAAATTAGATTGTTGCGATGGTTGTACTGTAAACACACCAAATATACTGAAAACACTTGAGGTACACACTTAAAACAGGTGAATTTTATGGTATGTGAATTATATCTCAATAAAGCTTTAAAAAAATGTCAATACGCATTTTCAAGAACGTCAGTATGAGCACGCATTTCTTTATTTTAGCTTTCCCACCTCACAAACCACCGCCCACACAAATGAGGCCGTCCACAGTTGCGATCATTCTGTTTCCATTGTATATGAGGACTCAGTGTTGGTCAGCCCCTGCAGCACATTTAGTTTGCTGAACTAAAAGATTTCCGTTCAGTAAACTAAGTCTAAATTTCTTTTTTTAAACCAGAAAGGTGTTTTTTCTTTTTGAGAAGGAGTCTCGCTCTGTTGCCCAGGCTGGAGTGCAATGACTTGATCTCAGCTCACTGCAACCTGCGCCTCCCGGGTTCAAGCGATTCTCCTGCCTCAGCCTCTTGAGTAGCTGAAACTATAGGCGCGCACCACCACGCCCGGCTAATTTTTGTATTTTTAGTAGAGACCAGGTTTCACCATGTTGGCCAGGCTGGTCTCGAACTCTTGACCTCAGGTGATCTGCCCGCCTCGGCCTCTCAAAGTGCTGGGATTACAGTCGTGAGCCACCGCGCCCGGCCTCAGAAGTTTTTAAAGGGCTTTGAAGAGAGGGAGGAATGGCAGAGGCGTCTTTTCCCATAAAGTGGCCACAGTTCTGCATACGGCGCTCCCCGCCTGCACAAATCCGGACTAGGAGGGCCGCTCTCACCCGGCGCGAGCTAGCGACGGCCCCGCGGGAACAGCGACCCCTTTCCCCCTTCCATCGGGACGAGGGCGTTTTCCATGGCTGCCTGCCGACGCCTCTCCCTCCCTCCCAACCCTCGCCTGGCAGCCCGGGACCTGGGGCCGACAAGCCATACCTCGTCTCGCGGGCCACGCGCGTCCACCTGCGATCGCGACGCCCAGCCTTCGCGCCTTCTCCCTCCGCGCTCCGCCCCCTCAGACCCTGGGGGCACGGGGCGGGGCTTGCCAGCAGCCAATCCCCGGCGGCCACGGCGGGAAGAGCCTCGCGGAGCCCAGGACCGTGTGCCATCGAAGAGTAACGGAACTAGCGCAGAAGCTGGCGACCGTTGTCCCTGCACCCGGACCTCGGCCCGCAACCTCTGCCCTACCGCCAAAAATAACGTTTGCAGAAAGAGTGGAGCGGAGTGGGTGGGCGAGGGGCGCCTGGCGCTGTGCGGGACAAGGGGCTTCCTTCCTGGGGGTGAGGGGCGCACGTGACACTCCTGGGCGCGTGTGAAGGCAGCGCCCGGCCGAGACCCGCTCCGTTCAGACGCGGGCTGTCGGCGGCAGTAGGGGGCTCTCTGCTCAGTGGGGCGCGGCCGATCCGCACGTGCGGCCGCCGCCCCTTTCTCCCGAGCTCGCAGCCCGGGACCCGCCTCTGCCATGGCGCTCACCCCGCCGCCCCCAGCTCTGGGCAGGAGGTGGCGGAGCTGGGAGGCGCCAGCCGCGGAGGGGAGGGGCGCGCGGCGTTGATGGGCCGCCCGCCGTCCGTCCACCGTCTGTCGCGGCGCCGGGGACACTCCCGCCGCCTCCGCTCGGTCCTCTCTGGTCCCTGGGAGCGTGGGCTGGGCCGCAGGGGGCTTCCGTGGGCCTGGCCTCTCCCACCGCGGGAGGAAAGAGCAGGGGGAAGCCCCCAGCGCCCGCCTCCTCCGAGAGAGCCACGGTGTCCTCGGGCCGGGCAGGCGTTGAAGACGAGCCCGGGCGGGGCCCCCCGCGCGTCGTGCCTGTCGCCTGCCGTGTCCGGAGCAGAGGCTAGCGCCCGCCCGCTCGGCGCCCCGAGCCGTAAGAACCCCACCCTGCCGGGCGTGGGCGACGGCCGGCCGGGGGCGAGCGGAGCAGCCGTCGCGGGGCCTCGCCGCGGCCTCCAGCGCCCCAGTCACGGGGAATGCAGTGGCCCCCGACCCCTGGCGCCTCTGCGTGTCTAGGCTGGGCCTCCTCGCTCGCCTGCTCCACGGCCGCGACGCTCGTGGGCCGAGCCTGCCGGAGCCCCCTCATGGCGGCCAAGTGGTTCAAGGAGTTCCCCCTGAACCTGAAGACCGTGTCGGAGCGGGCCAAGCCCGGGGGCGGCGGCGGCAAACTGCGCAAGAACTCGGAGGCGGGCGGCGCTGGGCCGGGTCCTGGCAAGGGCCGCAAGAACTCGGCGGCCGAGCTGGGGAGCGGCAGGGCCGGCGTCGGCCCCAAGGACAGCCGGCTGTCCCGCGACAGCCTGCAAGGTCTGATTCAGGCCGCCGCGGGCAAGGGCCGCAAAAACTCCCGGGCCATGGAGGAGGAGCCCCACCGGGGTGCGACCAAGAGCTCGGGCTGCAGCACCTACATCAACAGGCTCATCAAGGTGGACACTCAGGAGAAGAACGGGAAGAGCAACTACCCCAGCAGCAGTAGCTCCAGCTCCAGCTCCTCTTCCTCCGCGTCCTCTTCCCCTTCCTCCCTGGGGCCCGAGCTGGACAAGGGCAAGATTATTAAGCAGCAAGACACGGTGAGAATACAGCCTCCCTTGGACCACCTCTCAGTCGGAGGGGAGCCCTGGGCACCTGCTAAGCCCTAGGCTTCTCTAGACCTAAGAGGCAGTGAGGATAGGTTTCCTAAGGTCCTTTCTCCCGCCACCATTTGGGAACTCCTAAGTGACCATTTAAAATTCTTAGACTGTTTTTTAATTCTTGAAAAATTCTTATTCTAGAGGTGGGGAGCTTTGCAGAAATGTACTAGCCATTAAATTTTGTTAGCAGTTTAGAAGAGTCGTTGAATGAGATATTCCTGTTTGGTTACATTTGACCCGTTTATAGATGTGGCTCATTTTAATTTTGATATTCAGGGGAATTGCAAAGCTAGACTTGTGTATGACTTTTATGCCTCTTGAGCATAAAGAATGATAACCTCTCAAGTGTATAGGTATGCATTTCAAAGCTTCAGGAAATGAGTTGATCAACAGTCTTCTCCACTGATTTGGAAGTTCCATCATTTTCTGCAGTTCCACCGAGTAAAGGGCTCCTCGGAGCTTCAGCAAATCTCCAAGACTGCTGCCCTTTCATTCATTCCATGGGCATTTGTTGTGCAGCAGCCATATGAGAAAAGGGGCACAGGGCATTAAGGGCTGTGGAGGATACAGAATATGACAAGGAAATGCTCTCAAGGAAATTACAGATGAGAAGAGAGGGTGTTTCCTGCGACGGACACACTGGAGGTTTTATGGGTGCTGTCCAATGTGGAAAAGTTAAGAAAAGGTGTGTGAACATAGGAAGGGACTCCCTCCATTCTTGCTGAGATGAGTTGGTCTGATCTGGTTGTTATTATCTTCTCTCCGATGTGAAAGGGGGAGAGAGAAGAGCTCAAATCGAGATTTCAGACTCTGGTCCAGGCAATCACTTCCTAACATGGGAGCTTTAATTTTCTCTTGTCCAGGCTTCAAACATGCTACCTCCCTGGTTGAAGTCAAGAGCCCATAATACATGCTATGTGTTGTCTGCATTGGGCACTTCTGTTCATTCTTCCATTCATTTTTTCATGCTGTAAATACGGCATGCCCACCCTGAGCCAGGCACTGAGTGGAGAGCTGTGTAAAGATGGACTGGGACCCAGCTCATATGTTATTCAGTGGTCCACCTGACTGTGTGACTAGATCACAAGCACCTTGAAGCCAAGGGCTCACTGTATCTTGCAACTGTGGTACACATGGTGGGTAGTCAAAAATGGATTAAGTGAATGGCAGTCGCAGTCACAGTCCCTTGCAGTGGTTGTCTGGTTATTTTTGTGGTTGTCACTTCTGGATGTCTGAGGTTTCTGAGGCTATTTCCAGGCTGTTTCCTCCTCTTCTGTTCTCCTCATGTATCTGAATTCTCACCAACTCCAGTGTTACTTCTAAAGTCTTTGGATAATGTAACGGAGGTTGTGGAGCAAGGCCTGGAGCTTCCTCCCTGAGAAGGGTCCCCTAACCTCTGGTGTTGTCACCCATATTGTCACATACCACCTCCTCAGGTGCCTTCTATTTTTGGAAAGACAGATGCTTTCTGACACAAAATAGGGGATCCCAGATAGGGATCAAAACCCTATCTGGTCTGTAGCCTGTGACAGTCAGTTCGCCTGTGAATTACTGAACGTAGAACACCTACAATACTGTTTAGTACTGACCTACTTCTCATCTATGAAGCCTGTGTCTTTGGAGCTGTGATCCACTCCTTGAGGACAGGAAGCATGTCTTGGGTTTATTTTGACTCTCTCACAGTGCCTAGCCAGTACTGGTAGATGACTGACTGACTCATTATGACTGTACTGCTCAGCTGATTGGAGTTTAAAAAACTCAATTCATAAAGGGTATGTGGTAAAGCCACATACCCTTTATGCTGTAAAGCCACAGGTACCCTTCACTCCCCACATCCACCCCTGCCACCTTCTAACCCAGAAAATGTTTTATTGCTTGGAGAAATAAAGGGAAGTATAAAGAGCCTTGGGGATAAGTGAAAGAGTTTAGATGAGTTGTTGCAAATCAACTATACAACCAAAAAAACACAGGTGTTTGTCTAACTGGGACACATGATCAAGTGCAAAAGCTATCTGGAACTGTTTATAGAGATTTTGACCTCTTTGGATGTGCAGGAGATGTCAGTAGCCATTTTGATACCATTGCCATTTTGGTATATTGTGGCCCTTAGCAACTGTCCTCTCTTGTTCTTTTACAGGTCATCATTTTAGAAGACTATGCTGACCCTTATGATGCCAAACGGACAAAGGGTCAAAGGGATGCAGAGAGAGTCGGAGAGAACGACGGTTACATGGAACCATATGATGCACAGCAAATGATAACAGGTTTGTAAGCAGGCTCTGCAGAATAGAGACTGAAATCTCACACTCAGTGAGTGTTGTGATATAGTAACCGGTGTCTGTTGGGGAAGAGGGATAAAGCAATTTAACCAGATCCTGCTGACTTGAAGAAACAGAAATTAGACCCCAAACTAATGTTGGACTATCTAGGTAATTTCCTGTATGATTTAGTATCCTTCAGAGTTTTAGAATTTACAGGAGTCTTCAAAGTTTTTCTAGTTCTATGCAAGATGACATTTATGAGTGCAGATCTGCTCAGAATATGATGTTCAATTTTAACATGATTATATACATTTTGGGGCCACTTTCAGATGCTTTAACATTCATAATGGGAGTCATACATCTTACCAAGAAGCAAATATATACTTAAGGAATTTTAATCTATTAAAAAATATAAGCATTGCGAGGCGCAGTGGCTCATGCCTATAATCCCAGCACTTTGGGAGAGAGGCGGGCAGATCACATGAGGCCAGGAGTTTGAGACCAGCCTGGCCAACATAGTGAAACTCCATCTCTACTAAAAATACAAAAATTAGCCAGGTGTGGTGGTGCACACCTGTAATCCCAGCTATTTGGGAAGCTGAGGCACGAGAATCACTTGAACTAGGAAGGAGGAGGTTGCAACAAGCCAAGATTGCACCTCTGCACTCCAGCCTGGGCAACAAAGCAAGACCCTGTCTCAAAAAGAAAAAAAAAAAAGGCCAGGCGCGGTGGCTCACACCTATAATCCCAGCACTTTGAGAGGTCGAGGTGGGCGGATCACCTGAGGTCGGGAGTTCAAGACCAGCCTGACCAACATAGAGAAACCCTGTCTTTACTAAAAAAAAAAAAAAAAAAACAAATTAGCCAGGCATGGGACGCACGCCTGTAATCCTAGCTACTCAGGAGGCTGAGGTAGGAAGGAGAATTGCTTGAACCTCAGAGGCGGAGGTTGCAGTGAGCCAAGATTGTGCCATTGCACTGCAGCCTGGGCAACAAGAGTGAAACTCCATCTCAAACAAAAAACAAACAAAAACTGCAAACATGATGTGATTCTGTATTTTGTAGTAGAAGACTTTCTCAACAAGTTCTACAATATTGGAGCCAAAAATTTAATTACTAAGCAGTAATTATCAATTACTGCTGGCCGGGTACAGTGGCTCACACCTGTAATCCCAACACTTTGAGAGGCCTAGGTGGGCAGATCACCTGAGGTCGGGAGTTCAAGATCAGCCTGACCAACATGGAGAAACCCCGTCTCTACTAAAAATATAAAAAATTAGCCGGGCATGGTGGTGCATGCCTGTAATTCCAGCTGCTCGGGAGGCTGAGGCAGGGGAATCGCTTGAACTCGGGAGGCAGAGGTTGCGGTGAGCCAAGATCATGCCATTGCACTCCAGCCTGGCCAACAAGAGGGAAACTCTGTCTCGAAAAAATAAAAAAAAAAAAAGAAGAAAAAAATCATTGCCATAAACCAAGCCATTCAAGGCAAACCACCTAAAACCAAAGACTAATCTTGTGACTTTTCAAGTCAGAACAATTCCAGTTTGTGAGCTAAGCAGTCACTTTGTCATTCTTAGTGTCAAACTTTTCCCTTTTAGTCATAATTCTCTTAAGTTGATGTAAATGATACTTAAATAAAAATAATATAGATTTATTTGTGAACTTTATGTATTCACCTAGTTTTCCTTAAACAGTCTTCCATCCATAATGAGAAATGTAATTGCTGAGTGCTGACTCAAGGGAGCCTTATTTGAATCTTGTGGGTTTCATGCCTGGGAGGAGTAACTGGTCCCTCATGAAAGACTTTGTCTCTTCTGTTTAGAACAGATTGAAGAGCTGTCAAGCTCAGGTTCTGTAAGTATAGTCTCAGAAGAGTTGAGCAGAGAGTAGCGGCAGCACACTGGAAGGGCCAAGACAGTCTTCAGAATGAAAACGAGCTGGAACAGGAAAGCCTGGCTCCGCTTCCTGCTTCTCTGCTTACAGAGATAAGGCCCTCCGTGTGGGGAGGGTGTACCCTGGCCAGGCTGTGACCCTGAAGGTCACTGGACTGTGACCCCTAATGAAATCTGTGAATGAAAGGAAGTGAAAATGAACTGTCAGAGTTTTAAAAAACATCAGAGCCTTGAAAGGAATAGGGAAAAAGATTTACTTTTACATAAAATTGAGGAAAAGGATTTTCTTAAAAAAAAAAAAAAAGTTTTATGCTTAATTGTGATTCACCTTTCTTTGTCCTTGGGTTTTTATTCTTATATTTCTCTTTAACCAAAGTAGGTAGTGTTTATACTGTACATCTGTTTATTTAGAGAGCTGCACTGATAAGAGGGAATGTGCTGTGATTTTATAAAAATGAATATAATTTTGGGGTTTTTTTTGTTTGTTTTTTTCACGTAATTCCCACAAGAGCTCTGTAAGCTAGGGGACTACAGTGCTGTCCCCCTTGTGACAGGGTGACAAAAAACAAGATCAAAGGGATTTGGGCTTGCCTGTGTTAAGGAGACGTTTTAAGAGACAGAGCAGGAATTAGCACCCGGATCTCCCACTCCACATTGAGTGGTCTGCCCCTGACACCACATGGCGTTCAGGACACACTTGAAATGCTGTATGCAAAACCACTGTAAACTTCACCCGTAAGTAAACTTCACCTTTCCACTCAACCAAGAATATTATCTTCAAAAGTCAAAATTGTCCAACATGGAATAAATGTAATAATAATCACTAGCATTTAATATTTGAGTGTGTTTTAAGTTCCATGCTCTGTTTTAAACAACTTCTGAAAATAAATTCATTTAGGAATACAAAATTAATATATTCAGTTGGCAAATAAATTCAAATTTATTAAAAATTCAAATTACTAACTTTACAATCTAGTGATCTAAGTATACTTTGCTCTTAACTTTAAAAAAGTTGTATTCGTGGATTTTAAAGTTTCTTCATTTAGAATATATATCACAAAGCACCTTCTCAATCAGTGTAGAGACTCTACCTGTTATTCTACCGATAGGTTACAAGCTGGACAGAATAACAGGAAGTGAGTTTATCGGAAGCTAGAAATAAAAGATTTGCTGCTGGGCTTTTGTTTTTTGTTTTTTAAACCTTTTACTTTTTTATTCAGTTTGATCCTTGTGTACCTGATTGTCAAATCCAAGTTCGGAAATTTCCCGTCTTTCTTGAGAAATGATAAGAGTTTTTTTTACTTGTTTCAGCATTTCTGAAGATGGAAAGGATTTTAATGAACACAACTGAACTGTGGAGTGGTTAAATCTGTGTTGCCATTCTCTGCATTGCCTTTTTTCTACCGGTGAAATGGGAATTACAGGCCTGGTTTTAACAATATCTTGGGCGTGTAGAATACTGCCCATATGTTGTTTTAGAATACCCAACAAATATTTCTTGGGGGTTTATTTATTATGTACTAGGCCCTGTCCTGAGCTCTGGGCATACAGGAAACAAGACCCACATGATTTCTGCCCTTGGACCTCACAGCCTAAGGGGGAAACAGACCTAACACCAGCAAAGAAGATAAGTCATTGAAAAGCATGATAAGTGCCATGAAGTTGAGAATAGGAGCCAGCATCTACCTCAGGGGCAAAGGAAGCTGAGAGAAGCCCATGGCTTTCCTGTGGCCAAATCGCTATAGGACCCAGGCTTCCTGGGTCCCCCCAAAACTTTGCTCTTAACTTTTAAAAGTTAAGAATTTATGAATTTATGAGTAAATTATCACTGAGATTTATCCAAAGGATTGTTCATAAAAAGATATTACTGAATACAAGGCAATGTTAATATAAACCTCTGTTGTTTTTCTGCTAAATTCACAGGAATGTTTTAACTAAATATTCTAGCTAAAATATTTAGCTAAATATTTGGCAGAAATATTCTACATAATCTAGCATTAGGAGTTTTAGCCACTGCTTTGGAACGTTAGCATCGGACAGGTCTTTAAAAGTTCCCATTGGCTAGTTAGCATGAGGATTCTTTCTGCAGTTGACGTCATACAGCTGTAAACTGAGAGCTTACTAGGTACCAGCCTGGCCAAATTACCTCACTAAATCTTGCAACAACCCTGTAAAGTGTTTTGTTTGTTTTTTTTTTTTTGAGACGGAGTCTCGCTGTGTCACCCAGGCTGGAGTGCAGTCGTGCAATCTCAGCTCACTGCAATCTCTACCTCCCGGATTCAAGTGATTCTCCTGCCTCAGCCTCCCAAGTAGCTGGGATTACAGGCACCTGCCACCACACCTGGCTAATTTTTGTATTTTTAGTAGAGACAGGGTTTCACCATGTTGGTCAGACTGGTCTCGAACTCCTGGCCTCAAGTGATCCTCCTACCTCGGCCTCCCAAAATGCTGGGATTGCCAGCCACAAAGTGAGCCACCATGCAAGTGGATTTCTTTATACAGCTGAGGAAACCTAGGTTCAGAAAGATTAAATAATTTGTCCAAATTACACAACTGAAAATACCGTGTCATTCAGCAAGCTGTGGTTTTAGCTTTTGAGCTCCAGTCAAAGATTATTTTTAAAATTTTATTTTTACTTCCAAATGATTTTGTTGGTTTGTTTAAATAGTCAGATCTAAAAGAGAACCTCACTGTTCGCGTCTCCATTTAAAAAAAAAAAAAAAAACTATTGTCTCCATCTGGCCAGGCCCAGTGGCTCATGCCTGTAATCCTAGCACTCTGGGAGGCCAAGGTGGGAGGATCCGTTGAGGCCAGGAGTTCAAGGCCAACCTTGCCAACATAGTGAGACCCCATCTCTAAAAAAAAAAACAAACTATTATGTCCATCTTTGCGTATGATTTAAACAGAAAAAACCTATTATGAAAAAAAGTGCAAATGAAGACTGGTTTTGATTTAATTTGTCTTTATTCTCCTTGCTAAATTTCAGGGTTTCTGAATTGTACCTGCTTTTGTTCAGATGTTTAGATTTATTCAATAAGAAAACATTAAAGTAATTTTAAAAGCTTGAGCACTGATCAAAGATGTGAGTAAAAAATTGCCGAACAGCCCTGTTTCTGATTCCAGGAGGAAAATAGAGTCTTAAGAGGCTCCAAGTTTAATGTTTTGGAAACATGAAGTGGGTTAAAATGGATTAGGGGAAAAAGCACATTATTTGGAAATTGGAATTAACATTTTACATGAAATCATTTGAGCATAAAGCATGGACTCTGGAGTTGGTAATAATTGGCCTCACCATAACTACTGCATGACTGTGGCTTCCGTGTATTCACCTGTGAAAATGGGGTAACACATCTGTCACTGCCTTAGTGAGACATCAGTGAGATTCTGGGCATAATACACCTAGCAGGTGTATACCTAGTCAATACAGCCATGAGTTAGACACTCCAGAGACAATTCTATTTCCAGAGAGCATTCTGGACCATATAGGGCAATACTTATTGCTAACTACAATTAATTTAGTAAAAGAAAATCTTAGTCTTCTGCTAAGACTTTCTTGTTTTTGTGTTTTCATGTGAATGGCATAATTACCTGCAGCGAGTTGGGGATTGAGAAGGGAAAATTTTTGGCCCCTATAATGTTTCACACCAACCAACTGAGTGTTTTTAGTAGGTGCAGGTCAGCCGTGAGCTTCAGCCCCAGGCTGCAAATGAGTGTTTATCTGCTGCCGGTCCCCTGCATTCTGTTGTCTCCTGTGGTAAATGGCCTCTATCGGCAGCCAGGGTGTAGCTTCCTCTTGCCATTTCCTCCTTCTCAGGCTCGTTTCCTCTTGGAGCCAGCTCTGCACGTCAGGGGCTATTCTCCCTGCAGGAAGGGTCGGCTTGCAGCCCCACGATTGTTTCTGTTTCTATGGCGCCTCAGGTTTGGGGGCAGCCAGGTGTTGGAATGGACTGGAAGGTTACTCCCCTTGAAGGGGTGGTGGTGGTGGGGAGGGGAGGCCTGTGCTCAAGCCCTTTCTTCCCCTAATTAAACATTGTTTCAAAAGATGATGGCAGTTTGCAGATTTTGCCTAATCCCAGGACCCTGCAAGAAAGCATTCTCAACTCTATGCTTTGTGTATCTCCCAGAACTCTAAGTGTGGGGAGACTGTCTCAATAGAAGGACCTCATTGCAAAAGTAAAAACTCAAACGCATGTGTAATAAGAACTCAAGATTCTAATCACTATACATCATTTTATTTTATTTTATTTTATTTTAGGGGAGGTGAGCTGGAAGGCCCGGTGGGAACACTGCCCGTCCACCCTGTACATCATTTTAATCCAAATGTATTGAAATGTCCTTGTGAGCAGGGCTCCTTCTGTCTTAAGGTTGGAATCACCTCTTTTTCCTTTTAGTTTAGCTGGGGCAGAATTGCAGCGAGGACCTTGGGAAAGGGTTTCCCCAGCCTGTGCCAGATGGTCTCAACTGAGTGTAAACGATGATTAGAAACCTAAAAATTCTATTCTATATTCATCCTTTGAACTCCTTTGTGTTTTCTGCTTCCCTTTTCTTAGTTCTTTGGAAAAGTTCCTTTTAAAAAAATTACAGCCTTGTCTTAATTGAACCAAGAACAGAGTATGTTTTTGTTTACATAGCTCTGTTTAGAGTAAGCAATGAAGAAGAAAAGCTGTAGGATTGAGAGTCCAGGGACTCAGGAGATGCAGCTCTGACCTCAGACAACCCCAGATACCTGGCCTGGCCTGGGGGTGGGGGCCAAGGACAGTTCTTCCGACTCTACGTTCTGATGTGGAAGTTGTAGACACAGGCAGTACCTTTCTCCTCAGGATGGGGCTAGCAATGACAGATAGGCTCTGGAGCACAAGGAACCAAGATGGAGACTGTGGGCACCTGGGAGGTGTGGAAGTGGTTCTCAGGTTTAGCTGCTCTTTAGAATCATTAGCTGCTCTTTAGAATCACCTGGGGGATTTTTACACTCTGACTCCCACACTGCACCCCAGACTAATCCAATCCAAATCTCTGGTGGTTAAAGCAGTGTGTGTTAAAGCCCGCGGGTGATTTCAGTGAGCTGTCCCTGCACAGAATTTGAGACAGCTGCTGACAGCCCCTAGTCAGCAGAGAACTATAACCTCAGCCTATACCTAAGTTTTGCACTTTTGAATTTGGTGTCCTGATTTTAATAACGTTTCCCTTATTTGTTGCCCTCTTTTTGTTATAGAGGTCTTAATGAGTCAGTGGCATTTCTCCACGGACCATCCCCACACCTGTTTTGAAGTTACAGATAGAAAGTTTTTCCACCCATTGTGTCTGTGGCCCTGCAGTCTCCTGAGCCTCTTCCTCTTCACCTGACCTCTCAGCCTTCTTTGCTGGCACCTCCTTCCAGCCACCCTTAACTGAAGGAGTCCCAGATTCTGCCTTTGATCCTCTCTTGTTTTCAATCTGCCGTCCTTTTCTCTTGTGATTGCTTTCATTCTCACAGTATTCACAACGATCCATTTGTTAACCCCTTGACATATTCCTCCAGATCCACACTGTCACTTCCCTGGAGACGTTCTAGCGTTCCCTCCCCTCCCTCTCTCCTCCCATCCATCCATCCAATCATTATTTAGCACAACGATATGTCCTACAGTAATAAACAAGATATGGTGGTCTCTGCCCTGGCAGACTCCATCAAATTGAAAATACAGACGCATCAACATATAAATGGATGCAATGGGAGAAGAGCAGGGTGAGAGTGGGTTGGTCCAGCCGTGGCACCTGATTAACTCTGTGGGGCATCAGAGAAGAAGGTGGGCAGGAAAGGCTTCTCCGGAGAGGAGAAGATGCTGAGTTAGATTGTAAAGGATTGCAAGATCGCCAGGATACCGGTGGGCTCAAGACAGTATAGTATGCAGGGAACTGCAGAAGGTCCACTTGGTCAGAGCAAACAGTTGGATTATGGGGAGATGAGGCAGGGTAGTGTTGAGAAATTGGGGACAAAGACAGTGACCTTCTCGTGTAAGCCTCCCATGCCGTTCTGAGTGTTCTTCACTTCTTAAGCAGACAGTCGGGAGCTTATGAGGTGTTAAGAGATGAGATATCTGCACATAGAAAGTTCCTCTTTGACTATGACCAAGTAGAGGATGGCTTGAAGGCTTCCTGATGGGCATTTAGAAGAGCCACAAAATGACGTTTCTGTTGGTCTATAATATAGACTCTATATCACCAGCTCTGGTTGTCCAGACTCCAGCCATCTCTAACTCTACCTGGCAAGGCTCCTTGACCCCAGGCTGCTCACCACCCTGTACTGCTAGTTTCTTTCACTGTGGCTGGTTGGCTGGTTAGCTAGCTAGTGGTTGGTTGGTTTGCATATGGTTTTTTCCATCTATTTTTATGCCCCATTTCAGACTATACCTTTCTGATTTACTCTATCCTGTACACCATGGTTAGAGTTATCTTCCGGTGAAACACAAATATAATTGTTATTCCCTACTAAAATAAATAAATAAATAAATAACCTTATAATGGTTTTGTTTTACATGCACAACCATCTAAACTTTGTGTTGTTACTTTTAAAACGTCTACACCTTGGCACCTGGCTTGCCTATGCTTCCAGCTGCTTCTCCCATTACCCATTGCCTCTCTCCTTTGTGGCCTTCTGGCCTTTAGACTCATCTCTCAGCTCCCCATTATGGAACAAGCCCTCTATCGTTCCCACCTCCATATCTTCACTCATGCAGCTTCCTCCACTGGAAATGACCTTCTCTATCAAAGTCAACTCATCTTCCATTTCTCTTCCACTTGGAGTCAATCCAAGTGTAGTGGCTAAGAGTATAGCTTCTAGAGTCCAACTTCCTGCTTGTGAATCCAGGCTTTGGCACTTACTGGTTTAGACAATTTCCTTAAACTCTTTGTGCTTCAGTTTTCTCTTCTGTAATAATGGGGAAATAATGATATCCCATAATCTTAGAGTGATTGTGAAAGTTACTAGACACTTAGAATAGTGCTTCACACATGGTAAGCCATCGATAAATGTTAGCTGCTGAGTTGTTATTATTGGTTTTCCCTATAACACTTCTTTTACTTTGATTTATCCTGGAGTTATTAGCCCAATACATATTATTTGTGAATGTGTCTGGCTTCCCCCAGTTTATTGAAACTGCATAGGAGTCAAGAACTCTGACTAATGCACATAAATGCTTTCCCTCAGTATATATGCAGCAATGCTTTGAATATCCAGACAGTCCCTGACTTACTGTGGTTTGGCTTACGATTTTCAACTTTTACAGTGGTGCAAAAGTGATATGCATTCAGTAGAAATTGTAC
Organism: Hylobates moloch; assembly: GCF_009828535.3. Classification (NCBI taxonomy): domain Eukaryota; kingdom Metazoa; phylum Chordata; class Mammalia; order Primates; family Hylobatidae; genus Hylobates; species Hylobates moloch. The sequence goes on from NW_026652280.1 coordinate 100,806,782, forward strand.
TTCGAGTCACATACAACCATTCTGGTTTTTACTTTCAGCATTCAGTAGATTACATGAGATGTTCAAAACTTTATTACAAAATGGGCTTTGTGTCAGATGATCGTGTCCAGCTGTGGGCTAATGTGTTCGTTTAAGGTGGGCTAGGCTAAACCATGATACTGAGTAGGTTAGATGTATTAAATGCATTTTTGACTTGCAGTGGATTTTATTACAGTTCTTTTATCTGGGCTTCCTGACAAGATGTAAAAACTTTGAAGGTGAGCTATACTCAGAGCAGACACCAGAACCTGGAAATGAAGCAGGTTACCCTGAGGCCACTACTTAAAAACTGCAAGTGGCACCCCGGAGGTGTGCTTGTCTTCAGATGTAATCTCCCATCTTAAATGTGGATCCCATTATCTGACTCAGGCAACTGGAGGGAAGAAGTTGTAGGCACCTTCATTTTGCTTTTGTAACACAGCTGAGAAGTAATCAACCTATCAGGGAGCAATCTTGGAGTTATCTGCCACCTTCAGCCAGAGAGACAGAGGTACTGAGGTAATTGGGTTAATGACCAGGCTTTTATGGCATCTTTACTTTCAAGACATTGTGTATGGTGTGTGTTTTTCAGAAATTAGACGACGGGGTTCCAAAGATCCCCTGGTGAAGGCTCTCCAGCTGCTTGACAGTCCCTGTGAACCCGCAGACGGTGGCCTGAAGTCAGAGACCTTGGCCAAAAGACGGAGTTCCAAGGACCTCTTGGGGAAGCCGCCACAGCTGTACGACACTCCCTACGAGCCTGCAGAAGGGGGGCCCAGGGCAGAGGGGAAGGCGCGGTCCCCAGACAGCCGGCTGCCCGAGAATGACGAGCGGCCCGCGGCAGAGTACGAGCAGCCATGGGAGTGGAAGAAGGAGCAGATCGTGCGGGCTCTGTCAGGTGAGGGCGCCAGGCCAGGCCCGCCCCAGTGTGACTTCAGTCTTCTGGCCACCGCATCGGCCCCACATTTGTTTTTTCCCTTGTGGGTACCTTTATATTCCTTTCTCTTAGTGTGCAACTGTTTTGGAAATGCCTGAAATGACCATTGAAAGAACACACCTGGCTGGGCACGGTGGCTTGCGCCTGTAATCCAAGTCACTTTGGGAGGGCAAGGCAGGCGGATCACTTGACCCCGGGAGTTCAAGACCAGCCTGGTCAACATGGCGAAACTCCATCTCTACTAAAAATACAAAAATGAGCTGGGCCTGGCGGTGGGCGCCTGTAATCCCAGCTACTGGGCAGCCTGAGACAGGAGAATCGCTTGAACCCAAGAGGTGGAGGTTGCAGTGAGTCGAGATTGTGCCACTGCACTTCAGCCTGGGCGACAGAGCGAGACTGTGTCTCAAGAAATAATAAGTAACTAAATACATAAATAAATTAAAATATAACCAAACCGGGCACAGTGGTTCACACCTGTAATCCCTGCACTTTGGGAGGCCAAGGCAGGCGGATCACTTGAGGTCAGGAGTTCAAGACCGGCCTGGCCAACATGGTGAAACCCTGTCTCTACTAAAAATACAAAAATTAGCTGGACATGGTGGCATACGCCTGTAGTCCCAGCTACTGAAGAGGCTGAGGCAGAAGAATAGCTTGAACCTGGGACGTGGAGGCTGCAGTGAGCCGAGATCATGCCACTGCACTCCAGCCTGGGCGACGGAGCAAGACTCTGGCTCAATAGTAATAATAATAATAATAATAAAAGAAAAGTATAACCACACCGGGTGTGGTGGCTCATGCCTGTAATCCTAGCACTTTGGGAGGCCGAGGCAGGCAGATCACGAGGTCAAGAGATGGAGACCATCCTGGCCAACATGGTGAAACACCGTCTCTACTAAAAATACAAAAAATACCTCAGTGTCGTGGCACGCACCTGTAGTCCCAGCTACAGCTCGAGAGGCTAAGACGATAATTTCTTGAACCCAGGAGGCAGAGGTTGCGGTGAGCCGAGATCTCCCCACTGAACTCCAGCCTGGGTGACAGAGCGAGACTCTGTCTCAAAAAAAAAAAAAAGTATAACCAATGTAAAGGGTGAAGGGAGAAGGTAATATATTTGATGGCAAGCATTTGAGTCAGTTTTTTCCTTTTTTTTTTTTTTGTTTTTTGAGACAAGGTCTCACTATGTCACCCAGGCTGGAGTGCGTTGGTGCGATCATGGCTCACTGCATCCTCAGCCTCCTGAGCTCAGGCAATCCTCTCAGCTCAGCCCCCCGAAGAGCTGGGACTACAGGCGTGCACCACCACTCCCGGATTATTCTTTAATTTTTTAGAGATGGGGGTCTCCCTGTGCTGCCCAGGTGGGTCTTGAACTCCTGAGCTCAAGTGATCCTCTCACCTCAGCCTCCCAAAGTGCTGGGATTACAGGCAACAGCTACCATGCCCAGCCTGGAGTCAGTTTCATTTGATTTGTCATCTCTGGTACCTGCTCATCTCTCAGTCCCGTGCCAGGTGCTGCCATTTCATCTCCTTCTGTCCAGCCTAGGTGTCATGGCATCTCAGATGTATTATTTGGTAGTCTTTGTGTTTCTGAGTTGTCTTTTCTGTTTTATTATTTCATATTAAAAACTGTTGGTTTGATTTTATAGAATGATACACATTCTTGCAAGGATTCATTGCCTGTAACTATGTTTAATCTTTTATCCTAAAAATAGCAGAACGGAGTCTCGCCCTGTCGCCAGGCTGGAGTGTAGTGGCGCAATCTTGGCTCATTGCAACCTCTGCTTCCCAGGTTCAAGTGATTCTCCTGCCTTAGCCTCCGAAGTAGCTGGGACTACAAGCACGCGCCACCACGCCCAGCTACTTTTCGTATTTTTAGTAGAGATGGGGTTTCACCAGGTTAGCCAGGATGGTCTTGATCTCTTGACCTTGTGATCTGCCTGCCTTGGCCTCCCAAAGTGCTGGGATTACAGGCATGAGCCACCGTGCCCGGCCACGAAACCACAAGTTTTTTAAAAGTCCGTGTTGAAATATATTAAAGTAGTTTCCTCTCATAATCTAAAACTGTTTTATACTGATGAATATTTTACAGAAAAGGTGTCTGTGGGATGCTAGCAGTGTGATCAGATTATCAAAGACAGCAGGAGCTCAGCTAGCCAGGGTATTTTGCAATATATTATAGTTAATGTTAAAGGGGGAAAATGCTTCTTTCCTGAGCCAAGGCAGGCAAGGAGGTTTTTTCCCTTTGAAGTTTACATGGATCACCCCAGTGGCATGTGATGTTAAATGGAGTCTTCCTTCCAGTCCAGTTTGAAGGAGCTGAGCGACCTTCCGTCAGGGAGGAGACAGTGAGGCAGCACCACCGGCAAAAGAGCTGGACCCAGAAGATCCTGAAGCCAGCCCTCTCGGACCACAGTGAGGGAGAGAAAGTGGACCCGGGCCTGCCCCTGGAGAAGCAGCCGTGAGTCTCCCCCTCAGATCCTTGTAACAGACAACAGCTGGGAGCTTACTGACAGCTTTGTATCAGGGAGCACATTGGCCCATTTCACATGATTATTTTTGTTAATGAATACTTGCCTGGATGGGGCTTTTAATGAAAACCCGTCTTCAAAGCCCAGTGCATTGTGCAAAATGGAAAGTGCACTGCATCTCAACAAGTTCATTGTAAGTCTTATTCTTCTGTAGAGAGTGAAAACTGTTCAAATGACACTAGCACCGTTAACTCACTCTTGTATGATTGATAGGCTTTGTGATCCGGGATCACCCAGATCTGCATTTTGTCTGTTCTGAATGTGAAGCAGGATCTAGTTCAGGCTGTTGCGTCTCTGCCAGAAGTTCATTTCAATCAACGCTTTGTGGAACGATGCCCAGTCTGGATTTGTATTTTGACACTCACGGTGCCTTCCCCTCTTCCACCCCCATTTTTCAGCTGGTATCATGGTGCCATCAGCCGTGCTGAGGCTGAGAGTCGACTACAGCCCTGCAAAGAAGCCGGTTACCTGGTTCGAAATAGTGAGTCAGGGAACAGCAGGTACTCCATTGCCCTAAAGTAAGTAAGCCCCATGGCTTTCCTCATCTCCAAGGGGAAGGAACACTGTGTGACAGTCTTCTAGTCAAAAAAAACATACTGTGAAGGTGGTTCACAGGGGTGTGCACTGCAGAAAATAACAGGCATTTGTTTGGACAATGGAACATGAGACACTTGGATGAGAATGCAAAATTGGTATTGGGTAAATGCCTCCATTATCTATTATGATAATGAAGGTCTTATTGCATTATCTTTGTGCATTAGTCAATTTCTACCTTACATTACCTAATCTGGAGCAGGCCCTCTCAGTAGATAAATAATTCCTGATGAAAAGAATTATTTCTAACAGGGTGATACAGTCATTCTTTTATTCCCTAGTATTGGGGACTTTAATAAATCAAGATCCCCCTGGTTGTCAAAATGCCAACTGCAATTTTGACACCAGTTTCTTCTGGTGAAGAAGGAAATGCTGACTTGCCTGTTGCTCCCTCTGTCTGATCGTACACTTTTGCCTGGTAGGCCTGGTGGAGCGTGTATCATGGAAATTCTCACTGCTCTGTGAGTTCAGTGGCCCTATATTGGAGGATCATTGTCAAGAGCCCTAACAGCATTTCCTTCCTGAGGAAGCTGAGCCCCTGCAGCTGAAACAATCAGGCTGGAGGAGAACAGAGTGGGGCGGGGGAGTTGAGCAATATGGCTCAGAAAATGGGATAGGCCACCAGATATACAATACCAGGAATAGCTCAACTGTGTTCCTGAAATTGGTGCTCGTGGATTAAATCTTTGAGCTTTCGGTGCCAGCTTTCATTTTATACAACCAGGAATGATCTTTCCAGATGCGAGGGGAGGAAATGATTTTTATTATTATTTTTGTGTTCTTTTTGGAAAAAAAGGGAAGAAGAACCCTTACTTATGTCCTTTTAGCTGTGGTGAGGAGGATGAGTTTTTTGGGGGTTTTTTTTTTTTTTTTTTTTTTTGAGATGGAATCTCACTCTGTCGCCTAGACTAGAGTACAGTGGCATAATCTCAGCTCACTACAACCTTCGCCTCCCGGGTTCAAGTGATTATCTTGCCTCAGCCTCCCAAGTAGCTGGGATTACAGGTGCCTGCCACCATGCTTGGCTAATTTTTTTGTATTTTTTAGTAGAGATGGGGTTTTACCATGTTGGCCAGGCTGGTCTTGAACTCCTGTCCTCAAGTGATCCGCCCACTTCGGCCTCCCACAGTGCTGGGATTACAGGCGTGAGCCACCGTGCCCAGCCGAGGATGAGTTTCTACCTCACCTTAGTAGCCTCGTGCTTGGGCGTAAGCACTGGTTTTGCAATTTGAGGGCTAGAAGGGACTTGGCATTCTTTTTAATTGTTTTCTTTGTTCCAGTACCTGATGACTCATATGTAATAAGGATAAACCACTCAAGGATTACATGCATTTAGACTGTGAAATTTCTGAGAGCACCACTAGAGTGTGGAATGCATTTCTGTGTGTGTAGAACCATTATGAGATGGATGAGAACCTATCAACCTAGTATGAATCTGGCTGCAGTTGTTTTCAGTGGGGAGGGATCCTCTGCCCACTCATTCATGTCTCCTCCTTGATTTTCATTGCAGGACTAGTCAAGGATGTGTCCACATCATAGTGGCTCAGACCAAAGACAACAAATACACACTGAATCAGACAAGCGCTGTGTTTGACAGCATCCCTGAAGTGGTACACTATTATTCCAATGAAAAGTTGCCTTTCAAAGGGGCAGAACACATGACTTTACTCTACCCAGTGCACAGCAAGCTTCACTAAGATTCAGCCACTGCAAGCCCTGGGCCTCTGGCACCTGCAAGGGCATCATCAGCACACAACCAGCATCTCAGAGGACCTGGCTGGACTAGCAACTGCTAGCAAATGGGAGTCTTCCTTGAAAAGTCAGAGAGTTGTTTTGTTTTGTTTCGTTTTGTTTGAGACGAAGTCTCGCTGTGTTGCCCAGGCTGGAGTGCAGTGGCGCGATCTTGGCTCACTGCAACATCTGACTCCTGGGTTCAAGCAATTCTCCTCCTTCAGCCTCTCAAGTAGCTGGGACTATAGGCGCGCACCACCACTCCTGGCTAATTTTTTTCTTTTGTATTTTTAGTAGAGACGGGGTTTCGCCATGTTGGTCAGGCTGGTCTCGAACTCCTGACCTCAAATGATCCACCCACCTCAGTCTCCCAGAGTGCCTGGATTACAGGCATGAGCCACCGCACCCAGCCGAGTCTTTGGTCTTAAAGTGATTCCATGACACTTTGTTTGTGACCTGTCCCTTGTTTCCTTGCTAAGTAGTTCTACAATAAGAAATCATGATTTAGCTGTTGCCTCCAGCTCTGGGGTAGGGTGCTCTTTTTATGGTGTGACCCTCAGGAAAGTTAAGTCAGGAGTTCAGGAGCATCAGAGTTCTCCAGAAATGTGCCTACTTGTTACCTGGAATACCTGGTCTCTAAACAAACCAACAAAAAACCCACGTGGCTTTTCCACATGATGGTGCAGACTGGAAGAGGATGTTATATTGGACTCATTATTGGGGAAATGAATGAGCGGGAGACAATGTGAATGAAGGGCAAGAAGGTTGTCTTTCTCCCTCAGAAGTCCTAATTCAGCTCTGGAGTTCATGGAAATCCACAACTTCAGAGCGTGACCTAAGGATTATTTTGTTGGTCAGCCTTTCCAAGAAAAGTGTGTGTTCTCTCAATCTCTGTGGATTTTCTCATTTTTTAGCAAATCAGTGAGATAAGCATAAATAGGAAGGAAGATACCCCAGGTTTATTTTATTTTATTTTATTTTTTGAGACGGAGTCTCGCTTTTTCACCCAGGCTGGAGTGCAGTGGCGCAATCTCAGCTCACTGCAAGCTCCGCCTCCCGGGTTCACGCCATTCTCCTGCCTCAGCCTCTCCGAGAAGCTGGGACTACAGGCGCCCGCCACCACGCCCGGCTAATTTTTTGTATTTTTAGTAGAGACGGGGTTTCACCGTGGTCTCGATCTCCTGACCTCGTGATCCGCCCACCTCGGCCTCCCAAAGTGCTGGGATTACAAGCATGAGCCACCGTGCCCGGCCGATACCACAGGTTTAAGAATCACCAATATCATTAGGCATTGGCATCATTGTTAGAATTCTGAATTATAGAATAAAAGGTACAACAAAGATTTCATTTCTGAATTTTAAAATTCTGGAAATTTGCAAAACTCCACAACTATTTTTTTGCTGAATTAATTACATAGAACTTCAGTGTCTTTTGTTTCATCATCGTTGGGCATTTTAGTTGCTGTGGAATAATTTTTAAATTTTGTCTCTAAAATTAGATTTGCTTTGTGTTTGTAGTAAATTTTTAAAAAATGCAACCCTGAGATCTGATTGTATGAACTGGGTCTCTAAAGCCCACAAAGATTCTCTCGTTCTGTACCAAGCAGACTGCCTTGTACTATACAAAAGTGTTTGAAAAGACCTAGAGGTTTTCTCTTAAATACCATTACTTAAGATTCATAGTATTAGGATCTTTATGATTTATCATGAGATTTTATCACCAGTTTATTTACTGTGAAAGAAACCATGGGAATGGCATATTGTGAGAAGAGTACTATGGTGAGTGGCTCCAGAATTAAAATTCAGCAGATGTGTCTGTATTCTGGAGTTGGTCATTTGGGTCTCAAAACTGCCCCAGATGCAAATGTACTGACTGTCATCAATGAAAAGTTAACCTTTGTAGCTTATAAATACACACAAAATGTTGATTTGGTTAATTTTTTAGGAAAGTATACCTTTCTAGTTACTAGTTATATTTGACTATAAGATTTAGAGGTTAGTAAATTTTTGCTTCTTTATTCAGATAATATCTCAGCTAAAAGGTTGTGTGATCTTTGAGTTTAAAAATTTAAGAGGAACTTTTCCTCACTGGAACACAATGATTTTATTAATAAATAATGTAGGCTGGGTGCGGTGACTCATGCACGTAATCCCAACAGTTTGGGAGGCTGAGGCAGGCAGATCACCTGAGGTCAGGAGTTCTGACGCCAGTCTGGCCAACATGGCGAAACCCCAACTCTACAGAAAGTACAAAAATTAGGCCAGGCACGGTGGCTCACGCCTGTAATCCCAGCACTTTGGGAGGCCCAGGTGGGCAGATCACATGAGGTCAGGAGTTTGAGACCAGCCTGGCCAACATGGTGAAACCCCGTCTCTACTAAAAATACAAAAATCAGCTGGGCACGGTGGCGGGCACCTGTAGTTCCAGCTACTTGGGAGGCTAAGGCACGAGAATCACTTGAGCCCAGGAGGTGGAGGTTGCAGTGAGCCAAGATCACGCCACTGCACTCTAGCCTGGGTGACAAGACTGAAACTCCATCTCAAAAAAAAAAAAAAGCCTGGCCTGGTGGTTGGATGCCTGTGGTTCCAGCTATTCGGGAGGCTGAGGTAGGTGGATCACCTGAGCTCAGAAGGTCAAGGCTGCAGCGAGCCGTGATCACAGCACTGCACTCCAGCCCGAGTCACAGAATGAGACCCTGTCTCAACAAGCAAACAAAAAACCAAAAGGAATTTTTTCAGATACTGATAGAATGTTTTCAGTGTGTATTGGTTCATTTACTATATCTTTAGTGTAAGATTTTAAAAGGTTTTTTCAGCATCCATTCAACAAATATTTATTATCTTTATACAAATTATTCATTGTGTTAAACTTATTTTTAGTTTAACATTCTAGAAATGAAACCTTTTTACTTAACCTTATTCTACAAAGGGAATACAGCAGTTATTTTAATTTTAATAAATGCTAAAAGCTTTATACAATTTTTCTTTGTGCACTAAATGATTTTTGGCCCATACCCAGCAACTGTGATGAATGTATAATGAAATAACATTTTGAAAACAGGCCAGATACATTAAGTATTTATTGAGCTTCTGTCATATGCCCAGTATTGTGCTGCTTCTATACTGTTTCTCTGTGACAAGTCATACTATATTCTTCATAGAATTAAAAGTAGAGCAGAGGCAGAGTTTATATATTGTCCAGTTGCTTTACAGTTGTACTGGAGGTTATAAGAAGAAACATAGTAAATTAGTGGGAAGTCGGAGGTTGGGGGGTTAGTGAGCTACTGTTTTCTTCTTGAGGTTGTGACACAAGCTGACAAAAGCCAGGGAGTTCACAGCTGTGTGGTGGCACAAAGTTCCATATGTTCTAAAAAAAATTAGGCCCAGCAGGGTGTCCCTAATGGCTTCCTTGTTAAGCCTCCCTGGCCAGCTGATCTGAAGCTCTGTGACATGGTCTCTGATCTCTGAATGCTCTGGCTTTTTGTCATTTTGTCTTGAGACAAGTATTTTCCTGTAGTCCTCATTCCTTTGAGTTATTCCATCTCCCAGGATATTCTCTGGGAGAAGAATATCTTTTAGTGAATTTGCCTTGAATTTAGCATCCATAGAGCTGTGTCAGTGTTCTTCTTAATCACACCTTCTTTAAAAAAATACTCTGCTTGGGATGACTGGACAAATTCAGTTGGTTAGTTTCAGGCCTATAAGAATAGAGAGTAAAGGACCTTTCTATTTACTTTGATACCATAGTTGTATCTCTTAGGATGGCCTGCAAACCACTGGCCTAGTGTGTATTTAAGCTAGGAATAAAATAATGGAGAAATGTTAATATGTATACAAAAAGGTAAATATTGATATACTTACTCTCTGTTGGGGGCAGAAGTGTCATTTTAAGTTATTCAAAGCACTTTCTTAAGCATTTTAGAAAGCCTTTATTCTTTGCTGTTGGAAGTCTCCGTACTTTGCAGAATTGGTATTTGTGTACTAGCCTCTGCCACAGGATGGGGAGGTGGGCAGGTAGTTGATAGGGGCAGCCAGGAGTTTTTGAGGCAGGTGGTGGGAAATTGTCCTAATTTGTTAATTGGATTATGTAACTCTGTTACTAGTCTGTTGTTCGCTGTTGTTATTGGATGCATCTTGATATTTAATTCAGAAGAATAACTGTGAGGCATTCTTCAGTTGCTGGTTAAGTGGGATTAGTTGCTGTTCTATCAGATGCCCTTTTTCAGTCAAAGGTTAGCCCTTTGTTGCTCCCTCCTTCCAGGGTCTCGGGAGTGCAGTGATGTCGATTTCATTTCCCTTCCCTGCACACCCTGGACACTCAGCAGGATTGCACTGAAACCCTTCTCAGATCTCTTGTTCATTAGTTGTCTCCTATTTTTCCATAACCAGCACTAGTTTGGCCTTATGACCTGGTTAGAATCACTCTTCTGTATTCTCATTTCCAATTTTTGTACCCCACTAACTTGGACTTAGAGAAACTTGGCCTGCTGTGCAGTGGGCCTTCTGTTCAACTTAACCTCCACCGCTGACCCTGTGTGAAGAAAGATGGTGCGTTACTGCCATCTAATGGAAAAAGAGAAAACTGCAGTTGGGAAAAACAGCTGTGCATTTAAGGTAGGGTTTTCTGAAGCGTTTCTGATACAGTCCAGAAAAGGGAAAATGATGACACAGCAGTTGCCATCTTGAAAAATGCCCTTTCCTGCGGAAAGGGTGCTTTGAAGCCTAATACAACTATCATCACAAGGTCCCTGGACTAAGGCTGGATCGTGTAATGTAGAATCTCAAATTGTATATTAATTAATATGCTGGCAACAGAATCATTGAGACAGGCATCTCATTTTGTCAAGTTCTTAGCCATTCAGTTTGTTAGGGGCTTTAATATTTTAGATATCAACTAATACATTGTTTCAACTTTTAAAAATATTTGAAGATTGTAATATAGATGCCTATCTATAGTGCCTTAGTAATTTATATCAGAAATATTTTATAAAATTTCTGGTTGTTTTGCAGTACCCAATATAGGCTTCATGCCCTCCTGAAGATGATTTCCTCTGAAATGTAACGTTAAATAAACATTATTCCAAGAAAACTACAGTGGTTTTGCTTAATTCAGTTAGCTCTGAGAATCATCTTCCTTCAGAAAAATACTGCCCATGGTAATAGCTACAGCAGAGTTTCATTTGCAGTCACCATTAATGAAATATAGAAACACCATGATGGAACATAACCAGCAGATTCTATCTTTTATTTCCTCTGTTCACACATTTAGAGTCCTTCTATTACGTTTTTCTTCCCAAGTAAAATAGTAATACAGTGACGTTTTACTCCCATTTCCTGGCCCATGTCTTCCTGAGTTGAAAGTTAGTGCACTGGTTCTCATCCCTCACTAGATAGAAGATTTGGGCTCTGCTTCTGTTTTTATCAGTTTGTTATTAATACAAATGTCCCATGCCATCTGTGGGATGCCCTAAGTCTGTTGCAAAGTTCAAAAACCTATTTAAAAAAAATTGTACCAGGTGATTTGGATACACAGCCGATGGTGGAGAAGCCCTGTTGGAAGCTCCTATTTGGAAATGCACAAATAAATTCACGTGAGGTCCTAGAAGGGCATACTGTTGAGTCTGCTATCAAAAAGTTTTCCCCTCGAAAATTCCTGCTTAGCATTGTCTCAAGTTTTTAACTTCCATTAAACATTTATATAAATTGCCACCAGGTGGAACAAGTGCCTATTGTTTTTCCCCATCTGTGTTTAAGAGAAGAGGAAGTTTGCATTAAGAAATGCTCCCACCACCCACCACCCGAGCAATTAGAACACATGTTTACAAGCACCCGGGGTTTGGGTGTTGAATGTTGGATTCTGACCCTGTGAAAGGCCAAGATGTAAGTAGTGAGAATAGACACTTTCTCCGCACCAGGTGTGCTGGTGAACAAATGCTTTTCATCATACAGCGTCTCATTTTAATCTGCCACAACTCAGCCAGGTTGGAACTTCGTTTTTCAGATGAAGACACAGGTGCTTAGAATGATGAAATAACTTGTCCTGGGTCAGTCATAGTAAGTGGTAGAGCCCAGATTGCGGCCCAGGTTATCACTCTAGAGTGGCTTTTTTTTTTCTTTTGCACTTTTTATGATTTCATTTAAAAACAAAACATAGACTGGCCGGGCGCGGTGGCTCACGCCTGTAATCCCAGCACTTTGGGAGGCCGAGGCGGGAGGATCACGAGGTCAGGTGATGGAGACCATCCTGGCTAACACAGTGAAACCCCGTCTCTACTAAAAATACAAAAAATTAGCCGGGTGAGGTGGCGGGCGCCTGTAGTCCCAGCTGCTCGGGAGGCTGAGGCAGGAGAATGGCGTGAACCCCAGGGGGCGGAGCCTGCAGTGAGCCGAGATCGCGTGCCACTGCACTCCAGCCTGGGCGACAGCGAGACTCTGTCTCAAAAAAAAAAGCATAGACTGAGCTGTGTGTTCATTTTCTTCGCTGCACAGCCTGGCCTTGGGAGTGGTGACTGATGGCCCACGGGGCTGCTCACTCCACAATGGCCTTGTGGTTCTGGAGGAAACATTGTGAGCAATCTCAGCTCAGTTTTGTTGCACGTCAGCAGCACTTCACTTCCAGCTCCTTGACCTTGTAGACCAGGAACTTCTGGAAGCCACTGGGTAGGGTGTGCTTCATTATCTTGCTACTCCCATAACTGATGCTGGCAATACAGGGGAGTATCATTCAGCCTCAACAAGGAAGGGAATCCTGACACAGGCTACAGCATGGATGAACCATGAGACCATTACGCTGAGTGAAACCCGTCAGTCACAAAAAGACAAATACTGTATGATTCCACTTACATGAGGTACCCAGAGTAGTCAAATTCATAGAAGGTAGAATGGTAGTTGCCAGGGGCTGGGGAAAGAGGAAATGGGGAGTTGTTGTTTAATAAGTGCAGAGTTTCTTTTCTTTTTTTTTTTTTCTTTTTTTTTTTGAGACAGTGTCTTGCTCTGTCGCCCAGGCTGGAGTGCAGTGGCGCAATCTCAACTCACTGCAACCTCCACCTCCCAGGTTCAAGCAATTCTCCTGCCTCAGCCTCCCAAGTAGCTGGGACTATAGGCATGCGCCACAATGCCCAGCTAATTTTTGTATTGTTAGTAGAAACGGGGTTTCACCATGTTGGCCAGGCTGGTCTCAAACTCCTGACCTCATGTGATCCACCAGCCTTGGTCTCCCAAAGTGCTGAGATTATAGGCATGACCCACCATGCCCAGCCCAGAGTTTCTGCATGAGATAATGAAAAGTCCTGGAGATTGGTTGCACAACAATATGAATGTAGTTAACACTGCTGAACTGCACACTTAGAAATGGTTAACATAGGCCAAGCGTAGTGGTTCATGCCTGTAATCCCAGGGCTTTGGGAGGCCAAAGTAGGCGGATCACTTGAGCAAAGGAGTTCAAGACCAGCCCGGGCAACACGGTGAAACCCCATCTCTTATAAAAAAATTAAAATCGGTGGTTAAGATGGTAAATTTTATGTTAATGCATTTCTTGCCACACACACAAAAATGCCAGTCTATTATCTTAAAATGGAAATGCATCTAGCAGACTGGACATTCAGGTCACCTGTGTGATCAATGTGCTCTCTACCCATAGAGGGGCCACATGGACTCAGAGCAAGGGAGATAGGAATTGGGTTTTCGGTATCCACCTCCACCTCCAGGACAATCCTCTGCTGGGTCTGGCAAGTTGTGCCCATGGGCCTAGGCAGCCTTTCCCCTGCTTGGGAGAGGCTCTGCCTGTAGAACTGGGTAGTGTGAAGTCCTGAAGGTCATTTAAGCTCTGATAAACATACCTTGAGGAGATTCAGTGTGAGGCATGAGGTTATCATTTCCAGAATCCACAGGTAGCACCAGAATTACTTCCCCGTTGTGAATCATGTAGTATGAATCACTGTAATATCTTGATTCAAACTTAAAATACTTCCTACATGACATTTTTAAATGATTGCCTTCTAATTTATGTGCATAAATAAACAGGTTTACTAATTTGGATTGAGGGAAAGATAAATTATTACTTGATGAGCACATAAAAGCCAATTTGTTGACCAAGCTATCAACCAGCATGTTGTTGGCAAGAAACATATTTTACTTAAAAGATAAAAAAGGTGTGGATTATTTCAGATTGCTTTATTTTATTTTACTTTTTTTTTTTTTTGAGATGGTGTGGATTATTTTGGATTGCTTTACTTTTTTTTTGAGACAGAGTCTCACTCTGTCGCCTAGGCTGGAGTGCAGTGATGCAATCTTGGCTCACTGCAACCTCTGCTTCCCAGGTCTAAGCCTCAGCTTCCTGAGTAGCTGGGATTATAGGTGCCCACCACCACACCTGGCTAATTTTTGTATTTTTAGTAGAGACGGGGTTTCACTATGTTGGCCAGTCTGATCTCGAACTCCTGACCTTGTGATCTGCCTGCCTGACCTCCCAAAGTGCTGGGATTACAGGCATGAACCACTGCGCTCGGCCTTATTTTACTTTATTTTTGAGACAGGGTCTTCTCTGTTTTCCAGGCAGGAGTGCAATGGTGTTACCATGGCTCACCACAACCTTGACCTCCTGGGCTCAAGCAGTTCTCCCACCTCAACTTCCCAAGTGGCTGGGACCACAGGTGTGCACCACCATACCTGGCTAATTTTTTGAATTTTTGTAGCAACAAGGTCTCACTATATTTCTTAGGCTGATCTCGAACTCCTGGGCTGAAGCAATCATCCTGACTCAGCCTTCCAAAGTACAGGGATTATAGGTATGAGCCACTGCACCGTCCTGGACTGCTTCAGATGGTGTACTTGCAAGTGAAATATTCTTTCAAAAACCCTTGCACATTTTAAAATGGAGAATCTCAAGCTTTTTTAGAAACTAATACGATGGACCGGGCACAGTGGCTCATGCCTGTAATCCCAGCACTTTGAGAGGCCAAGGCAGGCAGATCACTTGAGGTCAGGAGTGATCCACCTCCAACCGGGAGGTGGAGGTTGCAGTTCGCTGAGATTGTGCCACTACACTCCAGCCTGGGCAACAGAGTGAGACTCTGTCTCAAAAAAATGAAATGAATACAATGAACCACCCTGTCCCATCACCCAGCTTCAACAATTATTGTCTTACAGCCAATTTTATTGTCTATGATCCCCACCTACTTCTTGTACACGTTAATAAACAATTTTTTGTAGGCAGTATAATATGATTGGACTATTCCAAAATAGAGGGGTTATAATTGTTTAATAAAGCTATCTTTAATTCTAAAAACAATGCTCATTTAAAAAAATTAAATATGTACACAAGAAAAAAGAGCAAATCTGGTCTTCAGTGACTTCCTAAATGCACTTAGAACATTGCAGAGGTTTGGCCGGACACGGTGGCTCACACCTGTAATCCCAGCACTTTTGGGAGGCCGAGGCGAGTGGATCACCTGAGGTCAGGAGTTCAGGACCAGCCTGGCCAACATGGAGAAACCCTGTCTCTACTAAAAAATACAAAATTAACCAGGCATGGTGGCGCACGCCTGTAATCCCAGCTTCTCAGGAGGCTGAGGCAGGAGAATCACTTGAATCTGGGAGGCAGAGGTTGCGGTGAGCCAAGATCGTGCCATTGCACTCCAGCCTGGGCAAAAAGAGTGAAACTTTGTCAAAAAAAGAAAAAGAAAAAAGAACATTGCAGAGGTGCTCAACATAGTAGACATCCAAGGCGGCCTCCCTCCCACCTGGCCCCTGTCCTCAGCCCTTCCCTGCACCCCCGGGCAGGCCTCCCCCTCCCCAGACCCTCCTACTCTGCTCCCTCACTCCCTAGACCAGATTAGTCATTTGCTCACAGACACAGCGTTTGCTTGTTAATTGTGTGGCTGACCAGGCATACTGCCAACTCCTGGAGGAGGACATCGGTTCCTCTTGTACCCCACACCCAGCACAGTGGCCTAGTAAACATTCCTTGAATGAATTCTTGCACCCAGAGAGCAGCTCCACTCACAGAGTGGTGACCATTCATCCTTTCAGAGGGAGTGGATGTAATAAGGCTTCCACACTATCAATAAAGCACAATTTGGCTGGGCGTGGTGGCTCACGCCTGTAGTAGCACTTTGGG
This sequence comes from Hylobates moloch, assembly GCF_009828535.3. Lineage (NCBI taxonomy): Eukaryota > Metazoa > Chordata > Mammalia > Primates > Hylobatidae > Hylobates > Hylobates moloch. Next base: position 100,822,703 of record NW_026652280.1, read on the forward strand.
AGGCTGAAGTGGGCAGATCACTTGAGGTCAGGAGTTCAAAACCAGCCTGGCCAACATAGCAAAACCCCATCTCTACTAAAAATACAAAAATTATCCAGGCATGGTGGTGTGTGCCTGTAATCCCAGCTACTCAGGAGGCTGAGGCAGGAGAATCGCTTGAACCTGGGAGGCAGTTGCGGTGAGCCAAGATCGGACCACTGCACTCCAGCCTGGGCAACAGAGCGAGACTCTGTCTAAAAAATAATAATAAATAAATAAATAAAGCACAATTTGAGGATTTTCAGGAAGTTTATACCAAGTTTATACCAAATCAAAGTTTATACCAAGGAACCAACAAGAGAAAACCAAACCACGCAGTGCAGAGGTGTGGCTAGGTATAGATGGAGGGGAAGTGGCTTGATTTGGTCCCTGATCAGAGAGAGTTAACTATGTCAGGAACTAGTTTTGCCCCTCTCCTTTGAGACCCATCTCTGGCTGCCGCTGCCTTAGGGTCACCTATGGGAGCCCCCAAGCCATGCCTTTGTATGTGTGCTCAGACTCCCATGGATCAGCCTCCAGCCCCAGCTCACACTGATAAATGTGACAAACCACATGAGGATACCAGGTCCATCTCCTCCCGGGGCGAGTGGGTCAGGACCCACCCCACACAGGGTGAGGGCACCTGGCCTGAGAAAGGGCTTGGTAAGAGAAGCCCATGAGGTGGTCACCAGTGGTTGGGGGCCGGAGCCCCCAAAGCAAAGAGCACCAGCCTTCCAGTCCAGCAGGCACAGGTTTGGAGTCTAGTTCAGCCTCTTAACTAGCGTGGGCATCTTGGACCACCATCTTCAATATAAGCTTCAGTTGCCTCATCTGTAAACAGGTGAGAATACTTACATTGCAGCCACATTAAGGAAGAATATCCTGTTTATAAAGCACGCAGTAGAGAGGCAGTAAATGGTAGCCATTATTTACTTTTTTATTTTTTGAGGCAGGGTCTCACTCATCACCCAGGCTGGAGGGCAGTGGTGTGATCACAGCCCACTGCAGCCTCACACTCAGGTGATCTTCCCACCTCAGCCTCCTGAGGAGCTACAACTACAGGCACATGCCAGCATGCCCAGCTAGTTTTTTTGTATTTTTAGTAGAGACAGGGTTTTGCCATGTTGGCCAGGCTGGTCTCAAACTCCTGGGCTCAAGCAATCCATCCACTTCAGCCTCCCAAAGTGCTGGGATTACAAGCATGAGCCACAGCGCCCAGCTGCCATTATTTTTTTTCTCTCTTCCCCTTCCACCCCTGCCCCCCCGACACACAGTGTCTCAACCTGTTGCCCAGGCTGGAGTACAGTGGTACTATTACAGCTCACTGCAGCCTCCAACTCCTGGGCTAAAGGGATTCTCCTGCTTCAACCTCCCAAGTAGCTGGGACTACAGGCATGCACCACCATGCTCGGTTAATTGGTTTTTTAAAAATTATTTTGTAGAGCCGGGCACAGTGGCTCACACCTGTAATCCCAGCACTTTGGGAGGCTGAGACGGGCGGATCACCTAAGGTCGGGAGTTTGAGACCAGCCTGACCAACATGGAGAAACCCCGTCTCTACCAAAAATACAAAAAATTAGCCGAGCGTGGTGGTACATGCCTGTAATCCCAGCTACTCGGGAGGCTGAGGCAGGAGAATCGCTTGAACCCGGGAGGCAGAGGTTGCGGTGAGCCGAGATTGTGCCATTGCACTCCAGCCTTGGCAACAACAGCAAAACTCCATCTCAAAAAAAAAAAAAAATTATTTTGTAGAGATGGGTCTCACTATGTTGCCCAGGCTGGTCTTGAACTCCTGGCCTCAAGCCATCCCCCTGCCTTGGCCTCCCAAAATGCTGGAATTACAGGTTTGAGCCACTGTGCCCAGCCAGTAGCCATTATTATTAGGTAATTTTAGTAGATATCTCTAACCACAAAGGGCCTGTGAACTTCTAGGTAACCATCAAGGCCAGTGGTGTACTGCTTTGCTGCCATAGATTTTTGTTTCCTAATTAATACCCACTGAAACATGTTGCTGTGAATCTTACCTCTAGCCCTGCGGTCCCCAGCACAGAGATCTTCAAAGCTGGCTGTACAGCAGCATCACCTGTGGAACTTATACTCATGCTACTGTGATTGCCCGGGTCGAAGGTTGGCACCTGGCCTCCTTCTGATGCACAGGCCCACCCACAGAAGGGATCCACTGAAGCCCACCAGGTCCAGAAGTATGAGGAACCCCCAGCATCCACCTCATTGTGGAATTCACGGTCCAGCCACTCTCAGGATGGATCACCACCTTCATCAGAACCATCTGGGCAGCTTATATAACTTTCTGGGGGCCCAGCTCAGAACTATTGAACTGGAATCCCTGAGGGTGAAGCCAGGAATGGGGTTCTAACAAGCTGGCCGCATTGCACGCCGAGGTGCATTTATGTTCTGCAGGAAAACGTGCTGCCTGCGTGAGTGGTGCATGCAGGTGCTGGCTTCCTCTGCTTTTTACTTCTCTCTTCATCTATCTCTGGTAACAGACCCTACCACACCGTACCTGTCTCCATCATTTAAAAACTCTTATAGAGCAGCATACAAATTTAAAAACCAAAATAGAATAAAGTTGCCCTTCTGATAATTTTTTTTTTTGAGACAGAGCGCTCACTGCAACCTCTACCTCCCAGGTTCAAGCGATTCTCATGCCTCAGCCTCCTGAGTAGCTGGGACTACAGGCAGCCTCCTGAGTAGCTGGGACTACAGGCGCCTGCCACCACGCCCAGCTAATTTTTGTATTTTGAGTAGAGATGGGGTTTCACCATGTTGGCCAGGCTGGTCTTGAACTCCTGACCTCAAGTGATCCACCCACCTTGGCCTCCCAAAGTGCTGGGATTACAGGAGTGAGCCACTGTACCTGGCTTCGTGATACATTTCATTCTTTAAAAAATCATACTAACATATCAAAATGCAGCTTCCCATGATGCAGTGAGCTATTTTTTTTTTCAGGACATTGGGCAGCTTTATTAAGCAATTTGAAGTTAGAATAAAGAACACCCTTAATTGAATAATGCATACACCTATAGTGTGAATGCTTACACACACACACACACACACACAGAGTACTGAAAAACTTTATTCAAGTTGTGGATTGTCATCAAAAACTGGGTATGAAATAAGACATGGCTGAACTGGTGTTGTTTTGTTTGCTTGTTTCTTTCTTTTTTTGAGACAAGGTCACCCAGGGTGGAGCACAGTAGCACAATTATGGCTCACTATAACCTTGAACTCTGGGCTCAAGCAATCCTCCCGCCTCAGCCTCTTGAGTAGCTGGGACTACAGGCAGGTGCCACCACACCTGGCTTTTTTTTTTTTTCTTTTTTGTAGGTATAGGGAAATGTATTTCCTCTTTTCTCATTTTTATTTTTTCTTATTTAGAGATAGAGTCATGCTATGTGCACCAGACTGGTCTTGAACTTATGGCCTTGAGCAATCCTCCCACCTCGGCATCTCAAAGTGCTGGGATTACAGGAATGAGCCACTGCGCCTGGCCTGTTTTGTTTTTTAAGTGACACACACCTGCAGAAGATGGGAACTTCCATAAAGACATTAGAGATTGGGTAGTGTTTGAAAGGTGATGCAACAGGCCCCTCACTCTGTGGCCTGCGGGCTCACCACTCTGCCTAAGGAGTTGCTCTGAGCTCTCGCCCCAGTCCTTGTACACAGCAGTGCTGCATTTGAACCTTTCTTTTATTTTTTTGCTTTCTTTTTTTTGAGACGGAGTCTCACTCACTCTGTCACCCAGGCTGGAGTGCAGTGGTGTGATCTCAGCTCACTGAAACCTCCGCCTCCTAGGTTCAAGCAATCCTCCTGCCTCAGCCTCCCTAGTAGCTGGAATTACAGGTGCCTGCCACCATGCTGGGCAAGTTTTTTTTTTTTTTTTGAGACAGAGTCCGGCTCTGTTGCCAGGCTGGAGTGCAATGGCACGATCTCATCTCACTGCAATCTCTGTCTCCCAGGTTCAAGCAATTCTTCTTTCTGCCTCAGCCTCCAGAATAGCTGGGATTACAGGTGCCTGCCACCACGTCCAGCTACTTTTTGTATTTTTAGTAGAGACGGGGTTTCGCCATGTTGGCCAGGCTGGTCTCGAACTCCTGACCTCAAGTGATCCACTCACCTTGGCCTCCCAAAGTGCTAGGATTACAGGAGTGAGCCACCGCACCTGGCCTTGAAGGCATTTCATCTCGCCAGCACACCTCTGCTACTGGAGGATGGCAAACACTGTTTCCTGCCCCTGCCCTGTAATTCTCACAGATATGCAGAAAGGTTTGGTTGCCCTGTGCCTCAGCAAATAAGAAAAATGCTTTCTTAGGAGGCTGTTCCAATAACTGCATGTTCCTTGCCGTCCTCTACAGAAATCACCAGCTGCTCTCCCAAGTTCTTCTGGGAGATGCTATGAAGAAAGGGAGGCAGCTCCCTCCACGTCCTGGCTCCAGTGCCCACTCCTGTGCCCCCTCCACGGCCCATGCAGCCTGGCCTCCTGGGTGACATCTGGTCCCTGTGTCACTTTCTGCAGACAAGGACTAGCCTCAAAGAGGAGAGCATGGTGTCCTGAAGGAGATGGCGGCCGCCATCACCTGTCCTGGGGCTTTCCTCTGACTGCCCAGGTGGGGGCCCAGAGGCGGCGCCTCTCACTCCGGCTTTGAGTGGAGTTACATAATTTCCAGGCTTCCCTGCAGTTCTCTCCTCCACATCCCTGAGCTGTTTACACAGCAGCTCTCACCCACAGAGTCCGCATGATGGCTTTTCCTCTGTTTGGAAGATGTGGATGGCTGTGTCCCAAGTTTTTCCTACCTAAGATCCTTTTCAGTAGGGGATGGATTCGGTCTATCTGATGATCAAGAGTTCAGGGTGGCCTTTGTGATAGTGTTACACCCCCTCCCAGGTCCAATAAACAGTCTTCTGACAAATAATGGCCCTTCCTTTTCCTTCCCCACCTGTCCACCACCTGGTAATGTGATGTAAGCGTGGCAAAATCCCGCACACCCCTTCCAGAAATCCCAGGACTCGTGTGGGAAATACTTTCATAATTAAAGCCTTCTGAGAAATTGCTGCCTCTTCCTTGAACTTACCTACTTTTGAGCGGTCCTTTAATCCTGCATTAAGGGGATACCCCCCAAAAATGGTTCTACTTAATTGCCCACCCTTCCTCACTCCTTTCTCCTCATGAATCATGCAAGCCTTTTTTTTTTAGATGACCCAGGTGCCCAAAGCAATAATTACATTTCAAGGGTATTTTTTTAAAGTATTTATTCCAAACATTTACAATGTTCACTTTAAATGCAAAATAGCTGGTAAAAAGAAAAAAAACACTGAAAAATGTACTGACCCTTTGCCCCATATACAGACATCAGCCTTTGGTATTTGCTTTCAGGTAATTAGGTAAAACAAACAAACGAAAACTTGAAACTATTATTTATCTCCAAGAAAACAACGTAGAGTTGAGGTATTCTATTTAACAGATGTGATCTCCATCCAATAAGGTCTCTCTGTTAATTAACAGCCTTGCGACATGCTGTTCCAATCCTTTCCTCCTAAAGTAGAATTTCATTTGAGCATATGTTCATAAAACTGACAATGTTCCTTAATAAGCACTAAGGTTGCCATAGAAACTCCCTGGTGCTGGTGCCCAGCCGCACGGAGGACAGGAGGCCTTCACAGGGCACTGAGGAGGGCCTGGCACAGACCCTGAACTGACCTGCCTGCCCCTCCATGTGCAGCCCCTGCCCACGGCTGCACGGGACAGCCGGGTGCAGGGCTCTTGCCTCAAACGGTCACGGGTTGCCCCTGCATCTCCAAATTAAGACCACCAACTCCACCTGGAGCTTGTGTCAGCATCCTCCCCACCTGGGTTAGCCTTCAGGACGTGCTGTGAGATAATAGAGCTCAGCACCAAAGCAGCCGGGAAGACATTCCTGAACATTCTCCAGGAAACAAACCCATAGACCACAACACTCCCAGCCTGCCCCGCTGGGCCCTGTTCACTACCAGGTGGGCTTCCAGCCTGGTTCCAGCAGCAGATTCCACAACCTGCCGCGGCAGCCAGTTTCCTTTCTCCCAAGACAGCAGGGAAATGCCAGAGGCTCCGTGTGAGTTCAGAGCCTGATAAAGAAAGTGCAAGGGCAAGTCTCCATCAGGGCCAAGAGCTCTCTGAGTTACCAAAGGCCTCGTCAACATAGCCAGTGCTACCCCCGGACACATTTCTTGAAAATATTTCATTAATGCTACAAACATTATTCATCATTTTACTTTAGGCCTTGAACAAGCATATTTTTTACTTTCCCCACCCAGCAGGATAAGCTGTCGTATTTAACCTAAATGGTCTCTGTCCCAGCGTTTCATGTCTGGCTGCGTGGCAGATGGCTACAGGTGTTAGGCAAATAACAGCACTGCTGGGGACTCAAGGCAGTGGGGATGCTGCAGAAACACAGGTAGAGATGCCCCGTGGATTGAGACACATGTTCAGTCACACAGATTAGCGAACAGAGAGAGCTTAGGATGTATACCTGTGTACACTGAGCCAGGCCTACAGCCCAGAGAAGACATTTTTTCTTCATTTACATTAGCTTATGAAAAATAAAGGGAAAATAACCCTCTTCAATACAGAAACAAAAAAACAAAACAAAAAAAGCAGTTCCATTACAATAAAAATGAAAGCAGTAACAATTTGGAGATCAAAGCTGCCTAGCTCTTGGCAATAATGAGCTATCTGGATTTCACATCTTCCGCTAGCATGGTTCTGCCCGGCTTTGGTAACACCACATGTGGGTAAAACGGTATAAAGAATTGAAGAACTGTGGGCACAGAATCACCCTTGCTGCAGATTCTCATTCTTAATTATTTCCCTTTAACAGCATTTTTGCTGTTCTCAAGTCTCAGAAACTTTATGTGGCGGGATGGGAGGGAACCACCATAACCGCCTGCCTGCCTTTTTTTTTCTTAAATGTTATTGTTTATAATAGAGATGGTGTCTCACTATGTTACCCAGGTTGGTCTCAAACTCCTGAGCTCAACCAATCCTCCCACCTCGGCCTCCCAAAGTGCTAGGATTACAGGCGTGAGCCACCGTGCCTGGCCATCCTGCCTTTTTGCCAACCTAAGATGAGTTGCCTCAAGCAGCAATAGGGTCTAAAATCTACAGACAAGCCCAGCAATGAAAGTCACGGCTTACTGAAGACATTAACAGCTTAAACCTGGAACACCATAAACAAAACATGGTCACTTTCATCCTTTCGCACCTGTCTGGTGATGGTGGTGGTTTTTCTAAGAGGGTAGACTATTAGAAAAGTTTTGTGGTCTGGTAAATTTTGGGTCCATGGTTACACGGCTGATTTAAATCATATCCCCACTCTGGAATACCCTGATAACTTGAGAGCTAACTGGGTAACCACTAACACCACTGAATTTTCAAAGCTCAGACAGAAAAGTCAGCTGAAGTGGTTAATCACGGTGTTACAAGTAGACATTTAGTCCTGCTTCAATTCTTGCAGAGCTTAATCAACTCAAGGAACTAAATAAAAAGAGGAAGGCACTGAGGTAAGGGATTTTTTTTAAATGGGATTTTTTTAAAACCTCCTCTTTGATAACAGAAAGCTCAGGGCTTTCAGGGTGGGGAATTTCTAGGACCCTGCCGGGTAGTCGTGGGAGGCTTCCTTCTCAGCACTGGGACAAGGACCGGACACCCTCTCCATAACCGCCTGGGGGAGTAGTCACATGCTGGTTTTTCCCTCGAGTAGAGAAGAGGCAGGCTATTTTTCCACTTTTTAAGACAAAAACAAAATACAGAATGAATGAAACCACAATCTCTTCTCTAATAGGGAAAACATTTTTTCTTTTCTTTTCTTTTTTTTTTTTTTGAGACAGGGTCTCACTTGCTCTGTCAACCAGGCTGGAGTGCAGTGGTGCAATCTCGGCTCACTGCAGCCTTGACCTCCCAGGCTCAAGAGATCCTCCCACCTCAGCCCCCCAAGTATCTGGGACTTCAGGCGCACTCTACCACACTTGGCTAATGTTTATGCTTTTTGTAGAGATGGGGTTTTACCACATTGCCCAGGCTGATCTCAAACTCCTGGACTCAAGTGATCCTCCCGCCTCGACCTCCCGAAGTGCTGGGGTTACAGGCGTGAGCCACCATGCCTGGCAGGAAAAATATTTTTTCTCTTCCTCCTTTTTCACTTGACTTGGTTTTGGGCTAAACAAAGTTATGGTGCTTCCCCCACACCTAAGTAAGTTACTTCTATGCTGACACAGCGAATATTGGATATTCCACCCTCTTGAGAGAAAACAGTCAGCAGTTTTTTAAAAACCAAGTTTAAATGCATTCTTGCCAGGCTCATTTTTCTTTTCACATTGTCTTCCTTAATATTATCATCCCTAGTTACCCAGGTTCGGCTGACAACAAACAAAGCTGCAGTAAAACAGTTTTGATCTCAGCAATGGCAGAAGCCCTCCCTGCTGCTAGCTCTCCTTTGTGGGAGGTGGAGAAAAGAGAACATTGGTTTTCAGAGGCTGTGATCCCCCGCTCAGCTCCCACTCTACAGGGGATGGTAGAGACCCTGTGCCCCTCTCCTCTCCTTCCTGTGCTTCTCACCTGAGGTCCTGCAACCCAAAGCCAATGCAGTTGCCTGTGTATTCAGCAAATGCCTAGGATCATCATTCACATTTAGCAAAATGCTAATGAGGAACTAATTATAATTCTGTTGAAAACGACCAGGCCCTGAGATACTGTATTATTCACCCACTCACCCTCAGCTGTTTTTCAACTGTGGGGAAGAAAGGGAGGAGAGAGCTTCTTCCCCCAGCCTTGGCAGTTTAAGTAAAAGCCGTCTCCAGCCTTAGAAAAACAGAATTTGCAAAGGCACTTGGGTTTTAAGAGTTTGAGCTGGAAGATGAAACAATGCAGTGGGCCAGGAGCATGGCGGCTGGAGGAGGCTTTGGCTGGAAATCCATCCCACCTGCCTGAGGGTGCAGCTTGTGCAGAGGTGTTGCGGGATGGGCTGCCAGCAGCTTCTCCACACTGAGGCCCCCACCAACCTGCCCAGCTTTTGAGTGTCCGTGTGAGTGTCCAAAGAGTCTTGATACGGTTCTCTTCACAGTGGCCCAAGTTCACTCTAACCCCTTTAAGCTGGGCATTTGGAAAGGGAGGTTTGAAACCTCAACCAGCTGAACAGCTGGAGCAGGCTGATTTTCCCCTGGCGTAGAACCTTCTACAAGGCTCTTCCGTGAAGCCAAAGGCCGCACACCCCTGAGATAAGCTGGCATGGCAGTGAGTAGCATCTTTTGCTGAGCCCGTTTGTGTTCTGTCATCCACAGCGTCCAGGCTGCTGGTGCCACCCAGCCAGCTATCTGGGGAAGAAGTAGTCTGTATTGCTGATGTCATAAGGGCTCCGTGGGTCCCTGGCATCTGGTCGGTTGTGGCTCGAGGTATTGTCAGACCCCAGGCTGCTGGGGGACACCGGTGGGGAGATGAGAGGAACAAGCACTGGGGTGGGTCGAGGCCTCTCTGGGACCAGCTGCCCCAAAGAGTACGGCGGGTGCATGCTTGTCTTGCCTTCCTTCAGAGCCCGCAGCTTCCACGTCTTCTTGAACCTTCACACAAACACACAAAGACAAACCACACAGATGTTTAGCTTCCCCTGTGACAAGCCCACAGTGGAAAACACCAACAGCTGGCTGCCCTGGTGGCCTGGCACTCCCAGGTTTCAGCTCAAAGGAGCAATAACTATCAGCTGTCTTTTCGTTTTCTGTTCATTTGTTTGTTTTGAGACAGGGTCTTGCCCTGTTACCCAGGCTGGAGTGCAGTGGTGCAATCTCAGCCCACGGCAGCCTCAACCTCCTTGGGCTCAGGTGATTCTCCCACCTCAGCCTCCTGAGCAGCTGGGGCTACAGGTGTGTGCCACTACATCTGGCTGATTTTTGTATTTCTCATAGAGACAGGGTTTTGCCATGTTGCTCAGGCTGGTCTTGAATTCCTGGGCTCAAGCGATCCACCCGCCTCAGCCTCCCAAAGTGCTAGGATTACAGGTATGAGCCGGCACACTCGACCCGACTGTTTTTATCACCAGGGAGTTCACCATACTCTGAAGAGTTGGTGAGTTTCCAAAACACTCCCAAGGAAATAGATGTGTATTATTGGTCCAGTTTACAAGTGAGGAAACTGAGGCACTAAAAAGTCACTTAACAGTCCCTTAATTGTCCCATTCCAGAGGCTGTTCATTAGGTACACACCATCAGTCCCAAATCCATTTACTTGAAAAAGAGAAAAATAGGCCGGGCGCGGTGGCTCACGCCTGTAATCCCCACACATTGGGAGGCCGAGGTGGGCAGATCAACTGAGGTCAGGAGTTCAAGACCAGCCTGGCCAACGTGGTGAAACCCCGTCTCTACTAAAAATACAAAAATTAGCCAGGCTTAGTGGCAGGCACCTGTAATCCCAGCTACTTGGGAGGCTGAGGCAGGAGAATCGCTTGAGCCCGGGAGGCAGAGGTTGCAGTGAGCCGAGATCGTGCCATTGCACTTCAGCCTGGGCAACAAGAGCGAAACTCTGTCTCAAAAAAAAGAAAAGAAAAGAAAAAGAAAGTATTATTTTAGTAGGGAAAGAAAATGGGCCTCTCAGTCAAAGTAAGGCTGGCAGGAGGCAGATAATTTGCAACCGCCATGTAATAGCAGGAAAAGGGTCCCACTGCTCCCTCAACTGCCCTCCTGTTCCTCTTGCTCCTAATGTTGCCGACCTCCCCAGTTCTCCCTGTGCCTCTGGGTCCACTCCCACCATGCTGGTGAGTTCCCACAGACTCAACTGTGGGCACCACTGGCCACAATTTGACTCATCTGACAGGAAAGTCAATGCTACACAGGAAGGAGATAGACATCTCTCTGATCACAGCTTCGTTCACAGTGCTCCACTCTGGGCCCAAAGCCAGGGCTCAGTAACTGAGAAAAGTCACTTGACAGCTCAAAGAAAGATGAAATGGTGACATGGATCTTCAAAAGCACAGTCACGTCCCCTTCCTGAAGGGGCCCTTCAACTGTGCCAGGGTGGCCAGTGCCCCAAGCCTCAGCCCCTCCCTCTTGCTTCCCACTTTGTGACTGACATGCCTACTAACCCCAAAGTGGGAACAAGGTGGCCTCCCTCAGTTCCATGGAAGATCAGTTACTCCAGGAAGGGCTGGGAAAGAGGAGGGGAAACCAATGTCAAAAACAAGATTTGGGGATTTTCCTTGGGTTTCTTTTTATATCGACAGGTTATTCCTGTCCTTGTTATGATAAATAATTAATAGTTGGCTCCAAATCTGCCACTGGCTTTTAGCTTAGTATCCAAATGGAATAAACAATCTGCAGAATGTTATTTAGGGCTTCACCATGTGGACACCACACAGGAAGAGAGCCCAGCAGGCTGCTGACTGGAGCTATGCTGAGTCATTGAATGGAGTTCTCCTGTAGGAAAGGACTGAGGAGAGAGTCATTACACTTTGGATTTCAAAGAATTCAGACTCTCTGACCCAGGAATTCTACTTCTGGGAAAAGAAAGAACATAGCTATAAAAAAAAAAAACCTTTATGCACAAAGATGTTCAACACAGTGTTTTTTATAAAAGCAAAATAAGGCCAGGTGTGGTGGCTCACGCCTGTAATCCCAGCACTTTGGGAGGCCGAGGTGGGTGGATCACTTGAGGTCAGGAGTTCAAGACCAGCCTGGCCAATGTGGCAAAACCCTATCTCTACTAAAAAAGAATTAGCCAGGTGTCGTGGTGCATGCCTGTAATCCCAGCTACTTGGGAGGCTGAGGCTGGAGAATTGCTTGAACCCAGGAAGCAGAGGTTGCAGTGTGCTGAGATCGTGCCACTGCACTCCAGCCTGGGCGACAGAGTGATATGTCTAAATAAATAAATAAAATAAAAGCAAAATAACACCCAAATAATTGGTAATGTTTGGGTGCCACCAATTAGGAGTAATAGGAGGTTGATTAAGAGAAATTGGTATATCCACCTAATACTACAGCTAATGAAAGTGAGATTTATGGCCAGGCACGGTGGCTCACGCCTGTAATCCCAGCACTTTGGGAGGCCGAGGCGGGCAGATAACGAGGTCAGGAGTTCGAGACCAGCCTGACCAACATTGTGAAACCCTGTCTCTATTAAAAAATACAAAAATTAGCCGGGCATGGTAGCAGGCGCCTGTAATCCCAGCTACTCAGGAGACTGAGGCAGGAGAACTGCTTGAACCCAGGAGGCGGAGGCTGCAGTGAGCTGGGATCGCACCATTGCATTCCAGCCTGGGCAATAAGAGTGAAACTCCGTCTCAAAAAAAAAAAAAAAAAGTGAGATTTACAAAGAATTTGTACTAATGGGAAAGAATGCCTAGGTTATAGTGCTAAGTGTGAAAGGCAGGATGCAGAGCTGAGGATACAGAATAATCATGGCTGTGTAAAAACAAACAAGAAACTAGGCAGAGGAAAAAGACTCAGGAAATTTGTCTAAATATTAAGTGTTCTTGATCTGGGTGTTGATTGTGAAACCATCTCCACAGGGTTGACAAAAATTGCATGCTGGGTTCTGGACAGAAATATATTAATAGTTATAATGAAGCAGTAATCAGGCTGCACTTTGGCCCATTTCCTTATGGCAAAAAGTCACGTAGCCCTAGACACTGACCATCTGCATCCCTGTTGTTTCTGTAGATATGACTTCTGACACTAGCATCCTAAGACTTTTGTTTAAGGATCACTTAAGATGTTTTACAGACCCCGAATTCCAGCAACCAGTTTGAAGACCCTCACAGAGGAATGGGATTGGCATGAGAAGACAGCTTCTTCATCTCCTTGTCCCAGGACCTCACCCTACACCCTGCAACCAGTCAACCATCCCCACACTTTGGCCCAGTCCAACATTTTTACAACCCTAGCCCCAAATTCCTTGGGGAGATGGATTTGAGGTGTGGGCGGAGGATTACCTAGGTGCCAAGGCAAGACTGAAGGCACAAACTGTTTCAGTATAATACATAAAATAGTTAGAATAAGAATAGTCATAATACAAATTAGATATAGAGATGATCATGAACAATTATCAATCATTATTCTAAACATTATTAATCATTAGCTTTTAATATTACTCTTTGTTGCATTACTAATATAACCTAGGAATAACCGGCGGGTATAGGGTCAGGTGCTGAAGGGACATTGTGAGAAGTGACCTAGAAGGCAAGAGGTGAGCCCTCTGTCACGCCCGCATAAGGGCCGCTTGAGGGCTCCTTGGTCAAGCGGCAACGCCAGTGTCTGGGAAGGCACCTGTTACTTAGCAGACCACGAAAGGGAGTCTCCTTTCCTTGGAGGAGTCAGGGAACACTGTCCTCCACCAGCTTCTTGTGGGAGGCTGGATGTTATCTAGGCCTGCCTGCAGTCATCCGGAAGCCTAAACCCCTCCCTGCGGTGCTGTGCTTCAATGGTCACGTTCCTTGTCCACTTTCATGCTCCTCCCGCACTCCTGCTTCCTCTTTGAAGTGCATAGTAGATAGCGGTAGAAGAAATAGTGAAAGTCTGAAAAGTCTTTGATCTTTCTTATAAGTGCAGAGAAGAAAACGCTGACATATGCTGCCTTCTCTCTGCTTCAGCTACCTAAAAGGGAAGGGCCGCCTATCCTGTAATCACATGACTTGCTTCACCTTGTCAATCACTTAGAAGATTTACCCTCCTTACCCTGCCCCCTTGTCTTGTATGCAGTAAATATCAGCGAGCCCAGACATTCGAGGCCACTACCGGTCTCCGCATCTTGATAGTAGTGGTCCCCCAGGCCCAGGTGCTTTCTCTTCATCTCTTTGTCTTATGTCTTTATTTATTACAATCTCTCATCTCCGCACACAGGGAGAACACTTGCTAAGCTCCGTACGGCTAGACCCTACAGAGGTTTCCTCCCATCTCCTCCTTAGATGACCCTCTGATTAAACCTCTTTCTCTGCTGCAACCTGGTGTCTTGGCATCTTGACTTGCCACGTGCATCTGATTATAATTATAATGACATGGGTGTGTACACTTCATGGCGCTGTACACATGATGTGGGAACTTTTCTGTATGTTTGTTAGACTTCAGTTACATTTACATTTTGAAAATTAACAGTGGTTCTCTTTGGATGACATATATTTTTTTCCATTTGTCATTGTTTAGCAAATCTCCGGTAATAATCACATATCACATACATATGTATGTGTGTATGTATGTATTTTTTAAGTCCCTATTGACCTAATATGGAAGCAATCTGTGTCCTCAGTTTTTTTTCAAAGTAACTGAATGGGTAGCAAAGAAAGGTGAGCTTTCCTTTTGAAATATTCTAAGGAGAGTATGAATTCTTTTCTGAAAATCACTGAACTCAAAGAGGACTTTGAAACCAGCCAACCTGAGGGTGTCCAGAGCTGGCCTGGATGGGTGTGAGCAGGGCCTGGGGGCTGGAGAGGACACGGGGCGAGCAGAAAGAAGAAGCAGATGAGCTCTCTGCTGCCTCCTTTTGCACCTTGACCTCCACCTTTTATCTATTTTACATATTTGGGCTTCAAAAGGTTTTGTTTAAAGAAAAGATTCTGTAGCTAAAAGAAGTTTTTTAAAATGCTCAAAACTCTCACTCTTTTTTAGAAAGATATGTAGAAACCAAGGTGCCACCCCTTTTACCCCAAAGGCCACAGACAGTGCCCACTGCACCCAGCCACCTCCATGGCCCAGAACACCATGAAAGGCCCTCTGCCCGTCCCCCAGCTGTGGAGGTAGCAGAAGCTCTGATTTTAAAATACCGGAATGATACACTACATTCAAAACAAAATGATGTTTAAGTCATAGGCATACACATAGGAAGTCCTCACTTAATGATGTAAGTTCATTCTAGATAAATATGCAGAAAAATAATTCTCTACTAGGAGAATTCTATTTTCCCAGTGCCTGATAACCTAAAATACAGAGAATCAGTGGGGGACAGGGAATAGGGTGGGAGGAATTGGCCCCTGTAAGATGGCAAGCCTTTTCGATAGCATATTTAAATTTTAAAAAATCATCTATGATTCAGAAAAAAAGAATGAGTAATAAAAAACAAAGAAAAAATTCACTGATATTGCTGGAAAAATATTTAGGGCCATACAAAAAAATATAATACAGACTGGCAGGATGAAGTCAACCTTCACCTACTGTAAATGTGGCCATCCCACGGTAACCATAGTTCAGCCATTTTGGCAGCCGAGAGCCCCACGGTATTTCTAAGTTTATACTCTTTGCTAGACAGAGGGGATTTGGGGAAAAGAAGGCTTCTTCATCACTTGAAATAATTGGCCTCTTTCCAAACAAATTTGCCTTATACAGAAGAAAATGGAAACTCACTAGGCTAGGAAATAAATTCCTGGCATGTTCTCAGCACAGGGCACTGGCCCTGTCTGTGCCTGCAGGGACTCTGGTTGTTGAGCAACCAGCCAGTGTCCAAGCATCATCAGCAGAATAGCAAACCAGGTCTGTTACCAACCTAATACTCCTGTATTAGCCGTTACAACACACCAAGATGGTGCTGCATGTTAAGGGCCAGTGGTGGGCCGATGGGACCAGCTGGGCCCAGCTCTTAGCCAATAGCAGGCAGGGACCATAGGCAGGGACTCTCAGGGCGTGTGTTCCACTCCTGGCTCTTGCTTGTCCTTGGGCAAGTCATTTTACCTTTGGGGGCTGTTTCCTCATTTATAAAATGAAAGAGTTTGACTAGATGACCCCTAAGGCCCTATAGAAATAGCAGGAGTTTTTGGTTTGATTCTTGGCCTTCTTTTTCTTCTTCATCTTTTTTTTTTTTTTGAGATGGAGTCTCCTTCTGTTGCCCAGGCTGGAGTGCCAGTGGCGCGATCTCGGCTCACTGCAACCTGTGCCTCCTGGGTTCAAGCGATTCTCCTACCTCAGCCTCCCAAGTAGCTGGGATTACAGGTGCACAGCACCATGCCCAGCTAATTTTTCTATTTTTAGTAGAGACAGGGTTTCTCTACATTGGCCAGGCTGGTCTCGAAAGCCTGACCTCAGGTGATCCACTCGCCTTGGCCTCCCAAAGTGCTGGGATTACAGGCGTGAGCCACCGCGCCCGGCCTATTCTTACTAGCTGTTATCACACCATCTCTTTTAGCTTCAGTTTCCTCCCCTGTCAAATGGACATCATATCTACTCTACTCTATAGGGCCTGTGGTGGGTTATGAGAAAAGTCTGTTGAAGCCCTAATGTAGACACAGAGCCAGAACACAGCAGGATATACCTAGGGTGAGGCAAGGAATCCTTTGGTAGGCAGGAGGTAGACCCGTGGATGCTGACATGGCCCCTCACTGGCCAAAAAATATAACAGGCTTTGTGTCCTCCAAGGAGCTACCTCCACTCATTAAGAATCTCATCTTCCACACACCCTTTAGACGGCTTGTTCTCTACTTCATTGAAAAAGCAAAGTGAAGGCCGGGCACGGTGGCTCACGCCTGTAATCCCAGCACTTTGGGAGGCCAAGGCACGTGGATCACGAGGCCAGGAGATCGAGCCCATCCTGGCTAACACAGTGAAACCCTGTCTCTACCAAAAAAAATACAAAAAATTAGCCAGGCGTGGTGGCGGGTGCCTGTAGTCCCACCTACTCGGGAGGCTGAGGCAGGAGAATGGCGTGAACCCGGGAGGCAGAGGTTGCAGTGAGCCGAGATTGCGCCACTGCACTCCAGCCTGGGCGACAAAACAAGACTCCGTCTCAAAAAAAAAAAAAAAAAGAAAAAAAGAAAAAGAAAAGTGAAAACAACCCTGAACCCAATTTGAGTAGTCATCTTGCTAATCTTTCAACCCACACCACACTCGATAGTCAAGCTAGATCAGGGCTACTGGCAGGGTCTGATGAGCTAATGTGTAGAAAGCTCTCTACAAGTAGAAAGAAGGACAGAGTGCAATGTCTCCTCCACTTGTAGATCAGCACGATTAACTGCTGCCCAGAAGACCCAGCCTGACTTCTTTTAGGGTTTCAGCTTATGAAAAGCAGCCAGTTCCTGCAGTAAAATTGTGAATACCGAAAAATTTCATTATTGCTTGTTCATTGAAGGCACTGTTGGCTGACTTTTCTGCAAACTTGGAAATGAATGACAAAACCAATGACCAAATGGAACGAAGATGATTGGGATGAAATGGGCATGATGAGACAGCAGCCAGGGTGCAATTCAGCCTGAATGAGTATTTCCTAACCATGGCTGGAAAAGAACACTAGGGCAGAGCATTTAAAGGTGACCTTTAAGTTCCTGGATTGATACATGGAATATTCCTAAGGAGGTCCTGCGTGGGCGCCTTGGATTTAACTGCGTGGTGCTTCTCAAATGTTACTTTCTTTTTTCTTTTCATTTTTTTTTTTTTTTTTTTTTTTTTTTTTTGAGACGGAGTCTTGCTCTGTAGCCCAGGCTGGAGTGCACTGGCACAATCTTGGCTCACCGCAACCTCTGCCTTCTGGGTTCAAGTGATTCTCCTGCCTCAGCTTCCTGAGTAACTGAGATTACAGGCATGTGCCACTATGCCCAGCTAATTTTTGTGTTTTTAGTAGAGACGGAGTTTCACCATATTGGTCAGGCTGGTCTTGAACTCCTGACATGAGGTGATCCACA
The DNA here is from genome assembly GCF_009828535.3 of Hylobates moloch. Classification (NCBI taxonomy): domain Eukaryota; kingdom Metazoa; phylum Chordata; class Mammalia; order Primates; family Hylobatidae; genus Hylobates; species Hylobates moloch. Next base: position 100,840,351 of record NW_026652280.1, read on the forward strand.
CGCCTTGGCCTCCCAAAGTGTTGGGATTACAGGCGTGAGGTACCATGAATACCTTCACATGGTATTTTCATCATTTGAGTATGTGGTTCTCGGAAGGGCGGAAAGGTCATATTCATATTGTAATTCCAGCACCTACTGTGTTTCTTCAGTGTCTAATGCACACTCCCTCCCTCTGGTTCTTACAACACCAGAATCTCATGGTTCCTCTCAGCCTCTTTCCCAGCACTTCCTTCTCTACAGAACTTTTCACCTTGGATCCCCACAGGGTTCAGCCCTATCCCCAACCCCCACCCAATGACTCTTATTGCCATCTACATGCTGGTGACGATCTGTGTTGTCTGCCAAGCATGTCCACTTGAGGTTCTTGGGGCATCTCAAACTCAGTGGGTCCCAAAGCGGAATCACCACTTTTCACTGAGACTTGTCTATCCTCAGGTGTTTCCAGTCTTAGTGAATGACAGTACCATCTGCCGAACTGCTGAAGCCACACACGGGAGGATCATCCTGGACTCCTCCCTCTCCTTCATCCTTCTCATCTAATCTGTTGTCAAGCCTTGTCAATTCTACCTCTAAAATATATCTTGAGGCCAGGTGCAGTGGCTCACGCCTGTAATCCCAGCACTTTGGGAGGTGGAGGCAGGTGGATCACCTGAGGTCAGGAGATCAAGACCAGCCTCGCCAACATGACGAAATCCCATTTCTGCTGAAAATACAAAAAATTAGCCAGGCATAGTGACATTCACCTGCAAGCCCAGCTACTCAGGAGGCTGAGGCACAAGAATTGCTTGAACCCAGGAGGCTGAGGTTGCAGTGAGCTGAGATTGCACCACTGCACTCCAGTCTGGGCAACAAAAGCAAAACTCCATCTCAAAAAAAAAAAAAAATCTATTCATGGCTCTCCAACCCATTGCCACCATCCTAAAACAGTTTATTATTACCTCTTGCCCAGACCCTGGGCTACTGCAACCATTTTCACTCACCCCATCCAGTCTCCAAACTGCATTGAGAGTGACTTTTTGGTTTTCTTTGTTTGAGATGAGTCTCATTCTGTCACCCAGGCTGGATTGCAGTGGCGCAGTCTCGGCTCACTGCAACCTCCGCTTCCCGGGTTCAAGTGATTCTCCTGCCTCAGTCTCCCGAGTAGCTGGGATTACAGGCACGCACTACCATGCCCAGCAAATTTTTATATTTTTAGTAGAGACAGGGGTTTATCATTTTGGCCAGGCTGGTCTCGAACTCCTGACCTCAGGTGATCCACCTGCCTCGGCCTCCCAAAGTGATGGAATTACAGGCGTGAGCCACAGCGCCTGGCCCAGGTTCTTCTTAAAACTCCAACAGGCTGGGCACGGTGGCTCACGCCTGTAATCCTAGCACTTTGGGAGGCCAAGGCGGGCGGATCACAAGGTCAGGAGATCGAGACCATCCTGGCTGACACGGTGAAACCCTGTCTCTACTAAAAATACAAAATATTAGCCAGGCGTGGTGGCGGGCGCCTGCGGTCCCAGCTACTCGGGAAGCTGAGGCAGGAGAATGTTGTGAACCCAGGAGGTGGAGGTTGCAGTGAGCTGAGATCACGCCACTGCACTCCAGCCTAGGCGACAGAGCAAGACTCCATCTCAAAAAAAAAAAAAAAAAAAAGAAAGAAAAAGAAAATGAAAAAAAACTCCAACAGATACTCATTAGCCTTAAGAGAAGGCCTAAAATCCTCCCACCTCTTTCAAGGCCTTTTATGACCTGGTGCCAGCCTACCTCTCCACTCTTCCCACCTCATATTGCCCCAACCGTGCTGCCCCCCTGCCACAGACATGTGCATGAACACACTGTCAACCATATTACATCCTGGGCTTCTCTCCTAAGAACCCTCTTTGGGCTGGGCGTGGTAGCTCACACCTGTAATCCCAACACGTTGGGAGGCCAAGGTAGGTGGATCACTTGAGCCTGGGAGTTTGAGACCAGCCTGGGCAACATGAAACCTCATCTCTACAAAAAATAGAAAAATTAGCTAGGCAGGGTGGTGTGCACCTGCAGTCCCAGCTATTCCAGAGGCTGAGGTGGGAGGATCACTTGAACCTAGGAGGCAGAGGTTGTCCTGTGAGGCGAGATTGCACCACAGCACTCCAGCCTGGGTGACAGAGTGAGATGCTGACTCAAAAGAAGAACGCTCTTCTTTCTCAGACCAATTCCTCTTCCTCCTTAATGCCAGGTCAGTTCTCCACACCATGGCATGCCTTTTGTAGCTCTTACCACAGCAGTGATTACCTCTTCGTGTCTGGCTTCTTCCTGAGACTGTATCTGTCCTGCCCAGCATTGTCTCCTGCAGCACCTAAAACAGGGCTTGGCATAATAGTAGCTGCTGTGTGTGTTGTGGTGTGTGCATTCATTTGATGAATGGATAAATGAATGAATAAATGCACTGTAAATTTCAGAATGGGCAAGGAAAGCTAGATAAGAAATATGAGAACACCACAGGGCCATCCCCCAGGACCCATCTCACCTCAGAACAATGGCAATGCAGAGGAGCGTTCCAAAGGCCAGGCTCCCTCCAGCAACCAGGAATGTGGGCAGTGGTACCGAAGAAGAATCTTGCACTAGGTTAAAAAAAAAAATGAAGATAGAAGAGAAAGAGGAGAATATGGAGAAAAAGGAACAGGAGGAGGAGAAGAAAACCACGTAGCTGGTGCTGTCAAAAGCCTCAAAGGAACCTTCCCCTCCAACCCCCCTCCCAGAAATGAAACAGCTCTGCCAACCAACAGGCCATTTGACAAGCTTAACTGTTTTTTTTGTTTGTTTCTTTTTTTTTTTTTTTTTTGAGACGGAGTCTCGCTCTGTCGCCCAGGCTGGAGTGCAGTGGCGCAATCTCAGCTCACTGCAAGCTCCGCCTCCCGGGTTCATGCCATTCTCCTGCCTCAGCCTCTCCGAGTAGCTGGGACTACGGGCGCCCGCCACCACGCCCGGCTAATTTTTTTTTGTATTTTTAGTAGAGACGGGGTTTCACCATGGTCTCGATCTCCTGACCTTGTGATCCGCCCGCCTCAGCCTCCCAGAGTGCTGGGATTACAAGCGTGAGCCACCGCGCCCCGCCTTGTTTGTTTGTTTCTTAACAAAGCCCACTCTAGATTCCAGGATTCCACCACTTGGCAAGAGAGACACCTCAGGCTCAGGGTTTCTGAGCGCCTGTGGCTAGCCACGGACTCCTACTCACTTTCAGAGTGGCTTTTCTGGTGGCATTCCACCTGCCCCCACAAGGCACAAATAGGATACAATAAACGGAAGGCTTTGGGGACCTCCTTGATGGCAGTTCCTTTGAGGACAATGTCAGAGAGGACTGGATGCTTTAAATCAAGTATTTGGAAGCAGTTTTCTCCATGGGGGTGTCATCTCTTGCCTGGCCCTGCATTTGGTACTCAAGCCCCAGCCATATGAACTTCATTCAGTTCTCCAACAAGCCATGATCTTTTTCCTCCAGGGCTCTCCACACACGTTCCCTCTTCTCTCCTGTCTGCTTTCTCTACCTTTGCTGCACCCTTTTGCTGTCTAGTCCTTACTTGGCCTTTGGATCTCAGATGAGGTGATGTCACTTCTTTGAGAATTGACCCCACTCCAAGCTGACCAAGTGCCCCTCCCAGTATTTCTCCATTTCCACCTCTAGACTGAGTTCCCTGAAGGCAGGGACCACATGTGTTTTTTTCACTGTAACACTGCCAGCTGCTTACACAGTGCCGAATACAAAGTAGGATCCCCAAAATATTTCTTTGAATGAAGGAAAGAACAATCTAGCTTTGCAAGCAGCCACGTCTTCCCACAGAAAGGATCTTCCTACCACTGCCAGAGTCCCTGGACTGGACAGAGGGCACATCTAAACAAAACCATCTCCTTCTGCTGGGAATGCAGTCATAATTGTATGGACCCAGCATTCAGGCTCTTCTACCCAAAATGCAATCCACTGCTGATGAAGAGGCTGCCTGCCAGCCATCACTTCAGATGCCTACTGGAGTCAGGCAGTGCAGCGAGCCCAGACTGGTGAGTGGGCACTGGCTGCAAAGACAAGTTTCTCTGAGCATGTCCCATGTCTCTTGAGAGATGCAACTGTGTAATGAAAGCAGTATGCTTGGCTTGCTCATTTATTAATATTTCATCATCTTTTATATTTGTTCCTTCTTTTTTTTGAAATGGAGTCTCGCTCTTGTCACCCAGGCTGGAGTACAGTGGTGTGATCTCCGCTCACTGCAGCCTCCGCCTCCCGGGTTCAAGCAATTCTCCTACCTCAGCCTCCCAAGTACCTGGGACAACAGGCACACGCCACCACGCCCGGCTAATTTTTGTATTTTTTGTAGAGATGAGGTTTTGCCATGTTGCCCAAGCTGGTCTCCAACTCCTTACCTTAGGTGATCCGCCCACCTCGGCCTCCCAAAGTGCTGGGATTACAGGCATGAGCCACGGCACCCGGCCATATATTTGTTCCTTCTTTCATCCAACAAATATTCTTTGAGTGCCTATCATGTGTCTAAATGGATCTTACATCCAATCAAGGGAGACAGACAAATGAATTTTTTTTTTTGAGACGGAGTCGCTCAATGGCGCTCACCGCAACCTCCACCTCTCAGGTTCACATTATTCTCCTACCTCAGCCTCCTGAGGAGCTGGGACTACAGGCATCCGCCACCACACTCGGCTAATTTTTTGTAGTTTTAGTAAAGATGGGGTTTCACCGTGTTAGCCAGGATGGTCTCAATCTCCTGACCTCGTGATCCGCCCGCCTCAGCTCCCAAAGTGCTGGGATTACAGGCGTGAGCCACCGCGCCCGGCCAAACAAATGTTTTTTTAAAAAATTATCTGGAAAAGCCTCCCGGAGAAGGGTGCATGTGAGCAGAGACTTGAGTGATAGGAAGGAGCTGGCCAAGTGGATGTCAGAGGAAGCCTGTCCAGGCAGAGCACACAGCAAGTGCAAAGGCCCTGAGGTAGAGCAGTGTGGAGGAGCAAGGAGGGCAGTGTGGCTGGGGCAGAGCGAGGAAAGGGAGAATGGGGAGGCAACGTCTAAAGATAGGGGACCACATGGCTTCACGGGGACTCCCCGTAGAAACTGGGGACTTTGTCAAGACTTTGACTTTTACTCTGGTGGAGATGGTACTGAGCCAGAGAGAGCTTGGATTTGTGTTTTAAGGGATACTCTAAGTGCTGCTTGGAAAAGAGTTGGTTAGGGGTTAAGACTAGAAGTTGGTAGACCAGTTGGCAGCCCAGGAAGCCCTGCTGGATGAGAGGTGGCAGGGGCTGGACTGGGTGTTGGCACTGGAGATGGTGAGGAGTGGTCAACTCCTAGATATGTCTCAAAGCGCAAGCACAACGCTTGCTGAGGGACTGGACACAGGATGAGGAGTAGGGAGGAAACGTGCCCGATCCCCCGCACCTGAGCAAATGCGGTACCAGTTACTGAGATAGGGAAGATGGAGAAGAACAGATCTGGGTTGAAGAGGTGGGGAGGCGTCAGGTGTTCTCTTTTAGACATGTTAAATTTGAGAATGCTGGCGGGCACGGTGGCTCACACCTGTAATCCCAGCACTTTGGGAGACCGAGGCAGGCAGATCACCTGAGGTCGGGAGTTCGAGTCCAGCCTGACTAACATGGAGAAACCCCATTTCTACTAAAAATACAAAATTAGCCAGGCGTGGTGGCGCATGCCTGTAATCTCAGCTACTCGGGAGACTGAGGCAGGAGAATCGCTTGACGAGACTCTGTCTCAAAAAAAAAAAAAAATCATCAGTGAGGGTGGACGAAGAGGACTGGAGGGTCTCCTCCTCCATAGCAGCTTTTGTTTTTGTTGTTGTTGTTGTTTTGTTTTTTTTACATGGAGTCTCACTCTGTGGCCCAGGCTAGAGTGCAGTGGCTGGATCTCAGCTCACTGCAACCTCCGCCTCCCGGGTTCAAGCGATTCTCTTGCCTCAGCCTCCCAAGTAGCTGGGATTATAGGCACCTGCCATCACGCCCGGCTAATTTTTGCATTTTTAGTAGAGATGGGGTTTCATCATGTTGGCCAGGCTAGTCTTGAACTCCTGACCTCAGGTGATTCTCCTGCCTCGGCCTCCCAAAGTGCTGGGATTACAGTAGCGTAAGCCACTGCGCCAGGCCCACAGCAACCTTTGAACACCCAGCCTCTTGCATCCCACCCATACCATTCAAAGCCCATTTCAAATGGCACCGCCTCCATGAGCTTTCTGTGACTGCTCAGCTTGATACACTCTCTCAATCTCTAAATTCCACTTTGCTTTATCTGTGCCTCCCTTTTGGCCCATCTCACATTCTGGTCTTTGTCACAGCTACCAGTTTACTCTTTGTCAGAGCCTGGACTGTAGCCTCCTTGAGAACAGGGATGGCTCTAATCCTCTCGGAGTCCCCAACCGTGCAGAGCTCAGCCCCAGGTATTTAGCAGGTCCTCCACAGGTGCACTGCACCATGGTAGGGCTTTGCACCTGGGCTGTTGTAGCAGAGGCAGCCAGCATCAGGTGCAGGCAGGAATCCACCTAGGGATGGGGAATGAGGGCAAGGACTGCCTCACAAAGCCCAAGAGTCATCAGCTGGAGCCGCTCAACTACTGAACCTCTGGAGTCTGGATTCCGTAAGTCCCACATACCTAGTCAAACACAGGACTTGTGATCTTTCTTGATTCGAATACTGGTAAGCTTTCCTGGTCTTGCAGGGATAGGGAATTAAAAGCATTGAAATCAAGGGCTCCCAAAATAAAGATTTCCCTCAACAGGTATTCCATTTCAGACTCCAATAATCTTGTTTGCAGCACATTCATTTGTATTGTGGGCCAATTGTGAAATATCTCACTGATTTGTCCCACTTTTTTTACGATCTCCTCATTATATCTTAGCTAACAATATCAAAGTTCAACACATAAAGTAATAAAAGAACATTTCTGGCCAGGCACAGTGGCTCATGCCTGTAATCTCAGCACTTTGGGAGGCTGAGGTGGGTGGATCACAACGTCAGGAATTCAAGACCAGACTGGCCAACAGAGTGAAACCCTGTCTCTACTAAAAATACAAAAATTAGCTGGGCATGGTGGCATGCGCCTGTAATCCCAACTACCTGGGAGGCTGAGGCAGGAGAATCGCTTGAACTTGGGAGACGGAGGTTGTGGTGAGCCGAGATTGTGCCACGGCACTCCAGCCTGGGCAACCGAGCAAGACTCTGTCTCCAACAACAACAAAAAAAAACAAAAAAACATTTCTGCGATTGATCTGTGATTGATCCTCCGACGACATGTCCAAATAAGAAAGAACTTTCTGCAGAGACAAATCTTCTGTTCCTCAGACCCTGGGAATATGAAAATACCCAGTCCTTACCTGGGAGGCTTGTCGCATTTGCAGAATCTCTGAAGAGAATATTATCGTCATCTTTATTAGTAGTAAGTGCCTAAAAGAGACATTCCTCACCATCAGCCTGTTTCTGCAGATTGCACCATCATTCAGAACCAGTTCAGGAGTTACCTCCTCCTCAGAGCCCTCCCTGATTCACCCAAAGCATTCCTTTCTCCATTTCATTCATAACAGTGGAAAAATCAATAATACTATTATTTGCATTTTTTCTATCCACACCATGCCTGCTAAAGGTGGGGCTTTCTTTCCACCTGCCTCTCCACCAAAAGCTTAAGGGCACGGCACCCTGCACAGAGAAGATGCTCAGTGGATACACTGAAGCAGCTGTTGTCCTTACAGGTCCGATGCAAGGATGCAGGTACTACCGTGACTGGAATCCTGGTTCCACCACTTACGAGCTATGTCACCTTGGACAGACTTTTTATTTTTTTGTTTTTTTTGTGAAATGGAGTTTCACTCTTGTCACCCAAGCTGGAGTGCAATGGCATGATCTCAGCTCACTGCAACCTCCGCCTCCCAGGTTCAAGCGATTTTCCTGCCTCAGCCTATCAAATAGCTGGGATTACAGGCATGCACCACCACACCCGGCTAATTTTGTATTTTCAGTAGAGACAGGGTTTCTCCATGTTGGTCAGGCTGGTCTTGAACTCCCAACCTCAGGTGATCTGCCTGCCTTGGCCTCCCAAAGTGCTGGGATTACAGGTGTGAGCCCTGGCCTCAGACTTCTTAACCCGTGTTAAGAAGCCCTTACAAGCACTCCCTTGTAATGTTAACATAAGGAGCCAATGAAACAGCAAATGCAAGGCTCACAGTTTAGCAGGATGTGGCCAGTCCTCAGTCGGTGTCAGTTTCCCCAGAACCCGTGTTGGGAGCACTCTAGCCCCATGGGTATGGGCTTCACCTGCAGCTGTTCCTACATGGAACACAGATAAGGGTCAAGAGCCCCAGGCTCCTTCCCTGTGCTGCACAGCTCCAGAAGTGGCTATGCCTCCCAGCTTAGCATTTAGGGAATTAAGGGCCACAGGAGGAGATACAGTTGGATAGGAAATTGGATTACTCAAGGAATTTGTTAAGCAGCTTCAGAGGTAATCCTCTTCCCAGCAAATTATGACACCAGGAGTCCACAGGGGAAGGACACAGATAAACAGAATCCAATCTCAAGCTAAGCCGTTAGCGGTGTCCAAAAAGCTCAGAGATGAAATAGCAGCCGCTAGACGCAGAGCAGTTCTGCATGCCAGGCCAGCGCTGCTCCACTCCTTACAGTCCTGGGACAAGATAATTTCTATGATTCCCTTTCACAGAGGCTTGAAAAGCGCAGGTAACTCACCACAACCACATTTCTACTAAGTGACAGAGCTGGGATTTAAGCCAAATTCGGTCTGGCATCAGCCCACACTCCTAACCACGAGGTGCTGCAGCCCTGACCCTTTTACAAGAACAGGAGCTCACCTGCGTGGGGGCGGACACCTCGTTCTCAGCTGGAGGACTCCTGGATTCTGCAGACAGAAGAAAGGCTCGTTATTAGTGATTCATGGGCCCTGGAGTCCTGTCTCAGGGGCTTCAGCATCAGAAAAAAAAAGTTCATCTCAATGTTATTTAAAAGAACAGCATGGGCTGGGTGCGGTGGCTCACACCTGTCATCCCAGCACTTTGGGAGGCTGGGCAGATCACCTGAGGTTGGGAGTTCGAGACCAGCCTGACCAACATGGAGAAACCCCGTCTCTACTAAAAATACAAAATTAGCCGGGTGTGCTGGCGCATGCCTGTAATCCCAGCTACTCAGGAGGCTGAGGCAGGAGAATCATTTGAACCCGGGAGGCAGAGGTTGCAGTGAGCCGAGATCATGCCATTGCACTCCAGCATGGGCAACAAGAGTGAAACTCCATCTCAAAAAAAACAAAAACAAAAACAGCTTGCTGGAAATAACCAAATATCCAACCATAAGGGACTAGCTATAGAAATTATGACATAACTACATAATGCAGAAACTTTTAAAATTTATTTTTATATATATATATATATATTTTTTTTTTTTTTCGAGATGGAGTTTCACTCTTTTGCCCAGGCTGGAGTGAAGTGGCACAATCTCGGCTCACTGCAACCTCCACCCACTGGGTTCAAGCGATTCTTCTGCCTCAGCCTCCCAAGTAGTTGGGATTATAGGTGCCCGCCACCACACCCAGCTAATTTTTGTATTTTTAGTAGAGACAGGGTTTCACCATATTGGCCAGGCTGGTCTCGAATTCCTGACCTCAGGTGATCTATCTGCTTTGGCCTCCCAAAGTGCTAGGATTACAGGCATGAGCTACAGTGCCTGGCCAATTATTATATATTTTTTTAGACAGGGTCTCGCTCCGTCACCAGGCTAGAGTGCAGTGGCATGACGATGGCTCACTGTAGCTTTAACTTCTGGGCTTCAGTGATCCTCCCATCTCAGCTTCCCAAGTATCTGGGACTACGGGCGTGTGCCACCATGTCTGGCCAAAAATATTTTAGAAAAACATTGAAGACATGACATAATGCTGTATGAAGAATGCAAGACAAGAAAAATTCTATGTATTTTGATTCAAACTTTCTATAGAAATATATTTTTATGATTATTTATCATGTAATACAGTATATATCATAATACTATATATTTGCACACAGAAAGAAGAAAATGGAAAGATACACATCACCAGAGATAAGCACTATTTCAATTTCCTTCTATACACCTTTTTGCAATAAAAAATATATAACAAACAAACATTCATCTGCCTGTATGGGTTTAGTACACATTGCAGCAGCAGGGATGTGGACCAGGCACCCTCACGGCTCCCTCCCCCTCCACGGGAACAGTGTTTCTGCGGAAACCCCAAGGCAAGAGGAGGCTAAGTATCCAAGCGAAAGCCTGGGCCTTAACCGTAACAGGCAGTGAGTGGAATGCTCTGGATTTCAAAATATTTTCTTGTCAGCTCATCATTTTTCCATCAAGAATTCTAAAATTCCACAGAATGGTTTACACAAAAATCACAAGCCTCGCTGGGCCAGGAGTAAGAAGGACTAGCAAGGAGGTGGGGAGAGGGTGACCCTGCTTCTGCGTCGGGGAGGGTTTCCAGAATTCCTGGAGTATGCCGTCACCAGTAAGGGGGAAACCACACACCAGCAGCAATAGAGGAGGTATAAGAATGCATCCACTCTTCCCATTGTACAGAGGGGAAACAGAGGCCCAGAGAGGGAAAGCGACTTGTTCAAGGCCGCACAGCAAGTGCGACCTGAATTGAACCTAGAATTCATGGGAGGGACCCAGTTTCTTATTCCTTTGTGTTCTTCCCAGCCCAGCAGAGAACAGTTACACACTCATAGCCCAGGGTATCTAAAGGATGACCTGAGGGCATGGAGGCGCTAGAATGAAAGCTAAAATCAGAAGACAAAGAAGACGGGGGCAGGCTGGACTCACACCTGTAATCCCAGCACTTTGGGAGACTGAGGCTGGAGAATCCCATGAGGCCAGGAGTTTGAGACCAGCCTGGGTAACATAGTGAGACCTCGTCTCTAAAAAAAAGAAGAAGAAGAAAACAAGAAGAAGATGGGGCAGCCCTAAATAGAAAATATGGCTGCCCATGGATGCTCATGCAGTTCAGCAGTTTTCCAAACCCAGCCAGAGTCAGCTTTGTCTGGAGCCTTGAAGGCTCCACCTTGCTTGTTGCCTCAGAACCATGGAAATGGGACTCAGTCATTAGGGCTTTTTTTTTTTTGAGACCAAGTCTCGCTCTGTCGCACGGGCTGGAGTGCAGTGGCGCGATCTCAGCTCACTGCAAGCTCCGCCTCCTGGGTTCGAGCCATTCTCCTGCCTCAGCCTCCCGAGTAGCTGGGACTACAGGCGCCCGCCACCGAACCCGGCTAATTTTTTGTATTTTTAGTAGAGATGGGGTTTCACCGTGTTAGCCAGGATGGTCTCGATCTCCTGACCTGGTGATCCGCCCGCCTCAGCCTCCCAAAGTGCTGGGATTACAGGTGTGAGCCTCCGCGCCCAGCTGTCATTAGGGTTTTTTAAAGGCTCCCCATACTATACTCAAGACAGATGCTTCAGGAAGAAAGTTTCTACCCTCAGTCCTGACCCCCAACACAGCCTATGGCCCAGAGAATGCCCAGTAACCTCTGGCGGCTCAGGTTTCTGGGGTTAAATTGGGAATGAACCACAAAAGCCACAGGAAGAGGGGAGGAGAGACCGTGGGACCCACAGGCTCAGCAGTGCCAGGCAGCTCCTCCATGCTGAGCAAAGGGACCCTACTTCACACCTTTCCTCGCAGCCTTTAAACCACCCAACAGACAGCTCATCACTGCTCCTCTATTCATGTAGAAACAAATAAATAAACCTCACTGAGGAGCCTCCTGAGGAGAAATGACTCACCTCCAGCTGGGTCCCAAATGCCAGCCGGGATGGTCTGTGGAGAGAAGCCTAGTGGAGACAAGTAGAGAAAAGGCTGTGTGTACATCTCCACAGTGTCTGGGTGCCAAAAGCGCCCCTCATTTTGAGGTTTCACCCTTCCTCATTTCGGGGGGGCGGGTGTGGGGGGCAGTTAAGGCAGTCTTTTTGTTGTTAAGACAGGGTCTCGATCTGTTGCCCAGGATGGAGTGCAGTAGTGCAATCATAGCTCATTGCAGCCTCCAACTGCTGGGCTCAGGTGATCCTTCCACCTCAGCCTCCCACTTAGCTAGGACTACAGGTATGCACTGCTATGCCCGACTAATTTTTTTTTAACTTTTTTTTTGTAAAGACAGGGTCTCCTTAGGCTGGTCTCTATGTCCTGGGCTCAGGCAATCCTCCCCCGTCAACTTCGTAAAGTGCTGGGATTATAGGTCTGAGCCACCATACCTGACCAAGCATCCTTTCTTTTATGAAATTATGGTGATGGTAAATGCTAATAGCTATTTATCACTTACTTGTTACATTTTATGTCCTTACCTAGCAAAATTAAAAGCTGGCAAATAGCCGGGCACGGTGGCTCATGCCTGTAATCCCAGCACTTTGGGAGGCCGAGGTGGGTGGATCACCTGAGGTCAAGAGTTAAGACCAGCCTGACCAACATGGAGAAACCCCGTCTCTACTAAAAATACAAAATTAGCCGGGCATGATGGCGCATGCCTGTAATCCCAGCTACTTGGGAGGCTGATGCAAGGGAATCGCGCTTGAACCCAGAGATCATGCCATTGCGCTCCAGCCTAGGCAACAAGAGCGAAACTCCGTTTCAAAAAAAAAAAAAGCTAGCAACTTTAATTGGTCCCCAGAATTGTTTTTGAAATTTTACAGACCCGTGAAATCCCAACGTTTAGGAATTGCCCAGTTGTGCACAGGGATGTCAGGCAGGTAGGCAAGGGGAGGGTGCAGGAGGAGGGTCGTGGAGAGGGGCACAAAGAATGGAGTGCAACAGAATGGCTGACTGCTAGATGCTACTGAGATGTGGCAAGAACCCAAACCAAGGCAGAGACATTTGGCGTGATGTGCAAGCTCCTGGCTGGGTAGCTGGGTGGGTGGGGTGTCCCCTGGACAAGCAGGGCAGGGAGATCTGTGAGGGGTGTGATATGTTTGGTTTGGGTCATGCTGAGCACCTGGCACAGGAGGGAGGATCTGGCCAGAAGTCTGGGCCAAGTTGAAGACATGAATCCAAAGCTCAAGAGACAGGCTTGGCAGGAGACACGGGTGAAAGGCAGTCATGCTGGCATTTATTGCACCCTTGTCATGTGCCAGGCTCTGTGCTAATTGCTTCTCACCTCGCTGAAGCCTCACAACCCAGCAAGGCTGGGGTTTGGGTTTTTTGAGGCAGGCATTATTATTCCCACTTGACAAATAAGCAAACTGAGTCTCAGTGAGGTACTTCTCCAGGGTCGTGCTAGTCAAGGGCAAGGGCAGCAACTAGACCCAATGCTGCCTGACTCCAGAGCCAGTGCTCTGCACAAAGTGGCAGGTGATGCAGTGGAAGTGGGCGGTTCCCCCAGTGGAATGTTCCAGAAAGCTGCAGAAAACAGGGCAGAGAGGGAATTCGGGGATGCCACATGGATAAGTGAACAGGGCAAAATCTCTCCAGAAATGTGTAACCAAGGCTCTTTAACCCCAGAATGTCCCACTTGGGAGTGCTGCAGAGAGGAACAAAACAAACTCCTCCAGAATGGACGGCCAACGAGTTTTGTTTTGTTTTTGAGACGGAGTCTTGCTCTGTCGCCCAGGCTGGAGTGCAGTGGCGCAATCTCGGCTCACTGCAAGCTCTGCCTCCCGGGTTCACGCCATTCTCCTGCCTCAGCCTCTCCGAGTAGCTGGGACTACAGGCACCCGCCACCACGCCCGGCTAATTTTTTGTATTTTTAGTAGAGACGGGGTTTCACCGTGGTCTCGATCTCCTGACCTCGTGATCCGCCCGCCTCGGCCTCCCAAAGTGCTGGGATTACAAGCGTGAGCCACCGCGCCCAGCCTGGACGGCCAAAGAGTTTGAGAAGGTAATATGTAGCCAGAGGCACTGACCGCCCAGTCCTGGCTTCAGGGCACGCCCTCATGTGCAAATGCAAACCTTTGGTATCACCTCGTCCAACAGGTGTGATTCCCATTCTTGGGGAATAGGAGAGGGAGTTAAAGGGATTATTTGTGAGGAGCAAGGAATAACCCCCTTATACCTAATGGGCTTTTCCCAGGCATTTTGCCCCACGCCCTCTTTGAAAAGGGGCTCCAGCCTGGCACAGTGGCTCATGGCTATAAATCCCAGAGCTTTGGGAGGCTGAGGCAGGAGGATCACTCAAGGCCTGTGCAACATAGGGTGACCTCATCTCTGTAAAATATTTTTTAAAAAATTAGCCGGGCATCGTGATGCATGCCTATAGTCCTAGCTACTCAGAGGCTAAGGCAGGAGTTCAAGGCTGGAGTGAGCTATGATTATGCCACTGCACTCCCGCTTGGGCAACAGAATGAGATCCCGTCTCTGAAAAAAAAAAAAAAAAAAAGAAGAAAATGATTTCGTGATTCCCCCAGACTCAATGTTGATGTGACAGGGAGAACTCCCATCAGGAGAGGATAAATTCAGAACTCCCGCTTGAGAGAAAGCCGCCGACCACGCACCCTGTCCACAGGTACCAGCCTGTTTTTCCTGCTCTGCACAATTTCCATGAGCCGGTGCTGCAGGTGCTGACAGACGTGACCTGGCCTTGCTGGCCAAAGCAGGGCTAAGACAGAGTGACCCTGAGACCCCCAACTTCATACAAAAGGCTGTCCTGGGCTACAGTCTGTGTGGGGGCCAGGCCCCAGCCTCAAGTGGGCAGCACCTGCTAAAGTCCAGGCTCCAAAGCCCCCTCTATGGCATTCCACTTCCACTCCTACAGGGGCCCACCAAGGCTGGCCTCCACCTGTCCCACTCAGACCACCACCCACATACACGTGTCAGCCTCACCAAGCAGCTCCCTGCCACACTCCCCTTGCTCGCAGCTCCATGCCTTTGTACTCTGCCTACAATCCCCACTTTCTGTCTGGGACCCTCCTGCACATCCTTCAAGACACAATTCAATTGTCACCTCCTCCATGAAGCTTTTCCTGCTTATCTCTGAACTGCCCCAACAGAACACGGCCTTATCACACTGTGAACACCATCTATTACATATTAGATATATTACGGTGGGGCACGTGCCCTCCTCCAACCCCCTCAAGCACATACTAAAACCACCAGGAAAGCTTTCTCAAACCACCCACTCTACTTCCTCCTCCAGATTCCAATGCAGTGAGTTCACGATGGCATCCAGGATAGTGATTCTGGGATGCCCCTGGTCCCACTCTCCTCCCAAGAACCAGCATTGCCCTGTAATTGCTGATCCCCTTACAAATGCAGTATGCTTTAGCATTTCTAAAGAATGTTTTTTCATCAGACTCACAAAAACTCTCTGAAAGGAACAAGATTGGTGCCATCATCCCTACTTTACAGATGACAAGACTGAGGCTCTGAGAGCTGAACTAACTTTACCAATGTCATACAACCTGACTCCCAGGTGCTTGCCAGGACCTCTGCGTCTCCCAAAGGCCAGCACTCCCACACCTAGGCTGGGAGACAGGTGCATCCTGTCTGTCTGGGCCTTGAGAGCTGAAGGTCCTTGGGGTGGGTAAGCTCACCCCACACGGTGATACAGTGTTTAGTACACTGATGCGTCCCTAACAGCCAAACAACCGTGGTCCATAACACACACCTCACCTAGTGTTCTAACCTTCCTCTTATTTTTCAGAACTGCCCGCCAATTTCCAACCTGAATCCCCCTCTTGCGTCAGAATCATCCAAGTTCCTCTTGCTCTGCCCTCAGCAGAGAGGGAAACAGCAGGTTTCTTTCTTGGATATATTCACCACTGGGTTTTGAAGACTTCCCCTGCCTCAAACCACACATGTATAGGGTGGAGGGCTCAAAGTCTTCCGCTCCTTATGTGAGAAGAAACCAACTGTTCTGTCTGAGCTTCCACAGAAGCTGTGTCTATGCCAAAGAAGCACACCCACCTGAGGCTGGAAAGTGGAGACCGTACCCAGTGCTGGCCAGACAGCCCCCACCACACCATCTTCCAATAGAAGGAGAGTGTCAGCAACTTAAAGAGGGACATCCACAAATGACACCAGATTCAGGGGAAGGGGGCCAGAAAGGTGAAGAATTCACAGACCATCTCATGTAACAGCCTGGGAAGAGGAGCCCAAGCAGATGCAGGTCTTGGAACTCCAAAAGAATTCAGAGAGAGCAGACTAGGAAATTTGTCATCGGTTATCCCTGAGAACAGAGCAAGGGCCAGTGAGGCCAGAGTTAGGTTCACATAAGAAAGAATTTTCTATTTGAATAGATATTTCTCAAAAGATAAATGAATGGCCAAGAAGCACATGAAAAGATGCTCAGCCTGGGTGTGGTGGCTCACGCCTGTAAACCCAGTACTTTGGGAGGCATACATGGGCAGATCACTTGAGGTCAGGAGTTTGAGAGCAGCCTCGCCAACATCTCTGCTAAAAATACAAAAATTAGCTGGGTGTGGTGGTGCATGCCAATCTCAACTACTCGGGAGGCTGAGGCACGAGAATCACTTGAACCCCAGGAGGTGGAGGTTGCAGTGAGCCAAGATCGCCCCACTGCACTCCAGACTGGGTGACAGGGTGAGACTCTGTCACAAAAAAAAAAAAAAAGACATTAATCATTCGGGAAATGCAAATCAAAACCACAGTGAGATAATACTTCACATCCATAAGGAGGACTATTGCAGCAAAATGAAAAATAACAAGTGTTGGCAAGGATGTGGAGAAACTGGAACCCTTACACACTCTGGTGTAAGTGTAAAATGGTGCAGCCACTGTGGAAAACGGCACAGCATTTCCATGAAAATTTAAAAATAGAATTACCATATGATGCCACAATTATAATTCTGAGTATATACACAAAAGAACTGAAAGCAGGAATCTAAACAGATATTTTACACCCGTGTTCATAGCAGCATTATGTACAACAACCAAAATGGGGAAGCAAACGCAGTGTCCCCTGACAAATGAATGAATCAACAAAATGTGGTATTTCTACACAATGGAATATTATTCAGCCTTAAAAAGGACATGTTATACCACATGAATAAACCTTGAGGACATTATGCTAAGTGAAATAAGTCAGTCACCAAAGGACAAATACTCTCTGATTCCACTTATTTGAAGTACCTAGAGTGCAGCCTGGGCAACATGGTGAAACCTTGTCTCTACAAAAAATACAAAAATTAGCCAGGCATGGTGGTGCACACCTGTAGTCCCAGCTACTTGGGAGACTGAGGTGGGAGGACTGCTTGAGCCCAGGAGGTCAAGGCTGCAGTGAGCATGATCATGCGCCACTGCACCCCAGCCTGGGTGACAGACTCCGTAAAAAAACAAAAACAAAAACAAAAAAAAAAAGAAAAAGAAAAGAAAAGAAAGAAAGAAAGAAGGACAGAGGGCCAGGCGCAGTGGCTCATGCCTGTAATCGCAGCATTTTGGGAGACCAAGGTGGACAGATCACCTGAGGTCAGGAGCTCAAGACTGGCCTGGCCAACATGGTGAAACCCCGTCTCTACTAAAAATACAAAAATTAGCCAGGTGTGGTGGCAGGCGCCTGTAATCCCAGCTACTCAGGAGGCTGAGGCAGGAGAACTGCTTGAACCCGGGAGGCAGAGGTTGCAGTGAGCCAAGGTCATGACAGTGCACTCCAGCCCTGGGTGGGTGACAGAGTAAGACTCCGTCTCAAAAAAAAAAAAAGAGAGAGAGAAAGAAAGAGACAAAGGAAGGCAGGCAGGTAGGCAGGTAGGCAGGCACGCAAGCAAGCAAGCAAATGCAGTACTAGAGTAGTCAAACTCATAGAAAAAGCAAGTAGACTGGTGGTTGCCACGAGCTGGGGAAAGGAGTGGGTGAAAGGAGAGTTACTGTTTAACAGATTCTGAGTTTCAGTTTTACAAGATGAAAAAAGTCCTGGAGAAGTAAAGTGGTGATGGTTGCACAACAATACTTAATGCCACAGAGCTGTGCACTTAAAAATAATATAAATGGGCAGGGCACAGTGGCTCACGCCTGTAATCCCAGCACTTTGGGAGGCTGAGGTGGGTGAATCACCTGAGGTCAGGGGTTCAAGACCAGCCTGACCAATATGGTAAAACCCCATCTCCACTAAAAATACAAAAATTAGCCAGGCATAGGGGCGGGCACCTGTAGTCCCAGCTACTCGGGAGGCTGAGATAGGAGAATTGCTTGAACCCAGGAGGCAGAGGTTGCATTGGGCTGACATCACGCCACTGCACTGTAGCCTGGGCGACAGAGCGAGACTCCGTCTCAAAAAATAATAATAATAATAATATAAATGGTAAATCTTATGTACATTTTACAATTTGAAAATTTTTAGAAGAAGAAACTTTATAAAAAAACAAGATCGCTTTTAAGCTGCTTGTCACAAGCTTTAAGCTGCTTGTGACTATCTGAACTAAGTGGTTGGAATAAAAGGTAAAATAGTGGTCAGCCTATATTTGGAATTCCTATTCCTCTGCACGATGTTAGAGCTGATTTTTCCCCCCTTAAAAAGGCCCCCAAAGCCATAGTGATGCTCAGCATTCAGATAAATGAGTGTGTTTGGCTCAAAGTATACACTAATCAAAGAAAACCATGGACAGGTCAATACAATCTACCGTGAAGGATGCACTGATTTATTAAAATGGTCTCCCTAAGTAAGATATAGTAGTTAGACCCCACTCCTTGTCCAGGTCTGAGCAGGAAAAAACCTTTTGAAGAGAGGGCCCAATAGAAAGCTGCCTCCTGTCCTTGATGAACGGGGAAAGTGCCAACAAAGACGGAAGCCTGCACTTGATATTATTGCATCCAACTAGGATTACACTCTAAGCCCCAGAATACTCCTCCGGCTCTCCCCAGGACAGGAAAGACAAGGAACAAGGACCCCACAGTACAAAGCCAGCCAGGAGGAAGAGTCATCACCCCACACCATCCAATCTAGGGGAAGAAAGTGCAGCCCATAGATAAAAGCCTTCTCTCCCTGGGGCCAGGGCTGGGAGAAAGTGGCAGGGGTAGGGATGGGACTGATGTCAATTCTACCTTTTCCTTTTTATCCATACTTACTCAAATAAATGGGTATCTTATTCTTTTTTTTTTTTTCCTAACTGCCAAGTATTTAAGAATGATTAATTTGGTTCAGCTACGCCACAGGGCTAGAAACATTTGACCCCAAAGTGGGCCATGAAGCCATTCTACAACAAAAACGCTGGGAACAATAAAACAGATTGCTACAAGGGGTAGTAAGCTCTCTGTCTCTGGAAGCATTTAAGCAGAGGCTGGCTGACCACTCTCTGGGTTGCCGTCAGGGAGATTCCTGCATTCTAGGTCTGCTAAATTCTAACCTCTCATAGCAGGGTGTTGATAGATAATGTCTCAAGTGGTTTTATCAGGAAAAAAAAAGCCATATAAGCTTGTTGTTTAGAGGTAAGGAGGGCATGAACAGAGGAACTAGAAACAGAAAGAGTCAAGCAGCTTCCTTAGAAAGCAGGACTAGAAATGGAAGGCATGGGACAAGGGACCACTGCTCAGTGTTATAAGCTGTTTATTACTTCTTTGCCTCGTGCATGTATTAATTTGATTAAAATTTTAAAAGTTTAGGCCAGGCATGGTGGCTCACGCCTGTAATCCCAGGATTTTGGGAGGGCGAGGCGGGTGGATCACAAGGTCGGGAGTTCAAGACCAGCCTGGCCAACACAGTGAAACCCCGTCTCTACTAAAAAAAAAAAAAATTAACCGGGCTTGGTGGTGTGCACCTGTAGTCCCAGCTACTCAGGAGGCTGAGGCAGGAGAATGGCATGAACCCAAGAGGCAGAGCTTGCAGTGAGCCAAGATCGTGCCACTGCACTCCAGCCTGGGCGACAGAGTGAGACTCCATCTAAAAAAAAAAAAAAGAAATTTAAAGTTTAGTCAGGTGCAGTGGCTCACACCAGTAATCCCAGCACTTTGGGAGTCTGAGGCTGGTGGATCGCTTGAGGCCAGGAGTTCAAGACCAGCCTGGGCAACATGGTGAAACCCTGTCTCTACAAAACATTTTTTAAAAATTAGCATTGTGGCACATGCCTGTGGTCCCAGCTACTTAGGAGGCTGAGGCGGGAGGATTGCTTGAACCCAGGAGGCAGAAGTTGCAGTGAGCTGTGATTGCACTGCTGTACTCCATCCTGGGTAACGAGGAGAAACCCTGTCTCCAAAAAAAAAAAATTTAAGTTTAAAAAAATTTCCGACCGGGCACAGTGGTTCATGCCTATAATCCCAGCACTTTGGGAGGCTGATGCGGGCGGATCACAAGGTCAGGAGATTGAGACCATCCTGGCTAACACAGTGAAACCCCGTCTCTACTAAAAAATAGAAAAAATTAGCTGGGCGTGGTGGCGGGTGTCTGTAGTCCCGGCTGCTCGACAGGCTGAGGCAGGAGAATGGCATGAACCTGGAAGGCGGAGCTTGCAGTGAGCCGAGATCATGCCACTGCACCCCAGCCTGGGCGACAGAGCGAGACTCCGTCTCAAAACAAACAAAGAAAACAACAACAAATTTCCATGGAGTTTTAAAATATATATATTAATCAGGCAGTTACTAAATAATAAGTTTCCAAAAGTAATTGACAACATGGGGAATATTACATTTATATATATACACACACACATATATATACCTAGAAAAAGGAAAGCAGCATACCAACATGTTCTCACTGGTTTTCTCTAGGGAGTAAAAATACTGGTGACAATTATTCTTCATATTTTTCTGGAATTTTTCATGCTCTAATTTCAACAATCCCCAAATGGCAATTATTACTACCTTTAACATTTGAAAAAAATAAAAAGCCCTAGACTAAATACGGCTAACTTCTCTGCAGTGCATCCCTCCAGCTGTGGTGGGATCCCTACCCGCCTGCCCTGAGTCTGGGCTGGCAGCTGAGGATGAGAAGCCACAGGGAGAACCCAGGGCCTCGGCCACCAGCCAGCACCATCGTCAGGCATGTGACCGAGGCCACCTCAGACCATCCCAATCTGATGGCAGCTGCATTCCTGATTAAGGCAAGACCAGCAGAAGAGCTGCCTAACTGACTGTATTTTTGAAATTTCAAGCAGATAAATGATTGTCATTCTTAAGCCACTAGTCGTTTGTTTTGAGATGGAGTTTCGTTCTTGTCGCCCAGGCTGGAGTGCAATGGCACAATTTCGGCTCACTGCAACCTCTGCCTCCTGGGTTCAAGAGATTCTCCTGCCTCAGCCTCCTGAGTAGCTGGAATTACAGGCACCTGCCACCATGTTCAGCTAATTTTTTGTATTTTTCGTAGAGACGGGGTTTCACCATGTTGGCCAGGCTTACCTCAGGCAATCCACCCGCCTCGGCCTCCCAAAGTGCTGGGATTACAGGTGTGAGCTACCACACCTGGCCTAAGCCACTAGTTTTGAGGTGACTTGTCACATAGCAATGGATACCTGATGCAGTGACAGTCGAAACATCCCTTCCTTCCTCAGTGCCCACCGCAGTACCTGTCCAAGGCGTGCCCATGGCCTCCGGGCTCCACTCGCTCCACTCGCCTTGCCCGAACTCCTCCTGGGCACGAAGCTGCACTACGTGCCTCAGGCCGCTCCAGGCGTCGTAGATGACACAGTGATGCTGGAGGTCCTTGACCTGAGGGCGGGGGCACAGTGACTCTGGGGAGGGGTCCAGGATGGTGCTCGGCAGGCAGCACCCCAGTGGGTTGGTGCCTTGGCCATCCCTGTGCTTCAGCTGGGAGAGGCCTCTAGAGGCTCCCACCACCCCAGAGGCTCTGCTAGAGAGGGGGTTGCCCTCAGGGCCCACGGAAGCTGAAGCAGAAAGTCCCTGCCCCACCCATGCACTATAGAATCCTGCAAGCCACAACCCTTGGCATGTCCACAGCCCAGATCTCTTCCCACATTGCTCTCCTCACAGACAAGCCTGGGAAGAGGAGACTGGCCTGGCATTATCCTTTTCATTTAATAAATGATATACCACCAAGGCTCAGAAAGCTTAAAACATTTATCCAAAGCAACGAAGGTAGCCAATTGTGAAGCAGGAACTAGAGCCTATGGTTTTCTTTTTAGTACCCTTTCGATGTTTTTTTTTTTTTTTGACATGGAGTCTAATTCTGTCGCCCAGGCTGGAGTGCAGTGGTGTGATATCTGCTCACCACAACCTCCACCTCCCGGGTTCAAGGGGATACAGGCGTGCGCCACCACACCCAGCTAATTTTTTGTAATTTTAGTAGAGACGGTATTTCACCATGTTGGCCAAGATGGTCTCGAACTCCTGACCTCAAGTGATCCGCCCACCTTGGCCTCCCAAAGGGCTGGGATTACAGGCGTGAGCCACCACGCCTGGCTTCTAGTACCCTTTCTACTACGCCTAAGCATCTAGGGGCACCTCTCTGACCAGAAGTAAAACATAAATTTACCATCCATGTTGTGAATGTCTTTGACCGTTCAGCCCGATATCTGAGCTCAAACCGTAGTCTGTAGAAAGATGAGTTCCAGGAGTGGGGGTCTTGCCAGGTGACACTGAGCCAGCGGGGGTTTCTGACCACGGCAGTGACTGTGATGTTGGCAGGCGGATCAGGCTGCACTGTGGGAAAAGGGAGCATGGCTCCTATGCAGCAGCAAATATAGTGTAGAGAAGCCCATCTAGGCTGAGATCCCAGCAGGCAGGGCCCCACCCAGCCCTGTTCACTCCCCATGCACAGCTCCACAAGGGCCTGCTTTATCATTGCCACACCTCCCAGCAAGCAACGCCCAAAAGGCACCAACTCACCAAACCCCTCAACCACCCCTTCCCTGCCACTCTGAGAAGTCGATAAGGAGTATTAAATCAAAAGAGAAGGAAACTGCTGGGGAGGGGGAAGAGCTTACGTACAGATTCCACAACCCTGAAAAGTTTGAGTTTTGCTGAACTTGCTCCCGACACTACTGGCGACGCACATGGACACTATGTAGAAAGAGCTGTCTCCCTCCGGGACTGCCAACTGGCAGGAGAACTTCTGGGACTCCTGGGAATACTGGCACGGCTCCTGGAAGTCTTCGGCCGGACTGTTCTGACTGTTAGACACAAAACAAGGGCAGGGCTCGCCTGTCAGTTTCGCACAGACTCAAGAGGGGAGAGAAGGGGGAAGTGGAATCCCGGGGTTTGAATCCCAGCTCCAGACTTATGAGCCCTGTACCTCTAAGTCTCCTTTTCTCATTTGAAAATAGGAATATTAATACTACTTACCTAGTAGGGGTTAAGTTTTTGTTTTGTTTTGTTTTGTTTTGTGATAGAGTCTCACTGTGTCGTCCAGGCTGGAGTGCAATGGCGCAATCTCGGCTAACTGCAACCTCCGCCTCCCTCCCAGGTTCAAGAGATTCTCCTGCCTCAGCCTCCCGAGCGTGCCCAGCAAATTTTTGTATTTTTAATAGAGATGGGGGTTTCACCATGTTGCCCAGGCTGGTCTCGAACTGCTGACCTCAGGTGATCTGCCCGCCTCAGCCTCCCAAAGTGCTGGGATTACAGGCATGAGCCATCACACCTGGCTGGTTCTGTTAAGACAGAAATAAAGGCCGGGCGTGGTGGCTCATGCCTGTAATCCCAGCACTTTGGGAGGCCAAGGCGGGTGGATCATGAGGTCAGGAGATCGAGACCATCCTGGCTAACATGGTGAAACCCCGTCTCTACTAAAAATACAAAAAAATTAGCCGGGCGTGGTGGCAGGCGCCTGTAGTCCCAGCTACTCCGGAGGCTGAGGCAGGAGAATGGCATGAACCCAGGAGGCAGAGCTTGCAGTGAGCCAAGATCGTGCCACTGCACTCCAGTCTGGGCGACAGAGCAAGACTCTGTCTCAAAAAAAAAAAAAAAAAAAAGACTGAGAAATAAGGCCGGGCGCAGTGGCTCACGCCTGTAATTCCAGCACTTTGGGAGGGCAACGCGGGCAGATCATGAGGTCAGGAGTTCGAGACCAGCTTAGCCAATATGGTGAAACCGTCTCTACTAAAAATATTAAAAAAAAAAAAAAAATTAGCCTGGCGTGGTGGCGCATGCCTGTAGTCCCAGTTACTCAGGAGGCTGAAGCAGAAGAATCACTTGAACCCAGGAGGCAGAGGTTGAAGTGAGCAGAGATTGTGCCACTGCACTCCAGCCTGGGCGACAGAGACTCCATCTCAAAAAAAAAAAAAAAAAAAAGTGAGCAATAAATGTAAAATCTAGAGATGAGGAAACTAGCTGGATTTATAAATATATAAAAACATGTAGCCTAGCGCCTGGCACGAGGGGTGAGGGGAGCTAGGCTGGAGGGCTCAGCTAGTCACTCAGGCATTGGTCGGCTGGCCAGCTCTGGTCTCCCACTGGGCCTGTGTTCTTGGCACTGTAGGGGATGTAGAAATGAATCAAGAGAGACCCCACCCTGCCTTCGAGGCACTAACAAAAAAGATCTGTCCTCAGATGACTAGACACCCAGCAGAAATGCCACTCCAGAGACACAAAAAGTGCTAGAGGGGTTCTGGCAGGTGAGTCCAGAAAAGAATTCTGGGTGACTGAAGACATTCCAGGTGAGTCAGCCACCATCCCACCTGGCCTGGAAACCTGGGGCTTCACCCTCTTATGACACACATGTGGGCATGTGAGGCCACGTCAACCACTCACCCTTCGGCTGGGGTGACGAGTCTGCCACCTCTGACTTGGGTTCGAACCCTGGGCTCCTGCTGAGTCCAGCACATGAGACAAACCCAACCTTTCCAGGCTGAGTTAAAGCCCCTTTCCTCCTTCCCCCAACACCACCCAGGCTTCCACCCAGCCAGGAAGGCAGGGTCACCGACTGCTTCACGTGTGTGCCTAGGTGGGGTCAGAGGGCTGGGGCTCAGTCTTGTTGGCCTGCTTCCTCCCACTGCCCCAGCATCGCGC
The DNA here is from genome assembly GCF_009828535.3 of Hylobates moloch. NCBI lineage: Eukaryota > Metazoa > Chordata > Mammalia > Primates > Hylobatidae > Hylobates > Hylobates moloch. The sequence continues at coordinate 100,865,168 of NW_026652280.1, forward strand.
CTGGTCCAAGGCAGAGGCTGAGCTCACCCATGCCTGTGGAAGAAGGAGGGAGCAGTGCTGCAGTTGGGCAGGGGTGTGAAAGTAGACACACAAGAGAAAAAGCAGAGCTCCCAGTAATCCCTTTCCAGGGACCTGTCTCTCCCAGGCCCTGCAGTGGCCTGAGGTCTGGGTGGGGCCTCAGTGGGGGGCTGGGGCCCCTGAGGCTCTCGAAGCCACTTCCCCTGCTCTTTCCTCACTTCAAAGGTGCCCAGTGGCCATGCTGACTCTTCAAAGCAGCTGGAAGCAAAGGCACGAGGCTGCTGAGGAGAAGGACGAGCACTGTACTCTCTCCCACTCCCGCTGTCAACATGGAAAGTATTCCAGTCAAGCCGGGCACGGTGGCTCACGCCTGTAATCCCAGCACTTTGGGAGGCCGAGACAGGTGGATCACCCTAGGTCAGGAGTTCGAGACCAGCCCGGCTAACATGGTGAAACCTCATCTCTACTAAAAATACAAAGATTAGCCGGGCGTGGTGGCGTGAGCCTGTAATCCCAGCTACTCGGGAGGCTGAGGCAGGAGAATCACTTGAGCCCAGGAGGCGGAGATTGCAGTGGGCCGAGATCCTGCCACTGCACTGCAGCCTGGGCGACAGAGCGAAACTCCATCTCAAAAAAAAAAAAAAAGTATTTCAGTTGAGGTGTCAGAAATGACAGACCTTTCCACAGGCTGGCCTGGGAAGCTGCCAGCCACCGTCTCTATCCTGCCTAATCCTATCTATGGTACAAGCCTTTGAGGTACAAACAAGGCGTATCCTTCGCTGGGCTGTGAAGCTATCCAGGCTTGGGGCATGAGCTGACAGTGCTAATGGCAGCTGCATCATTCACAGATGGGTAATCTGCACTTTTCATCATAGAGGACAGAACAAAAATATGACTGCCAGGCGGCCCAGTAACTCTATGGAAACAGACCCAAGTGGGAGCTGAACCACCCTGTTGAAGTCACTGCTCTGGCTTTCTGATACAGTAGTCCTGCCTTATCCGAGGTTTTGCTTTCCAAGATTTCGGCTACCTGTGGTCAACTGTGGTCCAAAAATATTAAATGGAAAATTCCAGAAAAAAGCACTTCAGAAATTTTAAACTGCCCACTGTTCTGAGAAGTGTGATGAGATTTCACGCCGTCCCACCCAGGACGTGAATCATCACTTTGTTCAGCACTCCTGCGCTGTAAATGCTGCCCATCACTCGTCCTGACATCCAACGCCATCATCATGGCTCGGTGACCCAGAGTCACCCAAAACAGGTGATCCTCCTTCTAACACATGGTCAGAAAGTCCTAGTAGCCTAACACTGAGTCACAATGCCTACATCATTCACCTCACTTCATCCCATCATGCAGGCATTTCACAACCTCACATCATCATAAGAAGGGTGAGTACAGTAATAAGACATTTTGAGAAACAGAGAGACCACATTCACATAACTGTTATTACAGTATATTGTTATCATTGTTCTATGCTATTTTTAGTTATTGTTAACCTCTTACTGCACCTGATTTATAAATTAAACTATCATAAGTACATATCTATAGAAAAACATAGTATATATAGGGTTCAGCATCATTTGCGATTTCAGGCATCCACTAGGGGTCTTGGAATGTGTCCTCCTTGCCCTGTATTCTGATGACTGACAGCTCAACTGTAAACCTCTGGACTGGGGAGACTGTGGCTCTGGGATGGAGACCGGCAAAACTGCAGAGGCAGATTTGTTTTCAGCATCTTCCATCTCCTCTACATCCATGCCTGAACCCATCCCAGGCCTTCCCACATTAAGCCGTCTTCCGGTGATGATGCAGGGCCCCCAGGCAGGCGTGACTTCTCGCCCCACGGCCCCAAGCTCCCTCTCCCCCGCCCATCACCGCTTTCTCTCTCGTGCCTTTATCATGGAAATAGCCTGATATGCCCACAAGGGCCCAGACACTGATAATGGTCTGACTGTGCTACCCCCTCCCAGGGACATTTGCATGTTTTTCAGAGCAACGCCCATAATCTTCGGACTTTGAATGAAATCAGACAGCCTGGGATTGAATTCCCAGCAGAGCCACTTACTAGCTAAGTGACCCAAACCTGTTAATCAGTCTCTGGGCCTCAGTCTCTCCATCTGTTAAGTGAGGAAAATAACGCCCACTTCCCATAGCTGTTGTGATAACCAAGCTCAAGTGAATAGGACAAGGTTCCAAGCACAAGCACAGTGCCTAGCTCAGGGGGGCAGTCAAATGTAAATCTCAGTTCCCTCTCATCTCCTCTTCCTCAGCCTGAAGGAATTAATTCCTAATGATAACGTTTTGAAATCACGGGAACAAGCCCCTCTCTGGGGGGCCTCAGGAAGGAGGGAGCCAACATGCACACAGCTCAGCCCAAGATACTTACAACTTCCTCACCAACAGCACAGCCTTGGTCGTCAGGGATGGGGTGCTCCGAGGACCCCACTCACAAACAACATTGCTGAGGGGGCTCTTCCGGAAGCAGGAGAGCTGGGGCTCCTCAGGGGGAACTGAAAGGAAAGCATTGCAGGTGTGAGCGGGCGGGCGGGGATCCTGGGGCGCACCTGACCTCGCAGGCAGGGCAGCCTCCCTTGAGGGGAGCACGTGGCTAGGCCCCTCAGCCCTAGCCCTGGAGCCAGTCAGGACCCTGGCCACATTCAGCCACACATGAATGGAATAGCAGCTGGGAAATTAAAGGACACCAAAGTCCTCCTGTCAGTCTGGGACACGGATCCGGGAGAGGGGAAGGGAAGAACCTCAGGGCCAACTTGTCTGAAGAGGAGAGAGGATGATCGAAAAAAAGGGCTTTGGAGTCACACAGACCTGGCTGTGCGGCCTTGGGCAAGTCCTAGCCGCTCTTCAGTTTCCTCATGTATAAAATAAACTGATGATAATGTAATGATGATGGAAATGATGATAAGCCTGCTTTCCCTGACAAGGCTGCTGAAGGAGTACAAGAGATACAAAGAAGAAAGTGCCTTGGCATAGGGCTCGGCACATAGGGCACTGGTTCCAGGAAGTCTATCTAGGTATGAGGGAGCTAAGAACTTGCTAATTCTAAAAAAATAAGAATAGCTAATTTGAGAGCTTAGGATGTGCTATGCAGACTTTTTAGCAGCATACGTGTGTGATATACACACATACACACACACATACGCAAATTCACATACACCCCCTTTGCAACAACTCTAAGGTAAGGTAATAAAATTAACCTTATTTTGCCAAAGATGAAACTGAAGGGCGGAGAAGTTAAGCTGTATGTGAAGGAGCACGATTCAAACCCAGGCTGCCTGACTCCAGGCCCCAGGCTATTCACCAGTTCACCAGAAGTCCTAACTCCCAAAGCCAATGTTCCCCACCAGTCAGACACTCCCACTCCCACCCAGCAGCAGTCTTTGCTGGCATCTGGATGGCAGACGTTGGTGGGCCTTCCCCAAAATTCTTGCGCCAAGGAAATGGGGGGAGTTTGAAGGCTCAGACAGGGACTGTCTGGAATGCACAGAGCCTCATTTCTTACGGGAACTATCTCCGGGAGCTCTGAGGCACAACTCACCATCCACCAGCAAGTGCACAGTCCCAGCTGGGCGGCCGGCCCGGTAGCATGAATAGTTTCCAGAGTCATGGAGCTGCACCGACCTCAGCAGCAGCCTCCTTCCCATGCCAGCCCATCTGCTGGGGTGGGAGCCTGCAGCCGGCTTCCTGAGCACCCAGTGAACAGTGGCATTGTCTTCCGGCTCTACTCCTGGGCAGGTCAGAGTCACACTGTCTCCTGGAAGACTGGTCAGCACACCTCTCACCACCTCTGGAGAAGGGAGAAGACACTCGGTGAGCCCATAGCCACTGAAGAAGGGGGCTTCGTTCTAGTCTGAGGAAGCCACGAGAGGCCGCAGTGATAATCATGAAGTGGCCCAGGCTACCGTCACCTCTGCCTGGATTAGGGCAGCAGTCTCCTGGTGGCCTCCCCAACCTGGTCCTCACCATCCAGCTGCCTGGGAGAGCCTTCTGAAGCCACGATCCAACCGCCCCACTCCCTGGATTAGAAAACCCTTCAAGGGCCTGCCACCATCCACAGGATGAAGTCCGAGCTCCTCAGCATGGCCTGCAGGGCCCTTCTGTCCTCGGAGGCCTCATCTCTCCCCACTCCTTAGAAGGTGTGGAGCCCTCCCCTCAGCTCCCCTCGCTCTCCTCCTCACACTCGTTCTTCCTACATCATCCCCACGACAACTCCTCCTATTCCAGGTCTCGGCCTAAACATCGTTTCCGGTCGCTCAGCTGCACTAGGCCCTCATTCTGCACTACGTCACCCACACGCTGCCATGTAATTACCAATTCTGTGTCTCTCTTCCCCTCGAGACTCCAAGCACCACAGGAATAGGCACCCTGCTTTGTTCTCTGTTACATTCCAGTGCCCGGGACGTTGCCTGGCCCATGGCAGGAGTCTGCTGAGTACTGGATGAATGTGTGAATGAATGGATGCCGTAAGGAATGAATGCGAGGCACCCAAGTGCACACGTTTCCAAATCGCAGGGTTTGGTTTCCAAATCGCAGGGTATTATTCATGGCAGAATGTCCGTTGTACAGTTGGTAACTGAGGCACAGAGGAATCAGGAGACTGGCCCAGATGCACAGCTGGGGTAGGAACCAGGGCTTCTGGTTCCCTGTTCCATGCTCCCTCCGGTACCCTACTTCCACTACAGCAATGCTGTGTTTACTCTAGGGACCAAACTGGAAGGCTAAAAAAAAAAAATGCATTCTCTACCCCTCGAAAAAAATTGGGTGTATTCTACTACTCAAGAAAAATGAGATTAAAGATTAAAGGAACAGTGCACTTTTTTTGAGTAGCAGTTATAGAGTCATAGAATCTAAGATAAAAATTAGCCCAACCACCTTGGACTCATTTATTAACCAATCAATCAAATTAGTCCAACCAGCTAAGGAAACAGAGGTCAGGGAACACAGCCAGTTTTCATGTAAGCACACTTGGTCCTTCGAACCAAATGCATAACCATTTATTAGCAAGCAGTAGCAATAAATCTGGCCAAAGATTTCAGAAAGGACCAGCAGCTGCTGAGTGCCTGACCTCACCTCCTCGCCCATGCTCCTGGGACTCAGAAGCAGCACAAGGCTCTCTCTGCCTGGCCTGCAAATCCCTTCTTGTTTATGAGGCGTTTTTATCTCATACTTGGCAGGCTGTCCTTCCTTTCACCCCATCCAAGGTGGCTGTCAGAGGAGGGAGTAAGGATCAGTGACTCCCAGGCAGATAACACCCCTAAAGCTGGTGAGGTTGGAGTCCACACTGGCTGCTGGCCACAGTCCAGGGACAGAGACATAGACATCAAAGGGGCAGAGAGAGCTTTGCCTGGCATTGGGCCCTGTCTAGCTATACCGATACCCTTCACACTTCCCTCTCACTTTAACACCTGCAGCCAGAGTCCTCCTCCCTGGCACCCTCTATCTCGAGGCTGGCAGAAAAGGGACAGATATAAGGCCATCATGGCAGCCGGTCATCTAAGGTTTTCTCTGGTCACCAACAGAGCCCTGGACCTTGGGTAAGAAAGCTGGTTGAATTGTCACCGTGCAGCCAGGCGAGTTTGGGCAGCTTCCTGAGACACCTGTGGCCTTACTTGCTCCCACGGTGGGCAAGTCCTGTGTTTGATAAACATTCGAGGAGGCTGCAGCAGTCAGGCACCGGCGAGGAAGACACAATCAGGCATCCCAGAGACCTGCCCTTGAGAGACAGGAGACACATTCACTGCTGCAAGGCCAGGACACAGCACACAGTACTCTCCTGGTCCTCAGCAAAATCTGAGTCCCAGCTGGGCCTCACACATGTAATCCCAGCACTTTGGGAGACCGAGGCGAGGCGGATCACAAGTCAAGAGATCGAGACCATCCTGGCCAACATGGTGAAACCCTGTCTCTACTAAAAATACAAAAATTTAGCTGGGCGTGGTGGCAGGCTCCTGTAATCCCAGCTACTTGGGAGGCTGAGGCAGGAGAATCGCTTGAACCTGGGAGGCAGAGCTTGCAGTGAGCTGAGATCACACCACTGCACTCCAGCCTGGGCAAAAAGAGCGAAACGCCGTCTCAAAAAAAAAAAAAAAAATTCTGAGTCCCTAGAAGGTGAAGTCCACTGAGGGCAATAAGGGGTGGACTGCTACTGCCCAGAGGGCTTGAAAGGGTTATAAAAAGCCACAACTACAGTATAGCTTTCACATAGAATCTTCAACAATATATTTTTAGCATTGCAAACATTGTTTTTAATGTATTACATAATATTGAATACATGCAAATTAATATATGTAATGTATGTAAAAGCTACATACATAAAAGTTAATTTATGATGCATAAAATACCCAGGAAAGCCCACCAACCTAACTTTCACTACCCATGGATCCCTACATTTTTCCTAACTTTGCTTCATTTTTGAGCTTCATATAAATGGTTTGAATACAGTCTTCTACTGTGATGTGCTTTTCTCTTTTCTTTTCTTTTCTTTTTTTTTTTTTTTTTAAGACAGAATCTCGCTCTATCACCCAGGCTGGAGTGCAATGGCACGATCTTGGCTCACTGCATTCTCAGCCTCCCGGGTTCAAGCAATTCTCCTGTCTCAGCCTCCCGAGTAGTTGGGACTACAGGCACACACCACCATGCACGGCTAATTTTTTGTTGTTTGTTTGTATTTTCACCATATTAGTTAGGCTGGTCTTGAACTCCTGACCTCAGGTGATCCACCCGCCTCGGCCTCCCAAAGTGCTGGGATGACAGGTGCGAGCCACCACGCCCAGCTGGTGCTTTTCTTGAACTTCCTTTGTGTGTGTGTGTGTGTGTGTGTGTGTGTGTGTGTGTGTGTGTGTGATACAGGGTCTCAGTCTGTTGCCCAGGCTGGAGTGCAGTGGCACAATCATAGCTTTTTGCAACCTCAAACTCCTGGGCTCAAGCGATCCTCCCACCTTAGCCTCCTGAGTAACTGGGAGGTGCACACCACCATGCCCGGCTAATTTTTTAGTTTTTACTAGAGACAAGTTCTCAATATATTGCCCAGGCTGGTCTTCAACTCTTGGCCTCAAGCCATCCTCCTGCCTTAGCCTCCCAAAGTGCTGGGATTACAGGCATGAGGCTCTGTGCCTGGCTGCCTTTTTTTTTTTTTTTTTTTTGCTTTTTCTTGGAACAGGGTCTCACTCTGTCACTCAGGCTGAAATACAGTGGCACAATCATAGTTCACTGCAACTTCAAATTCCTGGGCTCAACTGATCCTCCCACCTCAGCTTCCCAAGTAGCTGAGACTACAGTACAGGTACATGCTACCGTGCGTGGCTATTTTTTTTTTTTTTTTTGAGAGATGAGGTTTCACTATATTGCCCAGGCTGGTCTCAAACTCCTGGCCTCAAGCAATCCTCCTACCTGGGCCTCCAAAATGTTGGGATTAGAGGGATGACCACCTGGCCTGGCCTCATTTATATGTTTCTCTGATTCACTGACATGTAGTTCATTCAGTCTCACTGCTATGTAGTATTTCGTTGTGTGACCCTATCATTCTCTCACTGAGAGAGGTTTGGGGTCATTCCCAGTTTTTTGCCATATCAAAGAGGGTGGCTATCAACTTTCTCATGACTCAGTGCACTTGCCCAAGAACTTCCCTAAGAGTGGAACTGCTGGTGTTGGCGTGTGTGACATGTGTCCTTTTCCTTCACTAAGGGAGGAGACCACCCCTCATATTGTCTTATGCCCAATTTCTGCCTCCAAAGAAAGAAGAAGTAAAAACTAAAAGGCAGAAATGAAATCCACAAGCAGACAGCCCAGCGCCACACCCTGGGCCTGGTAGTTAAAGATCCACCCCTGACCTAATCGGTTATGTTATCTATAGATTACAGACATTGTATAGAAAAGCACTGTGAAAATCCCTGTCCTGTTCTGTTCCATTCTAATTACCGGTGCACGCAGCCCCCAGTCATGTACCCCCTGCTTGCTCAATCAATCATGACCCTCTCACGTGGACCCCTTTAGAGTTGTGAGCCCTTAAAAGGGATAGGAATTGCTCACTCGGGGAGCTTGGTTGTTGGAGATGTGAGTCTTGGCAAGCTCCCAGCCGAATGAAGCCCTTCCTTCTTTAACTCGGTGTCTGAGGGGTTTTGTCTGTGGCTTGTCCTGCTACATCACAACTGAACACACGGTCCCGTGCGTTGAACTCCAACGAGCACCTGATGGAGGTGGCAGTTTACCCCATCCAGTCCACATCTTGAAGTCCATCAGTGCCTGAATGCGGTTACGTATGGAAGATGCAACGACACTTCTAATCAATGCATCAATATTTCCACTTTTCCATTTTCCACTTGATAAAGCAGCTGTCAAGATAAAACCTAACACGGATTTCAAGTTCCTGCACAAATGACAAACTTGTAGGAACAAAGATGGAAACAGTGCCCAAAGAGAACTGCTCCCAGTGCAATGCTTGCAATATCCCTTCCTCAGCTGATTAGCTGATTAGCAGAAATCAGAATTCACAGGGCACGCAACAGACACAAGTGCAGGATGCATGAAGGTCTAAGGTAGGGGTCAAGGACCACTGTGGCTCATCCAATCACTGGCACTTTTCACAAGGCATAGTCCCTTCTGCGACCATGGTGACAACACTGGAAGCTCCTGGTCGTCACTCATCAGAGAACTCAGTAGGTGCTTAATGCATGTTTGTTGAATATAGGGCACGTTAGGGGTGCCCACAGGGACAGGGTCTAGGCACCAAAAACTCCCAGGAGCACGGTTTGCAGGTGAAGGGGTCTAAGTGGTGCCCTCTCGTGTTGTGTGATGGGCAGGCTCCAGGCTGGGGGGCAGAGGAGCCCGCTGAGGCAAGGAAATAGACTCCTGGAGCCAGAGGAAGCTCTCTTTTCTGCTTCTGCCTTGGCCGAATCCAGTAAATGTCTTTCTGGTCATTTCCCCTACCCCAGTTCAGCGGGAAGCTCTTGCCATGTTTAGCGGCCAGCCTGAACAATAGCAGGGGCTGTTCTGCTCCTGCACTCACTAACAATGGCCAAAGTATCTGAGCAGCTCAGAGAAATACCAAATAAAAATACTTTTTTTTCCATCTTCCACAAAAGCAGAGCTGCAGGGAGCAACATAATGGCCACTTCCTCTGCCAAGGAACTTGAGTAATGGTTTTCTGAATCTTTAAAACTGAGTCACTATTTTTTAAAACGGAATGATTAATTATAAACCACCCATTGGCAAGTATTGCCTGTCATAGCCCTGCTTCAAAATATATTTCCTCTAGAACCTGTGAACAACACTGTGTTAACTACGCTTTTAAAAGCACTGTATGCAGAATGATCAAAGAAATACCCATAAAGACCATACGAAAATATACTTGCTAAAGTCAGAGTGAGCAGCACCGCCCCTCCCCTCCCCCCACTCAGCCCTCTGCCTCCTGACCCACATCTCTGACTCAGTACCCCTGACAGCCGGGTGGCAGTGGGGAAGCCTCATGCGTGACTCTCAGAACAAGTAACATTCACAGAAGTGTCCTCTCGCTACCTCTGCCCTCCTCTCCAAATGATGGTGTTAGAGGTGATTTCTTTCTCTTCCCTGCATCTTTCTGTAGTTTTTGAATTTTCTGTAAGTTGCCTATATTGCTCTTATAATGAATATATATATTTAATTAAACAAGCTACATAGCCTGGGTCTGTCTGAGTTAGGATTTCTAGGAAGGAGGGAGAGGGCACGGCAGAGCGCAGTGGGCACTGAGGGATGTGGGGGGATGAGGGCGGATTTTTCAATACAAACAGCTTCCGAGCACCTTCAGGCCAGACAGTGCCACTTTGCCCTTGCACTGCTGAGTTCTCTCACTGTCACTGTCACTGTCACTGAATTCTGCACCCATAGCCCAGCCTTCCCCTGTAGGCCTGATTCCCTGGTGGACACAAGACACCATCCCTGGGCTCAGCCTTGATTCTTCCCATCTGTCCCTGTTTTTCTGTTCCCTGGGAATCTGCTGGGGCCCTCCCTAAGTAGGCCTTACCAAAGAGAAGGGCCAAAAGGAAGAGACACGATGGGGAACCAGGTGAGGAGGGGGCTCATGAGAGCAGTCCTTCCTGCTCCTGGGAGATATGCCCAATCATTCTCATGCTCCCACCCCAGCCTGACACAGGCCCTGCATAGTAGGATCTAGGAGATGGGGCAGGCGGGGGCGAAGGCGTGGCTGGTGCACACACTGAAATTTAGCAAAGAGCACACAATCAACAGAGCATTTGTCCATGAGCAATTGCTCAGCATTTAGAGCCAGGATTGCAAGCCTATACCTGTCCCTTCTTCAAGAATTCAATAATTTTTGTGCACCCACGATGTGCAAGTTCAGAAGTTCCTAATCCAGGAAAAAAAACTCCATATTGAAGTTACTGAGCACCTACAATGCACTGGCACTCCTTCCTATTGTTTCCATATCGTAATCTTCTTTAAACCCCACAAAGCCCTAGAGCTTAAAACTATCTATAATACAGGCCAACCTGATATAAATGTCTCCAACATACTGAGGGAACTAAGAAGAGGGATCAAGTATTCTATTTTTTTGGAGGGGGATCAATTATTTTAAAGGGAGAAGAGAGATTTGATTGGGGCCTTGATAAACGAGTGGGGGTTTGATAAGTGGAGCCACAAGGCGTTATATTCCATAAAGAGAGAACAGTATATGCAAGGCATTAAGAACTGAGTCACCAGGCGCCGTGGCTCACACCTGTAGTACCAACACTGTGGGAGGCCGAGGCAGGCAGATCACCTGAGGTCGGGAGTTTGAGAGCAGCCTGACCAACATGGAGAAACCCCATACTAAAAATACAAAATTAGCCGGGTGTGGTGGTGCACACCTGTAATCCCAGCTACTAGGGAGGCTGAGGCAGGAGAATCACTTGAACCCAGGAGGCAGAGATTGCAGTGAGCTGAGATTGTGCCATTGCACTCCAGCCTGGGCCACAAAAGTGAAACTCTATCTCCAAAATAATAATAATAATAATAATTTAAAAAAAAGAATTGATAGTCACCAGGCATCGTGGCTTACGCCTGTCATCCCAGCACTTTGGGAGGCTGAGATGGGAGGATCATTTTCGCCCAGGAGGCTGAGACCAGCCTGGGCAACATGGCAAAACTCTACCAAAAAACTCTACCAAAAATCTCTACCAAAAAACTCTACCAAAAACTCTACCAAAAATCTCTACCAAAAAACTCTAAAATTAGCTGGGCACGGTGACACATGTCTGTGGTCCCAGCTATCTGGGAGGCTGTGGCAGAAGGATCACTTGAGCCCAGGAGGTCAAGGCTGAAGTGAGCTGTGATTGTGCCACTGCACTCCAGCCTGGGACCCAGAGCAAGACTGTGTCTCAAAAAAACAAAAAACAGTGAGAGTTCTGGGGAGGGCTGGTGTCTGGAGTATCTGAAACGCAGTAAAGAGGGAAGGAGGACCTACAGGGGAACATGGAGGGTGTGAGCACCCTCAAGGAGATCAGGCCTGACTCCACAGGCAGAGGGACCTTTGGTTCCTCTGTGGCCCCTTCTGAAATGCTATGCCTTTGCAACCCAAGAGCCTGGGTTAGGTTGGATGCCATCCTGTGCTGCCAGCTGGCCTGGGCAGTGGGGACCCATGTCCCTGCTCAGAAACCCAGGCAGTGGGATGGGATTGGCAGGCATGAGCCAAGCCTGTCAAAAGTATGTGCAGGCTCAATGGCTTCCCCACCTCTCCCCACTGCCCCACCAGCCTCCAGGACAGGAGCATTCCATCGCTTCTTGTTTCTATTCTCTTCCAATCTCCCTGAGAAAAAAACGACTGTCCCCTGCCCCTCCTTGGCTCCTGTGCATCATGAAGCAGCACAGAGGCAGGAGGGAGGAAGAGCACCCAAGGACTGCGCCAAGGCTGGGGTCACATAGGGGAGGGAGCACCTTCAGCCCAGGCTAAGAAGGAATGGGATTCTGCAGAGAGGACAAGGAAGCACCTCACCTGGGACTAAGATCACAAAAGGAGGCAGTATTGCCTCCCGAAAACAAACCCCCAAGCTCCTCCTCAACAGTTAGTGTTGGTGTCTGGTCTGGTCTGGTCAGTTTAATCACTGACTATTAATTGTTTGGGGTTGGGCTGACACAAACGTACAGTCTGCCTTGATTTGTTTTTTAATATAAAGTACATCTCAGCAGGGTGCGGTGGCTCACGCCTGTAATCTCAGCACTTTGGGAGGCCGAGGCGGGTGGATCACTTGAGGTCAGGAGTACGAGACCAGCCTGGCCAACATGGTGAAACCCTGTCTCTACTAAAAATACAAAAATTAGCCAGGCTTGGTGGCGTGTGCCTGTAATCCCAGCTACTCAGGAGGCTGAGGCATGAGAATCGCTTGAACCCGGGAGGCAGAGGCTGCAGTGAGCCGAGATCGCACTACTGCGCTCCAGCCTAGGCGAGACTCCTTCTCGAAAATAAATAAATAAATAAATAAAATAAAGTACATCTCCACAAGCAGGAGGCCCCTTGGTGTAGAGGAAACAGCTCTGTGCTGTCAGGCGACCTGAGTTCTATTCCTGATCTTGTGATGACTCACAGGCAGCCATGGGCACGTCACCGCCCCTGGCAGAGCCCACTGGCCTTCTCTGTGAAATGGGGGTTCAGACTGTGACCTGTAGGTCCCCCACAGGCCCCCACTCCTGCGGTCTAGCATCCCATCGCGCCCAATCATTAGCTCTCAGAGTGCAGGAAGCAAACAATACTCAGCTTGAAAACACATAATTAATCTATGGATTTATTATTTTAATAGTTGATGGCTTTGGGAGAAGGATGATGACCAGATCATCCCAGTGCCCTCAGAAAAATGCTTCTTTCTCCCTGGAGAGCTCTAGGGGAGGGAAAATTCCCACAACCTCCCTTGCCTCCCATTCCTCAAGGGAAAGAGAGTTTAGGTCCTAGTAACTCCCAACAAGCAAGCCCGTATCTCCCTGCCCCAGTGGCCTAGGAATCCCCCTCCCAGGGGCACTGGGACCCCCACCATGGCCCAGACACCCCTTGGCCTGGGGACCCTGCAGCACAGCTCTGGGAAGGTGGGGTTCCTCCCCAGTTGGGACCTAAGTTTGGGTGCCAGGAATCCAAAAAGCTTTGTTGTTTTTCTACTTCTTCCCCCTCTTCAAGTAAACTTGCAAATGTCAATAACCAGAGAAAAACACGCACACGGAGACACATATTTCTCAACTCTCTTGCAGCTTGCCACAGCTCTTGCCAGCAAAAACAAGTTCAGCTTCCTGGCCCCGTTTATGTAAGCGGTGAACCAGCTGCCTGGCCTGCCACCTAGGACACAGGCTTGGCTCATGCCTGCTAATCCCATCCCACCACCCCTGTTTCTGAGCAGGGATGCAGGTCCCCGCTACCCAGGCCAGCTGGCAGCAAAGCAGGCCCCCAGCCTAACCCAGCTTCTTGGGTTGCAAAGGCATAGGATTTCAGAAGGGGCCACAGAGGAAACAAAGGTCCCCTGTCAGCAATAATGGTCTTGATCTAAAAGTAGGTGGGTGCTGAGAAGCCTCCAGGAGAAGCCTGTGGACACCTTGTGTCCACATGGAAACAAGTATAGAATTTGGTCCCACGAGGGCCAGGACAAGTCCCAGTGCTCTTGGTCACCTGTTCTTGCATTCTCCATCTTTGGACCGAGACTGGCTCCTGGCTTTGATGTGATAATAACCATAAAAATCATTAGCAACTGGGACACTTACCCTGCGTCCTGGGCTTTCCCTAAGAGCATACTACTCACAAAAAGTCTGCCAGGGAGGAAGTCTTGTCCCCATTTCATTGTTGAGGCAACAAGAGATCAGAGAAGTTAGGGAACTTGCCCAAATTCACACAGCTCATGCGTGAGGGAATCCATGCTGGACCCAGGTGAGCCTGGCCAAAGCCTCTCTCTCCTTGGCCTAGGTAACTCTCCATGCTCCACCCCCAGCTCCCTTCACTGGGCTCCCCACCGCCCTCTCTCTCCCCCTCTCCCAATTTCCTCTCCTCTTCCCCGCTCTTCTCACATCTTTGCACCCTTCAGAGGCCCAGGGAAGGGAATGCTGAGGCTTGAGGGGTGTGCATAAGAGGGGGGTCAGCGCCATCACTGCAGCTGCCAACCTAATGGGGCACTGGGGGACTCTCAGGAGCCAGGAGTAGTGCCCTTGGCCTTTCTCTCCCTTCCCCCACAGCCGCAGCGTGTATAGGATGAGTTAGAGCCTAAAACTGCCTCCCCTTGGACTCCAAATCTCGCGCCTCCCCAGGTCACCCCACCGTCTGGGCCCATTCATTTCTCCTTAACATTTCAGAGGGCACCCTCGGCCACTGTCCACAAAGAGGCAAGGCCGCAGGCTGCGGCAAGTCAAGGCTCCCAGGCTCTAACCGGAGGCCCAGCGACCTTCTCTGACTCAGCTCCCAGCCCCACCTGTCCGCAACCCCCTCTTCTCGGATGACTAGCTTTGGCTGGCAGGCCCCTGCTCCCTCCTCCCCCACATATGTATTTGTACTTCTTGTACCTGCTTGTATTTGTCTTGTATTTGGCGGAGTCAGTATTTACCTTGGCCTTGCCTTCCTCCCATCCACACCATGGACTGTATACTGCTGGAGAGAGAGTCTGGGAGGGAGGCTCTTTTGGACCCATAAACAGGTAATGCTCAATGCTGACTCAGAGACCCACGTGCACGTTTGACCAACTCAGGAGATAAAACATTTAATCCTCCCCTGGCAGCATCAGAGATAACCACCTGGCTCCACTCCAAGAAGGTCCAACCTGGGTCAACTCTCAGAGATTATAAACTAATTAGAGGAAAAGATAGCTAAGGCCATGTGCGGCAGCTCACGCCTGTAATCTCAGCACTTTGGGAGACAGAGAAGGGCGGATCACAAGGTCAGGAGTTTGAGATCAGCCTGGCCAACATGGTGAAACCCTGTCTCTACTAAAAATACAAAAATTAGCCAGGTGTGGTGGCGGGTGCCTGTAATCCCAGCTACTTGGGAGGCTGAGGCAGGAGAATCACTTGAAACCAGAAGGTTGCAGTGAGCTGAGATCATGCCACTGCACTCCAGCCTGGGCAACAAGAGTGAAACTCCATCTCAAAAAAAAAAAATTAGCTGGGCATAGTGGTGCGTGCCTGTAATCCCAGCTATTCGGGAGGCTGAGGTAGGAGCATCACTTGAACCCTGGAGATGGAGTTTGCAGTGAGCCGAGATTGCACCACTGCACTCCATCCTGGGCGACCCTGTCTCAAAAAAATAAAGTACTTTGGGAGGCCGAGGCGGGCGGATCACGAGGTCAGGCGATCGAGACCACGGTGAAACCCTGTCTCTACTAAAAACACAAAAAATTAGCCGGGCGTGGTGGCGGGCGCCTGTAGTCCCAGCTACTCGGAGAGGCTGAGGCAGGAGAATGGCGTGAACCTGGGAGGCGGAGCTTGCAGTGAGCCGAGGTTGCGCCACTGCACTCCAGCCTGGGCGACAGAGCGAGACTCCGTCTCAAATAAATAAATAAATAAATAAATAAATAAATAAATAAAGTATATCTAAGGAGGGCAAACAATCCACTCCCTGGCCTAAACCTAACCCCAGGAGCAGATAGAGAAATAAAGAGATTAAAGGCAGGACGCAGCAGGGCCTTGGAAGAAAGCCATTGGTACCTGCAGATGGATACACACAGGATTTTGGTCCTGAAAGGGACAGTGAGGAGAAGCTACAGCCAGGGAGTAGGGTGCTGAGATAAGGAGCGCTGTTTTAAGGCTATACAGGACTCTTAAGGATGACTCAGGGCAACCTGCTCATTTTGGTGGATGAGGAGAACCAGGGCCCAGAAGTCACACAGCAGTGCATGGTGTAGCCAGGACTGGAGCTGGGCTCTGGGACTCTCAGTCCAGGCTTAACACGCCTTCCCAGAAGCACGGCCCAGGGGGTCTTGTCTTCTATCTCTGAGCACAGTCTCAGGTGTAACAGGGAGGCTGGCCCTCAGTCAGATTTTTTTATGTGCTTCTGGAAGGTGGCAGGAGGGCAAGGAGAGGGAGGGACCTGATGTACGCACCCCCATTCCATATCTACAGACCCCCCAGCTTCCCCTCCCTGACCCCTTTAGCTATGAGGCAGCAAAGCTGAAGATTTAAGAAGTCACGTGGAGGTGTGGAAGGAGCAGCTGGGAGGGGTAAGGGGAGGTTTGAGGGGTGTGCATAGGCGGATTTCAGGGCTCCCCTGAGGATGCTTCTGTTCAGTTCTTACTCTGAGTGGTGGTTCCATGCATGTGTTCAGTTTGTAAAAACTCACCCAGTGTGAGACCTATGCTGACCACACTCTTTTGTAGGTGTGTCACTCTGCCATAACACTTTTTCATACAGGGCCCCAAAGTCCCCACTCTTGCATTCCAATCACTGCTGAGCCATCCCCACCCCCTCCGCACCCCACGTGCCATGAGCTTGGGTACACACATGCACGCACACACTGGTCCAGCTCACTCCACATCACCGTCAAGGAAGCAGTTCCAAATGGAAGTGTCATGGGCACATCTCCCCTCAGTGAGAACTGAATGTCGGGCTCTCCTGCCCCAGCTCCTCCTCCCTCATCATAAGCCCCATCAGGCCTACCAGGAGATAGGAAGACTTGGCATTATAAATACATCAATGTTCCCTAATTAATCTCTAAAGTTTACTTGGCCAGGTGCAGTGGCTCATGCCTGTAATGCCAACACTTTGGGAGGCTGAGGCGGGAGGATCTCTTGAGACGAGGAGTTCAAGACCAGCCTAGGCAACATAGCAAAACTTCATCTCTACAAAAAAAAAAATTTTTTTTTTAATTAGCCAGTCATGATGTCATGCACCTGTGGTCCTGGCTACTCAGAAAGCTAAGGCAAGAGGATTGCATGAGTCCAGGAGTTCAAGGTTGTAGTGAGCTATGATCGAGACACTGCACTCCAGCCTTGGCAACAGAGTGAGACCCTGTCTCTAAAAAAATAAGAAGGAAAAAATAAAACTGCATAATTAAAACACTGCGATACTGGCACATGGATAGGGAGACCAAATTATGGAAGAGACTAGAAAGTTCAGAACTAATAAAAATAAAAAATAGTTTAGTCTGCACTACTGATCTGTGTACTTTAAAATGGTTATTTTTTTTTTTTTTTGAGACGGAGTCTTACTCTTGTTGCCCAGGCTGGAGTGCAGTGGCACAATCGTGGCTCACTGCAACCTCTGCCTCCCCTCTTGCCTCAGCCTCCAGAGTAGCTGGCATTACAGGTGCCCACCACCACGCCTGGCTAATTTTTGTATTTTTAGTAGAGATGGGGTTTCACCATGTTGGTCATGCTGGTTTTAAACTTCTGACCTCAAATGATCTGCCTGCCTCGGCCTCCCAAAGTGCTGGGATTACAGGTGTGAGCCACTGCACCCAGCTGATACATTTTATATTATGTGTATTTTACCACATTAAAAAAATAACTTAGTCAAAGTGCTTGCTACACATACAGGCAGTTTCTAAGTGTACTACATAGATTAACTAACTTGATCTTCTCAATAGTCTATTTGACAGAAGAAGAGCCTGAGGTTATACAGCTAATTAGGGGTGACCTGGATTCAAGTCCAGACAATTGGGCCTCAGAATTTGTGCTTTTAACTACTCACTATGCCAAGAGGCAGTATAAACCCAAGTACACAGGAATTTGATAGATTTAAAATGTAATTTTGAAAATCGGTGGGGGAAAGATGGATTCAATAAACTGTAAAGGGATGTCAGGTGACAATTGGAAAGAAAAAGCTGGAGTCAGACTTTATACTTCATCCATAATATTAATAAATTCAAAATGGATCAAATATTTAAACTTTTAACAATACCAGAAAAGGAGAATCTTTTAAAATATTGGAATGGGGGTGGAGGTGAACAGTGCAGCCGGTGCCTTGAGCTCCGGGCCCATGGCGACCTAGGGCCCTGTCCTGCAGGCTGCAGACAGCAAGTACAAGCAACTCACGGGCGAGTGGAACCATAAAAGCCCCAATCTTAGCAAGTGCAGGGAAGAGCTGGGCCGCCTCGAGCTAGTTCTTCTGGAGCTCAACTACTTGCCAACCACAGGGACAAAGCTGACCAAACAGCAGCTCATTCTGGCCCGTGACATACTGAAGATCGGGGCCAGTGGAGCAACCTATGCAAGGACATCCCCTCCTTCAAGCGCCACATGACCCAGCTCAAATGCTGCTACTTTGATTGCAAGGAACAGCTTCCCCAGTCAGCCTACATGCACCAGCTCTTGGGCCTCAACCTCCTCTTCCTGCTGTCCCAGATGCGGGTGGCTGAGTTCCACATGGAGTTGGAGTGGCTGCCTGCCAAGGACATCCAGACCAATGTCTACACCAAAAACCCTGTGTCCCTGGAGCAATACCTGATGGAAGGCAGCTACAACACAGTGTTCCTGGCCAAGGGTAACATCCCCGCCAAGAGCTACACCTTCTTCATCGACATCCTGCTTGACACTATCAGGGATGAGATCGCCGGGTGCATCGAGAAAGCCTATGAGAAAATCCCTTTTACCGAGGCCACCAGATCCTCTTCTTCAACACACCCAAAAAGATGACCGACTATACCAAGAAGTGAGGGTGGGTCCTGGGCCCCAACAACTAATATAGTTTTGCCAGCCAGCAGCAGGAGCCAGAAGACACTACCATTCCCTCCACAGAACTGGCCAAACAGGTCACCGAGTATGCCCGGCAGCTGGAGATGATCGTCTGAGCCCACCAGGCACGGGGTGGGGCAGGGCACACATTATTTAAAACAGTTACAGTGCAAGGTTTCCTCCAATAAAGGTGGATTGACATTCTCTCAAAAAATAAATAAAATATTGGAATGGGAAGGATGTTATTAAGTATGACACAAAACCTAGAAGCTATAAAAGAGACTGGTAAATTCAACTAGTTGGAAAACAAAATTTGCAGCCAGGTGCAGTGGCTCACACATGTAATCCCAGCACTTTGGGAGGCCAAGGAGGGAGGATCGCTTGAACCCAGAGTTTGAGACCTGTCTGAGCAACATGGCAAAATCCCGTCTCTACAAAAAATAGAAAAACTAGTCAAGTGTGGTGGTGTGCGCCTGTAGTCCCAGCTACTCAGAAGGCCGAGGCAGGAGGATCGTTTGAGTCCCAGGAAATTGAGGCTGCAGTGAGCCATGAGCATGCCACTGCACTCCAGCCTGGGTGACACCATGAGACCCTGAGAAAGAGAGAGAGAGAAAGAAAGAAATTTCTTGGCAAAAACCACCCCCACCACCAAAAAAAAAAAAAGTCAAAGACAAATTGGAAAAATATACAACTCATGTATGACATGTTAATATGTTAAGAGCTCCGGTAAACAATAAGATTAATGACCCAATCAAAATAAAATTAGCATTGAATATGAACAGGCAGGTCATAGTAGATTATGCAAATGTCGGTTATACATTAAAAAACCCATACAATCTTATTCAGATAAGATAAATGCAAATTAATTCCACACAGAAGCCATTGTCTGTGTAGATACCAGGTTAATAGCACACTTTTGGCAAGGGCGTAGGGACACAGGCATTCTCACAATGCTGCTGGAAGTATAAATTGGTGCAACTTCTATTCTGTCTCACAATGACAAATCTCATGGCCTTTGCCCATCAATTCCCCTTCGGGGAATATATCCTGCAGGTGTACTTGCACTCACACAACAAGAGGCATATGCAAAGTTATTCCCCACAGCAGGGGCCCTAAGAGCAAGAAGGGAACAACTAAACATCCATCAAAAGGCAACTGGGTGGCCGGACACAGTGGCCCACGCCTGTAATCCCAGCACTTTGGGAGGCCAAGGTGGGCGGATCACGAGGTCAGGAGTTTGAGACCAGCCTGACCAACATGGTGAAACCTCATCTCTACTAAAAATACAAAAATTAGCCGGGCTTGGTGGTGCACGCCTGTAATCCCAGCTACTTGAGAGGCTGAGGCAGGAGAATTGCTTGAACCCGGGAGGCAGAGGTTGCAGTGAGCCAACATCGTGCCACTGCACTCAAGCCTGGGTGACAGAGCAAGACTCTGTCTCAAAAAAAAAAAAAAAAGGGGGAACCAGGTAAATAAACTCAGTACACCAAAAAAACAAAAAAAAAAAAAAAAAAAAAAGAGGAAGTTCTTTGTTTAATAAAAATAAGTAAACTCTTTCCTAGTCCAGAGGAGCAGTGGGGGACCTCAGCCACTCTCAGGGCTTGAAATAATATCTGCCAGCACATGACCCCACATTTACATCTCAAGCTCAGTCCTCATTCCCAAATTTCTGACTCCCATATCCAACTCCTTATCAGCATCCTCTCTTGATTGTCTAGTAGACATTTCTGTTGAGGCCAGGTGCGGTGGCTCACGCCTGCAATCCTATAGCACTTTGGGAGGCCGAGGCAGGCAGATCACTTGAGGTCAGGAGTTCGAGACCAGACTGGCAACCTGGTGAAACCCCATCTCTACTAAAAATACAAAAATTAGCCGGGTGTGGTGGTGTGCACCTGTAACGCCAGCTACTCTGGAGGCAGAGGCAGGAGAATCGCTTGAACCCGGGAGGCGGAGGTTGCAGTGAGCCAAGATCGCACCACTGCACTCCAGCCTGGGAGACAGAGACTCTGTCTCAAAACAAAAACGAAAACGAAAACAAAAGACATTTGTTTCCATATGTGCAAAACTGGCCTCTCATCCTGTCCTGCAGCCCACCATCTATGCAATGGGGCCAGCACTTCCGTCACCTGAGGCTGTTTTGAAGATTACCTGAGATCACAGATGCCAAGGGCCTAGCACAGCTACTTGCACACAGTTGACACACCATAAATGGTAACAGTTATTGTAACCATCATATAGAGAGGGAAGACCAAAGGATGCTTTTCCGGAAAGCGGTTGGGAAGTGGAGTGGGAACTGATTCAGAGAACAGGTGCTGGGGAGAATAGGCTGGATGCAGGGCCTTAGGGACACACTCCTAAGAGTAGAAAGCACCCGACAGAGCTGGCAAGGGATGAGCAGGAGTGGGGGAGGCTGCTGAGGTCCAACTAACGTCAAGCCTGAACCCAGTGGCAGAAAAGCCTCTGCCTTTGCCAGGGACTTTTGACCTCTTTAGATCCCAGGCAAGAGGAGAGGGTAAAGAACACAGATTAACTACACAAAAAAAACCTCCCAGCAGGACACGAAGGCTCACGCCTGTAATCCTAGCACTTTGGGAGGCCAAGGCGGGTGAACCGCTTGAGCCTAGGTGTTCCAGAGCAGCCTGCAACATGGCAAAACCCTGTCTCTACAAGAAATGCAAAAAATTAGCCAGACGTGGTAGTGCATGCCTGTAGTCCCAGCTACTCAGGAAGCTGAAGTGGGAGGATCACCTGAGACCAGGAAGTCGAGGCTGTAGTGAGCCGTGATTGTGCCACTGCACTCCAACCTGGGCTACGAGAGTAAGATCCTGTATTCAAAAGAAAAAAAAAAAAAAGGCTTTTCTTTGCCACCTTCCCCTTGCCACTCCAGCCCTCAAGGATCCCACCTGCAGACTTGCAGTTATGACCTGGCATTTAGCACTTCCCTCTGCTAGACTTCAAGGAGCTAAAGGGCTGAGGACTTGTTACCCCAGAGATACTTCTCCAGGGCAGGGAACATCCATGTGTCCCCACAGAGCCCTCTGCTCCAGAACATAACACCCTCAGGTAGTACACATTGATAAAGAGGAGGCAAGAATTTTCCTGCCCAAGATGGACATATAGGGAATCTCTTTTTTTTCGAGATGGAGTCTCGCTCTGTCGCCCAGGCTAGAGTGCACTGGCATGATCTTGGCTCACTGCAACCTCCGCCTCCCAGGTTCACCCCATTCTCCTGCCTCAGCCTCCTGAGTAGCTGGGACTACAGGCGCCCGCCACCACACCTGGCTAATTTTTTGTATTTTTTAGTAGAGACGAGGTTTCACCGTGTTAGCCAGGATGGTCTCGATCTCCTGACCTCGTGATCCACCCGTCTCGGCCTCCCAGAGTGCTGGGATTACAGGCGTAAGCCACCGCACCCGGCCTTCATATAGGGAATCTCTAAAGATTTGTATATTTCCTTCAGGTCTTCACTCAAATATTATGTTCTCGGCAAGGCCTTCCCTGGCCTCCCATCCAAGGCGCCATGCCACCCCACCCTGCCACAAACACACATGGGGTCTGTCTCCCTCTCAGCTTTAGTTTTTCTCCTTAGCACTAGTCGCTAGCATACCACATACTTAATTTACATCGTGTTAATAGTCTCCCACACTAGAAGGAAACTCAACTAAGCCTGGGGTTTTTGTCTCTTTTATTCACGGTGTATCTCCAGCTCTTAGAACAGTGCGTGGAAAGAGTAGGAGCTCAAAATATATTTTTGGAGTGAATGAATGATCACCTACACTTATTTAAGCACTTGCTGTATGCTAGGGACTTCTGTAAACACTCTATTTAATACCTTACTTAGCTCATCTCATCTTCATAACCACCCTTCGAGGTAATACAATTATTTCTATTTTCTAGAACACTGGCTCTCAGAGAAGTTAAATCACTTGCCCAAGGTGTTATCATTTTTACTTGGCAGTGCAGGGCAGAGATGTGTCTGGCTTGAAGACCTTAGCCATCACCTACACAAAATGAGCTGTGTTCAGGTGGAGGAGAGCAGAAGATAGAGGGGGATAAAGGAAAAGAGAACAGAAAACCTCTGGAAGAAACTGGCCAGCACTGTCTGGTAGGACTTTCTATGATGATGGAAGAGATCTGTATCTGCACTGTTCAATACAGTAGCCATTAGCAATGTGACTGTTGAGCACTTGAAATGTGACTAGTGCAACTAAGAATCTAAGTTTTTTGTTTGATTTCATTTAAATTAATTTTTTTGGAGACAGGGTCTCCAGACTGGAATTCGGTAGTGCAAACATGGCTCCATGCACACTGGACTCAAGTGATTCTCCCACCTCAGCCTTCTGAGTAGCAGGGACTACAGGCTCCTGTCACTGTGCCCAGCTAATTTTTTAAATCTTTTTGTAGAGACGGCATCTCACCCTGTTGCCCAGGCTGGTCTCCAACTCCTGAGCTCAAGAGATCCTCCTGCCTCAGCCTCCCAAAGTGCTGGGATTACAGGCGTGAGTCACTGCGCTGGCATCATTTAAATTTAAATAGGTACACGTGGCTAATGGCTACCGTATTACAGAGCACAGCTTCAATCCAGACTAGACTCATTGACTGGAAACTCTTTTGCTTGCTGGGTCTGTGGCTTCCAGGCCTAGTGGGACCGGGATTCAGCAGAGGGGGGAAGGGAGTGTATATTTCAGCAGTGAGCACCTAGGTTACTTTGTGTAATCTACAAATACCCAGTGAGGGGAGTATTTGTTTATTCCGGCTGCTGAGGGCTAGAGATGAGGGTCAGGGTCAGGATCAGTGTGCCTGCTGCCTTGGGATCTTGGTCCTCAGTCAGAGGAACTTCCTCTCTCTAACCACTCCCCACCCCAAGCCAGACAATCTGTTCACGGGTAGTTGGTACCCAGTGGCCCGGTCAGAGTCTGGGGTTTCTTAGTCCTTCTCAGGATTTACCCATGACCATTTTCAGGCTCCTTTTAGGGTGGAGTCTGCATAGCTGATCCTACACAGGCCTCACAGGCTTTACACCGACTCAAGAAATGTTTGCTGCAATGAATAAACACGCAGCAAGCCAAAGCAAGGAGAGATTTCTGGCAACAGAGAGCCTGAGGGGGGAGGGCCTTCATTCAGTTCCTCAATGACACCATTTAGGCAGCCGTCCTCAAACCTGACAGTGTCTAAGAATCACAAGGGGCAGTTTGTTTAAAAGGACATGCCCCAGGCCTCACTCCCAGGTGTTCTTATTTAATAAATCTGGGTTAGGGTTCAAAAATCATCATGTTTACCAAAGCCCTCCCACCCAATACACACACCAAATCTGATGCTAGGCTCAGAACTAAGCTTTTGAGAAATACTGATTTAGGGTGAGGCTAGGCATGTATGTGGGTATTGGGGGCAGGAAGAGGTTGCCCTAGAAGGAAATTCAGAAGCTGAGAAAGGTCTTTGAGATACTTAAAGGTATACATACTTCTTTTGTGTATTTTCTTGCATTGCAGTAGGAAGAGGGAACTTGAGTCACCCAAGTCCAGGCTTCTAGCACCAGAGTGTTGGAACTGGCAGAAGCCTGAGTCCCAACCAGTCCAGGCCCTTAGACAACGAGTACATCTGAGAAGTCCTGGCAGCTCCAGGGTGTGTGGGCGGCAGCTGATCCCCAGGAAAACAAACCTCTGGGCTCTAAGAGCCCTGCAGGCTGTACCTGCGGATTTCCCCTCTCAGCCAACTCCAGCCTCTGCTCCCCCTCTGCTCCTCACTTCTCTAAAGCGAAACATCTCACAGTCATTTGCTCCATGCTTCCTGTACGATTTCTTTATTTTTACTCTCCAGTTTGTGGGCTGAGTCTGTGTGGGTGTGGGAGAGGGGCTGGGTATTTCTACTTCTCTGCGTTTTCCTTCTGAGCTGGGAGGACTTTCACTTCCTCTCCAATCTCTCAGTTCTGCCTTTCACGGGCTGTCCAGGTCATGAGACCACCTCTCCTATCCTTCCTGAGCGCCAGGGAAATGGAAAACTGACTGTAACTGGCTGCCCTGGAAGGGCCTAGCATCCACTCAGGAGCAACAGGTGGTGGCAACTACAACAGTAACAGTAACCTCCCTGGGGCAGGAGCCTTGGGCTGGTGTGACAGCAACAGAGGCAGCCAAGTGAGCCCTGCTTGCTCCTGAGGCCATCCGAGGCCTGGAACCTGTCTTGCATCCCTCTAACACCACCATGGGCAAGCCTGGGCCTCCACTTCCCTCCCTCAGCCTTTTCTGTCCCAGCACTCAGCTAGACAAGAGTGACTCTCAGCTTGCCCCAATGCCCCCAGCTCTGCCTGCTGATCTAGTTCTATATTTGAGAGTCTTAGACATCTACCACACTGGAGCACAGAGCCACGGGAGGGGTTGGCCTCCACCACTGGGGCCTGACAACCTGCCATCCCAACCTCCCTGAACCTCAGTCTCCTCTTTCAAACAAAGTTATATGTAGATACAGTGGAGGATTAGAAAACATTGAATGGGTGCCCCAATCAACAGTGGCTGTTACTGGCAGGAGTTATAAATGTGTATTGAAAAAGGAATCCCTTCTTTTTTTCTTCCAATCATAAGGACCACAACCATCCGAAAAGCAAAGAGAGCCTCAGACACTCCAGCTCCGCCTCTAGTTGCAGAAAGTCACCTCCTCAAAGGGAGAGATCAGTGTTCACCTAGGACTGGAACTCAGTGTGATCTAGTGGTTGAAAGTCTTAGCCTTCAGGCTCCCCAGCCTCGTCAGCTGTTCCAGAAGCCTGTCAGCTGCCCCTTAGTTTTCTGCTGTGTCCTCAAAGAACCACTTGGACCCTAAAATAAACCTCTGGAGAGCCAGTTGCCCAGCTCTTCCAGAAGAGAGACTAGACATGCAGCTGGGCATGTGGCCAGAGCCCAAGAAAAGCCTGGTTTGCCAGGGGCAGATTACAGTCAACAAGAGCAATAAGTGCTTCTGCCCTCTCCCTCACGGCTCCTTCTCTTTTCTAGAGGGGAGTCCAGCACGTGCCAGCCCCAGGAGGTCTCACTCCCTTGCCAGCCTCCCGACTCCATTCCCAGGACTGGGGCACTTGGCTTCCCGGAGTTGGTGGCTGCCAAAGTGACCATGCAGCGGGAAGATCCGTGACTCAGCGCCCATGATGTCAGTCCCTTCATAGTCAGGGCACTGTCATCCATCCACACATGCACCCGCGGGGGTGGGGGGAGGACCAGGCGAGGTGGACCCCCAATGCAGAGGGAGAAGAGGGGCGCTGGTACAAAGGACTCCCCAGGCGGGTACATCACCCCGCTGGGGCGCGCTCTCTCCCCTTAGAGTAACCCTTTAGAGTAATCTGGGACGCGGTTGTGTAAAGGCTCATGGGGGCACTGGGAAGGAGACTCGAGAGTCAGGTTTGCAAGGACACAGTCCCGTACACAGACCGCAGGGTTCCCGCACAGCTTCACCGGGCATTCCGGGGACAGCTCCGGGCCAAGGGAGCAAGCGCAGCAGGGGGCGCAAGAGCCACTACCCGCGACCACACAGCTAGGTGCCCGCGGGGCCTCAAGGCAGCCACAGAAAAGGGGATCCGTCGCACCTCCTTTCCTCCCTCCAGCCTCCCCCAGACTGCGGTGGCCAAGGCGGTTTCCCCCAGCCGCCAGCCGCCAGCTGCCCCAGCCCTCCAGGTACGCCCGAAGCCCTTACCCTGCGCAGGGCAGCGCCCTGGGGCCAGCGCCGCTCCCGGCGCGGCCAGCAGGACAGCCAGCAGCGTGCAGCTGACGGCCAGCATGCTTCCTCCTCGGCTACCGCTCCATGGTCCCGCAGAGGCGGACAGGCTAATGGGAACCGGGCGGCAGGGGCGGGGCGGGGCGGTGGGCGGGCAGCGGGCTCAGGCCCCGGGGGCAGCCCCCATCCGCAGGAGCCCGGCTCTCTACACACACTGCGAGTCCCTCGGCCCCGCGCCGCGCTCGACTCCTCTCCCTCTGGCCCGGCTCAGTGTCAGTGCGACTTCCCACTCGCACATGACTCAGAGCGACGGACGGTCTTGGCAACGCAGGAAAACATTTGAGGAACTCGCGCTGGAGCGTCTCTGGGCCGTCCCAGGGTGCGGTTACGAAAGCCGGAGCGGATGGCGCAACAGCCCCGCGCACCGGCCGACCGAGGGGGTGGCTTCCTGCCACAGCGCCGCACCTGAGCGGGGAGAACAGGGGACCGCCAGCCCCACCAGAGCCCTTCCTCCCGGTTCTGTTGATGAGAAAAGGGCGTATCAGCCACCAGTGGGCAGTGGCCTGGTTTTGATTTTTGGTTTCGTGAACAGGATTACGCTGTGAAAGGCACACCTGGAGAGCCCTCGAGGAGGCGATGTGCCTCTTACCCTTACGGTAAAGCAGTGCTTGGTAGCCCGGTTGCCCACTGGAATCAGCCAGGAGCCCTAAAACCCACCAATGTCTGGGTCGGGTCTCCAGAGATTCTGATTTCATCGGTGTGGGGTGAGGCTTGGGCATCGGAAGACTCACCACCGTAAAGGCACAGTCTTTCTGCCCAGCTGCTCCTCGCAGGCTGCAGCAGAGGCAAGGAAACGGTTTGGACTTTGCAGTCAGATAGACCTGGGTCCCCATTTAGACCTACCATCTACTGTGTCTGTGACTTCGGTTCAGAATCTGAGTCTCCATTTCCTCATCTGTCAGAGATAAGAAAGCCTATGCTGCCCAGGGTTATTAGGAAGGTTCTGTGGATGGCACCTAAACACCCAACACACGGTCTGGGCCACAGGTGCTCAGTAGACATCAGAACGTGCATGGCTGCCCTCCTGACTTGACAGACAGACACTAACACCGGGGCAGTGGCTCACGCCTGTAACCCCAACACTTTGGGAGACCCAGGTGGGTGGATTGCTTCAGTCCAGGAATTCTAGACCAGCCTGGGTAACAAAGTGAGACCCCCATTTCTATAAAAAATTTTAAAATTCGCTAGGTGTGGTGGTGCACACCTATAGTCCCAGCTACTAGGGAAGCTGAGGTGGGAGAATTGCTTGAGTCCGGAAGATCCAGGGTACAGTGAGTCGTGATTGGGGGCTGCTACTCCAGCCTGGATGACAGTGAGACCCTGTCTGAAAAAAAAGAAAGAAAGAAAAGGAAGGGAGGAGGGAGGGAGGGGAAGGGGGGAGAGAAAAAAAGAAAGAAACAAGCACTTGGCTTTTGAGCAACCACAAGGACCTTAAAGGGGACCATCTGTCCGTCCCTTGGAGGGGAACTCTCTCAAGGATCCCCACAGAGCCTAAAGCTGATAGGATGGCCTCATAGCTGAATCTGGAGGGAAAGAAAAATGCTGAAATAAAGTTTAGGCTGAGAAGCTTCTAGACCAGCAACTGCTCATTAGAATGTGTTTTTCTACCTTTGGTTTCAGGCCAATCCTAACCCAGATCAAAGATCCTGGAACAGCTGGAACAGGCATGGCCTAATGGAACTCCCAAGTGGACAGGGCCAGGCATGGAGGGACAGAGCTTCTGAAACAGTCCTCAGCCCCCTGTGTATCTGGATCTTTCTATAGGAACCACCCATCAGCAGTGCCAGACAGAACCAAGCACATGCACTGATCCACCGCACGATGGGAGCTGGTGTGGGTGGGCTTGTTTGCTTCAGCCATGCCCACAGACAGGAACAGAAGAGCACGGTGGAGGCCACTGGCCCTCTCGCCTGCTATTTCAAAAGGGGTTGCAGCAGGGCTGGAAAGCGGTTCCCACTGTGGTTGCCCCCTTCCTCTCTGTGGCACACACAGACCTGAAAATAACCAGAGAGGGACTGTGAGCTGCCAGCCTAAAACAGGAAGGCTGCAGAAAGTCTTAGGCTCAGATAGGAGAGTTTAAAAGAATGTTGAAACCAAGAACGGGCATCACAGATCCCACCTGCCTCAGCACCAAAGCAGACCTCCCCCTCTCTATTCTACTGGTGGGGAGCCTGTGTGCTCTGTAGTCATGCAGATCCCGGCTTTACCACTTGCTGGCTGTGTGACTTAAGCAAGTTATTTAACCTCTCTGAGCCCCTATTTCCTGATTTGTAAGATAAGAGCAGCAATATGCAAATTTTTAGTGTTGTGGTTCACATTAAAAAATTTAATCCTGGCCAGGCCGGGCACGGTGCCTCACACCTGTAATCCCAGCACTTTGGGAGGCCAAGGTGGGCAGATCACGAGATCAGGAGTTCGAGACCAGCCTGACCAACATGGTAAAACCACATCTCTACTAAAAATACAAAAATTAGCCGGGCATGGTGGTGTGTGCCTGTAGTCCCAGCTACTCAGGAGGCTGAGGCAGGAGAATCACTTGAACCCAGGAGGTGGAGGTTGCAGTGAGCCGAGATGGCACCACTGTACTCCAGCCTGGGCAAGAAGAACAAAACTCCATCTCAAAAAAAAAGAAAAAAAAAAAAAGAAAGCATACCTGCACAATTCAGCCTGACCTGCCCTCACCCAGACAACAGAAGGAACAATGAAGACTTTAGTTGTCTGAGCCAGAACACCTCTCGGATAACTGTGCTGCTTACAAATTGCTTCACATACACAATCTCCTCTGAAGTTCTCAACCCTGAATGCTGGGAGGCATTGCCCCCAATTTTCAGATGAGTAGACTGAGGCTAAGAGAGGTAAAGTGGCTTGTTCAAAACCGCACTACTAGTAACTGGCAGCTCTAGGGTGAGGTCTGGCTCCTGGCCCAGGACTCTCACTGAGCAAGGGCTTGGTGGGCCCACCCAGGACCAAAGACACTGCAGACCATGGCAGCAGGCACTTGGTGTTCTGTAGTCTGTGAGGGGAGAGCAGAGAGCAGAACCTGGTGTGCCGGACACCCTCTCCTTCACCGGTGTTCCTGCAAGGACCCTCCGTCTCCCCTAAAGGGGGAAGCCCTAGGCTGACTCCCAGCAAGCGAGTCCTCTCTCACCTTTCACCTGAAGCGATGAAGCACCTTAAAGTTTGCCAAAAGCAGAAGTCTATAGGAGACCCACGGAATAAATATGTAAGGTTATTTTGAAACCAAAAGGGACTTGGTCATCATCGCTTCTCCTCCCTCACTTTTCAGATAAGGAGCTAGGCCTCGAGAAGTTGTTTGGTAAAGATGGCACAGGCAGTTGGTGACAGAGCTGGTCAAGATCCCAGATACCCTGACTCAAAGTGGTCTTTTTAAATTCCCACACTGCCCCCAGCCTCCAGGTATGGGCTGATGTGTTGGGGCCATTCTCGACTGTGAGAGTTTAAAACTAGGCACTTTATTCTCTATTCACCATGAGAATCCATCTTTAGGGACAACGATTACTCTGAGAAGTGCAGTGGGGTAGGGCTGAACTGACCTGCAGACCCCTCCCTGGCCTCTGGCCCTGAAGCCAGCCCCTGGTTAATCAATAATTACAGGAAGGTGCTCCTTATTCTCTGAAACCTTCCCCTCCTGCTTTCTCATCAGCCTGGGAGGAGGTTACGTGGGCAGACAGAGGTCTAATAACAGAACTCAGTGTCTGGCCAGTGGCATCCCTCAGAGTCAGGCCCCAGCCAGGGCCCACTGAGGGCCTCAGCCTGCCTGTGGAGATCCTCACTTTCACAGTGGAGGAATGCAGCATCCCCGGCTCTGGCAGCATGACAGTCTGGTCATGACAGTCTGGCTTCCCATTGCATCACCAGGTGAGTTTACACCCAGAAAAGGGATTTGTTTAGCACCATTCTCAGAAAGGGTTCATAAAAGTTTATTCCCTTCTTGTAATATTTAGAGAATGTTATGATTTTTAACTGCTAAAAAGCATCACAGTTATAGCTGGGCATGGTGGCACATGCCTGTAGTCCCAGCTGCTTGGGAGATTGAGGCAGGAGAACTGCATGAGCCCAGGAGGTCAAGGCTGCAGTGACCTATAATTACACCTTTGGCACTCCAGCCTGGGCCACCGAGCAAGACCCTGTCTTTAAAAAAAAACAAAAATAAGGCCAGGCACAATGGCTCACACCTGTAATCCCAACACTTTGGGAGGCCAAGGCGCGCAGATCATCTGAGGTCAGGAGTTTGAGATCAGCCTGGCCAACATGGTGAAACCCCATCTTTACTAAAAATACAAAACTTAGCCGGGCATGGTGGCGCATTCCTGTAATCCCAGCTACTTGGGAGGCTGAGGCACAAGAATCTCTTGAACCCAGGAGGCGGAGGTTACAGTGAGCCGAGATCATGCCACTGCACTCCAGCCTGGGCAACAGAGCGAGACTCTGTCTCAAAAAATAAATAAATAAATAGCATCACAATTAAAATCAAATGTAGAATTGACATATAATCTAGCAGTTCCACTTCTGGATATATTCACAAAAAAACTGAAAGCAGGGACTCAAACAGATATTTGTACACCCATATTTTTAGCAGCATTATTTACAATAGCTAAAAAGTAGAAACAATTCAAAAGTCCATCAAGAGATGAATGGATAAACAAAATGTGGTATGTACATATAATGGAATATTACTCAGTCTTAAAAAGGAAGGAAATTCTGACATATACTACAACATAATAAACCTTGAAGACATTATGCTAAGTGAAATAAACCAGACACAAAAGGACAAATATTATATGATTTTATTTATATGAGGTACCTAGAGTAGTCAAATTAATAGAGATAGGAAGCAGAGTGGTAGCTGCCAGGGGTTAGTAGGAGGAGAGTGGGAAGTTATTGTTTAATGGGTACAGAGCTTCCATTTTTGCAAGATGAAAAGAGTTCTGGAGATGGATAGTGGTTATAGTTTCACAATAATGTGAATGTGCTTAATGCCACTGAACCATTTAAAAAATGGTTAAAATGCCCAAGTGAGGGGGATTGCTTGAGGACAGGAGTTCAAGGCTAGCCTGGTCAACACAGCAAGACCTTATCTCTACAAAAAATTTAAAAATTTGCCGGACATGGTGACCCACATCTGTAGTCCCAGCTACTTGGAAAGATAGCTTGAGGCAAGGAGTTCAAGGATGCAGCAAGCCATGACGGCGCCACTGTACTCCAGCCTGGGGGACAACAGAAAAAGACCTTCCTTATCTTAAATAAATAAATAAAAAGTTAAAATGGGAAATTTCATGTTTTGTATATTTTACCACATTTTTAATAAAGCATCACAATTATAAAATTAAACAAGCTAGATGCTTGGAAATCCAGAAAACAGATTGCATTATTGAGTTGGTGGGGTGGGGAAGATAACTCATATTTTTAAAGGATATATAATGAGATTCCTTTAAGATAGTGGACTTTTTCTGGTGCACTATACAATATAATTCTATGAACACAAACTGTGGAGCCAAAGTGCCTGGGTTCAAATCTTAGCTCTACCACTTATCAGCTGTTTGTCTCCAACAAGTCACTTAACTTCTCTGTGTCTCAATGTCGTCATCTAAAAAATAGGGGGGAAGTACCCTCAAAGAATTCTAATGGGAATTAAATTAGTTAACATATGTAAAACATTTATAACAATGGCAATACATGATAAACTCTATATGAGGGTTTGTTAAATAAATGTAAATAAGTAAACTTTCCCAAAACATATTCTTTATAGACACAGAAGTTCGTCCAAATGTTTTTTAAAATATAATTCATTATATCACCCATAAAATGAAGATGTTGAAGTAGAATTTGGTCATTAGCTGCTCTGTGAGGCCCCTTCTCAGAAGCTGCACGGATTTAACATGGAAGGCCATTGGTAGCAGGTCCTCCGACAACATCGTTTAGGTCAATGTTTTGAAATAATATATATATATAGATAGATAGATAGATAGATTTCTGAGACAGAGTTTCACTCTTGTTGCCCAGGCTGGAGTGCAATGGCACGATCTCGGCTCACTGCAACCGCCGCCTCCTGAGTTCAAGCGATTCTCCTGCCTCAGCCTCCCAAGTAGCTGGGATTACAGGAATGTGCCACCATGCCTGGCTAATTTTTGTATTTTTAGTAGAGACGGGGTTTCACCACGTTGGTCAGGCTGGTCTCCAACTCCTGGCCTCAGGTAATCCAGCCGCCTGGGCCTCCCAAAGTGCTGGGATTACAGGCATGAGCCACTGTGCCCGGCTGAAATAATATTTTTTTGAGATGATGTCTTGCTCTGCTGCCGCCCAGGCTGGTGCAGTGGCGCCATCTTGGCTCACTGCAACCTCCGCCTTCTGGATTCAAGCGATTCTCCTGCCTTAGCCTCCTGAGTAGCTGCGACTACAGGTGCACACCACCACACTCCAGGTTAAGTGATAATTTTAATAAGGAAAAAAATAGATTCCCAGCCTGGGCCTCTGTCTGTGTGGAGTTTGCCTGCTCCCCCCATGTCTGTGTGGGTTTTCTTCTGGTACTCTGGGATGTACCCGTTATGTTAATTAGCATGTCTAAACTGTCCCAGTCTGAGAGAGAGAGAGAGAGTTTGTGTGTGTGCGTGTGTGTGTGTACCCTGTAATGGGATAGCGTCCTGTCTGGGGCTGTTTCTTGCCTTGCACCGAGTTGCTGTGACAGGCTCCAGGCTCTGCCACCCACAACAGAGACACTAAACTGAAATAACTGGGTACATAATTTTCTTCATTGCTTTTATTAATCTTTCTTAAATGTATATATAGCTCACATTTATTTCCATGTTTGATATTAGAAGTGTTTGGGGTCTTTATTTAGAAGTTTGGTTACGTCTTTGTGACCAGAAATGCCGTAGAAACTTAACTCTAGTTTGTATCAATTGGCCTATGGTAAAATTGGTTTCGTTATACGTTGTTTTGCTTAAAGTCGCAGTTTTCGAGAACCTATTAACAAGGTTAAGTGAGGACTTACTGTACTAGCTGACTTAACAGTTTCAGTCAGGTTTGCTTCTGCTGCTAACAGTAATCTCTTGTCAGAGCTAGGGCCCTGCAGTTACTACCTCTGCCTGCCATTTTACCTTTCCTGGAAGATAGTCTAAACTTGGACTTCATAAGTATGCGTGAGCTATTTGTTCTTACACTTCCCAGCAGAGGCTGCATTACGCTGTGGATTTGTGCAGAATGAAGGTTGAGTAATAATTACCCTTCACTTGCCAATCACGTGTTCCATTTGCATTCATTATTAGCATGCTCTTTAGCAATCATTTGTCTATGCCGAGCTATTTATGTAGACACAGACATGTAAGCAGATTCCTGAGCCAAACTGCCTGAGTTCAAATCTAGCTCTGCCATTGACCAGCTGGGACCTTGGATGCTGTCATTTTATCTAAACTTCACTGTCCTTTTCTATAAAATAGGAATATTAAGAGTGTCTACCGCACAGGGTTATTGTGAGGATTAACTGAGAAAACTACCTACAGTACTTAATACAGTCCTGGCACCCAGTAAATGCTCAGTTAGCCTGATAATGACAATAATCTGTACATATGGTAACCTCATCCATTCCAGGGAGAAGAGGAAGAAGGTGGATATTAGTTAGAATTGATTTTTTTCTGTTAAGTGAAATTTCCCTCCAAAGAAAAAACCTTATTTATATAAACCATTACATAAATCTTTTTTTCTAAACATGCTGTACAATTTTATGGCCCAAAAAATGGATTAGGCTGACCATAATTTTAATAAATTTGAAGCAATACAGCATAAAGATTAAAAGCTTTTTCAGCACCATAGGAAAGTTTGTAAAAAATAAAATAAAAATAAGGCTGGGTGCAGTGGCTCACGCCTGTAATCCCAAAAGTTTGAGAGGCCAAGGCAAGTGGATCACCTGAGGGCAGGAGTTTGAGAGCAGCCTGGCCAACACGGAAAAACCTCATTGCTACTAAAATTACAAAAATTAGGTTGGGCGCAGTGTCTCATGCCTGTAATCCTAGCACTTTGGGAGACTGAGGCGGGCAGGTCACTTGAGGTCAGGAGTTCAAGACCAGCCTGGCCAACATGGTGAATACAAAATACAAAAATTGGCCGGATGTGGTGGCGCACACCTGTAATCCCAGCTACTTGGGAAGCTGAGGCAGGAGAATCACTTGAACTTGGGAGGCGGGGGTTGCAGTGAGCTGAGATCCCCAACCGCCACTACACTCCAATCTGGGCCACAGAGTGACACTCCATCTCAAAAAAAAAAAATACAAATAACAAAAATTAGCTGGACGTGGTGGTGCATGTCTGTAATCCCAGCTACTCTGGAGGCTGAGGCATGAGAATCACTTGAACCCAGGAGGCCGAGGTTGCAGTGAGCCAAGATCATGCCACTGCACTCCAGCCTGGGTGACAGAGCAAGACTCCATCTCAAATAAATAAATAAAGTATTTGAACTTGCTACAATCAAAAAGTCATATAATAACAAGTGTTGGTGGGCAAGCTAATTTAATTTTTGTATGTTTAGTAGAGATGGGGTTTCACCATGTTGGCCAGGCTGGCCTCAAACTCCTGACCTCAGGTGATCCACCCTCCTCAGCCTCCCAAAGTGCTGGGATTACAGACGTGAGCCACTGCATCCAGCCTGATAATTATTCATTAGATGACAGCCATGTGCCAGACTTTTTTTGCCCCTCTCCCCACTACAACAAATTCAAAGATAAATAAGGCACAGATTTTGCCCTTCTCATCTAATGCTAATATCTCCAAGGATTACTCCTACCCCCCTTCTCTAGAACCTTAAGCCGTGAGTTATCCCTCTCTTCTCCTGTGTTAAACCTCTCCCTCTCCAGTGAATCCTACCGATCAGCATTTAACATGCTCTAGTCTCTCCCATCTTAAGAAGCAACTTTCCCTGTGCTACCACTACCTGCCTGACATCTGCAATTGGAGATCTCATACACATCTCAAACTCAACATATCTGAACCTGAGCCTCATCTTCCTGTCACTACTTGCTCTCCCCTTATGTTCTCTATCTAAGGGACTTGCCCCACCATTTGCTCATGTCAGAAACCTAAGAATCATCCTTAACTCCTTCTTCCTCTCCTCTGTCATCCAGTTCTTACAATGTTGCTTCAACCTCGAGAAAAGATTTCAAATCTATCTGCCTCTCTCCACATTCACTGCTACCATACATGTCCAAGTTACTACCATCTCTCTCAGACTTCTAAATTATTAACCACTGATTTCTCCCATTAAGTATTTCCGCTTCAATCTATTCTCCACATTTTAGCCAGGATGCTTTAAAAATATGTAAATTAGATCATGTTATTTTTCTGCTTAAAATCCTTCTACACATTCCCATGGGCACTGTGTCTGTCTAGCCATTGCTTTATCTTCAGTGCATAAAACAATACTAGGCACAGAGTAGGCACTCAATAAATAATTGTTTTATGAATAAAAAGTAATATTCATGACTTTATTCAAGATCTCTATTTAATAAATGTGGAAGTAAGAATGAAGGCCATATTTTTAAAAACCCACAGCTAACATCATATTTCATGGTGAAGGAATAAAAGCTTTTCTCTCTAAGATCTGAAACAAGACAAGTATGCCCACTTTTGCCACTTCTGTTTAACATAATATAACAATTTGTAGCCAGAGCAATAAGGCAAGAAAAAGAAATTAAAGGCATCCAAATTGGAAAGAAAGAAGTAAAAAAAAAATTTTTTTTTTTTTTTTGAGACATAGTCTCGCTCTGTCACCCAGGCTGGAGTGCAGTGTTGCAATCTCAGCTCACTGCAAGCTCCGCCTCCCGGGTTCATGCCATTCTCCTGCCTCAGCCTCCTGAGTAGCTGGGACTACAGGTGCCTGCCACCGCACCCGGCTAATTTTCTGTATTGTTAGTAGAGATGGGGTTTCACCATGGTCTCGATCTCCTGACCTCGTGATCCGCCTGCCTCAGCCTCCCAAAGTGCTGGGATTACAGGCGTGAGCCACTGCGCCGGGCCAGAAAGAAGTAAAATTATCTCTGCTCACAGATGACATGATCTGATATGTAGAAAACTCTAGGCTGGGCATGGTGGCTCACTCCTGTAATCCCAGCACTTTGGGGGGGCCAAGGCGGGCAGATCACGAGGTCAGGAGATCGAGACCATCTTGGCCAACATGGTGAAACCCCATCTCTACTAAAAATACAAAAATTAACCGGCCGTGATGGCAGGTGCCTGCAGTCCCAGCTATTCAGGAGGCTGAGGCACAAGAATCACTTGAACCCAGGAGGCGGAGGTTGCAGGGAGCCGAGATTGCACCACTGCACTCCAGCCTGGCAAAAGAGCGAGACTCCATCCAAAAAGAAAAAGAAATTGCTAAAGATTACACACACACACACACACACACACACAAATACAAATAAACAGCTAATAAATGAATTCGGTAAAGTTGCAGGACACAAAATCAACACATATGACTTCCTGATGGTAAATTTTTTTAAAAAAATTAAATTTTAAAAATTAAAAGAAAACAAGATTAACTCATAAAAGTTAGTTGCATGTCCATACACTAGCAATGAACAATCAGAAAAAGAAATTTAAAAATTTTTTTCATTTACAATAGCATCAAAAAAAGTAAAATACTTGAGAATATATGTTACCAAGGAGGTAAAAGACTTGTACATAGAATACTGCAAAACATTGCTGAAATAAATAAGAAGACCCAAATAAATAGAAAGACATCTCATGTTCATGGATTGGAAGACTTAATATGGTTAAGACAACAATACTACCCCAAATAACCTACAAACTCAATGTAATTCCTATCAAAATCTCAACAGCAATTAGCCAGGCATGGTGATGCACACCTGAAGTCCACCACCTCAGGAGACTAAGTTGGATCACTTGAGCCCAGGAGTTCAAAGCTACAGTGGACTCTGATTGTGCCACTGCATTCCAGTTGGGGCAACAGAGAGAGACTATGTAAAAGAAAAAAAAATCTCAACAGCAATTTTTGCAGAAATAGAAAAAATCCTAAAATCTCAAAAAATCCTAAATAGACAAAACAATCCTGGGAAAAAGGAGCAAAGTTGGAGAGCTTAACATTTTCTAATTTTAAAACTCACTATAAAGCTACAGTACTCAAAACAATTTGGGAGGCTGGGCAAGGTGGCTCATGCTTGTAATCCCACCACTTTGGGAGGCCAAGGCGGGCAGAGCACTTGAGGCTGGGAGTTCGAGACCAGCCTGGCCAACATGGTGAAACCTTGTCTTTACTCAAAATACAAAAATTAGCCAGGCATGGTGGTGGGCACCTGTAATCCCAGTTACTTAGGAGGCTGAGGCAGGAGAATTGCTTGAACCCAGGAAGTGGAGGTTGCAGTGAACCGAGATCACACCACTGCACTCCAGCCTGGGTGACAGAGCAAGACTCTGTCTCAAAAAAACAAAACAAAACAAAAGACAACCTACAGATTGGGAGAAAATATTTGCAAATCATATATCTGGTAAGGGGATTAATATCCAGAATATATAGAGAACTCCCACAACTCAACAACAAAAAGAAACAACCCAATTTGGCCAGGTGCAGTGGCTCATGCCTGTAATCCTAGCACTTTGGGAGGCCAAGGCAGGTGGATCACCTGAGGTCAGGAGTTAGAGAGCAGCCTGGCCAACATGGTGAAACCCTGTCTCTACTAAAAATACAAAAATTAGCCAGAAATTGCTTGAACCCCGGAGGCGGAAGTTGCAGTGAGCCAAGAATGTGCCACTGCACTTCAGCCTGGGCAACAGAGGGAGACTCCGCTTCAAAAAAAAAAAAAAGAAAGAAACAACCCAATTAAAAATTGGGCAAAACCAGTCTGGCCAACATGGCAAAACCCCATCTCTACTAAAAATACAAAAATTAGCTAGGTATGGTGATGCACACCTATAGTCCCAGCTACTTGGGAGGCTGAGGTGAGAGGATCACTTGAACGCTAGAGGCGAAGATTGCAGTGAGCCAAGATGGCACTACTGCACTCCAGCCTGGGTGATAGAGCAAGACCCTGCCTTAAAAAAAGAAAGCGGGGGGGTGCGCAAAAGACTAAAATAGACATTTCCCCAAAGAAGATACACAAATGACCAACAAGCACATAAAAATATGTTCAGTCAACATCATTAGCCATCAAGAAAATGCAAATCAAAACTATAATAAGACCATAGCCATTAGGATGATGGCTGCTATTCAAAGAAACAGGAAAATAACAACTCTTGGTGAAGACGTGGAGAAACTGGAACCCTTGTGCATTGCTGGTGGGAGTGTAAAGTGGTGCAGCATCTGGGGAAATGTTTGGTGGATCCTTAAAAATTAAAAGTAGAATTACCATATGGCCCAGCACAATAGTGTGCACCTATAGTCCTAGCTACTCAGGAGGCTACAGTGAGCCTTGCTTGAGCCAAGGAGTTCCAGTCCAGCCTGGGCAACATAACAAGATCCTGTCTCTAAAAAATGAAAAAAGCCCAGTGTGGTGGCTTGCACCTGTAATCCCAGCACCTTGGGAGGCCAAGGCTGAGGTCGGGAGTTCAAGACCAGCTTGACCAACGTGGAGAAACCTTGTCTCTACTAAAAATACAAAAATTAGCTGGGCATGGTGGCGCGTGCCTGTAATCCCAGCTACTGGGGAGGCTGAGGTAGGAGAATTGCTTGAACCCAGGAGGCAGAGGTTGTGGTGAGCTGAGATCGTGCCATTGCACTCCAGCCTGGGCAACAAAAGTGAAACTCCGTCTCAACATAAATAAATAAATAACAAAAATTAAAAAATTAAAAATTAAAGAACCCAGACAAGTCTAATTTTCTCTTTCTTTCTTTCTTTTTTTTTTTGAGATGGGGTCTTACTCTGTTGCCCAGGCTGGAGTGCAGTGGTGCGATCTCAGCTCACTGCAACCTCTGCCTCCTAGGTTCAAGCAATTCTCCTGCCTCCGCTTCCCGAATAGCTGAGATTACAGGCGCATGCCACCACGCCCAGCTAATTTTTTTGTATTTTTATTTTTTTAATTTTTAATTTTTTTTTTTTTTTGAGACAGAGTCTTGCTCTGTCGCCCAGGCTGGAGTGCAGTGGCACGATCTCGGCTCACTGCAGACTCCACCTCCTGGGTTCATGCAATTCTCCTGCCTCAGCCTCCCAAGCAGCTGGGACCACAGGCACCTGCCACCATGCCCGGCTAATTTTTGTAATTTTTGTAGAGGCGGGGTTTCACCATGTTGGCCAGGCTGGTCTCGAACTCCTGGCCTCAGGTGATCTGCCCTCCTTGGCCTCCCAAAGTGCTGGGATTACAAGCGTGAGCCACCACGCCTGGCCTATAAGATGTATATTCTATATATACAGAAGATATATATTCTGTATATACATATGTATATATAGAAGATAAATATATATTGTATTTCTCTGGAGAACCTTTACTAATACAGGTGGGCAGGAATGGAGGTGAGAAAACAATGGCCATCATTAAAGTTTGAAAGTTCTCATTTAGTTTGAGGGCAGCAGACTCATAGTAGAGTTGACCTTCAGCTGGGCCTTAAAGGTATCATTTCTTTTCTTTTTTTTTTTAGATGGAGTCTCACTCTGTCGCCCAAGCTGGAGTCCGATGGCATGATCTCGGCTCACTGCAACCTCCACCTCCCGGGTTCAAGCAGTTCTCTGCCTCAGCCTCCCGAGTAGCTGGGATTACAGGCACCACCACGCCCAGCTAAGTTTTTGTATTTTTAGTAGAGACGGGGTTTCACCATCTTGGCCAGGCTGGTCTTGAATTCCTGACCTTGTGATCCACCCGCTTCAGCCTCCCAAAGTGCTGGGATTACAGGCATGAGCCACCGCACCCGGCCAAA
Source organism: Hylobates moloch (assembly GCF_009828535.3). Classification (NCBI taxonomy): domain Eukaryota; kingdom Metazoa; phylum Chordata; class Mammalia; order Primates; family Hylobatidae; genus Hylobates; species Hylobates moloch. Next base: position 100,905,423 of record NW_026652280.1, read on the forward strand.
CATATCATTTCTATAATAGAGATGGATGGATTGGAGAGGTGAGGGAGAAGATAGAGAAAACTCCAAGCAGAAGCAACAGTATGAGCAAAGACAAAGACAGGAAAATTCTGGCTGCATTCAAAAAATAAAGTATCACATCAGTACAGCACTTTATAATTTACTGTTTCCACACACCCTATTGAGGCATCATATAGGAAGCAATAAAAAATTGGGACTTGGACAGGTGTGGCCAAGATTGTGCTACTGCACTCCAGCCTGGGTGACAGAGCGAGGCTCCGTCTCAAAAAAAAAAAAAAAAGAAAAAAGAAAATTGGGACCTAATAGATAATAAACTTCTCAAAGGACCCATGTACCTAGACCTCAGTTGCTATCTCCCACCCCTACTAAACCCATGGTCTCTAGAGTTAAGTACAATCTACTCGGCTGGGTGAGGTGGCTCACACCTGTAATCCTAGCACTTTGGGAGGCCGAGGCTGGCAGATCACCTGAGGTCAGGAGTTCGAGACCAGCCTGACCAACATGATGAAACCCCATCTCTACTAAAAATACAAAATTAGCCTGGCGTGGTGGCACATACCTGTAATCCCAGCTACTCAGGAGGCTGAGGCAGGAGTATCGCTTGAACCTGGGAGGCGGAGGTTACGGTGAGCCAAGTTTTCGCCATTGCGCTCCATCCTGGGCAACAAGAGCAAAACTCCGTCTCAAAAAAAGAAAAAAGTACAATCTACTCAAACACTTACCAGTCTGGCCCCAGGATGCCTTTTCTTCCTCTTTCTTGTGAGCCCTCTCTCAAATATACTGTGTTTCAGCCAAAGAAGATTTGAAAATTCCAGATGTAGCCCAGGAACCAGAAAACCCTCTGGGTTTAGGGGGCAACTGATGTAGCCAACTTGAAATATCCAAATCCTGGCCAGGCACGGTGGCTCACGCCTGTAATCTCAGCACTCTAGGAGGCTGAGGCGGCAAGTCATTTGAAGTCAGGAGTTCAAGACCAGCCTGGCCAACATGGTGAAACTCCATCTCTACTAAAAATACAAAAATTAGCTGGGTGTGGTGGTGCACACCTGTAGCCCCAGCTACTCGGGAGGCTGAGGCAGGAAAATCTCTTGAACCCGGGAGGTGGAGTTTGCAGTGAGCCAAGATCATGCCACTGCACTCCAGCCTGGGCAACAGAGCGAGACTATTGTCTCAAAACAAAACAAAACAAAACAAAACAAAAAAACAAAAACAAAAAAGGCCAAATCCTAAACAGCCAGCGGAGAAAACTGAGAAGCAACCCATCTATTGATAAAATCCTCAAAACGCTCACGAACTGGCAGCTCTAAGTACCTCTGGACCTGAGTTTGTGTGTCTCTGAGTGTGTGAGTGTGTAAACAAGGAGGACTGGTTGAAAGCTCTTTGAGAAGCACCCTTCAATACTGAGTAACTACCCCTCCCTCCCTCCCACAGAAATCTGCAAGCTTGTTCTCTGTACAGGATAAAACAGAGGGTCTCTGGGGCCGGGCGCAGTGGCTCACGCTTGTAATCCCAGCACTTTGGGATGCCGAGGTGGGTGGATCACGAGGTCAGGAGATCGAGACCACGGTGAAACCCGGTCTCTACTAAAAATACAAAAAATTAGCCGGGCGTGGTGGCGGGCGCCTGTAGTCCCAGCTACTCGGGAGGCTGAGGCAGGAGAATGGCGTGAACCTGGGAGGCGGAGCTTGCAGTGAGCCGGGATTGCGCCACTGCACTCCAGCCTGGGCGACAGAGCGAGACTCCATCTCAAAAAATAAAAATAAAAAACAGAGAGTCTCTGAACTGGGTGATACCAGGCACATTTGACAGCATGGCTATGGCTCATAAACTAGGGAACTAAGGGACTGTGTATGCCGAATGCCCCAGGCTGAGACCCACAGCCCTCTGCCTCCTTTCGGGGGCCAGAACACTGGCAGCCTGGCCTGTTCCCTCCTAGAAGGAGATTCTTCTCTGGGTAACCTGACTGGCCCCAGAGGAAAGACCTAAAGAGCCAGACATGTGGGGATTCCCCCAGCAAACAGTCCCGTCCAGATGCCCACCACGTGAGCTTCCAATCAGCGCCTTCGTTCCCATGTCAGAGCTTTCTCTTTGCTACTCCCCACCCACGCTGCCTGGCCCGCTGCACTGGGGGTATTCCAGGAAGAGACCACATGAGCAATACCCCACACCCTCTGACTTGCAGGTGGTCTAGACAACGCAGAACCCGGAAGAAGACCAGAGGCAGGAGGAGTGTGAGATCAAGGTATCTGTTCCTCTGGTTCTTCTCTTAGAGGGTTCCTCTCTTAGGCTGCCTGTGTCTCTCAACCAAAGGTTATAGCTCTCCTATACTCTGTCTTTGTAAATGGCCCTTTTGTAAAGAAATTCTCCTAAAATAATCCTAACTTGAGTGAACCATATGTTTACTGTAAGGACTTAACTGATATTTGCCTGTCTTATAAATAATCAGTCAAAGATCACCAGACAGCTGAAAAAAACCTCAGACATGGAAGATAAAAACAAATGAGCAAAAAGCAGACTGAAAAGCAATTTGCAGAAATAGATTCTACGCAGGAAGAAAACTTCAAAAGAAAAATATCAAATAATACTTCAGAGAGGCCGGGCACAGTTGCTCACACCTGTAATTCCAGCACTTTGGGAGGCTGAGGCAGGTGGATCACCTAAGGTCAGGAGTTCGAGACCAGACTGGTCAACATAGTGAAGCCTCGTCTCTGCTAAAAATACAAAAATTAGCCGGGCATGGTGGCACGTGCCTGTAATCCCAGCTACTCGGGAGGCTGAGGCAGGAGAATCGCTTGAACCCAGGAGGTGGAGGTTGCCATGAGCTGAGATCGCGCCATTGCACTCTAGCCTGGGCAACAAGAGCAAAACTCCATCTCAAAAAAAAATAATAATAATAATAAATTAAGAAAAAACAGGAGAACAGGAGGACACATGAGTTTGGAGCTTCAATACAAACATGTGGTCAATAACAGAACAGGCCTGTATTTACGTGTGTACAAAAACGCCTGTGTGTCTGCAGCTACAGACAACCTACTATGAAACCACTAATCATTTCCTCATTGCTTTCTGATTCAGGCTTCTCCTCTAGACATGCTTAGCTATGGTTTAGGAGCTGCTAGGCTTATGGGGTCTTTCCAGTGTCTTCCTAGCACCTTCCTTTCCTCTCCCAACCTCTATGCCCTCTGCCCTCAGGGTTCCCAGGTTAAACAATCAAGATACACACTTCCGCCTCCAGGCACCACACCCCATCCTCTTCCTGGAGCTCCACCCACAACAAGGTACTGAAGAGGAGGTGAGGGAAGTAGAGAGGAAGAACACTAGATTATTGAATAAATAACCTGAGAATTGAATAAATTGGAAGTTAGCCCTATTGTTAATCTTTGAACCATGGGAAATGGTAGCATGGGAAGAATGACCCCTAAAGCCATTGAGTTGGGGTGGGGCTGGCTCTCCTCCACTTAAAACCCCTCAGGGCTCTGGCTTATTCCGAGAATAAGGCTGAAATGCCTTCACCAAGAAAAGGGTTCTCCAGAAGTCACCCTGCTTTTCTCTCCTGCCTCATCTCTTGCCACTTTCTCCTTGTTATCTGGGCTCCAGCCACAATAAACAATGTTCTTGCAGACAAGAGCATTGACTTGATGTGGGCAAATGTGGCTCTTGTCCCGGGCCTCATGTTAGAGGGCCCTGAATTAATCACACATGTGCACACACATATTTAACACACACTGCTCCTGTGTCATTTGGGATCGAGTGCTTTTTGCTGACCTAGAGAAACCCCATGCCTGAAACCTACTCATCTGCTCTCCGGAGTGGTAGTAATTGTCACTGCTCATTGATAAACACTCCCTGTCTTCATTGGAGCAGGCCCAGGGTTTGTTGGGTTTGACTCCATCCCAAGTTCCAGGGATGAGCCAGGTTGATGTAAGCTAGTCAGGGGATCTCCCTCCACCTGTCTCTTCCCTGTACCCACAAGCATGCACAAACAGGGCACAGCACTTCCCTGGTCAAAGGGCTTGGTTCCATTGAGGACAGAGCAGTGGATGGCACAGGAGACACCCCGCTCCCTTGCTCTGAATCGGGCAGAGTGTAGACGTGAGGCCTGGGAATGATAACAGCCATTTAGTTCCCCCAAGATAAGCCAGACTTGGAACATTGCCACTTGACACCCCCATTACCCAAAGACAACTGGAGATAGCTGAGCTAAAGCTCAAGCACCTGCCATTTGGAGGTTGGTTGGTTGGTTGGTTGGTTGGTTGGTTGGTTTGTTTTGAGACAGGGTCTCTGTCGCCCGGGCTGGAGTGCAGTGCCATGATCTCGGCTCGCTGCAACCTCTGCCTCTCGGTTTCAAGCGATTCTCCTGCCTCAGTCTCCCCAGTAGCTGGGATTACAGGCGTGCACCACCATGCCCAGCTAATTTTTGTATTTTTAGTAGAGATGGAGTTTCACCATGTTGCCCATGCTGGTCTTGAACTCCTGAACTCAAGTGATCTGCCCACCTCGGCCTCCAAAAGTGCTGGAATTACAGGCATGAGCCACAGCGCCACTGCACTCCAGTTTGGGCGATAGAGGGAGACTTTGTCTTAAAAAAGGGCCAGGTAGCCGGGCGCAGTGGCTCACGCTTGTAATCCCAGCACTTTGGGAGGCCGAGGCGGGCGGATCACGAGGTCAGGAGATCGAGACCACAGTGAAACCCCGTCTCTACGGAGAGGCTGAGGCAGGAGAATGGCGTGAACCTGGGAGGCGGAGCTTGCAGTGAGCCGAGATTGCGCCACTGCACTCCAGCCTGGGCGACAGAGCAAGACTCCGTCTCAAAAAAAAAAAAAAGGGGGCCAGGTGTGGTGGCTCACTTCTGTAATCCCAGCACTTTGGGAGACCGAAGCAGGCAGATCATCTGAGGTCGGGAGTTCGAGACCAACCTGGCCAACATTGTGAAACCCCATCTCTACTAAAAATACAAAAATTAGCCAGGTGTAGTAGCTCATGCCTGTATTCCTAGCAACTCGGGAGGCTGAGTCATGAGAATCGCTTGAACCTAGGAGGCAGAGAATGCAGTGAGCCAAGATCACGCCATTGTACTCCAGCCTGGATGACCGAGCAAGACTCTGTCTCCAAAAAAAAAAAAAAAAAAAAGGAAAAAGGAAAAGAAAACCATTGCCCTCAGGTCACATCTGGCCCACTACCTATTTTTATACAGCATGTGATGGTAAATCTCATGAACATAAAAGATGCACAGACACGCATTACAAAATAGTACATAGTACATGATTCCATTTATATAAGGTGCAAAAATGATCTACAGTGTTGGGGATCAGGATACAGGCTACCTTTGGGGAGATGGGGAATAGTGTCTGAGACAGGACACAAAGGGATGTTTGTTTGTTTGTTTTTGAGATGGAGTCTTGCTCTGTAACCCAGGCTGGAGTGCAGTGGTGCCATCTTGACTCACTGCAATCTCCATCTCCCAAATTCAAGCGATTCTACTGCCTCAGACTTCCGAGTAGCTGGGATTACAGGCATGCACCACCACACCTGGCTAATTTTTGTATTTTAGTAGAGATGATGTTTCACCATGTTTATCAGGCTGGTCTTGAACTCCTGACCTCAGGTGATCCACCTGCCTTGCCCTCCCAAAAAGCTGGGATTACAGGCATGAGCCACGGCGCCCGGCCAAATAGTATTTTTATATACCTTTTTATTAAAATATATTATACGTAGCTGTGAAGTGCATTAATCTGAAGTGCATAGTTCAATAAAGCTTTGCGTAGGAATACATCCAGGAAAGCACCACCCAGATTAAGATATAGAACATTTCTTTTTTTTTTTTTTTCAGACGGAGTTTCACTCTTGTTGCCCAGGCTGGAGTGCAATGGCACAATCTCGGCTCACTGCAACTTCTACCTCCTGGGTTCAAGCGATTCTCTCGCCTCAGCCTCCGGAGTAGCTGGGATTACAGGCGTGTGCCACCACGCACAGCTAATTTTTGTATTTTTAGTAGAGACAGGGTTTCTCCATGTTGGTCAGGCTGGTCTTTAACTCCTGACCTCAGGTGATCCGCCCGCCTTGGCTTCCCAAAGTGCTGGGATTACAGGTGTGAGCCACTGAGCCTGGCAAGATACAGAACATTTCTGTATCTAATAAAGACATCACAGATTATTCCTCCCTATCCCCACCCCTCCGCCCCCTGAAAGGTTAACCATGGATTTGTTTTGCCTCTCTTGATTCTAGCATAAATGAAGTCATACACAAAGTTACCTTTTGTGTCTGGCTTATTTTGTTCAGCAGAATGAATGTGAGGTTAATTCATGCTGTTGGGTTATCTATTGCTCATTCTTTCTATTGCCATATATTACCTCATTATATGAATATAAAATGTGTTTATTCTCCAGTTGATACTCTTGAGCTATGTTGACATTTTGGCTGCTGTGAGTAATGTTGCTGTAAACAATCTTGAACATGTCTTTTGATGGATATATGCACATCCTTCTCTCACCTAAGAAGTGAATTTTCTGGTCATAGGGTGGGCATCCTTTTAGATTTAGTAATTAGCTAATACAGTGGTATATGCTGCCAAACTGTTTTCCAAAGTGTATGAACCCACCAGGCATGGTCAGTGATCACGCCTGTAATCCTAGCACTTTGGGAGTACAAGGGGGGAGGATGGCTTGATCAAGCCCAGGAGTTCAAGACCAGCCTGGACAACATAATGAGACCATGTCTCTTAAAAAAACAAAAACACTGCTAAATTTGACCGGCTTTAAAAAAATATTTAAAACAAGTTTTTAAAAAGTGCATGAACCAATTTACAATCCCACCAGCAAAATATAAAAGTCATAGTTGCTTCACATTCTTGTCAACACTTGGTATTGGCATTCTATTTTAGTTCTTCTAGTAAGTATGTAGTAGTGTCTACTTGTGGTTTTAATGTACATTTCCCTGTGGTTAAATACATTTCATATTTATTGGCCCTGTGGATATCATCTTTTTTTGAAATGCCCATTAAAATATTATGCCCATTTTTTAGATGGATTACTTGTCTTTTATTTATTTATTTGTAGTTATTTATATATTCCAATGTAAATTGTTTGGGTATGTGTAATTCAAATATCTTCTGCCAGTGAAGCTGCATCTTCACTCAGTGATGACTTTTTTTTTTTTTCTTTTTGAAACAGAGTTTAGCTATTATCGCCCAGGCTGGAGTGTAGTGGCGCGATCTTGGCTCACTGCAACCTCCGCCTCCCAGGTTCAGGCGATTCTTCTGCCTCAGCCTCCTGAATAGTTGGGATTACAGGAATGCACCACCACGGCCTGCTAATTTTGTATTTTTAGTAGCAACGAGGTTTCTCCATGTCGGTCAGACTGATCTCGAACTCCTGACCTCAGGTGATCCACCCACCTTGGCCTCCGAAAGTGCTGGGATTACAGGCGTGAGCCACCGTGCTTGGCCATTAACGACTTTTAAGAAACAGCAGTGGCCGGGCACGGTGGCTCACGCCTATAATCCCAGCACTTTGGGAGGCCAAGGCGGGCAGATCACGAGTTCAGGATATCAAGACCATCCTGGCTAACATGGTGAAACCCCGTCTCTAGTAAAAATACAAAAAAATCTAGCCAGGCCTGGTGGTGGGTGCCTGTATTCCCAGCTACTCGGGAGGCTGAGGCAGGAGAATGGCGTGAACCTGGGAGGCAGAGCTTGCAGTGAGCTGAGATCGTGCCACTGCACTCCAGCCTGGGCGACAGAGCGAGACTCGTCTCAAAAAAAAAAAAAAAAGAAAAACAAGAAACAGCAGTTCTGGGCCTGGAACGGTGGCTCACGCCTGTAATCCCAGCACTTTGGGAGGCTGAGGCGGGCGGATCATGAGGTCAGGGGATCAAGACCAGCCTGGCTAACGTGGTGAAACCCCGTCTCTACTAAAAATACAAAAATTTAGCCAGGCGTGGTGGCACGCAGCAGTAGTCCCAGCGACTTGGGAGGCTGAGGCAGGAGAATCGCTTGAACCAGGGAGGCAGAAGTTGCAGTGAGCCGAGATTGCGCCACTGCACTCCAGCCTGAGTGACAGAGTGAGATTGCATCTCAAAAAAAAAAAGAAAGAAAGAAACATCAGTTCTTGGCTGATTGAGTGCACTGCCTATGAGTTAGTCCTACTCTACAAGGAGCAGTAAAAAATAGATATATAAAAATACATTTTTAAAAAAGGAAACAGAAGTTCTTCATTTTAATAAAATTTCTTTCTGTTAATATTTTAATTTTATGGTTAATACTTTTGTGTCTTCTTTAAGAAATCGTTCTCTCTTTTTTTTTTTTTTTTGAGACGGAGTCTCGCTCTGTTGCCCAGCCTGGAGTGCAGTGGCGCAATCTCAGCTCACTGCAAGCTCCGCCTCCCGGGTTCACGCCATTCTCCTGCCTCAGCCTCTCCGAGTAGCTGGGACTACAGGCGCCCGCCACCACGCCCGGCTAATTTTTTTTGTATTTTTAGTAGAGACGGGGTTTCACCGTGGTCTCGATCTCCTGACCTCATGATCCGCCCGCCTCGGCCTCCCAAAGTGCTGGGATTACAAGCGTGAGCCACCGTGCCCGGCCAAGAAATCATTCTCTACTTCGAGGTCATAAAATAGTTTTGTTTTCTTCTAGAAGATATATTGTTTTACCTTGACCATTTTGGCCTATGATTCATTTTGAATTAATTTTTCTTGGTACATGATATGAGGTAGGGGTCAATATTTATTTTTTCCATATAGATCCAACTACTCCAGCACTATGTATTCAAAAGAACATCTAGTTGTTTATAGTATACAGAAATAGAATTAATTGGCTAGTCTCAGTGGTTCACATCTGTAATCCTAGCTCTTTGGGAGGCCAAGGTGGGTAGATTACTTGAGTCCAGGAGTTTGAGATCAGCCTGGGCAACACGAGGAAACCCCACCTCTACAAAAAATACAAAAATTAGCTGGGAGGGGTGGCACCTGCCTATAGTCCCAGTTGCTCAGGAGGCTGAGGTGGGGAGGATAGCTTGAGCTCAGGAGGCTGAGGTTGCAGTGAGCCAAGATTGTGCCAGTGCACTTTAGCCTGGGTGATAGAGCAAAACTTTGTGTCAAAAGAAAAAAAAAAGGAATACAATTAATTGGCATGGGTGAACAAGGTCAGGTCCAGGGACTCTGGCACCTTGCTGCTTAAGAAATGTCTTCCCTTAGTGAGGAGGGCCTCTGCCCGGCTGCCAACCGTCTGGGAAGTGAGGAGGGCCTCTGCCCGGCCGCCAACCTTCTGGGAAGTAAGGAGGGCCTCTGCCCAGCCGCCAACCATCTGGGAAGTGAGGAGGGCCTCTGCCCCGCCTCTGTGCAACCTTCCAAGTTGTGTGTGATCTTTTCTGTCTTTCCCAAGTTTGCATTTTCAACATTAAAGTTTACTTTTTAATTAAAAAAAGAAATTTTAAAAAAAAGAAATGTCTTCCCTTTCAGAATGTGCCTTGCACACATGCTCTTCTGAATGCCCGGCTATTTGGTGAAGTTGCCTGGCCTACTGATTCCTAGTCTATGAAAGTGGTGAAACTGCTTTTTCCACACTACCTACAGAGGTGTCCACAGGGCATTGTTCTGGATTCCCGTCGTAACTTTTTTTTTTTTTTTTTGAGACGGAATCTGGCTCTGTCCGTCAGGCTGGAGTGTTGTGGCACGATCTCGGCTCACTGCAAGCTCCGCCTCCCGGGTTCACGCCATTCTCCTGCCTCAGCCTCCCGAGTAGCTGGGACTACAGGCACCTGCTACCGCACCCGGCTAATTTTTTGTATTTTCACTTGAGACAAGGTTTCACCCTGTTAGCCAGGATGGTTTCGATCTCCTGACCTCGTGATCCGCCCACCTCCGCCTCCCAAAGTGCTGGGATTGCAGGCGTGAGCCACCGCGCCCGGCCCCCATCGTAACTTAAAGGGAAACTTTCACAATGTCCAGAGCCCTTGATGTCCTGCAAATGAAGGAGGAGGATGTCCTTAAGTTCCTTAAAGCAGGAACCCACTTAGGTGGCACCAATCTTGACTTCCAGATGGAACAGTACATCTATAAAAGGAAAAGTGACGACATCTACATCACAAATCTGAAGAGGACCTGGGAGAAGCTTCTGCTGGCAGCTCGTGCCATTGTTGCCATTGAAAACCCTGCTGATGTCAGTGTTATATCCTCCAGGAATACTGGCCAGAGGGCCATGCTGAAGTTTGCTGCTGCCACTGGAGCCACTCCAATTGCTGGCCGCTTCACTCCTGGAACCTTCACTAACCAGATCCAGGCAGCCTTCCGGGAGCCACGGCTTCTTGTGGTTACTGACCCCAGGGCTGACCACCAGCCTCTCACGGAGGCATCTTATGTTAACCTACCTACCATCGCGCTGTGTAACACAGATTCTCCTCTGCGCTATGTGGACATTGCCATCCCATGCAACAACAAGGGAGCTCACTCAGTGGGTTTGATGTGGTGGATGCTGGCTTGGGAAGTTCTGCGCATGCGCGGCACCATTTCCCATGCACATCCATGGGAGGTCATGCTTGATCTCTACTTCTACAGAGATCCTGAAGAGGTTGAAAAAGAAGAGCAGGTGGCTGCTGAAAAGGCAGTGACCAAGGAGGAATTTCAGGGTGAATGGACTGCTCCAGCTCCTGGGTTTACTGCTACTCAGTCTGAGGTTGCAGACTGGTCTGAAGGTGTGCAGGTGGCCTCTGTGCCTATTCAGCAGTTCCCTACTGAAGACTGGAGCGCTCAGCCTGCCACGGAAGACTGGTCTGCAGCTCCCACTGCTCAGGCCACTGAATGGGTAGAAGCAACCACCGAATGGTCTTAAGCTGTTCTTGCATGGGCTCTTAAGCAACATGGAAAAATGGTTGATGGAAAATAAATAAACATCAGTTTCTAAAAAAAAAAAAAAAAAGAAAGAAAGTGGTGAAACTGTTTAGTGAACAGCCTTTGGCCAAGAAGACGACTTATGACTGGTATCCAGATTACAATACTTGTTTTGTACTCATGGGGACATTCTTATGCCTTGGCCTCTACAGAGATGAGCATCAAGATTTTAAGGATGAGCCAGGCACGGTGGCTCATGCCTGTAATCCCAGCACTTTTGAAGGCCGAGGTGGGTGGATCACCTGAAGTCAGGAGTTCAAGACCAGCCTGGCCAACATGGTGAAACCCCGTCTCTACTCAAAATATAAAAATTAGCTGAGCGTGGTGGCAGGAATCTGTAATCCCAGCTATCTGGGAGTCTAAGGCAGGAGAATTGCTTGAACCCAGGAGGCGGAGGTGGCAGTGAGTCAAGATAGCGCCACAGCACTCCAGCCTGGGCAACAAGAGCAAAACTCTGTCTCAAAAAAAAAAGAGAGAGAGAGACCAACCTGGCCAACAAAGAGACCACATCTCTCAAAAAAAAAAAAAAAATTAAGGATAAACAAATGTGTTTAACACTTTTCCTGTCTGCCCCCAGGAGTATTTGCCAGCAGTGCCTGTGGTTGCAGTGTTTACCTCGAGATAACTTTGCCAGGAGATATCTTGTTTTTATTATTATTTCCCATCGCTCTAGTATATCACATCTTTGGAAACAAAAGGCATCATTCTATTTATAGCATTCTGTTTTTAGTAGTGGTATTTCCATTTGCAAAATATAGTAATTTTCAATCACTGAAAATGTCAAATCCTAGAAAATGTAGCATTCCTACACGTGATGTTAACATCATTCTGGAACAGTTGCTGGCTGAAGATTCATTTGATGAATCGGATTTTTCTGAAATAGAAGATTCTGATGATTCAGGCAATTCTGATGTTAGCTCTGTTCAGAAATAACTCCAAGAACAGTTTCGATATTTTATTTTCATATTGAAAATCAGTCAGATTTGCTTCAGCCTCAAAGAGCCTGTTTATGTGAAATTAAATGAGCGCTGGCAGTGAGCTGCACTTTTTTTCTAAATGGAAAATTAAAGAAGCTCTGTGTAACTTGATTGCCTCTGTAAAGAAAAAAGAAAATAAATAAATAAAAGAAACTCCATGGAAGGCAGAAACCAAGTGAAGGAAAAGGGAAAAGAGCAGTGGGCCGGGTGTGGTGGCTCACGCCTGTAATCCCAGCACTTTGGGAGGCCGAGGCGGGTGGATCACAAGGTCAGGAGATCCAGACCATCCTGGCTAACACAGTGAAACCCTGTCTCTACTAAAAATACAAAAAATTAGCCAGGTGTGCTGGCACTCGCCTGTAGTCCCAGCTACTCAGGAGGCTAGGGCAGCAGAATGGCTTGAACCCGGGAGGGGGAGGTTGCAGTGAGCCAAGATCGTGCCATTGAACTCCAGCCTGGGTGACAGAGCGAGACTCCATCTCAAATAAATAAATAAATATAATGAATTTTTATTCACCCTTGTATCCATAATCTTACAAATGCATTTATTAATGCTAATAGTTTATCTATAGACTCTGTAGTTTTTGTTTTGTTTTGTTTTGTTTTGTTTTGTTTTTGAGATGGAGCCTCGCTCTGTTGCCCAGGCTGGAGGGCAGTGGAGCAATCTTGGCTCACTGCAAACTCCATCTCCAGGGTTCAAGCCATTCTCCTGCCCCAGACTTTCAAGTAGCTGGGATTACAGGTTCCCACCACCACAACTGGCTAATTTTTGTATTTTTAGTAGAGACGGGGTTTCACCATGCTGGCCAGGCTGGTTTCGAACTCCTGACCTCAAGTGGTCCACCCCCACTTGGCCTCCCAAAGTGCTAGGATTACAGGCATGAGCCACAGCACCGGGTGGGAGCTTTTTTTTTTTTTTTCAAAGGTGGCATAGAATTTTATCAAACACTTTTCCTGTATCTATTGAGACAGTGAGAGAGCCATGTGTTTTTCTCATTTATTCTGTTATCATGATGAATCATCAATGTCAGAATCAAAACTCACAATTTTTTTTTTTTTCCTGAGATGGAGTCTTGCTCTGTCGCCCAGAGCTGGAGTGCAATGGCACAATCTCAGCTCACTGCAACCTCCACCTCCTGGATTCAAGCAATTCTCCTGCCTCAACCTCCCAAGTAGCTGGGATTACAGGCGCTCACCACCACGCCCGGCTAATTTTTGTATTTTTAGTAGAGATGGGGTTTCACCATGTTGGCCAGGCTGCTCTCAATTGAACTCCTGACCTCGTGATCCACCCACCTTGGCCTCCCAAAGTACTGGGATTACAGGTGTGAGCCACCGCACCCAGCTAAAAATCGTAAATTTTTAACTCTTACACAAATCTTGCTTTCCTAGAATAAATTCAAGTTTATTGTAATGAGTAAGCGCTTTATATGCAGTTGGAATCTAATATTATTAGAATTAGATTAATATTATAATATAGTATATGGTTAGAATCTAATGTGTAGTTACTACTACTTTGTTCAGAATTTTTATATTTATGTTCATAAGAGAGATTAGCCTGTAATTTTTTTCTGTTGCTGTTATGAAGGTTCTGCTGATCTCCCAAAATGAATTGGAAGAAGTTGAGTAAGATTAATGTGACTCCTTTCTTAGATGTTTGGAGATTCTCTGGTGAAGTCATTAGTGCTTGGAGTTTTCTTTACTGAAAGGTTTTAAATTTTAGATCCAATTTCTTTAACAGATATAGGACTCTTCAGATTCATATTTTCTACTTCTTTTTGGGGGGACTGGGGATGGAGTCTCACTCTTGTCACCCAGGCTGGAGTGCGGTGGCATGATCTCGGCTCACTGCAATCTCTGCCTTCTGGGTTCAAGTGATTCTCTTGCATCAGCCTCCCGAGTAGCTGGGATTATAGGAGCCTGCCAGTAACCCTGGCTAATTTTTGTATTTTTAGTAGAGACGGGTTTCACTTTGTTGGCCTGGCTGGTCTCAAACTCCTGACCTCAGATGATCCACCCACCTCAGCCTCCCACAGTGCTGGGATTACAGGCGTGAGCCACCGCGCCCTGCCCATATTTCCTACTTCTTGTTTCCGGTGGTGGTGGTGGTGGTGGTGGTGGTGGTGGTGGTGGTGGTGGTGGTGTGGTGGTGGTGGTGGTGGTGGTGGTGGTGGTGGTGGTGGTGGTGGTTGAGACAGAGTCTCACTCTGTCCCCCAGGCTAGAGTGCAGTGGCACAATCATAGCTCACTATAGCCTTGAACTCCTGGGCTCAAGTAGTTAGGACTATAGGTACACATGACCACACTGGCCTAATTTTTTTGTTGTTTTTATAGATGAGGGTCTTGCTATGTTGCCCAGGCTGGTCTCAGTCTCCTGTCCTGAAACGATCCTCCTGCCTCAACTCCGCAAACTGTTAGATTAGAGGTATGAGCCACCATGCCCAGCCCCTTTTCATTCCTGATATTGGCACTTTGTGCCTTTGAAAAATGTTTATGAGGCTGGGTGCAGTGGCTCACACCTGTAATCCCAGCACTTTGGGAGGCCAAGGTGGGCGGACCACAAGGTCAGGAGATCGAGACCTTTCTGGCTGATACTGTGAAACCCTGTCTCTACTAAAAATACAAAAAATTAGCCGGGCGTGGTGGCAGGTGCCTGTACTCCCAGCTACTTGGAGGCTGAGGCAGGAGAATGGCGTGAACCCGGGAGGCGGAGCTTGCAGTGAGCTGAGATTGTGCCGCTGCACTCCAGCCTGGGTGACAGAGTGAGACTCCGTCTCAAAAAAAAAAAAAAAAAAAAAAAGTTTATTAATCTTAGCTCTTTCAAACAAACCAACTTTTTGCTTTGTTAATTTATACTAGACTATGTTCGGTTTTTGTTTCACTAGTTTCTGTTCTTAGATTTGTTATTTCCTTTTTCCTTTTTTTTTTTTTTAAACAGTCTCTGTCTCCCAGACTGGAGTGCAGTGGCACCATCTCGGCTCACTGAAACCTCTGCCTCCTGGGTTCAAGCGATTCTCCGGCCTCAGCCTCCTGGGTAGCTGAGACTACAGGCATGCACCACCACCCCCAGCTAATTTTTGTTTTTCTATTTTTAGTAGAGACGGGGTTTTGCCATGTTAGCCAGGCATGGTTTTAACATGTTTTGCCATGTTAGCCAGGCTGGTCTCGAACTTCTGACCTCAGGGGATCCATCTCCCAAAGTGCTGGGATTACAGGAGTCAGCCACCGCACCCGGGCCTATGTGTTTTTTATTTCATTTTATTTATTTATCTAGTTTTTGAGACGGGGTCTCGCTCTGTGGCCCAGGCTGGAGTGCAGTGCCATGATCTTGGCTCACCGCAACCTCCACCTCTTGGGTTCAAGCCATTCTCCTGCCTCAGCCTCCCTAGTAGCTTGGATTTCAGGCATATGCCACCAAGCCTGGCTAATTTTTATATTTTTAGTAGAGAAGGGATGTTGCTATATTGGCCAGGCTGGTCTTGAACTCCTGGCCTCAAGTAATCCACCCACCGCCTCAGCCTCCCAAAGTGCTGGGAATACAAGAGTGAAACTCCGTCTCAAACAAAACAAAACAAAAATAATAATTAAGGCTGGCCAGGCATGGTGGCTCATGCCTGTATCCCAGTACGCTGGGAGACTGAGGTGGCATGAGCCACCACACCTGACCCATATGCGTTATTTTATTTTATTTTATGTATATATATTTTTTTGAGTTGGAGTCTCGCACTGTCACCAGGCTGGAGTGCAGAGGAGAGATCTTGGTTCGCTGCAACCTCCACCTCCCGGATTCAAGCAATTCACCTGCCTCAGCCTCCCAAGTAGCTGGATTTACAGGCACCCGCCACCATGCCTGGCTAATTTTTTTGTATTTTTAGTAGAGACAGGGTTTCACTATGTTGGCCAAGCTGGTCTCGAACTCCTGACCTCGTGATCTGCCCACTAAAGACTAAAGCCCAGGGCCAATCAGGCCCAAAATGAAGCAGTTGAGGAGAAGACCAAGGTCATAAGAGAGCATCAAGGTCACAAGGTCACAAAAGAGTATCAAGGTCACAAAAGAGTATCAAGGTCACAAGAGAGTATTAAGACAAGCAGTATTAGTAGAAATGTACCAGGACGAGCCACAGACAAAAACCCCTCAGAGACCAAGTTGTAGAAGGAAAGGGCTTTATTCAGCTGGGAGCATCGACAGACTCACGTCTCCAAAAACCGAGCTCCCCAAGTGAGCAATTCCTGTCCCTTTTAAGGGCTTACAACCCTAAGGGGGTCCACGTGAGAGGGTCATGATTTATTGAGCAAGCAGTGGGTACATGACTGAAGGCTGCATGCACCGGTAATCAGAACTGAACGAACAGGACAGGGATTTTCACAATGCTTTTCCATACAATGTCTGAAATCTATAGATAACACAAGCAGTTAGGTCAGGGGTTGATTTTTAACTACCAGGCCCAGGGCGCAGTGCTTGGCTATCTGCCTGTGGATTCCATTTCTGCCTTTTAGTTTTACTTCTTCTTTCTGTGGAGGCAGAAATTGGGCATAAGACAATATAAGGGGTGATCTCCGCCCCTAGAAATAAAGGAGAAAAATGGCCTTGGCCCCCAGTAAAATCTACAGGTAGAACTTCAGGGTCTCTCTGTTCTCTTCAAATATCTGCTGCTTCTTTCCTGGGCCCACTTTGCCTTTGGGTACCATGGTGTAATGCAAACACCCAGCTAGGGAAATAAGAGAGAGCTACTGAAACTACAGTCAGTAGATACCATGTTGGCAATGCATTCACTTCCCATGCAGACTAAAGTCTTTTTTTTTTTTTTTTTGAGACGGAGTCTTGCTCTGTCGCCAGGCTGGAGTACAGTGGCACGATCTTGGCTCTCTACAACCTCCATCTCCCAGGTTCAATCGATTCTCCTGCCTCAGCCTCCCAAGTAACTGGGATTACAGGCACGTGCCAACACGCCTGACAATTTTTTGTATTTTTTTTTTTTTAATTAGAGATAGGATTTCACCATATTGGCCAGGCTGGTCTCAAACTCCTCCTCATGATCTGCCCACCTTGACCTCCCAAAGTGCTGGGATTACAGGCATGAGCCACTGCACCCAGCCCAATTATACATTCTTTTACTATTTTTATTGATTATCCTAGAGCAGCAATTTTATTATTATTATTACTATTTTTTGAGACAAGGTCTTGCTCTGTCACCCAGGCTGCAGTGCAGTGGTGCAATCTTGGCTCACCACAGCCTCGACCTCCCTGGTTCAAGCGATCCTCCCACCCTAGCCTCCCAAGTAGCTGGGACTACAGGTGCACACCACTACACCCAACTAATTTTTGTGTTTTTTTGGAGAGATGCAGTTTTCCCATGATACCCAGACTGGTCTTAAACTCCTGACCTCAGGTGATCCGTCTGCCTCAGCCTCCCAACATGCTGGGGTACAGGCATGAGCCACTACGCCAGCCAGCCTTAATTATTATTTTTGTTTTGTTTTATTTGAGATGTAGTTTCACTCTTGTCTCCCAAGCTGGAGTGCAATGGCTCCATCTCAGCTTACTGCAACCTCCATCTCCTGGGTTCAAGACATTTTCCTGCCTCAGCTTCCCAAGTAGCTGGGATTACAGGCATGCACCACCACACCTGGCTAATTTTTATATTTTTAGTAGAGACGGGGTTTCTCCATGTTGGTCAGGCTGGTCTCAAACTCCTGATCTCAGGCGATCCACCCACCTCGGCCTCCCAAAGTGCTGAGATTACAGACATGAGCCACTGCGCCCTGTGCCTTAATTATTTTTTAAATTGACAAATAAAAATTGTATATATTTAGGGTATAGGCCGGGAATGAAATAGTTAAAAACTTTTCTGATTCTGGCTGGGCGCGGTGGCCTATGCCTGTAATCCCAGCAGTTTGGGAGGCTGAGGTGGATGGATCACGAGGTCAAGAGATTGACCATCCTGGCCAACATGGTGAAATCCCGTCTCTACTAAAGATGCAAAAATTAGCCGGGTGTGGTGGCGGGTGTCTGTAGTCCCAGCTAGTTGGGAGGCTGAGGCGGGAGAATCACTTGAACCCGGGTGGCGGAGGTTGCAGTGAGCCCAGATTGTGCCACTGCACTCCAGCCTGGTGACAGAGAAAGACTCCGTCTCAAGAAAATAAATAAATAAATAATAAAGAAAATAAATATTTATGTTGTACAACATGATGTTTTGAAATACACATGCCCCGTGGAATGGCTAAGTCAATCTAACAACTGCATTACCTCACATACTTTTCATTTTTTGTGATGGGAACATTTAAAATCTACTTATTGATTTTCATATACATAATATACATTAAATTATTTTTTTATACAGACTGGATTTTGCTGTTGTCCAGGTTGGTCTTGCACTCCTAGGTTCAAGGAATCTGCCCTCCGTGGTCTCCCAAAGTGCTAGGAATACAGGCATGAGGAAACGCGCTGGCAAATATACATTGTTAACTACAGTCTAACTGAAATTTTGAGTCATAGGCGGTGGCTCATGCCTGTAATCCCAGCACTTCGGGAGGCTGAGGTGGGAGGATTGTTTGAGCCCAGGAGTTCTAGGCTGTAGTGAGCCATGATGATGCCACTGCTTCATGAGACAGAGAAAGACCCTGTCTCCAAAAAAAAAAAAAAAATTAAGGCTTGGCGCGGTGGCTCACACCTGTAATCTCAGCACTTTGGGAGGCTGAGGCAGGCAGATCATGAGGTCAGGAGATCAAGACCATCCTGGCTAACATGATGAAACCCCGTCTCTACTAAAAATACAAAATATTAGCCGGGCATGTTGGCTGGCGCCTGTAGTCCCAGCTACTCAGGAGGCTGAGGCAGGAGAATGGCGTGAACCCAGGAGGCGGAGCTTGCAATGAGCCGAGATCACACCACTGCACTCCAGCCTGGGCGACAGAGCGAGACTCCATCTCAAAAAAAAAAAAAAAAAAAAATTTAAAAAGACAACATAATTATACTAAAAACAAAGATTGTTGAGAACACAATTGGATATCTACATGTGAAAGAATGAAGTTGGGGCTGGGCACGGTGGCTCATGCCTGTAATCCCAGCACTTTGGGAGGCCAAGGCAGGCGATCACTTGAGGTCAGGAGTTCAAGACCAGCCTGGCCAAAACAGTGAATTTTTGTATTTCTACAAAAAATACAAAAATTAGCAGGGCGTGGAGTAATCCACGCCTGTAATCCCAGCTACTTGGGAGGCTGAGGCAAGATGATTACTTGAGCCTAGGAGTTTGAGACCATAGTGAGCTAGAATTAAAAAAAAAAAAAAAAAAAAAATATATATATATATATATATTGAGACAGTATCTTTCTGTCACTCAAGCTGGAGTTCAGGGGCAAAGTCATAGTTCACTGTACTCTTGACCTCCCAGGTTCAAGCCATCCTCCCACCTCAGCCTCCTGAGTAACTGGGATCACAACAAGCAGGCACCACAACGCCTGGCTAATTATTTATTTATTTATTTAGAGACAGAATCTCACTCTGTCGCCCAGGCTAGAGTGCAGTGGCATGAACTCCGCTCACTGCAACTTCTGCCTCCTGCGTTCAAATGATTCTCCTACCTCAACCTCCCAAGTAGCTGGGACTACAGGTGTTTGCCACCACGCCTGGCTAATTTTTGTATTTTTGGTAGAGACAGGATTTCACCATGTTAGCCAGGCTGGTCTCAAACCCTGACCTCAAGTAATCCACCAGCCTTGGCCTCCCAAAGTGCTGGGATTACAAGTGTGAGCTACCATACCCAGCCCATAATAATTATTTTATTTTATTTTATTTATTTTGAGACGGAGTCTCACTCTGTTGCCCAGGCTGGAGTGCAGTGGCATGATCTTAGCTCACTGCAACCTCTGCCTCACGAGTTCAAGTGATTCTCATTCCTCAGCCTCCCTAGTAGCTGGGATTACAGGCACCCGCCATCACGCCCTGCTAATTTTTGTTTTTGTTTTTGTTTTGAGTTTAGCTCTTGTTGCCCAGGCTGGAGTGTGGTTGGCGATCTCGGCTCTCTGCAACCTCTGTCTCCTGGGTTCAAGCGATTCTCCTGCCTCAGCCTCCCGAGTAGCCTGGATTACATACATGCACCACCACACCTGCCTAATTTTTGTGTATTTTTTAGTAGAGATGGGGTTTCTCCATGTTGGTCAGACTGGTCCCAAACTCCCGACCTCAGGTGATCCGCCTGCCTCAGTCTCCCAAAGTGTTGGGATTACAGGTGTGAGCCACTGCACCTGGCAACATTTTTGTATTTTTAGTAGAGATGGGGTTTCGCCACATTGGTCAGGCTGGTCTCGAATTCCTGACCTCAGGTGATCCACCCACCTCGGCCTCCAAAAGTGCTAGGATTATGGGTGTGAGCCACCACGCCCGGCAATAATTATTTTAAAAAGGAAAATAGGCCGGGGAATGGAAAATGAATATGAAATGGTACAGCTGCTGTGGAAAACAATTTGGCAGTTTCTCAATAAGTTAAACTAGCATTGCCATATGATCAGCAATTTTACTCCTAGTATATAACCAAAATAATTGAAAACAGGTGTTCAAATCGAAACTTGCACACACAAAAATTTTTTTTTGAGACGGAATTTTGCACTTGTTGCCCAGGCTAGAGTACAATGGCATGATCTCAGCTCACTGCAATCTCTGCCCCCTGGTTCAAGAGATTCTCCTGCCTCAGCCTCCCAAGTAGCTGGGATTACAGGCACCCACCACCACGCCCAGCTAATTTTTGTACTTTTAGTAGAGATGGGGTTTCACGATGTTGGCCAGGCTGGTCTCGAACTCCAGACCTCAGGTGATCCACCCGCCTCGGCCTCCCAAAGTGCTGGGATTATAGGCTTGAGCCACTGCACCCGGCTGCACAAAAATGTTTATAGCAGCCCTCTTCACACTAGCCAAAGTTGGAAACAAAACCAAGAGCAAAGATGCGCCTGTAGTCCCAGCTACTCAGGAGTTTGAGGAGGGAGGATCGCTTGAGCCCAGTAGTTTCAGGCTGTATGGTATGGTATGATCATGCCTGTGAATAGCCACTGCACTCAGCCTGTGCAACGTAGCAAGACTCTGTCTCTAAACAAAATGGTTTTTTGGCCAGGCACGGTGCCTTACACCTGTAATCCCAGCACTATGGGAGGCCGAGGTGGGTGGATCACGAGGTCAGGAGTTTGAGACCAGCCTGGCCAGCATGGTGAAACCCCGTCTTTACTAAAATTACAAAAAATTAGCAGGGCATGGTGGTACGAGCCTGTAATCCCAGCTACTCAGGAGGCTGAGTCAGGAGAATCACTTGAACCCAGGAAGCGGAGGTTGCAGTGAGCTAAGATTGCGCCACTGTACCCCAACCTGGGCGATAGAGCGATACTTTGTCTCAAAAGAAAAAAAAAGGCGGGGGGGAGGTTTTGGCATAGGATCTGTCTCTGTCACCGAGGCTGGAGTGCAGTGGTGTGAACACGCTCACAGCAGCCTGGAACTCCTGGGTTCAAGTGATCCTCCTGCTTAATAGCGTCCTGAGTAGCTGCGACTACAAGCGTGCATCACCATGCACGGCTAATTTTTCAATTTCTTTCTTTTTTTGAGATGGAGTTTTACTGTTGTTTCCCAGGCTGGAGTGCAATGGCGCGATCTCGGCTCACTACAACCCTGCCTCCGCCTACACAGGAGTCTGAGGCAGGAGAATTGTATTTTTGGTAGAGATGGAGACAGGGTTTCACCATATTGGCCAGGCTGGTCTCAAACTCCTGACCTCACGATTCGCCCGCCCCAGCCTCCCAAAGTGCTGGGATTACAGGCATGAGCCACCACGCCCGGCCTCAACCATTACCATTATCTAAGTCCCAGGGCTCATTATTACCCCAAGTAGAAACTTCATACCTAGTAGGTAGCCACTCCCATGTCCCTCTCCCGCCCCAGATCTGGGCAACTGCTAATCTGCTTTCTGTTTCTCTGGGTTATGCCTGTTATGGAAATTTCATACAAATGGAAACATAATTCTCCTGCCTCAGCCTCCTGAGTAGCTGGGATTACAGGTGCCCGCCACCACACCCAGCTAATTTTTGTATTTTTAGTAGAGACAGGGTTTCGCCGTGTTGGCCAGGCTGGTCTCCTGACCTCAGGTGATCCACCTCCCTCGGCCTCCCAAAATGCTGGGATTAGAGGCATGAGCTACCATGCCCTGTCTTTTAAAAATTTTTGTAGAGACAAGGTGTTGCCATGTTGTCCAGGGTGGTCTCAAACTCTGGGGCTCAAGCGGTCCTCCTGTCTTAGCCTCCCAAATTCTAGGAATACAAACTTGAGCCACCATCCTCAGCCTAAAAAAAAATATTTTTTTAAGGTAGAAACAATGTAAGATGTCCATCAAAGGAATGGATAATCAAAATGTGGCATATTCATACAATGGAATATTATTTGGCCATAGAAAGGATTAAGTAATAGTACATGGATGAACTTTGAAAACATTATGCTAAGTGAAAGAAGCCAGAGACACAAAAGGTCACATATTATATTTTCATTTGTATGAAATTTCCATAATAGAAATAACCCATAGAGAGGCGGAGCTTGCAGTGAGCCGAGATCGCGCCACTGCACTCCAGCCTGGGCAACAGAGCAAGACTCTGTCTCAAAAAAAAAAAAAAAAAAAAAAGAAATAACCCATAGAAACAGAAAGAAGATGAGTGGTTGCCGAGATCTGGGGCAGCAGAGGGACGTGGGAGTGGCTTTTTCTAGGTACGAAGTTCCTACTTGGGGTAATGAGAGACCTGGGACTTAGATAATGGTAACGGTTGAGGCCAGATGCAGTGGCTCATGCCTGTAATCCCAGCACTTTGGGAGGCTGAATCACAAGTTCAGGAGTTTGAGACCAGCCTGGCCAACATGGTGAAACCCCGTCTCTACTCAAAATACAAAAACTAGCCGGGCATGGTGGTGGGCGCCTGTGGTACCAGCTACTCAGGAGATTGAGGCAGAATAATTGCTTGAACCCAGGGGGCAGAGGTTGCAGTGAGCCGAGATCAAGCCACTGCACTCCAGCCTGGGTAACAGAGCAAGACTCCATATCAAAAAAAAAAAAAAAAAAAAGGTAACGGTTGAACAACATTATGAATGTACATAAAGCCACTGTGTTGTACACTTTGAAATGGTTACAATGATAAATTTTATGTTATCTATTTTACCACAATTTAAAAAATATTGAGGACTCCAAAGAGCCTTTGTTTATATGAGTTATGTCTAAGAATATTTACCATATTAGAAATTAAAAGTGTCCAGGCACAGGCCAGGAGTGGTGGCTCACATCTGTAATCCCAGCACTTCGGGAGGTCAAGGTGATCAGGAGTTTGAGACCAGCCTGGCCAACATGGTGAAACCCTGTCTCTACGAAAATGCAAAAATTAGCCCGGCGTGGTAGCATGCGCCTGTAGAACCAGCTACTCAGAAGGCTAAAGTGGGAGAATCACTTGAGCCTGGGAGGTGGAGGTTGCAGTGAGTCAAGATCTCACCACTGCACTCCAGTCTGGGTGACAGAGAGAGAAGACTCTGTCTCAAAAAAAAAAAAAAAAAAAAAAAATTGTGGGGCGCAGTGGCACACGTCTATAATCCCAGCACTTTGGGTGGCCAAGGAGGGCATATCACTTGAGTCCGGGAGTTCAAGACTAGCCTGACCAACATGGTGAAACCCTATCTCTACTAAAAATACAAAAATTGGCTGGGCGCGGTGGTACACATCTGTAGTCCCAACTACTTGGGGGGCTGAGTCACGAGAATCACTTGAATCTGGGAAACGGAGGTTGCAATGAGCCGAGATTGCACCACTGCACTCCAACCTGGGCGACAGAGTGAGATTCTGTCTCAAAAATCAAAACAAAACAAAAAGATATTAAAATTGAGAATTTAAAATATTAATTCATTAATATTCTTATGAACTCCGAAATAGTAACAATTAAACCACTACAGATGTATATTTTTAAATTTGGGGGTTTTTGGTGTTTTTTTTTTTTTTTTGAGACAGAGTCTCACTCTGTCACCCAGGCTGGAGTGCCATGGTGTGATCTCGGCTCACTGCAACCTCTGACTCCTGGGTTCAAACGATTCTCCTGCCTCAGCTGCCTCAGCCTCCCAAGTAGCTGGAATTACAGGTGCATGCCACCATGCCTGGCTAGTTTTTTAGTAGAGACAGGGTTTTGCCATGTTAGCCAGGCTGCTTTTGAACTCCCAACCTCAGATGATCTGCCAACCTCGGCCTCCCAAAATGCTGGGATTACAGGCATGAGCCACTGCGCCCCGCCAAATTTTTGTTTGTTTAAAGAGAAATAAGGGAGACATTGTTTTATAATTTTTGCTTTTACTTTAATGTCTGGCTTATAAAAGACAATATGAATCTAATTTTGGCTTCTATATTCAATCTGTTCCTATATGATGTTTTAGTTAAAGTATACAAAGAAAGTTTGGTCCTACATAGATATGTAGTTGGAAAATGGAGAATTTTAATAGCCTTTTCAGATAATTGTGGATTTTCTTTTTTGATGTAAAACTCAACAAGTAGTAGTTTATTTTATTTTATTTTATCTATTTTTAACAAAGGTCTCACTCTATCTTCCAGGCTGGAGTGCAGTTGTATGATCATGGTTTGCTGTAGCCTCCATCTCCTGGACTCACATGTTCTGCCTGCCTTAGCCTCCAAGTAGCAAAGGTTCCAGGTATGCACCACCCCACGCAACTAATTTTTTTTTTTGGAGACAGGGTCTCTTTTGCCCAGGCTGGAGTGCAATGGCTGATCTTGGCTCACTGCAAACTCTGCGTCCCAGGCTCAAGCAATCCTCCTGCCTCAGCACCCCCCAAGTATTAATAACTGGGACTACAGGTGTGTACCACTACACCCAGCTAATTTTTGTATGAGACCAGCTTTTGTCATGTTGCCCAGGCTGGCCTCAAACTCCTAGGCTCAAGAGATCTGCCTACCTTGGCCTTTCATAGTACTAGGATTACAGGCATAAGCCACCTCCCCTGGCCTAATTGTTTTATTTTTTGTAGTGACAGTGCTCTCCCTCTGTTGCCCAGTCTGGTCTCGAACTCTTGGCCAGTGCTAGGATTACAGACATGAGCCCCTGCACCTGGCCAACAAGTGGTATTTCTTTAAGGGCTAGTTGCAATATGGAATCTGAAACCAAATTTCAAATTCATAAAGTTTTCTTTTCTTTTTTTTTTTTCTGAGACAGAGTCTCCTCTGTCACCTAGGCTGGAGTCCAGTGGCGTGATCTTGGCTTACTGCAACCTCCACCTCTGGGGGTTCAATCGATTCTCCTGCCTCAGCCTCCCAAGTAGCTGGGATTACAGGTGCATTCCACCACGCCTGGCTAATTTAAAAATTTTTTTTAGTAGAGACAGGGTTTCACCATATTGGCCAGGCTGGTCTCGAACTCCTGACCTCGTGATCCACCCACTTTGGCCTCCCAAAGTGCTGGGATTACAGGTGTGAGCCACCGCACCCAGCTAAGTTTTCATATTTTTTTGTTCATTAAAATCCATTGTTCTATCTTGCATGTTAAGTGTTTTTTTTTTTTTTAACTATACAAAATTTTGTAACATCATGCATTGGTTACTTGGAAAATACTGGGTCACTAAGTTATAAAGATTGTTGACATAATTCATCATACAATGTCAAAAAAATCACATTTGTTAATACTACCATTCTCATCAAAAGTCTTTTACATACTGGTAGCCAAGTAATAATGGTGAATACAGTTCAAGTAAATGTGCTCAACAGTCTGAGTCTCGTGGAATTAATTTTCATTCTAGTGGTTTTGCGTCAGTAGCCTGACGTCATGAGGTCACCTACTGCAGAACTGAAATGATCCTAGGAATTTTGAGTCTCGGGTCCTTTGTTTCATTCTTTCCTCTACGTTCCTAAGGTTATCTTTCTTGGATGTTTCTTCCAGAAGACCCTACTGGGGTCTGTAGCATACAGCAAGGGCCCCGAGGCTTGTGTGAGAGGACAGTGAAAACTATCAGCTGATGACATCGGAATGATTTAGATTTGTAAACCCAAAATATCTGAGACAGGCCTCAACCAATTTAGAACGTTTATTTTGCTGGCCAGGTGCGGTGGCTCATGCCTGTAATCCCACCACTTTGGGAGGCTGAGGCGGGCGGATCACGAGGTCAGGAGATCGAGACCATCCTGGCTAACATGGTGAAACCCCGTCTCTACTAAAAATACAAAAGATTAGCCGGGTGTGGTGGCAGGCGCCTGTAGTCCCAGCTACTCAGGAGGCTGAGGCAGGAGAATGGCGTGAACCCAGGAGGTGGAGGTTGCAGTGGGCCGAGATAGCATCACTGCACTCTAGCCTGGGCGACAGAGCGAGACTCTGTCTCGGAAAAAAAAAAAAAAAAAAAAAGTTTATTTTGCCAAGGTTAAGGACACACCCATGACACAGCCTCCAGAGGTCCTGAGGACACGTGCCCAAGGTGGTCGGGGTATAGCCGGCTTTTATACATTTTAGGGAGCCATGAGACATCAATCAATATGTGCAAGATGTACATTGGTTCTGTCTGGTAAGGAGGGACAAATCGAAGTGGGGAAGCGCTTTCAGGTCATAGGTAGATAAGACGAAAAATGTTGTATTCTTTTCAGTCCTTGATCAGCCTTTCACTGAATAGACAATTTATTCTGGCTCAGCGAATCTGCATTTTTACATTAACAATAGGGCAGAGGAAGCAATAAGATAAGCATTTGTCTCAAGTCAGCAGAGGGATGACTTTCTGTCCCGTACCTGTGAAAATAAGCTAACGGTTTACATTGCCAGGGTGAAATTCAACAGAACTATTTTAGGATAAAGATTTTGAGGCCCACAGGGGCCGGGCGCGGTGGCTCACGCTTGTAATCCCAGCACTTTGGGAGGCCAAGGCGGGCGGATCACGAGGTCAGGAGATGGAGACCACGGTGAAACTTCGTCTCTACTAAAAATACAAAAAATTAGCCGGGGCCGGGCGCGGTGGCTCACGCTTGTAATCCCAGCACTTTGGGAAGCCGAGGCGGGCGGATCACGAGGTCAGGAGATCGAGACCATGGTGAAACCCTGTCTCTACTAAAAATACAAAAAAAAAATTAGCCGGGCGTGGTGGCGGGCGCCTGTAGTCCCAGCTACAAGAATAGCTGAACCGGAGGGGGTTGCATGGAGAGATGCCCATTCCAGCCTTGGCACAAGGTCCGAGTCAAAAAAAAAAAAGGCCAAAGGGAATTCTTTGTATGTAGCTCTTTTATCTTTGTAGCTATCTTATTTAGCAATAAAATGGGAGGCAGGTCTGCCTGATGCAATTCCCAGCTTGACTTTTCCCTTGGCTTAGTGATTTTGGGGTCTTGAGATTTATCTTCCTTTCAGATTGATGGGTCACAGTGTCTGAAAACATCAGAAGATCTTTTTATTTTTTATTTTTTAAGACAGGGTCTTGCTCTGTCACCAGGCTGAAGTGCAGCGGCGCAATCACTGCAACCTTGACCTCCTGGGTTCAAGCGATCCTCCCAACTCAGCCCCCACCCCCGGCCCTGCGCCCTCCAGTAGCTGGGACTACCGGCGAGTGCCACCATACCCAGCTAATCTTTGTATTTTTTCTAGAGACGGGGTCTCACCATGTTGTCCAGGCTGGTCTTGAACTCCTGGGCTCAAGTGATCCTCCCGCCTCAGGCTCCCAAAATGCTGGGATTACAGGCGTGGGCCACCATGACTGGCCAGAATGTCTTTTTATAAAAACATTTATTAGTAGTTATCATTCCATTTAGGTGAGTACAGTTGTTTATACTCTCCTTCTCTGAAATATTTAGTGGAAGTAGCTTATCTGACCAGTAAAGCCAGCAAAGGAAATTTAGAAAGCTCAGATTAATTAAACTTTGCAAAAATAAAGTCTTGGATAAACTAATATTATGCAAACAATACTTTCCACACGGTAATAAAATTAGAAGAAGGTAAAAAGCAAAGCTGTCTTTTTTCTTCTTCTTCTCTCTTTTTTTCTTTTTTTCTTTCTTTTTTCGAGACGGAGTTGTTTTGCTCATGTTGCCCAGGCTGGAGTGCACTGGCGCGACCTCAGCTCACTGCGACCTCTGCCTCCCAGGTTCAAGCAATTCTCCTGCCTCAACCTCTCAAGTAGCTGGGACCACAGATGTGCACCACCATGCCCAGCTCAAGAGCTGTCCTCTAGGATGAACTAAAGCTATCCAATCAGTCTGTATTAGTCAACTCCAGCTGCTGTAACAAAATACTGGCCAGGCACAGTGGCTCATACCTGTAATCCCAACACTTTGGGAGGCCAAGGCAGGCAGATCACTTGAGTTCAGGAATTTGAGACAAGACTGGGCAACATGGCAAGACCCTGTCTCTACAAAAATTATCTGGGCATGGTGGTGCATGCCTGTAGTTCCAGCTGCTCAGGAGGCAGATGCAGGAGGATGGTTTGAACCTCGGAGGCAGAGATTGCAGTCAGCCGAGACTGTGCCACTATACTCCAGCCTGGGTGATAGAGTGATACTGTCTCAAAATCAAAACAAAATAAACAAACAAAAACAAATACAGTCACATAGGGGTTATGACTTCAACATATGAATTGAGGGGGGGATACAATTTATTTCATAGCACAGCATTATTTATCTAAAGATTTATTTTGACACACCTAGCTTACTTGAACTTTGATGCTTGTAGCATTCTTCCATATCTATACGTCAAATATTAAAAACCAAATCAAAATTTTGATATCAAAAAGTTTTCAGCCCGGCATGGTAGTACAAACCTGTAATCCCAGCTACTTAGGAGGATGAAGTGGGAGGATTGCTTGAGGCCAGGAGTTGGAGAACAGACTGGACAACATAGCAAGACCCCATCCTGAAAAAAACAAATTTTAAATTAGAAGAATAAGAATTAAGCTCTTCTGTCATATAACAGGTTTCCTCATTCACGAATACATACCCTGCCTTTGATTCCCTTGCCTGTCATTGGCCACTGGCCCAGTGGAGACTTAGCACCATGATATGAGATGATACTTCAGACTTCTTTTTTTTTTTTTTTTTTGAGACGGAGTCAGGCGGTGTCTTGTGCCGCCGCCCCCGCTGGGGTGGGGCCCGGCTCACTGCAAGCTCCGCCTCCCGGGTTCATGCCATTCTCCTGCCTCAGCCTCCCAAGTAGCTGGGACTACAGGTGCCCGCTACCATGCCCAGCTAATTTTTTTGTATTTTTAATAGAGACGGGGTTTCACTGTGTTAGCCAGGATGGTCTCGATCTCCTGACCTCGTGATCCGCCCGCCTCGGCCTCCCAAAGTGCTGGGATTACAAGCGTGAGCCACCGCGCCCGGCCGATACTTCAGACTTCTTGATAAATCATGCTAGAATTCCCACGCAGTTCAAGGGTCTACATCCCACTACATCCCTCCCTTATGCTATTACCAGAAAGGGGTCCCAATCCGGACCCCAAGAGAGGGTTCTTAGATCTCAAGAAAGAAAGATTTTGAGGCAAATCAATAGAGTAAAGTGAAAGCAAGTTTATTAAGAAAGTAAAAGAATAGGCCAGGCACCATGGCTCATGCCTGTAATCCCAGCACTTTGGGAGGCCGAGGCGGGTGGATCATTTGAGCTTAGGAGCTTGAGACCAGCCTGGGCAACATGGCGAAACCCTGACTCTAGTAAAAATACAAAAATTACCCAGGTATAATGGTTCATGCCTGTAATCCCATTTACTTGGGAGGCTGAGGCACGAGAATCGCTTGAACCCAGAAGGCAGAGGTTGCAGTGAGGGGTTGCAGTGAGATGGCACCACTGCACTCCAGCCTCGGTGACAGAGTGAGACACTGTTTCAAAAAAAAAAAAAAAAAAAAAGTAAAAGAATAAAAGAATGGCTATTACATTCCATAGGCAGAGCAGTGGCATGGGCTGCTCAACTGATAATATGGTTTGGCTGTGTCCCCACCCAAATCTCATCTGGTAGTTCCCATAATCCCCACTTGTTATGGGAAGGACCTGGTGGGAGGTAATTGATCATGGAGGCAGTTTCCCCTATTCTATTCTCATGATAGTGAGTACTCGCAAGATCTGATGGTTTTATAAGGGGCTTCCCCCTGTGCTGGGCTCTCATTCTTGTCCTGGCTGCCACCATGTGAAGAAGGACATGTTTGCTTCCCTGTCTGCAACGATTGTAAGTTTTCTGAGGCCTCCCCAGCCATGCTGAACTGTGGGTCAATTAAACCTTTTTCCTTTATAAATTACCCAGTCTTGGGTATGTCTTTATTAGCAGCATGAGAACAGACTAATCAAGTAACAATTGATTATACTTATAGTTACTTCTTGGTTAAGTGCTAAACAGGGGGTGGATTATTCATGAGTTTTCCAGGAAAGAGGTGGGCAATTCCTGGAACTGAGGGGAGTGTTCCTCCCCTTTTTTTTACCGTATAGGGTAACTTCCAGACATTGCCATGGCATTTGTAAACTGTCATGGCGCAGGTGGGAATGTCTTTTAGCATGCTGATAATTAGCATATAATGAGCAGTGAGGACAACCGGAGATCACTTGTGTCACCATCTTGGTTTTGGTGGGTTTTGGCTGGCTTCTTTATTGCATCTTATTTTATCAGCAAGGTCTTTGTGACCTGTATCTTGTGCTGACCTCCTAGCTCATCCTATAACTAAGAATGTCTGCCCTCCTGGAAATGCAGCCCAGTAGGTCTCAGCCTTATTTTACCCAGACCCTATTCAAGATGGAGTTGCTCTGGTTCAAATGCCTCTGACAATACCACCCAAACTCAGACAAGAAAGGCTACTAGGCCGGGCGCAGTGGCTCACACCTGTAATCCCAGCACTTTGGGAGGCCGAGACGGGCGGATCACGAGGTCAGGAGATGGAGACCATCTTGGCTAACACGGTGAAACCCCGTTTCTACTAAAAATACAAAAAATTAGCCAGGCGTGTTGGCGGGCGCCTGTAGTCCCAGCTACTCGGGAGGCTGAGGCAGGAGAATGGCATGGACCCGGGAGGCGGAGCTTGCAGTGAGCTGAGATCGCGCCACTGCACTCCAACCTGGGAGACACAGCGAGACTCCATCTCAAAAAAAAAAAAAAAAAAAAAGAAAGGCTACTGATGCAGGCTGATCTAGGGAGCTCCCCTCACCACCACCACCATGAGCCCTCCTCTGGCCATGCCCCTCCCATAAAATAATGAGTCAAAGGGGCTGACTGGACTTGCCCAGCTGGAGCCTCCTTCTAGACCAGCACACTCAAATTGTGGCCCTTGAACTACTGCCATTCAACAGATGGCTTGTTACTGGACCACAATGAGCCAAGTATAGAAATGAAAAGCAGCAGAGGCTAGGCGCGGTGGCTCACGCCTGTAATCCCAGCACTTTGGGAGGCTGAGGTGGGAGGATCACTTGAGGTCAGGAGTTCGAAACCAGCCTGGCAAACATGGCGAAACCCCATCTCTACCAAAAATACAAAAATTAGCCCGGTGTAGTGGTGCACACCTGTAATCCCAGCTACCTAGGAGGCTGAGGCAGGAGAATTGCTTGAACCCAGGAGGCGGAGGTTGCAGTGAGCCAAGAGAGCACCATTACACTCCAGCCTGGGTGACAGAGTGAGACTCCATCTCAAAAAAAAAAAAAAAAAAAGGAAAGAAATTTAACAGATTGGAAACTTTAAAAGCTGGTTATTCACCTGAAGCACTGTTCTAGCTAGACTCTGGCATTTTTCTACCCAAATGGTGTTGAGTTCATTTCCAAGGTCTCTGCAGCCTTCTGCCTCAGGTATTCTCTGGCAAGCAGACCCGTCTGCCAGTGTGCACACCTGGCTCCAGTAAATGACCAGGAACAGCTGTTTGCAGGGGTGCAGATGGAGCTTGGACTTGTATGCTGGGGTGCCCTGCAGAAGCAAGGACCCTCACAGTGCAGAATGGGACAGGGAGGGAAGTGGGAAGAGGAGGGGCAGGCTGGGGGCTGGGAGGCCAAAGGGGCAGGTTCTAAATTTAAACCTGACATTCCAAGTTGTTAGGAAGATATATCTGTCAAGGTAGGAGGACACAGCATACTTTGATCTCATAACTCCTCTGTAGTCAGACATGTGGTACATGGGCCTCCATTTGCTGCTTGCCCTGAGTCCCATGAACATTCAGGGCAGGGTTGCCTGCAGCATCCCCAGGTGAACAGCTGAGGAGCCTATGAAACTGCATGCACTTTGTAAAAGCACATGAGCATTTCATCACATGGCTTCACTGGATTTTCAGAGGTGAACCTGAGCCAAAAGTATGAAGAACCACAATCTGAGACATTGCAGAAAACCTGACAGGGCAAGTTGGCCGGTTCTACTATGCTGGATCCAAAGCCAGGGTCCAAGGTTGTCTCACTCACTTCTTTGTGTGAGGGTAGACCTAGAGAACAGCCAGCCTCTGGGGGTACTAAGGAGGTCTCCTATAGTCTTCTGGTATCCTTTGTACCTCCACAGAATAGACTTTCTACATTTCTAGAAATCTTCCCTTCCCCTGCAGAGGAGAATCAACCCCCAGGCCCAAACTCCTGCATGTTCGCTTCCAGCCCCAGCGGTTCTCCAGGTGTTGTAGAAGCAGCCACTCAGCTGTGCAGCCGCCTGCCTTCTGCCCCGGGGGTGTCCCTCCCTGCGTGGGGAGCCCAGGCACAGCAGCAGGCGCCCAGAAGGTTCTGGCAGAAGTGCTGCACCCAAGGTAGTGGGGGACCAGGAAGAGGTGTACCCCCAGCTTGTAGCTGTGCACTGCGGGGCTGCAAGTGAAATGAAGAGTGGCCTGTGAGGAAGGAGTGGAGAGTGGGACATGGTCCTTTCCTTCCACCTGTCACCCCCTCCTCACCTCCTGCCTGCCCTTGAGTAAACCTGGGCATTCTCTCCTCCCTGCCCCAGTCCCGGAGCCCACACAAGTCCCTGCTGGGCCCCGGGAGACAGAAAACACAGCTTAGGCCTCCCTGCCCTATTCCCAGTGGCAGGATGGAAGATTTCTGAAGAATTTCCAGCCCAGGCCAAACTCAGGCTATGCTAGGCTGGAGGAACTCCCTCTTTCTGTGTCCAAAAACACTCCTTTCTTTTTTTCTTTCTTTTTTTTTTTTTTTTTGAGACAGAGTCTCGCTGTCGCCCAGGCTGGAGTGCAATGGCGCGATCTCGGCTGGCTGCAGGCTCCGCCCCCCGGGGTTCACGCCATTCTCCTGCCTCAGCCTCTGGAGTAGCTGGGACTACAGGCGCCCGCCACCTCGCCCGGCTAATTTTTTGTATTTTTAGTAGAGACGGGGTTTCACCGTGTTAGCCAGGATGGTCTCGATCTCCTGACCTCGTGATCCGCCCGCCTCGGCCTCCCAAAGTGCTGGGATTACAGGCGTGAGCCATCGCGCCCGGCTCAAAAACACTCCTTTCTTAAGAGGAGACACTCCATCACGTTTTGGGGAGAGAGAGAGAGAGAGACAGAGAGAGAGTGTGTGTGTTTTGTTTTGTTTTGTTATTTTATTTTTTTAGAAGGAGTCTCACTCTGTCGCCCAGGCTGGAGTATAGTGGCGCAATCTCTGCCTCCTGGGTTCAAGCCATTCTCCTGCCTCAGCCTCCTGAGTAGCTAGGATTACAGGGGCGCGCCAGGACACCCGGCTAATTTTTGTATTTTTAGTAGATACAGGGTTTCACCATGTTGGCCAGACTGGTCTCGAACTCCTGGCCTAAAGCAATCTGCCTGCCATGGCCTCCCAAAGTGCTGGGGTTACAGGCATGAGCCACCGTGCCAGGCCACTGTGTCTGTGTGTGTTTTTGTTTTGTTTTTTGTGTTTTTTTTAGATGGAGTTTTGCTCTTGTTGCCCAGGCTAGAGTGCAACGGTATGATCTCAGCTCAGTGCAACCTCCGCCTCCCAGGTTCAAGTAATTCTCCTGCCTCAGCCTCCTGAGAAGCTGGGATTACAGGCGTCTGCCACCATGCCCAGCTAATTTGTTTTATTTTTCTTATAGACAGGGTTAAGCCATTTTAGTCAGGCTGGTCTCGAACTCCTGACCTCAAATGATCCACCCACCTTGGCCTCCCAAAGTGCTGGGATTACAGGCATGAGCCACTGTGCCCAGCCCAGTGTGTGTTTTAATAGACTAGTATTGGGAAAGACTTCCCTCTCTCAGCCCGGCAAGATAAGTCTACACCCTCCCCAGGCGGGTGTCCGGCAGGGCAGCTCCCAGCAACTCACTGAGAACTGGAAAGTTTCCAGGAAGGGTTGGGAGGGTCAGACAGGTCATGTTTCTCACTGGGGTCAGGACACAGTCCTTCAAGATAGGACACTGGAGCAGAGATAAGTGGGAGAACTCAGCTCCTTCCTTCAGCCACAGAGCCCAGTGTTTAGTGCATCTCCGTCAATGGCTTGCTCCCTCTGAAGTAGAGACTGCAGTGGGTAGTCCTGGTGCTTTATCAGTGAGTCCCTCCCTCATGCTCTGCAGGGTGGCTACAGTGGGACGCTGCAGCTGTCTACCTAATCTGAACACTCTGGTCTCTCCAGTTTCTCTTTTGGGGCCAAGGAAAGTGATACTGAACCTTCGTGGCAGAATTTCTTTGTGTTTTGAGTCCCAACCTAAATGGCCCCGCTTTGGGGACAGAAATATGGCTGTGGTGACCCTGCCTGGGTCACAATCACTGGGAAACAGTGGTTCAGGACATTGCAGCTTAATCATTTCATGCTCCACATCAAAGAAGATGAAATATATGATTTACAGTGTGGTGGCCCCAGAGCAGAGGTTGTAGGGTTTTCTCCAGGACATGTGTGTCTGGCTTTGGTGACTGGTGAGATTGCGTGCTGCTCACTGAAATAGAGGATGCAGGAGGAGCAACAGGTGTTGGGAAAAACAATGTTCAATGTGGGGTATGTTGAATAAGAGGTGGTGGTGGGTCGTCCTAGTGGAGAGGTCCAATGGATAATTGAATACAAGGGTCTGGAGCATGGAGTGGGAGGAAGAAGTCCAATCTAGAGGTGAACAGTGGTGACTCTCCATTTAATTGTTAAATCTTATTTGTTTAAACAAATCTTATTTAAACCATGGGTTTGCATGGGGACCTTCAAGGACCCTGCACAGATGAGAAAAGCTTGGAGCCAAGTATGGAGTCCTGGGGCATGGTGGGAAGAAGAACAGAGGAAGGAGCTCCAAGGAAGGAGACAGAAGGATCAACCAGAGAGGCAGCAGTTAAACCAAGAGAAAGTGGAACAAAGCCAGCAGAGGGCAGAATTTCAAGGAGAAGGCAGCCAACACAGTCAAATGACTAAGAGATTGCAAGTCAAATCAGACCTGGAAATGCCTTCTGGACTTGGACAACATGAAGGTCAAAGGTGATTTTAGAGAAAGCATTTCAGGGACTGGTGAAGGAGATGCCAGATTACAGGCAGTGGAAGAGATAAGAGAGAGGCTAATGGGAGGGACACAGACTACAACAGAGTTGATAGGGGTTAGGGGTCGGGTCAGGGGAAAGAAAACTGAGCAGGCTAATTTGGGGAAGGAAAGAATCAACGGATAGGAAAATGAAGGCAGGGTCAAGAGAAGGTCCCGGTGAAGGACAATGGAAGGTGCAGTGGTGGGAGGAGGGGAGGGGCGGGGCCACAGGGAGCAGGACAGGAGGGCCCAGCCTCCCTAGGCAGGGGAAAGGAAAGGGGAAAGGAAAGGGGAAGGCCGGCGTGCCTGTGCGCAGTGAGATTTGTAGGTGAGAGGAAAGCCACAGAAGTTATTTTGCTCCGTGAAGTAGGAGGCAGCACCATCTGCTGAGGGCAGGGTGGGAGGTGGTGGCAGGAGTTGAGGGAGGGGCGAGAGAGTGAGGTTCCCAGCGTCTCCTTGCCGTGCAGAGGCGCCTGCGGAGGGAGCCCAGGCAGCTGCCGCTCCTCTTGCTCCGTGGTTGTGTGCTGCCCTTCAGCATTCCACAGCTCACCCTGGTAGACGCTGGGCTGACCCAAGGCTGGAATGTTCCGGGGCAAAGCGACGAGTACCAGACCACGGGCTCCGGGCGGGATTGGGAAGGAAGTAAGGGTTCACATAAGGAAGCAAACGACCAGGAGGAAAGGGAGGGGCCGTAGTTTGCGCTGGGAGCACAGATGGAAGGGGGAAGAACTGAAGAATATGGATGGCCAAACGCTGAATGAATTGGGAGAGCTCAGAGGTGGAGCTCCTCCCGACGGCAGTGGGCGCCCATGGGTGTGTGCTGCTTTATCGGAGTGGAGAGGAACGCCCTTGGAGATAAAGAGGCTCAGTGGAACAAAGCTGCGGTATCGGACAGACTTCACCTCCACGCACTCAGAAAAGGCACTAGGACGATGGGGACCTAGGGGCTGGAAGCCACTCCCACAGGAGTCCAGGTGCTCAGTCAGCGCAGGGAAGGAAGACCAGGGATGCCTTCGGCAGACGGGAGAAAACGGGGAGCCCGAGTGCCGGGAGCCTCCGTGGAGGCGTGTGTCTGTATCGCGACGGAGAATACGCGTCCCCAAGAGGCAATGAAAGTTAAAATGACATTGGCCCTGCCCTTCAGACACACCTAATAGGATCTTGGGTGCAGGAGAGCCAGGGTCAGCGAGAGGAGCCAGGGAAGACATTCCCAGTGGCTGAACAGACCCCCAGCGGGAAGCCAGCGCAGGGCTGAAGACCTGTCTTGTGGGAGGGGTGGACTTGGGGCCTCACCAGCCTCAAGGGATTAAAGCTTCTTTCTGTGTTTCGGGGGTGGGGGCACTGAAGCCAGATGCCACTTGCTGCCCAAAGCTCAGGGTTCCAGACAGACCCCAAAGAAAGGCTGGTGTGGACTGGACAGCCTCTCCCTGGGTGGAGGTGGGTGTCAGGTGGTGCTCCTGGCAGTCTGTGGCGGGATTCCCGCCGGGGGCCGTTTCTCCTGAAGAGGGAAACAGATCTTATCTTCACATCTTCCCCCCATACACCCTCCGCTCCCCCATCCTTTTTTTTTTTAATACAGGCGGGGTCCCCCCATGTTGCTCAGGCTGGTCTTTAACTCCTGGGCTGGGCTCAAGTGATCCTCCTGCCTCAGCCTCCCAAAGGGCTGGGATTACAGGCTTTGAGCCACTGCATCCAGTCTACGTTTTTGAGAAGTAAGGATTGTTCCATAACAGAAGACTGGCTGGATCAGGGGGAAATCAGCCTGCGGGTGGGGCTGGATCATGCTGATATTGGCCATCGGCGGAGGAAGCTATACTTCTTTCTCCTCAGGCCAGCACTAACCCTGGCCCTGACTCCTAAGACCCCATCTTCATCCGCCCTCCCGTCGCTGGAGGAAAGCTCCCTTTAATATAAGACTTTAGCTTCCTTGATACTCACTTGAGAAGCCAGGAAGATGTGAGGCATGGGGAAAAGCGCAGAGTTAAAAAGCAAAACCTTACAATATTTACCAGGTACTTTCTCTACACACACATCCATCTGGCGTGTGTCAGGGATGAGAGGTTGGCCTGCGTTTGGAGAAAGGTAAACAGTTCAAGGTCTTAGGCACCCAGCCAAAGTCCGTACGATATGCTGCTCAGTACCACCCACTGCCCCATCTTCATCTTCAGTTGAAACTCCGACCCCGGGAAGTCTGCAAATGGATGAGGTGCTAGCCCCCACCAGTCAGATTCCAATTTGTCCAAGATATCCCAGATCTACCCACTCAATTACATTTAAGAGATAGTTTCTGTCTTTACTTTCACCACCAGTCTTGGTTAAACATCAGAAAAGAGACAAATTACACACTTCTCAGAAACTGAAATTTTATAAAAAGGCATTTTTCTCATATCCATAAAATGATATAATTTTTGCAAGTATAGAAATGTGTCATAAATTATAATGTTCCTTAATTACAGCTCAATGCAACTTGGTGCTTTCTTCCCTCCCTAAAAAACGAGAGAGAACCAAAAAATAATATATATATATAACTGTATATATATATTTATATAATATAGACAAACAAAATAGGAAAAAAATCATTTCCTCTTTGGTATAAAAATCAGACTCTCACCTTGAGAGACACACAGACAGACATGATACTGGGTTTGTAAACTGTGTGGCCAAAAGGGATTTCCCTGCCAAGACTTCCCCTCTCCCATTCCCTGCCCACCCGCCCTCACCTCACTGCAGCCCATCCAGTTCCTTTGGGGCTCCCACACGGAACATTTAAAATCCCCCTACCCACTCCCAGCTCCACACCATTCCTGAAGTATCTCCCGACCCACTACCAAAGAAGAGGAAAGGATTCTTCTCAAGGCTGATTAGGTAGCGACTAACTTGGGAAATGCCTTATTTAGGGAATAGCTTCATAGATGTGGATGAAGTAAAGGACGGGCTGTGGCCAAACTCTGACAGTGTCCCATCCAGACCAAGCCAGGCACTGGCCTGGGCCTGGTTTTGCCCTTCTCCTCCTCTACTACCCGGCACAAGGACTCCACCACCTCTTGCCAGAGGCTGGGCCTGAGGGGCAGGGCTCCTTGCTTACTGAGTAAGGGAGCAGAGAGGCCAATTCCCGTTCCAGCCTCATCTCAGGTGCACAGCTTCCCCCTGCAGCCCCACCACAGGGTCCTGGGGTGTAGGTGCAAGAAAGCACCAGACGGGGAGGCAAAGGGAGGCCAAAAGGGAGTCTGCCAATAAACTTGGGTTTAAATTTAAAATGAAAGAAAACTACCCCTCCCCGGGCTGGGTGTGGTGGCTCACGCCTGTAACCTCAGCACTTTCGGAGGCTGAGGTGGGCAGATCACGAGGTCGGGAGTTCGAGACTAGCCTGGCCAACATGGTGAAACCACATCTCTAATAAAAATACAAAAATTAACCAAGTGTGGTGGTGCATGCCTGTAATCCCAGCTACTCAGGAGGCTGAGGCAGGAGAATCGCTGGAACCCAGGAGGCGGAGGTTGCAGTGAGCTGAGATCGTGCCATTGCTCTCTTGCCTAGGTGACAAGAGTGAGACTCCATCTCAAAAAAAAAAAAGAAAGAAAAAGAAAAAAAGAAAAGAAAACTACTCCTCCCTACTGACCAAATTTCAGACCCAGCTTTAGCTCACTAAGGATTTGGGGGCCACTTTCCTAGGCTCCAGCCCAAGGCCAGCAGGACTAAGGAATCCAGGAATTGATATGTGTGTCTGTTGGGGGCAGAGGGCAGCACTTTACTCTCAAGGTGAGGAAGCAGACAGGACCAAACCCTCCTTTACACTCTCCCACTACCCTCTGCTCATGGGTACCTCCCTCCCTGGTCAGCTCCTCTGTCCCACAGAGCACTGGTCACTGCAGGGAGAGCCACATGGATCCTCCCAAACCACCCCACAGCCGGCCAGGCTGCGGCATCCCAGGGTGTGCCAGCCTCCTTTTCCCAGGAGAGTTAAGACACCAACCACAACACAAAAGTCACATAAAAGCCTCCTCCACTTGCCAAATAAAAAAAGACAAAACCAAACTGGACACAACACAAATCAAGGAGAGACATACACGATGTGAGGGGCCGAGGCCCCTGCAGGTCTCTGGCTTCCCGGCATGGTACATTCTTATGTAATTCAGGAACAGAGGCACTAGGGCCCCTCTGGGGAGTAGGAGTAAAAAAATAAGGAGATTATAGTCTCCCTGTGGGTCCCAGGCAGGGCAGGGGCAGACGCAATCTCTCACAGTTTTTTCTTGTTTTTGGTTCCACTTCTGGTCCCCGAGTGGGGCTGGCTCCCCGTGCCTCAGCCTCTGCTCTGCCCTTGGGCCTGCTCCCTCTAGCTCCCCAGCTGGTGGAAGGGCCTACAGCTGGGAACGGATGTCCCAGCCATGTGTGGTGGGACCAGCAGGACAGAGTCTACCGGGGGGACGGGAGGCAAGGAATGAGGACCAGCAGTTCCGAGACGCTGTTCCCTCAGTGACTGGCTAGCCCTGGGTGCTGTGGTCACTGGCACAGGGCATCCATCCTCCGCCTTCAGCCCTTGAGGGGCTTGTCGGCACCGCCATTGGGGCTACTGGCACTGTCACTCTTCTTCCTGCGCAGGCTCTCAATCCAGCTGGAGCTGGAGCGGGTGGTGAAGCTGGAGAGCGCGAGAGAGCTCAGCCGCATGTTCTTGCCAGACATGATGAGCTCCCCGAAGCCCTCCTGGTGGGAGAAGGCATAGCCGGAGCGCCGGGAGCCTGTGCGGCCAACCCGCCGCATGCAGCGGTGCTGGGCCTTCTGCTTCTTCCTCACCAGCTGCGTGTAGCGGACCTGCAGAGGGGCACAGGGAAGAGCCCTCTGTTAGTGCGGAGGTGTCAGACATCGCCGAGGAGAAGGGACCCACAGCACCCGGGACCAGGCTGACGCAGAGGCCTCCGTGGCCAGCTGCACAGGGTGTCTGTCCCCAGGAAGAACAGATAAGCACCAACACACTGAACAGCCACACGGCCCCACAGAGCCCCCCAGTGTTCACACGAGGCCTTTCCAGCCACCCCATCTCTGCTTCCCACAGCAGGTAGCCCGGCTTCTCACCGTGTCGGAGAGATCCGGCTTCAGGTTGAGCCTGAGGAATCGAAAGGCAACCACCGGCATGATGCAGACGACCGTGGTGAGCACAATGGTCAGCCACACCGTGGGCTGGGCCAAGGTGTTCTGGGCATTCCCTGGGAATGGAGAGGAGTCAGTGGCCTTGGGAGTCACGAGGCAGACATTCCCCGTTCCCATTTCTGGCAGCTCCACTTCCCCACTCTCAAGGCCTAAGTCACCTCTGGCTTCCCGCTTCTCCAGGCTCACCCTCCAAATGTAGATCTCCAAATTTAGCTCCAAACGCCCCCAAAGCTCCAGACCTGCTGCTTCAATTCCCAGACTTGACATCTCTGTTGAACATCTACCAGGCATCTTGAATTTCCCGTGGCCCAAACTCAATTATTGTTTCCTTTTCCCAGATCTGATCCTGGTCTTTCTTAACTCAGGAAATGCCACAACCCATTCAGTTGCTCCAACTAAAAACCCTGCAATGGATCTTGATTCATTTCTTTAAAAAGTTTTTTTTTAATTTCTGGGTTTTTTTGTTGTTTTTTTATCTTGATTCATTTCTCTCTCTTCTTTGGACCCCACATTCAATCTGTTGGTTCCATTTTCAAAACATCTCTGGAATCCCACAGCCTTTTACTCTATTCCAAGCCCTCATTAGGCTCATCTGGTGACTGCTCTCACCTCCTAACTAGTATCCCATTTCCACCCTTGCTCCCTACACTTTATTATCCACAAAACTGTAAGAGTGGCCCTTTAAAAACATAAGTAAGCTTATGGTATTTCTCTGCTCAAAGCCCTCTAATAGCTTCCTCTCACATTTAGATTAAAATTCAAGAACTCAGAGTTCTTCCTCTAACCCATAAGGGCTTAAATAATCCTGACTGATTCCACACCCCCACCCTCCAACTCATTTCCTCCACTCCTCCCCAGCTCCATGTGCAGAAGACCTCTAGGCCCGGGCTGAAGGCCTTTATATTGCTGTTTCCTCTTCCTGGATTGACAGTTCCCAGAGAGCCACATGGCAGGCTCTTTTTCCCTTTATTCAGATTTCTCTGTGCCGGCTGGGCGCGGTGGCTCACACCTGTAATCCCAGCACTTTGGGAGGCCGAGGTGGGTGGATCACCTGAGGTCAGGAGTTCAAGACCAGCCTGGCCAACATGGTGAAACCCTATCTCTACTAAAAATACAAAAATTAGCCAGGCTGGGTGGTGTGTGCCTATAATCCCAGCTACTCAGGAAGTTGAGGCATGAGAATCGCTTGAACCCAGGAGGCAGAGGCTGCAGTGAGTCAAAGGCTGCAGTGAGCCGAGATTGCACCACTGCACTCCAGCCTGGGCGAGACTCCTTCTCGAAAATAAATAAATAAATAAGTAAATAAATAAAATAAACAGAATACTTGGCACATAAGAAATGTTGCATGTGCAGATTGGCTCCTGTTAGTCCCGAACAGCTGTGATTCCTCACTGATTCAACGAGGCCATGGGGACTTACCCACAAACCGGAACTGGTTGGGAAACATGTCGAAGAGCCCATTGCTGTGCATGGCAAAGAGGATGGCAAAGTAAACAGCAAGGCTGCCCCAGATGAAGAAGTGGTTGATGGCCGTCCAGTAGCCTGTGTCCAGCCCAATCTGCAGAAAGTAGGCATAGTCAGGCAGGCGCACCCCCTAAAAGCCCCTTCCCCTAGAAACAGAACTGTGGTGCCCAGGGCAGCCCCAGGGACAGAAGGCTCACTCCTTCCAGAGGAGAGGGGAGTTCCTGGATGGCCTCATACCTGCACGCTAACCACAATGACCAAGGATGTGGCCACAGTGACTGCAAAGGACTGGTAGTCAGCCAGCTGAGTGCCATCATCCCGGGTGGCATCGGCAAACACCCCGTAGGGAATGAAGAACATGAGTACGGAGGTGTAGATGCCCTGGGCGATGCAGATGAAGAACTCCCGCTTGTTGAAGAGAAGGTTCAGCTGGCCCGGCTCATATAGCTTAGGGTACTCCATGCTCCGCTGCTCGGGGACATCCTGTGTGGGAGGACCATGTAGCATAGGGGGCCTCAGAGGTTGCCGTTTTGACCCCGGATGACCAAGGGCAGACTCTGTCCCTGCCTCCTCCTTTCCAAAGTCTTTGGCAGCTAGAACCAACCTCAAGCCAGCTACCCTCAGACTAACTTAGTTCAGCAACCCAAGAGAGTTCTAGATCAGCTGCAGCCAGGAGGGAGAACCAGCCACACCTTCCCCAGCTGAAAGAACTGCCTTCCCAGTGGCCACAGGCAATGGGCACAAGTGTCACACACCACATCTATGTGACTCCTTCAAGCAGTGACCTTCCCCGCATCCCATCTGATCATCCAACTCCCCCATACCTGATCAAAGACCCCCATAGCCAGGACTGGCAGGGAGGTGTACACGATGTTATACAGGGTGATGAAATACTGGTCATAGACGGTCTGGAAGAGAACAGGGAGCAAGGGAGCATGCAACCTTTCTTTGCTGCACATCAGGCACAGGAGGACCGTTGATGTCACATACAGAGAACCCTAAGAAATTTTCTCAGGCTCCTTCTCTCCTCGTTTAATAAGCATTTTTTAAGAGTATGTACCAGAAAATAGCTAGGCCCTGGGGACTGAGTGATAAACAAGACAGATAGAACCTCTGCCCTCAGGTTTACAGATTCGCACTACAGTGGACTGGGAACATTTATTACCTGGGCTGAGAAGCCGCAGAAGAAGCCAAACCAGAAGTGGACCATGGTGAAAGCAAAGTTTTTGTAGAAGAAATAGCAAAGAAACTTGCACATTCGCAGGTAGGACCAGCGCCCATGCACCAGCAGGAGGCGCTGCAGGAACTTGAACTGGGAGAAGGAGTAATCGGAGGCCAAGACAGCCTGGATCCCTTCTTGCCCACTGATCCCCACACCAATGTGAGCCGCTGCAGAGACAAGAGATGACAAGAGGATGAAGATGGCCACCGGCCACACACTTTAGAGCCTACCAAGTTACAACCCCCTTCCCGTCATTCTTCTGCAGTCCAGAGACCTCAGTGGGCCCCTCCCCAGCCTCAAGCCCAGCCTACGCATCTGCACAGCCCACACTCACTTTTGATCATGCTGACATCATTGGCTCCGTCTCCAATGGCAAGCGTCACAGCCTTCTTGTACTTCTTGACCAGTTCTACCACCTGTGCCTTCTGCAAGGGGGTCACCCGGCAGCAGATGACAGCTTTGCAGGCACACGCTGTCTCCAGAAACTCCAGCTCCATGTCTGCCTCCAGTGCGTGGGCCTGGAGCACACAGAAACCTGAGAGAGCCAGTCTTTCCAGGAGACACCTGGGAGTCTCAGCTCCTCCCAGTCCCCTTTGAGACCAGAGTCTTCTCTGAAATCAGGGGAAATTAGAACAAGATATAAAAGCCCTGGACAGAAGTGCTCACTGGAAAGATACTGCCCAAGCTAAGGATAGCGATGCCTACCAGGCTGTGACCATTGATGACCAGGGCATACTCCCCAGCAACGGCCTCCAGGACAGAAGTTAGCTTGGAAGAAGAAAGCTTCTCCTGGTAGGTGAAGCCGTTGCCTACTGAGCGGGATGAGTCCATCATCTTCTCCCGGGCTTTCCTGTTGAGGTGGAAATGATACGGTTGTGGTCTTCCAGAACGGCAGTGGGGAGCAGGGATTCAAGCCTAAACAGGGTCCATAAACCCCCGCCTGAGCCCTGGGCACAACGCACAGCACCGCCTCCCTTGGGCTTCTTGTTTACCTGAGCTCCTCCCGCACCTCCAGGACAGTACGGCCAGTGACTATGAAAACCTCGGTCATGTCGTCTGTCAGCATCTTGCAGGAATAGCCGATGTTCACAGCCGTCTCTACCAAGAGAGAACGCAGGAGCTACGGACAGGCACCCAACAAGGTCAGCACACTCGCCTGCTTGATGTCCTCGGCTCCATGCAAGGGTCCAACAGGGCTACTGTCAGTTGCAACTGCCTCTGCCCTGCTGGGCTCTCACCTTGCTTGTCTCCGGTTAGCACCCAAATCTTGATGTTGGCCAGTGTCAGGAGGGCAATGGTCTCTGGAACCCCTTGCTGAAGCTTGTCCTCAATGGC
Source organism: Hylobates moloch (assembly GCF_009828535.3). Taxonomy (NCBI): domain Eukaryota; kingdom Metazoa; phylum Chordata; class Mammalia; order Primates; family Hylobatidae; genus Hylobates; species Hylobates moloch. The sequence continues at coordinate 100,949,833 of NW_026652280.1, forward strand.
CGTTGCACCCAGCAGCTGAAAATACCACAAGGATTCCTGGCACAAGAATCGCAGGCATGAGCCCTCCGTGCCCACCCTTGGCCCGTCCCACAGCCCGTACCATCATGTTGTTCTCAACCTCCTCGTAGATGCTAGCCAGCCTGTCCTCCCGGCTGTCCTGGGCCAGGCTGGCCTGGAGGCGTCGCTCAGCCCACTCCTCGTAGTACTCTTCATCCAGATCCTTGTAGGCCAGCACCAGGGTCCTCAGCCCTTCCCCTGCGTACTCCTGGAGGCAGAGTGGAAAGGCACACCTGGGTAAGTCTGGAGAGCTAATGGACAGTGTGAGGGCGACAATGAATAATCCTGCACTGTAGACTGGGCGTGTGCCACGCTCCACAGTTAGGGACTGTCACCACACACACAAAAAGAGGTAACTATGGGAGCTGGCTGATGTGTTAACTTGTCTGACTGTAGTAATCACTTCACTATATATACACGTCAAAACATCACGTTGTAGACCTTAAATTTGCAGAATAAAACAAACAAGTCGCCTCCCCCACACGAAGAGTAGAACCCCCCAGGCTGGCCCCTCCTCTCCTCACACCCACATTAAGGTGGTCCATGGTGGTGTTGAGCAGCTCTTGAGTGGAGTGGTGCAGTCTGTCGAGTAGGATAGTGTCAGCCCCTTTGCAGTAGAGTCGGATCTTCCCCTCTGGATTCCGCACTACGAATGGGGCAGGTGAAGAAAGTGCCAGAAAAATTCAGACAGGCAAAGACCCCCAACCTAAACACATCAAGAGTCACCTGGCACACTTCACCCATTCCAGGCCTGAATGCTGCCCCCAAATGCCCCAGCACCCCAGGCCTGGCCTCACCTATGACCGACATCCGCTTGCGGATGTTGTTGAAGTCCAGGATGGCCAGCAGCTGGTAGGTGATGGCTGTGCCCATCTCATGGACGGTGATCGTTTTGGGGGTGCGAGAGCGGAAAACAAAACCAAAGTTCCTGGCTGCGGTGACCAGGGCCCCCTCATCTGGGGACTGAGCTTTGTAGTACAGCTCTCCTGGGTGGGGAGGAAGAATACACGTGATATAAGTGGCCTCTCTCAGGCACGTGCCCCGCCCCGGATGCCCCAGCCCAGCCGCATTGCAGAGCAGAGCAGAACAGAGCCCAAGGGCAGAGTCAGGTCAGGAGAGTGCGAGCCGGCTCCTCGGCCCACCTTCGTTCTTTTCTTCTGACATGACAGTATGACACAGGGAAAGGAGGCGGAAGAACTCATGCGTGTGGGGGTCCCCAATCTTGACAGCCTCCAGCAGGCTGGGGTCCCAAAATAAGAACTTCTTGTCGGCCAGAGGATTGAAGGAGAAGTCAACAGATTCAGGCCTCTGAAACACATAAGAAGGCTCTTAGGAAAGGCTAGAGTGCCAGGCTGCATCCCAGGGAAGGGTTCATCCCTGCCCTCCCAACTCTCAGTAGGCACCTGTCCATGGTGGACCTCAAAATTTCCACTTCCGTCACCACCAGTTCTGCCTTAAAACACCCATTGCTCCAAGCAGCTTCCATTTCCTATCCAGACAACACATCACTCCTGACTACACTAACTGTTACTGTCCAGGTACCCTGTTTCACTGGCACATAGAATTAGGGAGACTGAATCTTACCTCTCCCAATTCAGCTTTGTGTCCCAGGACATCAAACACATCACCTACATACAGCCAGGGCAGAAAAAGAAGCAATGTCAGAGCCAGAGAGCTCCAGAGCATGGAAAAACACCTCCAATGCAGAATCCCTGCAGGCACTGAGCCCCTCAACCCTAATCGCTGAGCAGCTGTCACAGTGTGAGTCACTCAGTCACATTGCTGACTCGCGGAATAGGAGGCAGCAGGCACCCTAGATCCCAGAACCCCAAGGCCTGGCCATGAAAGAGCCCCGGCACCCACTGCTCACCATCCCTGTCTCCACCCTAGGTGGCACTCCCCTCAGGGCAGCTCGAATTCCACACCTCCCAGGCCTCCTTGCACCCATTAGACCTGAGCAGCAGACAAGGCTCAGACAGTGACTGAAAGGCATCAGTCAGTACAGAAAGCAGTTACAAGAGGGGTCCACACTCTGCATAAAAGTCAGCCCCACATGCTGCCCCAGGCCATCCCAGCAGCACAGCCATGGGCCACACTGGGAAGTCCAACCACAGCCACATTCCACAGACTCACAAGGACCCTGAGCAGCAAGAGGGGAGAGTCTAGCAGGCTTCCGCCTGGCCAGGATGCCCAGAGGCCAGTGTCTCACTTCGAACAGCCAGGGAGCTCCCCTAATTCCTGGAGCTGAGACCAGGGTCAGGGCATCAGGAGAGGACAAGGGGAGGACTCTCAGAATCTAATTTTTTTTTTTTTTGATAGAATTTCACTCTTGTCACCCAGGCTGGAGTACAATGGCGCAAACTCGGCTCACTGCAACCTCCACCTCCTGGGTTCAAGCAACTCTCCTGCCTCAGCCCCCCGAGTAGCTGGGATTACAGGCACCTGCCAACATGCCCAGCTAATTTTTGTATTTTTAGTAGAGACGGGGTTTCACCATGTTGGCCAGGCTGGTCTCGAACACTTGACCTCAGGTGATCCACCCGCCTCAGCCTCCCAAAGTGCTGGGATTACAGGCGTGAGCCACTGCGCCCAGCCGGGATCTGCTTCTTGACATGGGACACAGAATGGACCTCTTTTTTGTGTGTGAGTTTTTCTCGAGAGACAGGGCCTCATTCTGTCGCCCAGGCTGGGGTGCAGTGGAAGATCATGGCTCACTGAAGCCTTGACCTCCCAGGCTCAAGTGATCCTCCCAGCTCAGCTGAGACCACAGGTGAATGCCATCACACCTGGCTAATTTTTAAATTTTTTGTAGGGATGTGGTCTTACTATGTTGCCCAGGCTGGTGTCGCACTCCTGAGCTCAAGCAATCCTCCCACCTCAGCCTCCCAAAGTGCTATGACTATAGGCATGAGCCACCTTGCCTGGCCAGGATGGACCCTTTCCAGGCCCCTCAGACCCAACTAGGAAGGAAGAAAAAAACAATGTTAAGGAAACTGGGGCCCCAGTTCCACGGTCCTTCCAGGCGAGGTGCAAGCCCCCAGTCCCCAGTGGTGCCACCATACCATAGCTACGGCCATTGATGGAGCACTTGTTGAAAAACATGATGTTCTGGGTGAGGGTGCCCGTCTTGTCGGAGAAGATGTACTCCACCTGGCCCAGCTCCTCGTTTAGGGTGGTGGTGCGGGCTTCTGCAGGCGTCCGCTTCTTCATGCAGAACATCTTCTTATCCCAGTTGATGAAGTAGCTGTGGCCCAGACGGATGACCTCCACACTGCACAGGGGACAAGAGGTGAGGCTTGGGTCGGGAAGGGGAGGAGGTGCCCCACCCACATGGGCCTTCGCTGCAGGCCCTCCGCCTGGGGAGAGACGAGAACAGAGAAGACACCTGGGCACAGAAACCTGGGTGGGAAAGGGCAAGGAGAGCCTGAAGGTGGAGCCGGCCGCACACAGCCAGCAGAGGAATGCCCCGACCCGACCCTCCTGACGCTCTCCAGACAAGAAGGTGCAAAGGGCCTGGGTGGGCAGGACAGACAGCAAAGGAGTAGAAGGGGCTGTAGACAAGGCACCCGGCCAGTTCTTACCTCAGGACTAATAATACAGAAACCATGCAGAGAAAAACAAGAGAAAGTGCCAGAGGGAGGGGAGAGAAAAGAGAGAGAGAAATAATGAGGGTGCTGTGCATGCCACAGCAACACAGATGCCACCTCAAAGAGGGGCGGCACCGGGGAAGGGAAATGGAGAAGGCTTGAAGCCCACTCGTCACTGTCCCAGCACAGGGTGGGTGTGCTCCTTCCACCCTGGGCTTGGGGTGCTACATCCCTGATTCTGAACACGGGGCAGGGCTGAAGTGCTGACTCCAGAGGGAGAGGGCCCTGGGCATCTGCAGAACACCACCACTTCACAATGGCACAGCGCTTTGTGGTAGTTGTTGTTTGCTCGTTTGTTTTTTGAGCTAGGGTCTCTGTCACCCAAGCTGGAGTGCAGTAGTGTAATCATAGCTCACTGTAGCCTCAAACACCTGGGCTCAAGCAATCCTCCCACCTCAGCCTCCCTAGTAGCTGGGACTACAGGTGCATGCCACCACACCTGGCTAATTTTCATTTTTTGTAGAGATGGGATCTCGCTGTGTTGCCCACACTGGTCTTGAATTCCTGAACTCAAGAGATCCTCCCGCCTCCACCGCCCAAAGTGCTGGGATTACAGGCGACAGCCACTGTGCCCGGCCACTTTAGTGCCTTTAACATCTCCAGGTCTGTTCGTATCCTCTTCTTTGCTAATCATATGCACTGTTAGCATTTCCAGAAAGGGCCATGTTTAGGTCCAGTGCAGCCGAGCAATGGGGTCATATCCGGAGCCCTGCTTCCTACCTGACTAAGGCTCCTATCAGGATCCCATTACCAGGCAAATGGGAATGTCTTCACATTCCAAAGGGCCTTTTCCTCACACAGCTCTTCAACCCCCTCTCAGCCTCCCCGAAACATACACACTGTGACCTGATGAGACTCAGAAAGAAAACTGCTTTAGCTGCTCCCAAGGGCTTCAAGTGAACTGAGATACAAAACACAGATAGCAAAGCCCATAGGGTGGGAAAACAAAATTAGGTTGTAAGCACAAAGGCATTTAAATAGTAATGCAGAAGGGAGTGGCAACAGTCACGATGAGCAGGCTACCACCCAGTAACTGTACAGTCATTTAAGTTTAAAATGTATCTTCTAAGCCAATATCTTACATCACGACATCCTATTAAAAGGTGAGACAAGTACTCCTGTTTCTGTTTCACGTGGGAAAACTAAGACCAAGTGAGGCCCTGAGTGACCGTGGATTTTCCTGAGGTCACATGGCCAGTGAGGAGGCAGAACTAAACCCAGAACCTTCCGACTCTCCTCTTCACACTCTGGAAAAGCCTAAACTGTATTCCCTCAGCACAGAATGCTGTATCTTCTATTTATTATCACCAGCAGTAAGACTGGGGGCTGGGAGAGAGTTGAGGGCTAGTGGGGAATCTGTACGAACAAAAGATGGGAGACAGGACAAGTTTTCAGCACCTCCATAAAACATTTCCTTAAAAATGTCACAGGTTCCCTTATCTCAAGTGCAAGGCACTAAGCAAGAAAGTTCCTTTGCCCTGGCCATTCTTCCTGCCTCCTCTTCCTCCTCCTCCCCTTCATTCTCACTGGCCTGTCCCTGCTAACATTCTCTTTACCTCAAACATCCTAGATGTCGCCTTGATCCTATTCATGCTGTACACTACTGCCAGTCAATACTTCCTAAAGCATTCTTTAGATTTTTTTTAGAATGCATTTTTTTCTTTTTGTGGGGGAGGGGTTCCGGTGAAAACCGGAAAAGCTGCTAGACAAATTCTAAAAGAGCTGTAACACTTAGAATGCATTTTTAGAATACAGAGTACATTCTTTTGACTTTCTTCAAAAACTTTTTTATTTGTTTGTTTGTTTGTTTGTTTTGTTTTGTTTTTTGAGACAGAGTTTCACTTTTGTTGCCCAGGCTAGAGTGCAGTGGCGTGATCTTGGCTCACTACTACCTCCACCTTCTGGTTTCAAGCGATTCTCCTACCTCAGCCTCCCGAGTAGCTGGGATTACAGGCACCCGCCACCACACCTGGCTAATTTTTGTATTTTTAGTAGAGACGGGGTTTCAACATGTTGGCCAGGCTGGCCTCTAATTCCTGACCTTGTGATCTGCCCACCTTGGCCTCCCAAAGTGCTGGGATTACAGGTGTGAGCCACCGTGCCCAATCTCTTCAATAACTTTTAATGGTTAGTAAGTACAAAGTCCTCAGGCAAATATTCAAAAGCCTCCACAATCAGGAGCAAGCTATGTTTCCAGCTCTTGCTCTTGGCCCAAGACCCTGGCCAACTATTTCCATAGGCCATTCCCAGGCTCCCATCTCCACACCTTTGCTTCCAGCCCTCTCATCCTCCTCTCCATTGTGGCTCCACCTTCACCCAGCCCAGTCACCACTCAAAGCCCAGAGCAAATGCCATCTCTCCTTCCCTGCCTACCTGCTTAGGGAGCGACACTCTCCCAGCCCCCGGGCACCCTGTGCCTCCCACATGGTATCTCAGTCTGACACTGTCCAGATCTCCCCTCCTCGACCCATCCATCTGCTGCTGCTGAAGGCAGAGGCCACCTTATACATCTCTGTATCCCCATGCTTCACACAGAAGACTCTAGGTCGAATTCTACAGCACTGGTTCCTATTTTGTTTTATAATGTGTTTAGATTTTCCTTCCTTTACTAGACGTAAGCTCCTACAAGGAAGGAGATCCATTCCTAATTCATCTTTTATTTGTGATGGCACCTAGCACACTTCTTTGTACACAGTAGGCATGTAATAAATAGGTGCTGAATAAATCAATTTTTTTTTTCTCTAATACAGTCCCAAGTACCAGGAAACTGTGGTAAAAAGTTTGCTCTGCCCACAAAGATAAACAGATAACATCAAATGTTTACAGTACAGGAAGAAGAGGACTTCAAGTTACTTCTCAAGGACTTCATAGAAAAGAAAAGTTCTATGGGACCACCTGACTCCCTGGAGAGACCCCAGGTCAGAGAAGGCACATACCTGACATAGAGTGAAATGGGCACAACGGTGTTGAGGATGATGATGTAGGACCAGAAGGAGAGGAAGCCAGAGAAGAAGGCACTGTCCACTGCCTCATCCCACGGCAGGTAGACCTGGAAGCGCGTCCCCACCTCGTGCTCCCAGATGGCATTGCCAATGGCCAGGATCACCCCCATGCAAATCAGGAATCCAAAAATCTGGGGAGGAATGAGAAGCACAGGTGAGGCTGACATGTAGGAAGCCCTCAAAACCAAGTGCATCTGTCATGTATTCATTCCTTGAGCCGTCAAAAGCTCAGATGCTCTAGTGCAAGCTTGTCCAACCCGTGGTCTCTGGGCTACATGTGGCCCAACACAGATTCATAAACTTTCTTAAAACACTAGGAGATTTTGGTAACAGCTGAATGTTAAATGAAAAATAATTTAAAAAAAAACTATTATGGGCTAGGCTCAGTGGCTCAAGCCTGTAATCCCAGCATTTTGGGAGGTTGAGGTGGATGGATCACCTCGGGTCAGGAGTTTGAGACCAGCCTGGCCAACATGGTGAAACCCCGTCTCTACTAAAAACATAAAAAAAATTAGCCAGGCCTGGTGGCACTTGCCTGTAGTCTCAGCTACTCAGGAGTCCAAGGCATGAGAATTGCTTGAACCCGGGAGGCGGACGTTGCAGTGAGCCAAGATGGTGCCATTGCATCCCAGCCTGGGCAACAGAGCGAGAACTTGTCTCAAAAAAAAAAAAAAAAAAAATGGCCAGGTGCAGTGACTCACGACTATAATCCCAGCACTTTGGGAGGCCAAGGCGGGCAGATCATGAGGTCAGGAGTTCGAGACCAGTCTGGCCAACATGGTGAAACCCCGTCTCTAATCTCTACTAAAAATACAAAAAAATTAGCCAGGTGTGGTGGCGGGCACCTGTAATCCCAGCTACTAGGGAGGCTGAGGCAGGAGAATCATGTGAACCCGAGAGGCGGAGGTTGCAGTGAGCCGAGATCATGCCATTGCACTATACTCCAGCCTAGTGACAGAGTGAGACTCCGTCTCAAAAAAAAAAAAAGATTTATGAGATTTTTTTTGCAATTTTTTTTTCTAAGCTCATCAGCTATTGTTAATATTAGTGTATTTTATGTGTGGCCCAAGACAATTCTTCTTCCAGTGTGGCCCAGGGATGCCAAAATATTGGACACCACTGCTCTAGTGGAAAAAGCTCAGAACTGGTGACAGGTTCTAGTCTGTCACCAATTATCATGTGGCCTTCTGTCTGACCATTATTTCATCTATATGATGAAGAACCTGAAATAGTTGATTAGCTCTCAATCTGGCACCTTGAAACCTTCCAGAGTCCTCAAAGTTGGTAAGAGTGGGGATGAGCTACTTTTAACATACCAGAAAACTTACTGTAAATCATCTATTCACCTGGGCTAGTCCTCCACAAGCCAACAAAAATGCCAAGCCACGGTAATGTTCACTATCTCACATAGATGGCCTTTTTTTTTTTTTTTGAGACAGAGTCTTGCTCTGTCGCTGAGGCTGGAGTGCAGTGGCGCGATCTCAACTCACTGCAAGCTCCACCTCCCAGGTTCACGCCATTCTCCTGCCTCAGCCTCCCGAGTAGCTGGGACTACAGGTGCCTGCCACCACGCCCGGCTATTTTTTTGTATTTTTAGTAGAGACGGAGTTTCACCATGTTGGCCAGGATGGTCTTGATCTATTGACCTCGTGATCCACCCAGCTCGGCCTCCCAAAGTGCTGGGATTACAGGCATGAGCCACTGCGCCTGGCCGAGATTGCCTTTTTTTTTAAACTTGGGAAACAAACTGTATCTTCATAAACATAGATTTCTTTTTTGAAACAGGGTCTTGCTTTGTTGCCCAGGCTGGAGTGCAGTGGCATGATCCTAGCTCAATGCAGCCTCAATCTCCCAGGCCAAGCAATCCCCCCGCCTCAGCCTCCAGAGTAACTGGGACCACAGGTGCATGCCACCAAACCTGGCTAATTTTTCAATTTTTTCTAAAGACAGGGTCTCACTATGGTGTCCAGGCTGTTTTCAAACTCCTAGGCTCAAATGATCCTCCCACCTCAGCCTCCCAAAGTGCTGGGATTACAGGTGTGAGCCACCACTCCTGGTCTAGATTTCTTGATTAGTCAAAAGTCTTATAAATTTTGGAGTCTCTGGAGAGACTGGTAAAAAACCAGACCACTGTCCAATTTCCTACATCTATTTCCAAAGCTGCCTCCACTGTTTAGGCTTTGAAACAAAATAGGAGATTGGTGCCCAATGACCACCAGGGGGCGACAGGAGCCCTTATGTGATAGACAACCTCGCCCACCAGGCTGGGTTTCCGCACACCCTTTAAAGCCAGGGCGGAAACAAGCTCACCAGAGGCTAGCCCCAGCCTTCACAAGCTGGCATGTGGGGGGCAGGCGGCAGACAGTCGGGGCACAGGAAGGGGAGGAGAGCCCAACAAGGAGCTCAGATTTCTAGCTAAACAAGAGAAGGATTCAAGAACTGCCAAAAACTAAAACAGAAACTTTTCCTTTGGGATCCTTCGTTCTTAAAAGTTGGGGGGAAAAGACCCTGCCAACCTCTTCCAAATGGAAATTTTTCTTTTAATTCCCTCTCCATCCCCATGAAGGCCTCCTTGTCCCTGGCAAAAGCAAACAGAAGGTCACATGCTTCACAAAGTCATCATCATAACTGGAATCAGAAGGGATGATTTGTTTCAGCTTTAAGTTGTTGATTCATGCACGTTCCTAAAGTTTTTTTAAATAACATCTTCCAACTAAAAGGAGCCTAAAATAAACACTGCCTTTGTGTAGCTGACCTGCTAGTGGCTTTAAAGCCAAACCTGAAGCCTACTGACCAAAGAAGAGAGAGGAAAGGAAAAGGAGCACCCAGGGAGAAGCAGAGGGCAGAGGCAGGGAACCAGATGTGGGGCGCCTCACCCAGAGCACCAGGGTATTCATTAGGCGATCAATACTCGTTCTTTTGAACTTTGTTCTGCCGCTGTTTTGCATCAGCTTAGTGTCGGGACCTGGAAAAGAATGGGAAGGGCTGGGAAAGCCAAATAACACATCTGCCTCTGGGCTTCTGCCCTGATCCCCAGACTGCAGGACACCAGGGTGGAATAGAGATACTGGCTGGATAAGAGGCCTATATACACAGCTGGAGGTTTCTTACCTTAGGTATTCTCCCACCTCACCCCATACTCCTGAGGGAGGGCTGGCTGAGTCACTCTTACCCTTCTTTCTCTGGATGCTAGGAGGCTCACCTGCAAAGATGACCAGCCCGAAGCACCACTCGGTGTTTCGCAGCACACAGCCCCGCAGCAGCATGTTCTGGTTGCTCAGGGGGAACTTGTTTTCCTTCCAGTAGAGGGTTCCGCTGAATTTGTCTAGTTTGTTGTTGGGAGGTTCACAGATCACTTCACCTGAACAGGAGACAAGAATTCCACTGCTCAAGGTCCAGTCTACAGCCTGACCACAAGACAATACAACAAAGAGAAAATGAGCTGAGGGAAGAGGATGCAAGGGCAAGGGCCCATCCATATGCTGCTGGGAGGAGTGTGAGCTGATGCAACTCTTCAGGAAAATAATGAAGCAGGCCAGGCGCGGTGGCTCATGCCTGTAATCCCAGCACTTTGGGAGGCTGAGGCGGGTGGATCACCTGAGGTCAGGAGTTTGAGACCAGCTTGGCCAATATGGCAAAACCCTGTCTCTACTAAAAATACAAAAATTAGCCGGGCATGGTGGTGGGCACCTGTAATTCTAGCTACTCGGGAGGCTGAGGCATGAGGATCGCTTGAACCTGGGAGATAGAGGTTGCAGTGAGCCGAGATCGCACCACTGCACTCCAACCTGGGCAAGAGTACTTAAAAAAAAAAAAAAAAAAAAGCAGCAGCATGACCTAATATTTGTTTGTACAAACATATGAAAAGTGTGATGAGCACACACTGACTGTCAATTAATGTGGCTACCTCAGCAGGGTAGAAGAGGAAGGAAGAGCTATTTTCTTTCTTTTTTTTTTTTTTTTTTTTTTTTTTTAAAAGACAGAGTCTCACTGTATTGCCCAGGCTGGAATGCAGTGGCGCGATCTCGGCTCACTGCAACCTCCACCTCCCAGGTTCAAGCAACTCTCATGCCTCAGCCTCTCAAGTAGCTGGGACTACAGATGCATGCCATGACGCCCGGCTAATTTTTGTATTTTTTTTCTTTTTGAGATGGAGTTTCGCTCTTGTAACCCAGGCTGGAGTGCAGTGGCACGATCTTAGCTCACTGCAACCTCCTCCTCCCTGCAACCTCCGCCTCCCAGGTTCAAGCGATTCACCTGCCTCAGCTTCCTGAATAGCTGGGATTACAGGCACGCAGCACCATGCCCAGCTAATAATTTTTGTATTTTTAATAGAGACAGGGTTTCACCATGTTGACCAGACTGGTCTCGAACTCCTGGCCTCAAGCAATCCGCCCACCTCGGCCTCCCAAAGTGCTGGGATTACAGGCGTGAGCCATGGTACCGACCTCTATTCACTTTTTCTTATACACTCTGTATGGTTTGTCTTATAAGGAACATATATTATTATTCTGAGCTAATAAGCTAAAAGAATAATCTGAATTTCTCTCAACATGCATAGCAAGTGGGGAGCTATCAGCCACAAAGTTCCCTTGAAATAATTATCAACTCAAAAACCAAGAGGCAGCCACATGACATTACGAACACTCACCTCCCCCAAACAGTCCAGGGAGTTGCATAATAACAACAAAAAGCCCAAAGGAAAAGGTATAATTTAACGCCCCCAAACAAAACCCAACCCCCCTCCTCTACCTTCAGGCTGCTCCTCCAAAATTACTCACCATCAAACTTGGCAAGCTTATTGATGTCTCCCAATTCTGAGGTGACTGGAATCGCCTGACGTACTTTCATGTTGGTCTCGCTGGAAGGACAGTATCCCTGAGTCCCAGCTCCCTCCTCATCCTCTAAATGTTTTTTTTCACAGATGGGGTCTCGCTCTGCTGCCCAGGCTGGAGTGCAGTCGCACAAACATAGCTCACTAAAGCCTCGAACTCCTGGGCTCAAACAATCCTCCCGCCTCAGCCTCCCAAGTGGCTGGGATTACAGGCATTAAAACCACCATACCCAGCTAATTTTTAAACTTTTTAAATTTTTTGTTTGTTTGTTTTGTAGAGATGAGGTCTCACCATCTTGCCCAAGCTGGTCTCAAACTCCTGGCCTCAAGCAATCCTCCCACATTGGCCTCCCAAAGCGCTGGGATTTACAGGAGTGAGTCACCATGCCCACCTTTCCCCATCCTCTAAATTCTACCTGGTGACACCTAAGCATGGTGCATAACTGCTCAGCCCAGCAAATACTGGTTGAATAACACTTCACACATCCCATCCAAAGCCTTTCTTACCCCTAATTTTTCCAAATTCAGACAGAGCCCAGGCCTGAGAACCTCATTCAAAGACAATCTTTTTACCTCCAAAGAGACAGAAGGAGAGGGCTGACACTGAGCATGCCACTTACCCATCAAGTTCTGCTGTCTCTATGTAGCACAGCCCATGGGGCTCACTGCTGGAAAGGAGGAGGAGATCCGCCTAGAGAGAAAAACTAATGAGAAGTCCGAATATGCAAACCTCCACCCCCAGTGGGCTGTAATGGTGGCTCCTTCCACTAAGCATTCTTGGTTTGCTTAGTTCCAGGTGCATAAATGGCTAGTCCCAGGCAAATCAGCATGCCACAGAAGCCCCTGGTGTGAGAAAGTTTCCTGTCATGGGTGTTTAAGAGGCAACAGTAAATCAGGAAAGATTCATCCTTTTCTCACAAAGAAGAGGAAGAACCCTACAGGCCTAGAGGGGCACCCTGTCCCTTACCGCCACAAACTGGTTATTTTCTAGCTTGATAATATCACCAACACAGACATTCATCCACTGCTCCTGCTGGAGGCTGAGGCAACGAGAAGACAGTGGAGAGGCTGTCAGGAGCTAAAGAGGTTCCTAAGGGACGCCCCTTCCTCCCCAGAGCTCTTGTCTCCAACAGGCACTCACATTCCATTGATCAGCACCTGAGACTGGCGGTTATTCACCTGGTTATCACTCTTGTGGCGGAACTGAAAAGAAGAAAACTGAAAGGTAAGACACCTTCCCCCGCCTGGAAGGAATTCATTGATCAGTAGAACTCAGAGCATGCTGGTTAACGCCTCATACACACCCCATCACAAACCAATTCACTCCCTGATTCCCTCTCCCCACGCTCAGCAAAAAGACATCATGGATCTAGCTGGACCGGGTAAGGGATGTCAAGGTCACCAAGAAATTGTGCTGGATGAAGGTGGCTGTGAGTTGGGGGTGGGGCTGGGAGTAGGGGTGGGTGACTGGGACAAAATAGAGGAATGAAAACAACTCACATAGTCATCAGTGGCATCTTTAACAGCTGTGATGGTGAGGACAAGAACCAAAGGCACAATGGTGGTGAACCAGGACAGGGAAGAGATCTGTGGGATCAACTGAAAAAAAGAAAGAGAAGTATGCCTCTGAGGCCCCATCTGATGCCTTCATTCCCTTTCCTCTTCCTTGGCTTTATTCAATTTGGGGAGCTGCAAAAAATCTACTATGGGTCACCTACCTGCAGAATGAGGAGGAACAGGAAGTAAGTGTTGGCAACTTCCTGGAACTGCTCAAAGAGGTTGACAGGCAGGAAGGTGAGAATATTGTACTTGGAGGTCTTGATGCAGTTACTCTATGGCAGTAGGAGAGAAGATAATGAGCAGCCTCCAGTCCCAACCCAGAACCAGACTGAGGCTGCCTCCCCCATCTTTATACTTCCCCAGACCTCTACTCCAAAAGCCAGCAAACACAGTTGTGGGAGGGGGAAAGAGGAGGAGAGAAGGGAGTCTCAAGGGGTTCAATGTATTCTGCTTCACTGACAGGTGAAGGCATGAAAAATTCAGCACGATAGCAGATGGAGAGTGGCTGAGGAGGTTGCTTCCCCTCCCCCAAGCACTCTTTCCAGGCAGCCCTCAGTCCCAACAGTAGGTTGTCCTTGCCCCTTTCCCCTCTCCAAACAGAGAGAGGGAACAGGTGGTCTAGAGTCACTTACCGCATACTGGAATTTCTCATTGTATTCTCGGTCATTAGCCCGCGCCCTCCTTTCTTCTTCTGCAACAAAATGATGCTGCAGTCAGGAGGAGCAAACTGAGGTCTCGACCAACACTTTGTTGGGGGGTTCCCTGTTTTTTTCCACAGAATATCATTTTAAGGAGTTAGCTCCACAACTGAGGGGGTCATCAAATTCTTCCCTCCAGTCCACCTCTCACCAGCAGCCTGACCACACGGCTCTCCAGGTTACATTCACAGGACAGGACATGTTCTCTTTTCCTCACCACCAACCTTCAAGGTCTTCCACTGGAAGCACCCAGTTTGTCTCCCCCACCCCCACTCCAGAGGAATCTGAGCCACTGACAGTCCTGGGATTCCCTAGCCCCTTTTGCTGCTATTATTAATGCATACATCGTCATAATCAAGGAGTAGCGCTGAAAACGCAAAGCTTCCTTCCCCCTGGGGACCACTGCAGATCTAGTCGCGGTACCACTCTCTCCCTTATTTGGAGGGTGGGGTAGGTGGCAAGAAGGAGGTTCACTGTGCCCTGGAGCTGCTCTGCGGCAGCATCCCAGCCCCACGTGCAGTCCCCCCTACAGGAGCCTCTGCTTGTCACATGTCACCAGCAGCTGCTTCTGACTGGCCCACAATGACATCACCTTATTTCAAAGCTCATCTTCAAGTAGAAAAAGGTGTGTGGGGGGGCGTTTCAGGGATATAGGTCATGCAGACTGAGATAGAGATAGAGGAGGGAGGAATGAAATGTAATTGAAACAATTGCTCTCTAACTGGACCTTCCTTGTACCATCTGCACACATTTAGCTTTAAAGGGCTCATTTGTCACTCAGTTAGTGACACCTATCTAGCTAAACCTATCCGAAACCTCTGCAGGTCTGGGACTGCAGGCACCAAATTCATGTCCCAGAATAAGGAGCTGTCCTATAATAGATTCCCCAGCCCATCTCCCTGGGGGTCACCATGACCTCATGCTGCAAAAAGGGGTAACTTGGTTAGGCAGCAAACCTAATGCCTTAAGCCAGTCCAGGAGCCAAAGACAGCATTCCAGGCCCCTTTCTACACACCCCAGGACCCCTGCAGCGCACACTGCAGTAACAAAACCCCAGGCCACAGTGCCCCCTGCCTACCAAGCCATTTCACTCCCATAAACTTCCCTAGAGGGGCTCCCTTGTGCCGAGTCCCCTGCGCAATCACCAAAGACCATGCAAAGGAAGAAGGTAGGGACTGGATCCTTCGGAGCCAGGATGTCTGGGTCTGGAAAGAGGATCAGGGGAGGTAGGGGGAGGCTGGGGACAAGTGAATGTAGGGATTGGAGGGGGGAAATAATGGGTGCGGGAGAGCTGCCAGGCTCTGCCTCCCGTTACCTGTCCCCCAAGAGGGCTTCTTTCGGCTCCAAGAGGGAGGCGCCTGGGTCCGGGCCCACTTCTCGGGCATCTCCTTGGGGACCGTCATGATCCCGGTTTGAGTGGGGGAGGGCAGACCGTCTATATGTCCTTGGCCTTAGCGGCATCGATGGGACGGCCCCCCGGGGAGGTGCAGGAGCCGCGGCCGCTCAGAGGGGAGCCCCGGCCGTCGGGCGCGCGCCCCACCCGCAGCCCAGGCCATCCTCCCGGCCGCCGGCGCTCGGGGACACCGCGAGCTCAGCTGCGCCGCCGCCGCCGCCCCCCATTCCCCCCGGCGGATGCCAGCGTGCGCTGAGTGGCCCCGGACACGCCGAGCACGCCCAGGGCTCCGCCCCCGCCCGCTCCCCGACTGCAGGAGCCGCAGCCTGCCAGCGCGCCGCGTAGGCGAAAGCTGGCGCGCGAGCCCCGCCTCCCCTCCCACCCCCGGGCCCGGCCAATGCGGGTGAGCGGACTGCCGGCGTTGTCGGGGGCAACGGCTTTCACGCACACACACCCCCGCCCGCGGAAAAACCAGGAGGACCGGTAGATGGAAAAACGAGGGGAGCAGGGAGCGGGTGAAAGGACCAAGCAGAGATGAGAACACAGCTCCCTAAGCCAGAGAGCAGGAGCTGCAGGTGCCCCAAGATAAGACCGCAGGTGTTTCGCGGCGTGGGGCTGGGGCTCAGCGCTGTCCTGGCAGATAACCCAGCTTTGGGATCAAGCGGAAGAATTCTGTTTCCTAGGCTCCCCCCAAGCTGGGTAGGGGCTGCTGTAAGCTACCCTCCCTCAGACCCATACCAGTTGTCCCTTTTCCTTTTGCTCCCTGAGCCATAACAACACCCACTCTTGATGGTTCCCGGGATCTCCCCTCGCCTGTCTTACCTGGGGGGCGCTTTTTTGCACACAGTGCCATCTCACCCAGCAAGGTCCCAGCAATCCCATGGGAGACCCTGCAAGAAGTGACAGACGAATGAGGTCAGGAAGCAGAGGATAACCCTTCCCTCCCCTCATGAGACCTCTTTTGAAGACCTTCTCCAGCTCTGACCCTGCCCTCCCAGTCTCTCCTCTTACTGCCATGATGGGTCCCTGGGAAAGAGGGGACTTCTCCACCACCTCCCATCATGCCCCTGCCTTGAGTGACATGGGGGGCTGAGACTTTACAGAAGCCCATGCCTGTAGGGAAAGGAGAAGAGGCCAGATATTGAAAAAAGGGGAACAGCTCTCAAGGTATCCATCCCAGGGACAATGGAGGCTCTCATGTGTTCTGGCGGCAATGAGTAGTGCTTGTGCTTACTAGATAGCAGTTTCCCCAAAGGGTGGGGTGGAGGGAACATAAGCCAGGAAACACCTGGCAGGGCATCAGGAAACAGGGTGGGCAGGCTCCACCCTTCTTGAAAGGCTTATAAGTTCCCTGCCATCCCCACCCCCCATTACTAGGGCTTCCATTATCACCTCCTCCAGGGGAGCTCACATTAGAGGCATGGCCCTCACTTTCTGCACAGACAGTCCCCAGACAGCTTCCCCTCAGCCTGGGTCAGCCACCCTTCTGGGCTGGCAGAGGGGTCTTCCCAACCCTGGTGGGGAGTTTGCCCCTCCCTGCCTCCCACCCCAAACCTAGTCCAGTCAGTATGGCATGGGTTGCAGGCTCAAGGAGCACCAGTGAGACAGGCCTGTGCCTGCTTCCGCCTTCCCATGTCTTTTCTTTCTCCTAAAAGGTTCAAGGCCTGGCCTTACAAGGCAAAGCCTCATCCTTACTCCCCAGCCTGGCCCAAAGGAAACTGCCAGCCAGTCACCTCCTCTTTCCTTGTCTGGGTGGAAGGCCTTTCACCTCCTCATCCTCTTTGGTTCCCTCTGCCTTTAGCCTACCAGGCACATCCCACCAACCTGTCAGTCCCAAGAGATACTAATTGCCTGTCTGGCCAACCTCTATAATTATAGACTCTGGCCACGACTCAGTCACCCACACCAGTTCTCCTTTCGCTAGCTCAGATCCCGCCCTTACGCCAGGTCAGGCAATCCTGAAAGCCAGAAGTCCTTTTCATCCCTGACCTTCTCCAACTATGGCAGTTCAGGGTGCCTGGCTCAGGAAGAAAAACCTCATCCATATTTTAGAGATGCCAAGCCCTCCTCCAGGGCCCCCAGCCAGGGTCTCCACCCAGTCTGAGTATGAGTCACGGGAGGGTGGGGAGCACAGGGAGAGGTTAAAGGATGCAAAAGTGGGCATCACAAGTTCTACAGGCAGCCCCGCCCTTGGGGAGGAAGGGATCAAGAAACACTATCAGACTAAAGATCTGAGTTTGAGTCCCATGAAAGAGTTAATGTAGGAGCTGCACACGCCATCAGCAGTCAGGAGTCTGGATATGGACCAGGAAAGTTGTTTTACCTCTGAGACCCTGGGGAGCCTGGAAGCAGGCTTGGCCCCAGACCTCATCCCCTCTGGGGGGGCCATCATTCCAAGGGAAAGGGAGGAGAGACCTGGGAACAGGGATCCCCTCTCACTTTTCCTTCTTAGTCTCACACAGCCTGGGTTTTCTGAGCAGGTCAGGCCCATCAGCCACGTTGCCCTGCCCCGTCACCCAGCCCCAGCCCCCTCTCGGCCACATTTGGGATAAAAATAGCCAGCCCCGGCAAGCAGGCAATGCTCCATGGAGGAAAACAGCTCCTCCTGTAGGTCCGGTCCCTGCTCCCGTACAAGCAAGAGCCCCAAAGGCTGGCCACTTCTTTCAGAGCAGGCTGGCAGGTCAGGGAAACAGGAGGAAGTGGAACTCGAGGCCTCCAGCTCACTGGCCACCAACACGAGCTCGGGCCACCTTCCCTCACCAAGGACAGAACTCAGGGCTCCCGGCAGAGCTATCATCTCCCAGAGCTACTGCCCCTCCTGACACCCTCAGTTTTCCTCAGGCATAGACCTCCACCTTACTGAGACAAAGCCTACCAGCCCAAACTCCCTTCTCCAGGCACCAAACCCTCGGGTCCTGGTTACTCCTCTCGCCCAACAACTCTCTGGGCGGGTCTCCCCTGGCCGAGGCTGCACAAGCTTCTCCTTGGCACTCGCGCTGCTCTCCTGCTCTCCACCCCATCCTCCCATCCTGCACACAGCCCCCCCCGCTCTGCCCCGTCCCCGGGCACCCGACAGCCCCTCCTCTCCAGTCGGCCGCCACCCCCGCCCCGTCTGGCCGCAGCTCCCGACTCTCGGCCTCCGGTGCTCCCCAGTCTACACCCGCTCCCCGGCCCCTCCAGCCCCGCGGCTGCGGCCGCATCTCCCTCTGCCCTCCCGGCCCCGCGCTCCCAGGCGCCCCCGCCTCGCCTCGCCTCACCTCAGCGCTCAGCGCTCTGCGCTCGCCCCGGCGGCCCCGTACTGCCCATGCCGGGGGCTGGGGCGGGGGGCGCTCGGCTTGGCTCCCCGCGGGCTCCCGCCCCCCCAGCTGCGGCCCCGCTCCCCCCGGGCCTCGGCCCGCTACTTTGTGTCAGTTTCGGCCACCACGGGGCGGAAGTGACGGAGCCGGCGGCGGGGGCCGGGGGACGGGAGGGGGTTTTGGGGAGGGGAGAAGGAGCGGGGAGGAGGGAGCAGCCATCTTTGTGCGGGGCACTGGGAGGGTCTTAGCCCTTCCGAGGCTCGGCGTGGCCGGGCTGGGATCCGCCCACACGTACGTCCATCCGCATCTTAAAAGAAAAAACAATTCGAGAGGCTAGATCGCTCTGAGGGGCATTTTTAATTCGGAAGAAAGGAATAGAGGAACACTGCCTTCTCTGCAAAACGAGCATCCTCTGCAGGGAGCGGCAGGAGAGCTGTAGAAGTGGTGAATAACCAGAATTTTCCCTGGCGCCAGGTTGCCCTCAGCCCGACTCTCGCTCCTCGGAGCCGTCCGCCCTCCGTTCCTTCACCCTCCCTCCTCGCCCTGGCTCATTTCACTGTATCTCAACTCTCCTTGAATGAACGACACAGCACCGAGATGTCTAGGAACGGTGCCTCAGTTTCTCAGCCTTGCGCCCTGTCTCTGTGTCCCGCCTTCCTCCCTCCCTCCACCCCCACCACGCCCCCTGGGTGGAGGCGGCTTTCCCACCCCTAACTGCCCTCTTGGGGAGGCATCCCCGAGAGGGTGAAGGTGGGAGGCGCCAAGGCAATGAGAGCTAGGAGTCGGCAGTCGGGACAGGCTATGGAGGGCAGTCCCCAGGGTTGTGCCCTACACTAGATGGTGGCCCCCTCCACCCTGCAGATGCCCGCAGCCGTCCCCATCCAGCGTCCAGGTGCGCACCCTCTAGCGGTTACCTCGAGCGACTACATTCCGAGAGGCCCTGAGAGTCAGAAAACCGCTTTGCGGGACGAGGTGATGAGAAGCCTGAGTCCTGGTACCTTATTCTCCTCCACTTCTCCCTGTCCAGGATCCTTCTTAGTTTCGGAGGAAGGGATGCCAAACGGGTAAACAGAGAAGGTTCCCAGGTTCTGGCACATTAACAAAGTGGAAGAATGACTGTTGTTCCCAGGCGGGGTCAGTGGCTGGCTCCAGGGTCCATGAATGAAGTGAGGGTTGTCCTAATCATAGCTTACACTCCAGCATCTGAGCTGAGGCAGGAGTTTCCAACTCTGAGGCTTTGTGTTGGGCAGACATCAGGTCCTGAGCTGACTCTGGGTCCTCAGGGTGGTGCAGAGCCACCAACAGCTGATAAGTGGCTGTGCCAACGATGGCCCCCACCAGAGGGGCCACCACAGGCACCCACCACCAGCCATTACCAGCACTGCAAAAGAAGGACAATGGGAAGGTATCAGGAGTGACTCCCTTAGCCTTTCCCTCTCCAAGGACGGGGGGCAGTAACAAGGGAGTGCCCTAAAGTTGTTCCCAGGGTGGTAGACACCAGGAAGAGGATTGCCTTGTCACCAAAGCATAGTATTTAGAAGAGGGAACACCAGGAGAGCTTGGTCCAGCCTCTTGCCTTAGGGAATTATCTGAATATATTAATTTTGCTGATGAAGTCACTAGTGTGCATGGAGGTAATGTGGCATGCCTAAGAACACAACCTCTGAATCTTACTGTTTTGGTGAAAAGTTGGGAGGGAAGCAAGGGAGAAAGGGGGAGAATGTGATTCGGAGAAAGAACACTGTCCTAAGAGGCCAAGAGAGCTATTTTAAAGGCAGAGTGCTGTGGACCCAGGGACAGAGCCCTTAGCAGAGGAAGGTGAGTGGAGGCCAGCACCAGGGGAGTCTGTCTCCCACCTGAAGACTTCAGGACCCCAGCCAGCCACGTAGGTGAAGAGACGTGGGCCCAGGTCCCGGGCGGGGTTGAGTGGAATCCCGCAGTTGGCACCCATGGATAACCCGATGGCCAGGATCAGCATCCCCACCACCACAGGCTCCAGACCTGCAGGGACTCCCTTGTTCCGTCTGTCCAGGATGGCCAAGAGCCCCACAATCAGCATCCCGGTGCCCAGAACCTTGGAGTCAACAGAGGCAGAGGGTTCCCTGTCAGCTGCCAGGTGCTCCATCTGCCCTCTCTCATCCAAATATTCCATGTCATCTGGCTTTGTGCAACACAGGCAGTTAGGGATGGTGGGGGGTGCCAAGATAGACCCAACCCACACTCCACCCAGAGACTGAACAATAGGCCGGGGTGCCGAGGAACAGGGCAAAAGTTGTGTCCCACCTACCTGATCCAGGAAGCCATTGCTCAGGGACAGATAGGGGGCAGGATAGGTGGCAAAAATGGAGGCTGTCTCTTTGGGGCCAGTCACTGTCAGGTTCCCACCTGTATAGTTCTGTAGGGCATCTGTGGAGGAAGGGAACACCCAGGATTTCCCTCTTTGCTCATTCATCCAAAACCATTCTGAGGCACCCCGGCACACCCACAGGTGCTCTCAAGGCACGGCTCCCCCTGTTCCCTCTGTCACCATAGTAGAGAACATAGGTGGCTCCCGAAGCACAGAAAGCAGACAGCAACTGCACCAAGATGTAAATGGGGAGCTTGACCCAGGGGAGGCGTCCAACGATGCACATGGCCAGGGAGAAGGCTGGATTCAGGTGGGCCCCTTCAAGGATCAAGGAAAGAAAAACAGCATCTATTAAATGTCACTGCCAGGCATTGTCACCAGACAACACTACCGCTCCTTCCTACAGCTCTTAAGGCAGATAGTGTAATTCCTGTCACACAGCTTAGGAAATTGAGGCTCCAGATGTTACAGATGTTAAGCGACTTAGCAAAGTCACCCTGTGGGCCAGGCACAGTGGCTCATGCCTGTAATCCCAGCACTTTGGGAGGCCGAGGCAGTGGATCACTTGAGGTCAGGAATTCCAGACCAGCCTGGCCAACATGGTGAAACCCCATTTCCACTAAAAACACAAATATTAGCCAGGCATGGTGGCAGGTGCCTGTAAAATCAGCTATTTGGGACGCTGAGGCAGGAGAATCACGTGAACCCAGGGGGCAGAGGTTGCAGTGAACAGACATTACACCACTGCTCTCCAGCCTGGGCAACAAAGTGAAACTCCATCTCAAAAAAAAAAAAAAAAAAAAAGAAGACACTGTGAATCCAAAGTTGAAACCTAGGTCTGTCTGCTTTTTCCACAGCAACACACTATGTCTCAAGGCTCCAGCCAAGCACACCGATGCAGTGTGTATCTGGGGGACAAACAGGAGAGGTCCTGAGTGGAGATGAGCCCCCAGAGGACTTCAGGTGGGGGACACAAGAGGATAGCACCTGCCCTTCGTGCCCTGCCATTGATTTCTCTCTAGGTGAGCCAAGCATTAGTGTGAGGAAGTGGGATGGAGAGACACAGAAAGGGGACGGGCTGGTGTGTCCAAAGGCTTATCTCAGTCCAGGGCACTGGTCAAGCTCAAGGAGATAATGTCCATGAGTCACAGAAGGATTTGCGTTTCCATCATCGCCAGACAGACACGCTCACATGCACATCCCATCTGCTCTGATGACCAGACCCCACCCTCCTCACCTGAGACGTTACCACCCACGTAGATGGCTATCGTAACGGCCAGAGAGCCAGCCAGAAACATGGTGAAGAAGTTGCCTTTGGTTTCTCCACTGGTGACAGCCTGGGCCACAGCTCCTTGGGTGAGGAGCTGGTGAGAAGAGAAGAGATGAAGAACAGGGAGCCCAGGAGACCAACAGGGAGAAAGGTTGGTAAGGCCACGGGAGCAGCCAAGGAGATGAATGGGCACAGAACACAAGCAAGGGAAGGAGAAAAGCAGAAGGAGGGAAGGGAAAAGAAATGGGGAAAGTGGAGGAAGAAGAAAGGGCAAGAATGTGGGAAAAAAGAAAAGAATTTACCCAACTCATGGGTATTGGAGGGTACAAACCCATGGCAGGGCTCAGATTTAAAAAAATCTTATCTAAGATTCTTTCTATGGAACAGAGTTCCATCAAAGCCAATTTTAAAAGCCTATGTGAAAAATAATTATTCTTGCTGCACTTTATATAATCATCAGGCCAAGTATAATAAAGCACATTGATCTTACCATAAAAATGGTCTTTCATAAAAATGGGAAACTGGAGAGAGAAAAATTATGTTTCAAGAACTATGATACACTTGTTATTAAAGAAAGAATAAAAATGACAAGACTAAAAATGATGAAGTAGGAGAGGAAAGGAGATTAGGAGAGACGAGAGGATGAAGATGAAAAGTGATAGGGAGTTGAGAGGAAGGGGACACCAAGAGAAAGAGATAAGGACACCAGAAGGAGCCAGGAACTTTTGCCCACCCCCCTTCTTTCCTTCCCCCAGTGACCCTACCTACCATGAGCACAAACACACCCAGAAACTCTGCCAGGCACTGCCGGGCCAGGAGGCTGCGTATCCGGAGGTGGCCCATGATTTCAGCTCTAGGAAACAGAGAGATAGCAGGAGAATGTCTGGGAGCAGGCTATGAGCACAGAGCCTGGAGTTTACCCAACCTCTGTCTCTTCTACCCTTCATTCCCAGTCATCACAGGACTAGCCTCCCCCATCCTGACAAATAGAAGGAAGTACCCCGGTTCATATACATTAGATCTCTTGGTCCTGAAGTCAGTTCTGCAAAGTAGTACTATTGCTTCCATTCTACAGATGAGGCTAGTGGGCCTTAGAACTCCCCAAGATCATACAATTTTTTGTTTCTGTTTTTTCTTTTTTTTCAGACAGTCTTGCTCTGTCGCCCAGGCAAGAGTGCAGTGGCACCATCTCAGCTCACTACAACCACTACAACATGTAGTGTAATCGCAGCATTTTGGGAGGCGTAGGCGGGCAAATCACCTGAGGCCAGGAGTTCAAGACCAGCCTGACGAACATGGCGAAAACTTGTCTCTACTAAAAATACAAAAAATTAGCCAAGCATTGTCGCAGGCACCTGTAGTCCCAGCTACTTGGGAGGCTGAGGCAGGAGGATCTCTTGAACCCTGGAGGCAGAGGCTGCAGCAAGCCTAGATGGCACCATTGCACTCCAGCCTGGGCAACCAGACCAAAACTCTGTCTCAAAACACCACCACCACCACCACCAACAACAACAACAACAAAACTATCAGACCTCGTGAGACTTACTCACTATCACAAGAACAGCATGGGAAAGACCTACCCCCATGATTTAATTACCTCCCACCAGGTCACTCCCACACCACGAGGGAATTCAAGGTGAGATTTGGGTGGGGACACATCCAAACCATATCAGGGTCTCACGCTGTTGCCCAGGCCGGAGTGCAGTAGTGCAATCTTAGCTCACTGCAACCTCTATCTCCTGGGTTCAAGAAATTCTCATGCCTCAACCTCCAGAGTAGCTGGGACTACAGGCATGTGCCACCACGCCCAGTTGGCTCACTCTTCACTTGCAAAATGATCATACAAAGGCTTCAAAGGAAGCAGGTGCTTTACAAGATGATACTCATCCTCTCCAGGATCTATCGCCACCTCCTCTCTTGGCAACAAGACAAATAACAAGGATTGAATTCTAGCAAAGACCCAAAGAGAATGTTCTGGCCTACTAAGAGAAGGAAGAAAATATATGGTAAAGGAACTTCAGGATCCGGCTAATATGTATCTGCAGAATTTGGGAGAGACACATGGAACTGGATACTGAGAATGTTGGATCAAGGGAGGTGGAACATAAAGTTAGATATGAAAGGTATAGATATGGAAGAATTTATTGATATGGGAGCACTCGCCTGTGACATAGGATTTAACACCCTGGTGTAACCACCCAGTGGGTTCACCTTGCCCACTTCCTAGACAAAGATGATTTATCAAGGCAGGGGAATTCCAAAAGAGAAAGAGTAATTCACACAGAGCTGGCTGTGCAGGAGACCGGAGTTTTATTATTACTCAAATCCGTCTCCCCAAACATGAGGGGATCAGAGTTTTTAAGGGCACCTTAGTGAGTGGGGGAAGTCAGTGAGCCAGGAGTGCTGATAGGTCAGGTCAGAGATGAAATCATAGGGAGTCGAAGCTGTCTTCTTGTGCTGAGTCAGTTCCTGGTTGTGGGCCACAAGATCAGATGAGCCAGTTAATCGATTTGGGTGGTGCTAGCTGATCCATCAAGTGCAGAGTCTGCAAAATATCTCAAATACTGATCTTAGGAGCAGTTTAGAGAGGGTCAGAATCTTGTAGGCTCCAGCTGCATGACTCCTGAACCATAATTGCTAATCCTTTTTTTTTTTTTTTTGGAGTCTTGCTCTGTCACCCAGGCTGGAGTGTAGTGGGGCAATCTCAGCTCAATGCAACCTCCACCTCCTGGGTTCAAGCGATTCTCCTGCCTCACCTCCTGTAAAAATTGGTTAGATCATGGCAGATGGCAGCAATGTACCACAAACTTAACCAAACAACAACCCCAATTGCAGTTGCTGTGTCCCACATGGTAACTTTGTAAAACAGTTTAATATATCCTCCGGGTGTTGGTGTACAGTCATTAATTTGGTTGGTGAATGTTATTTTCCATCCCAAATAGATCAGAAGGAGAATCAGAAGCAGGATCATTTGCATCCACATGGGAAGGACAACAATGTTTATTTATGGGCCTGTCCCAAGATTATATGTTTTTTTGTTTTGTTTTGTTTTTGAGATAGTCTCACTCTGTCGCCCAGCCTGGAGTGCAGTGGCACGATCTCAGCTCACTGCAACCTCCGTTTCCTGGGTTCAAGTGATTCTCCTGCCTCAGCCTTTCGAGTAGGGGGATAACAGGTGCACGCCACCATGCCCGGCTAATTTTTATAATTTTAGTAGAGATGGGGTTTAGCCATATTGGCCAGGCTGGTCTCGAAGTCCTAGCCTCAAGTGATCTGCCCACCTTGGCCTCCCAAAGTGTTGGGATTACAGGCGTGAGCCACCATGTCTGGCCAGTTCTGCTTTCTTAACGTTTTTTGTTTTTTGTTTTTGAGACAGAGTTTTGCTCTTGTTGCCCAGGCTGGAGTGCAATGGCACAATCTCGGCTCACTGCACCCTCTGTCTCCCAGGTTCAAGCAATTCTCCTGCCTCAGCCTCCCAAGTAGCTGGGATTACAGGTGTATACCACCATGCCCAGCTAATTTTGTATTTTTAGTACAGACAAGGTTTCACCATGTTAGTCAGGCTGGTCTCGAACTCCTGACCTCAAATGATCTGCCTGCCTTGGCCTCCCAAAGTGCTAGGATTACAGGTGTGAGCCACCATGCCTGACTCCAGGATTATGTTAACTCTCTGGCCCTCTGTCATAATATACTCTGAAGGCATCTTGACTATATGAACATCCTGAAGAACATCATATTAGCTCCAAAGCAAGCTTCAAAGCAAGTGCCCAGTCTACTATATATATATATAAAACATCATGCTAATCATATGGGAAGAGCAAGAAGTATTTTGGAGGCCTTGGAAAGATACATGTATTCAGAGAGTGGGAAATAAAACCCCACAAAGATTCAGGAAATTTCTACATTGGTTAAGTTTTTGGAGGTCCAGTGGTCTGAGACATGCTGGGATATCTATCCAAAGTCAAGGTCAAATATTGCATCTCATGCCTCCCACCACTAAGAAAAAAAAGAAGTGCAATACCAATCTTCTTAGGACTCTGGAGCAATATTTCACAGTTACGAATACAACCCTGACCAATTTACTAGCTGACACTGAAAGACGTCAACTTTGAGTGGGGCCAAAAGCAGAAAAGGCCTCTGCAGCCTTGTGACCTAGCAGAACCTAAGAGACTGGAATGTCTGTGGTTGGAGAAGATGTTGGTTTTGGTTTGGCAAGCTCTCAGAGGAGAATCATAATGTAGGCTCCTGAAGCTCTGGAGCAAATCCATGCCATCTGCAGCAGGAAAATACCCACCATTTGAAAAGCAGCTCTTGAAATGCTCCTGGGCTCCAGTAGAGACACAGAACCTGACTATAGGACATCAAGTAACCAAGTGGCCAGAACTAATGGCTCTGTCAGATCCTCCACATCATTAGGAAGAGTGGGCCCAGCAAGAACATATTGTGGCAACAGAGTGAGACCCTGTCTCAAAAAACAAAACAGCAACAACAACAAAAACATTGTAAGATAGAGGTGGCGTCTTTTATATCAGGCATAAGCAGGATCAGAGGGCAAAGCAAGCTTCAAAGCAAGTGGCCCAGACTCCCAGGTCACTTAGCAGTGTTGCACTGACATCTGTCTTCAGCTCTCACCTATGGCCCTGTCAGGGATCCCTGTGACTTGCTGACAGGAAAGGCAAAAGCCCAAGCTTCACTCACAGTGGATTGGCATGGTAAATGGGGAAAAGCCAAAAAAGAGAATCCTGCTGCATTGCAGCCTCACTCAGAAGCAGCTCTGGAAGATAGTGGTGAGGGGAAATCCTTCCAGGGACAAAGATTTGGACAGTATATCTGGTCATCCCCTTTGTGTGGAAAGAGAAGTAGCCCTATGTGAGAATATTCTCATGCGCAGAATATTCACACAGTCACATAGTCAGTGGCAAATGCCCTGGTTGGTTCGTCAGGGGCTTGAGAAGAAAGAGTGAAAGATCAAGGACAAAAAGGTCTGAGAGCCAGGGCATGGTGGCGCACGCCTGTCCAGCTTGGGAGGCTGAGGTAAGAGGACTGCTTGAGCCCAGGAATTCAATGCTGCAGTGAGCTATGATTGCAGCCCTGCACTCCAGTCTGGGCAACAGAGTGAGACTCTGTAACGATGGGAGTGATCTTGAAGTGTACAATCTTTGTACAACATGTTATGCCCACCAGAGAGCATCCACTACAAAGGAGGCATTGAACAGACAAGTAGACAGAATGACTCAGCCATTGTCATCAGCCACCCCAGCTCTGAACAATGGGTACAATGAATGGAGTAACTGGTCGTAGAGATGGAGGTGATGCATGGGCCCACCAGCATGAGCTCTGTGATGACTAATTTTAGGTGTCAACTTGACTGGATTGAGGGACACCTCCATGGCTGGTGAAGCATTGTTTCTGGATGTGTCTATGAGGGTGTTTCCAGGGGAGATTGACATATGAGTCAGTAGACTGAGCTTTAAAATCCCCTCTTCTCTCTCTCTCTCTCTCCCTCCAGTATATCCTATTGGTTCTGTCTCTCTGGAGAACCCTGACTAATATAAACTCCTACTCACCAAGGCTGAAATAGCTATGGCTGCTGCCAGTGTTCAATCTGTCATTAATAAATGCCAGGGCTAAGCCCCCATATGGCTCTATCCCATGAGGAGAACAAGCAGCCGTTCAGGGACAAGTTGATGACATTACACCCCACCACCTTTGACTGAAATTGACACGTATTGTGAGTATAGGTTTGCCTTTCCTGCCCATAGGGTCTGCCCGTAACTAGTACCACTCTCCAAGGACTTACAGTGTGTTTGATCCATCAACATGAAGTCTGGCTGGGCACTATGGCTCATACCTGTAATCCCAGCACTTTAGGAGGCTGAGGCGGTTGGATCACTTGAGGCTAAGAGTTTGAGATCAGCCTGGCCAATGTGGTGAAACCCCGTCCCTACTAAAAATACAAAAATTAGCAGGGCATGGTGGTGTGCACTTGTAATCCCAGCTACTTGGGAGGCTGAGGCAGGAGACTTGCTTGAACCTGGGAGGCAGAGGTTGCAGTTAGCCAAGATCATGCCAATGCACTTCAGCCAGGGCCACACAGTGAGACTCCAACAACAATAACAAAAAACAAAAACAAAAACAAAAAACCCATGAAATCTGAATTACATTACTTTAAAAGATCAACATTACAGCAGTGGGGGTATGGCAGTGGGCATGTGACAAAAGGATCTACTGATCTTTCTTTTTTTTGAGATGGAGTCTCACTTTGTTGCCCAGGCTGGAGTGCAGTGGCACAATCTCAGCTGACCTGCTACCTCCACCTCCCAGGTTCAAACAATTCTCCTGCCTCAGCCTCTCAAGTAGCTGGGATTACAGGCACCCACCACCACGCCTAGCTAATTTTTGTATTTTTAGTAGAGACAGGGTTTCACTATGGTGGCGAGGCTAGTCTTGAACTCTTGACCTCAGGTGATCTGCCTGCCCCCAAAATGCTGGGATTATAGGCATGAGCCACTGTGCCCAGCCAAGTTCTTTTTTTTTTTTTTTTTTTTTTTGAGACGGAGTCTCACTCTGTCACCCAGGCTAGAGTGCAATGGCGCGATCTTGGCTCACTGCAAACTCCGCCTCCTGGGTTCAAGCGATTCTCCTGCCTCACCCTTCCGAGTAGGTGAGATAACAGGAGCATGCCACCAAGCTTGGCTAATTTTTGTATTTTTAATAGAGACGGTGTTTTGCCATGTTGGCCAGGCTGGTCTCTAACTCCTGACCTCAAGTGATCCACCTGCCTTGGCCTCCCAAAATGTTGGGATTACAGGTGTGAGCCACTGCGCCCGGCATTTTTTTTTTTTTTTTTTGAGATAGAGTTTTGCTCTTATTGCCCAGGCTGGAGTGCAGTGGCACGATCTTGGCTCACTGCAATCTCCACCTCCCGGGGTCAAGTGATTCTCCTGCCTCAGCCTCCTGAGTAGCTGGGATTACAGGCGCATGCCACCATGCACAGCTAATTTTTTGTATTTTTGGTAGAGATGGGGTTTCTTCATGCTGGCCAGGCTGGTCTCAAACCCCTGACCTCAAACGGTCCACCCACCTGGGCCTCCCAAAGTGCAAGGATTACAGGCATGAGCCACTGCGCCCAGCCTTGTTTTTTTTTTTTTTTTTTTTTTCTTTGTACAAGATTTTATTAAAGGTCTTTACAGAGCAACATCCAGACTCCAGAACACAGCTGCCAAGGAGGCCCTGTTATGCTGTGGGGACTGGCTGGGGCATGGCAGGTGGCTCTGGCTTCCCACCCTTCTGTTCTGAGATGGGGGTGGTGGGCAGTATCTCATCTTTGGGTTCCACAATGCTCACGTGGTCAGGCAGGGGCTTCTTAGGGCCAATCTTACCAGTTGGGTCCCAGGGCAGCATGATCTTCACCTTGATGCCCAGCACACCCTGTCTGAGCAACACGTGGCGCACAGCAGTATCAACGTAGTAGTTAACAGGGTCTCCGCTGTGGATCATCAGGCCATCCACAAACTTCATGGATTTAGCCCTCTGTCCTCGGAGTTTCCCAGACACCACAACCTTGCAGCCTTTGGCCCCACTCTCGATGATGAACCGCAGCACACCATAGCAGGCCCTCCGCACAGCGAGCCCTCCTACGAGTTTGTAACGCAGAGACTCTGCCTGGGCAATGGCACACAGACCTCTAGTGGCCACCTTTTCAGCACAAAGCTCTACAATGCCCTCTGGAAAGCCAAACCTCTTCTGAACTACAGCAGTCAGTTCCCGAATCCGCCGGCCCTTCTCACCAAGAACATTCTGTGTTCTGGTGGCTAAGATAATGATTTCTGTCCTGGTTGGTGTAACTCGCACCTCAACTCCAGAGTAGCCATCTTCAGCCAGCTCCCGAGTAAGAAACTCATTCAGTTCAGCTTTGAAGATGCCATCAGCGACAAACTTCCTCTTCTTGGAAATCTGCACGACCATCTTGCCGCCGCACTCCGCTGAAAGGAAAGGAAGCCTTGTTTTTTGTTTTTGTTTTTTTTTTTTTTGAGACGGAGTCTCGCTCTGTCGCCCAGGCTGGAGTGCAGTGGCGCAATCTCGGCTCACTGCAAGCTCCGCCTCCCGGGTTCACGCCGTTCTCCTGCCTCAGCCTCTCCGAGTAGCTGGGACTACAGGCGCCCGCCACCACGCCCGGCTAATTTTTTGTATTTTTAGTAGAGACGGGGTTTCACCGTGGTCTCGATCTCCTGACCTTGTGATCCGCCCGCCTCGGCCTCCCAAAGTGCTGGGATTACAAGCGTGAGCCACCGCGCCCGGCCTGTTTTTTAAATTAAAGACAGAGTCTTGCTCTGTCACCCAGGCTAGACTGCAGTGGCGTGATCACAGCTCACTGCAAGCTCAACCTCTTGGGCTCAAGCAATCCTCCTGTCTCAGTCTCCTAAAGTGCTGGGATTACAGGCGTGAGCCTCCTTGCCTGGCCAGGAAGAATACTTTGGCATTCAGGTCATCCACTGGGATGCCTCTTGGTGCTACTGTGATCAATTCTAACAGTAAATAGAAAAGTATAGCAGCCACATGGTAACAAAAATCACTCTCAGGATTTAGGGTCTGGGTCACCCTGCTACCCAGCTCTCTATACCAGCAGAAGTGCTAGCCAAAGGTGAGGAGAATCTGGAATTAGTGGTACAGGAGGAGATAATGAGAAGTTCTTAGAACCTCAAAACTAATTGCAGCAGTAAAAAGGCTATAAACTTTTCCACTTAATCCTTCTCTCAAAGTCCCCCCAGGAAATGAAACCAATCAGAATGCTACAGATGCTTTTCCCCAACAGAGCAAACTAACTATAAGAAGAATGAATTGGGTCAGGCCTGATGGCTCACGCCTGTAATCCCAGCACTTTGGGAGGCCGAGGTAGGTGGATCATCTGAGGTCAGGAGTTCAAGACCAACCTGGCCAACATGGTGAAACCCCCGTCTCTACTAAAAATACAAAATTTGGCAGGGTGCAGTGGCTCACGCCTGTAATTCCAGCACTTTGGGAGGCCAAGACGGGCGGATCACCTGAGGTCAGGAGTTCAAGACCAGCCTGACCAACATGGTGAAACAACATCTCTACTAAAAATACAAAAAAAATTAGCTGGGCATTGTGGCTTATGCCTGTAATCCCAGCTACTCAGGAGGCTGAGGCAGGAGAATCACTTGAACCCGGGAGGCAGAGGTTGCGGTGAGTCGAGATTGCACCATTGCACTCCAGACTGGGCGACAAGAGCGAAACTCTGTCTCAAAAAAAAAAAAAGAAAATTTAGCTGGGCATGGTGGTGCACGCCTATAATCCCAACTACTCAGGAAGCTGAGGCAGGAGAATCGCTTGAACCTGGAAGGCAAAGGTTTCAGTGAGCGGAGATTGTACCACTGCACTCCAGCCTGGACGGCAGAGTGAAATGCTGTCTCAAAAAACAAAAAACAACAACAAAAAGAAGAATGAATCGCGCGGTAGCTCATGCCTGTAATCCCAGCACTTTGGGAAGCTGAGGCAGGTGGATCACGAGGTCAGGAGTTCAAGATCAGCCTGGCCAAGATGGTGAAACCCCATCTCTATTAAAAATATTAAAAAATTTAGCTGGCTGTGGTGGCAGGCGCCTGTAATCCCAGCTACTTGGGAGGCTGAGGTAGAGAATTTCTTGAACCCAGGAGGCAGAGGTTGCAGTGAGCCAAGATCGCCCCACTGCACTCCAGCCTGGGTGACAGCGCAAGACTCTGTCTCAAAAAAAAAAAGGGATCTGAGTAGTGCAAGTGGTAAACTGTAGAAAACACCGGTGTTTCACCCGGATTCCCTTTCTAGGATCATAAGCCTATTCCCCAGCTGCTAGGAATATCAGCCACTGATGGCCCACCACTGCCTCCCTCACTGGACATTACCATCAGCCACAGGAAATTGTCTTGACTTTTCTTTCCTGCAGCCAATGATTGGCTAATGCAGTGACACAAAGTCATGGTCCCTTTGCCTTCATTTGGGACAGCTCTGAAAAATTATCTTCATTCCAGAGCTCCCTGTAAAATCCGAGGATCAGTTAAGGTTCTGTTGCAACCACATTGTGTGTCAGCTACTCCCTCTGCTCAATTCTTCCTTCTTAACTTTACAAAAAAAATTTTTTTTTTCTGCCAGGTGTGGTGTCTCACGCCTGTAATCCCAGCACTTTGGGAGGGTGACGTGGGTGGATCATTTGAGGTCAGGAGTTCGAGACCAGCCTGACCAGCATGGTGAAACCCTGTCTCTAATAAAAATGCAAAATTAGCCAGGTGTGGTGGCGCATACACCTGTAATCTCAACTACTCAGGAGGCTGAGGCATTAGAATAACTTGAACTCAGGAGGCAGAGGTTGCACTGAGCCGAGATCGCACCACTGCACTCCAGCCTGGGTGACAGAGCATGACTGTCCCCCGCCACCAAAATTTTTTAAAAAAATATTTTCTTCCCTCAGAGATCCCTGTTCTGAATGTTTTTATTTATTTATTTATTTATTTTTTATTTATTTATTTATTTATTTATTTATTTATTTATTTTTTATTTATTTATTTATTTATTTATTTGGTAGATATGGGGATCTCACTATGTTGCCCAGGCTGGTCTTGAACTCCTGGTCTCAAGTGATCCTCCCACCTCAGCCTCTCAAAGTATTGGGATTGCCGGCAGGAGCTGCCATACTCAGTCTGACTTTTGATATTCTTTAACCTGAAAGACTCAAGGAGGGTGGCTAATGGTACGAAGTGTGTGGGTTGGAAAAACTAAATGTCTTAGATTGGCTCTCCCTGGAAACAGGCTCTGATATGGAGAGTTCCACGTAGAAGGTTTATCTGGGAGTGATCTTCAGAGATACACTTGTAAAGAAGTAAAGTGGCTGGGCATGGTGGTTCATGCCTTCCATCCCAGGCATGAGAATCACTTGAGCCCAGGAGTTCGAGACCAGCCTGGTCAACATAGTGAGACACACCCCCATTCAGGCCTGGCTCTTTTATTCTTTTTTTTCTGGTAAAGGAATAAAAGAATGGCTACTCCATAAGCAGAGCAGCCCCGGCTCTTTAACAAAAAACAACAAACACATTTAGGGCTGAGTGCAGTGGCTCAAGCCTGTAATCTCCACACTTTGGAAGGCTGAGGTGGGAGGATCACTTGAGGCCAGGAGTTCAAGACCAGCCGCCTGGACAGCATACTAAGGCCCCCATCACTACAAAAAAAAAGAGAAAAAAAAATCAAAAGAAAAAAAAGAATATCAAAAGTCACCATATACGGCTGGGTGCCGTGGCTCACGCCTATAATCCTAGCATTTTGGGAAGCCAAGGTGGGTGGATTGCTTGAACTCAGAAGTTTGAGACCAGCCTGGGCAACATGATGAAACCACGTTTCTACAAAAAATACAAAAAATTAGCCAGGCATGGTGGAGCATGCCTGTAGTTCCAGCTACCTGGGGAGCTGAGGTGGGAGGATCGCTTGAGCCCAGGAGGTCGAGGACGCAGTGAGCCAAGATCTCAGCCACTGCACTCCAGCCTGAGTGACAAAGTGACAGCCTGTCTCAAAAAAAAAAAAAGTCACCATATCCTCCATCTCTCTCCCCTGTCACTTTGAAGAAGAAGAAAAAATTGATTTTATTTTCATAGTTTCTAAAGTAATATGTGCTCATTATCCTTATACCGCATACTCATGTTTCCAGGTAGAAGAACTTCTATTAGACCTTTTTCTTCCTTCTTTTTTTTTTTTTTTTGAGACAGAGTCTTGCTCTGTGTCACCCAAACTGGAGTGCAATGGCATGATCTCAGTTCACTGCAACCTCTGCTTCCCAGGTTCAAGCAATTCTTCTGCCTCAGCCTCCCAAGTAGCTGGGATTACAGGCATCCACCACCATGCCCAGCTAATTTTTTTTGTATTTTTCTTAGAGACGGGGTTTCACCATGTTGGCCAGGCTGGTCTCGAACTCCTGACCTCAGGTGATCCACCCGCCTCGGCCTCCCAAAGTGCTGAGATTACAGGCATGAGCCACTGTGCCTGGCCTAGACCAGTTTTTAAAACCAGGAATACTACTATCTCATAGGGAGAAGTTTGAAAATTTGTAAGGCCAGGTGTGTGAGTACACGCCTGTAAATCCAGCACTTTGGGAAGCTGAGGTGGGCAAATTGCTCAAGCCCGGGAGTTTGAGACCACCCTGGGCAACATGGCAAAAGCCCTTTTCTACAAAAAATACAAAAATTAGCCAGGCATGGTGGTGCATGCCTGCGGTCCCAGCTACTCAGGAGGCTGAGGTGGGAGAATTGCTTGAACCCAGAAGGTTGAGGCTGCAGTGAGCCGAGATCATGCTGCTACACTCCAGCCTGGGCAACAGAGACCCTGTCTCAAAAAAAAAAAAAAATTGTAGTCAGAATTTTTGTCAGTGTTGTTTCACAATGGGTGGGAAGGGGGCAGTAATTCTTACATTTAGTAGACAGAGTCCAGATATTCTAAACATTATGCAAGACGCACAACAAAGACTTGTTCTATGTATGTCCTACACG
This sequence comes from Hylobates moloch, assembly GCF_009828535.3. Classification (NCBI taxonomy): domain Eukaryota; kingdom Metazoa; phylum Chordata; class Mammalia; order Primates; family Hylobatidae; genus Hylobates; species Hylobates moloch. Next base: position 100,984,464 of record NW_026652280.1, read on the forward strand.
ACTTTAGAATGTCCTACCATATGTGCATATAGGTGAAAAACTTGTTTATAATTATATGATCTCAGAATGTGACTCTTTTGTATACAAAGTATTTTTTAGCAGATTTTTTTTCTTTTTTTTTGAGATGGAGTCTCACTCTGTCACCCAGGTTGGAGTGCAGTGGTGCGATCTCAGCTCACTGCAACCTCTGCCTCACGGGTTCAAGCGATTATCCTGCCTCAGCCTCCTGAGTAGCTGGAATTACAGGTGCCCACCACCATGCCTGGCTAATTTTTGTATTTTTAGTAGAGACAGGGTTTCGCCATGTTGGCCAGCCTGGTCTTGAACTCCTGACCTCAGGTGATCTGCTTGCTTCTGCCTCCCAAAGTGCTGGGATTATAGGTGTGAGCCACCTCGCCTGTCCCTAATTTTAAAATTTTTTTGTGGAGATGTGCGTCTCCTTATGTTGTCCAAGCTGGTCTTGAACTTCTGAGCTCAAGTGATCCGCCCACCTCAGCCTCCCAAAGTTCTGGGATTACAGGCATAAGCCACCACGCCCGGCCTCTCTTTATCCTCTTATTTTGCTTTTTGTTTGTCTGTTTATTTGTTTGTTTTGAGACAGAGTCTTTCTCTGTTGCCCAGGCTGGAGTGCAGTGGTGCGATCTTGGCTCACTGCAACCTCTGCCTCCCGGGTTCAAGTGATTCTCCTGCCCCAGCCTCCCAAGTAGCTGGGATTACAGGTGTGCACTGCCACGCCTGGCTAATTTTTGTATTTTTAGTAGAGACAGGGTTTCACCATTTTGGCCAGGCTGGTCTTGAACTCCTGACCTCAGGTGATCCACCTGCCTCCACCTCCCAAAGTGCTGGGATTACAGGCGTGAGCCACTGTGCCCGGCCTGTTCTTTAAGTGTTGATATAATTTAGCAATAAAGCATCTGGGCCTGGGCATTTTCTTGTGGGACGATTTTAAATCCAAATTCTTTTCCTTTTACTTGGTATAGGTCTATTTGGATTTTCTTTTTTTCTTTCTTTAGTTAGCTTTGTTAATTTGTCTCTTTCTAGGGTTTTCTCCATATAATTTAAATTCCCTACAGTTCCTTCCTTCCTTCCTTTCTTTCTTTCTTTCTTTCTTTCTTTCTTTCTTTCTTTCTTTCTTTCTTTCTTTCTTTCTTTTCTTTCTCTCTCTCTCTCTTTTCTTTCTTTCTTTTTTTTTTTTTTTGACGGAGTCTCACTCTGCGGCCAAGGCTGGAGTGCAGTGTGGCATGATCTCAGCTCACTGCAGCCTCCACCTCCTGGGTTCAGATGATTCTTCTGCCTCAGCCTCCTGAGTAGCTGGGACTACAAGCATTCGCCACTACGTCTGCCTAATTTTTTTGTGTTTTTAACAGTGACAGGGTTTCACCATGTTGACCAGGCTGGTCTCAAACCCCTGACCTCAGTTGATCTGCCTGCCTCGGCCTCCCAAAGTGCTGGGATTACAGGCATGAGCTACCTACCACACTTGGACAAGACGTCCCTTCTTTCATTCTTGATTTTGGTAATTTGTATGTTATTTCCTTTTTTCTTGGGCAATCTAGCTAAAGATATGTCTGTTTTGTTGATCTTTCCAAAGAACCAGTAGTATTACTCTCTATATATAGTACATTTGCTTTTATTTTTTCTTTTATTTGCATGTAAAAATATGGAATGCTTCACAAATTTGCATGCCATTCTTTTACAGGAGACTGGCTAATCTTCTCGGAATTGTTCAGATTTTAGAATATGTGGTAGCCAATTGTCTTTAAACAAGTTGACCGTAATGTGTCTAGGTATTTGAGGTTTATTGAGATTCTTAGATGTGTAATGTTTTTCATCAGATTTGAAAAGTTTTTGGCTATTATTATTATTTTTTGTTTTTTGAGATGGAGTCTCACTCTGTCGCCAGGCTGGAGTTCAGTGGCAAGATCTCAGTTCACTGCAATCTCTGCCTCCCAGGTTCAAGCGATTCTCCTGCCTCTAAAGTTTTTGTTTTCTATTTCATTGATTTTTCAGCCTGGCGTTTATTATGTTCTTTCTTCTATTTACTTTATGTTTGATTTACTCTTATTTTTCCAGCTTCTTGAAGTGAAAGATTAGATTATTGATTTTATTTTGTTTTTTATTTTTTTGCGATAGAGTCTTGCTCTGTCACTCAGGCTGGAGTGCAGTGGTACAATGTCGGCCAGCTGCAACCTCTGCCTCCCAGGTTCAAGCGATTCTCTGTCTCAGCCTCCCAAGTAGCTGGGATTACAGGCATGTGCCACCACACCCAGCTAGTTTTTGTATTTTTAGTAGAGACGGGGTTTCGTCATGTTGGCCTGGCTGGTCTCAAACCCCTGACCTCAGGTGATCCACCTGCCTCGGCTTCCCAGAGTGCTGGGATTGCAGGTGTGAGCCACCATGCCCAGCCTAGATTATTGATTGTAGACCTTTCTTTCTTTCTACTAAAGGCATTTAAGCTACAAATCTTCTTCTAAGCATTGCTTTAGCTTATCCCTTACATCCTTTTTTTTTTTTTTTTTTGAGACAGAGTCTCGGTCTGTCACCCAGGCTGGAGGCTGGAGTGCAGTGGTGCCAATTTGGCTCACTGCAACCTCTGCCTCCCGGGTTTGAGTGATTCTAATACCTCAGGCTCCCGAGTAGCTGGGACTACAAGTATGCACCATCATGCCCAGCTAATTTTTTGTGTTTTGTTATTTATTTATTTATTTATTTAGAGATGGAGTCTTGTTCTGTCGCCCAGGCTGGAGTGCAGTGGCACGATCTCAGCTCACTGCAAGCTCCGCCTCCTGGGTTCACGCCATTCTCCTGCCTCAGCCTCCCAAGTAGCTGGGACTACAGGCACCTGCCACCACACCTGGCTAATTTTTTGTATTTTTAGTAGAGACGGGGTTTCACCGTGTTAGCCAGGATGGTCTCGATCTCCTGACCTCGTGATCTGCCTGCCTCGGCTCCCAAAGTGCTGGGATTACAGGCATGAGCCACCCTGCCCAGCTTTGTTATTTTGACATGGAGTCTTGCTCTGTTGCCCGGGCTGGAGTGCAGTGGCGTGATCTTGGCTCACCGCAACCTCCGCCTCCCAGCTTCAAGTGATTCTCCCACTTCAGCCTCCCGAGTAGCTGGCATTACAGGCGCCCGCCACCACACCCAGCTAATTTTTTTGTAGTTTTAGTAGAGACGGGGTTTTGCCATGTTGGCCAGGCTGGTCTCAAACTCCTGACTTCAAGTGATCCATTCGCCTCGGCCTCCCAAAGTGCTGAGATTACTGGTGTTAGCCACCACACCCAGCTAATTTTTTTTGTATTTTTATTACAGTCAGGGTTTTGCCACGTTGGCCAGGCTGGAACTGGCTAATTTTTAAAAATTTTTATGTAGTGATGGTGCCTTGCCATATTGTCCAGGCTAGTCTCAAACTCCTGGGCTCAAGTGATCCACCTGCCTTGGCTACCCAAAGTGCTGAGATTACAGGCATGAGCCACACACATAGCCGTAATTTTCTTTCAGCTCTTAAAATATCTCATTCCATTGCCTCTTGGTGTCCATTGTTTCTGATGAGAAGTCTGCTGTTAATTGTGTACTTCTTCCCCCATATTTGATGAGTCTTTTTTTCTTGCTGCTTTAAAGATCTTTTTTGTCTTTTTATTGTAATCACTTGTTTTTAAATTCATTCTTCCACGCTCACACTTTTTTATATCCATCTGTGTATTTAACACAGTAGTATTACTTTATATATGTAGTACATTTGCTTTTATTTTTTCTTTTATTTACATGTAAAAATATGGAATGCTTCATAAATTTGCATGCCATTCTTGTACAGGAGACTGGCTAATCTTCTCTGAATTTTTCAAATTTTAGAATATGTGGTAGCCAATTGTCTTTAAACAAGTTGACTGTAATGTGTCTAGGTATTTGAGGTTTATTGAGATTCTTAGATGTGTAATGTTTTTCATCAGATTTGAAAAGTTTTTGGCTATTATTATTATTTTTTGTTTTTTGAGATGGAGTCTCACTCTGTCACCAGGTTGGAGTTCAGTGGCAAGATCTCGGTTCACTGCAATCTCTGCCTCCCAGGTTCAAGTGATTCTCCTGCCTCAGCCTCCCGAGTAGCTGGGACTACAGGCACACACCACTACACCTGGCTAATTTTTGTATTTTTAGTAGAGATGAGGTTTCACCATGTTGGCCAGGATGGTCTCAATCTCTTGACCTCGTGATCTGCCTGCCTTAGCCTCCCAAAGTACTGGGATTACAGGTGTGAGCCACGCACCTGGCCTTTGGCTATTATTTTTTCAACTACTTTTTTCTGACCCTTTGTCTCCTCTCCTTTGGACATGTGTTATATGTATATAGGCATGCTTGATGTACCACTGGCCTCTGAGGCTTTTTGTTTTCGGTGTTTTTTTGTTTTTGTTTTTTGGTTTTTTGTTTCTTTTTTTGAGACAGTCTTGCTTTGTCACCCAGGCTGCAGTGCAGTGACATGAACATGGTCACTGCAGCCTTGACTGCCCAGGCTCAAGCGATTCTTCTGCCTCAGCCTCCCAAGTAGTTGGGACTACAGGGGCGCACCACCATATCCAGCTTACTTTTGTACGTTTTGTAGAGATAGGGTTTCATCATGTTGCCCAGGCTGGTCTTGAACTCCTGGGCTCAAGCATTCCATCTGCCTCAGCCTCCCAAAGTGCTGGGATTATAGGTGTGAGCCACTGTACCCAGCTGTTCACTTTCCTGCAATCATTTTTGTCTCTATCATTCAGACTAGATTATTATTATTGATCTATCTTCAAGTTTATTAAATTTTTCCTCTTCTATCTTAAATCTGCTATCGGGTTCATTTAGTAAAATTTTCATTTCAGTTATTATACTTTATAATTTTAGAATTTCTGTTTGATTCTTTTTTTATAGCTTCTATTTCTCTATTGAGATTCCATATTTATTGAGTCATTGTTAAATATTTTTATTTAATTCCTTGAACATATTTATAATATGTGCTTTAAAGTCTTTGTCTGCCAAATTCAACTTCTGGGCCTACTCAGAGTCAGTTTTTATTTTTATTTATTTATTTATTTATTTGAGATGGAGTCTCGCTCTATCGCCCAGGCTGGAGTGCAGTGGTGCCATCTCGGCTCACTGCAAGCCCTGCTTCCCGGGTTCACACCATTCTCCTGCCTCAGCCTCCCAAGTAGCTGGGACTACAGGTGCCCACCACAATGCCCGGCTAATTTTTTTGTGGTTTTAGTAGAGATGGGGTTTCACCATGTTAGCCAGGATGATCTTGATCTCCTGAGCTCGTGATCTGCCGGCTTCAGCCTCCCAAAGTGCTAGGATTACCAGCGTGAGCTACTGTGCCTGGACTCAGTTTTTATTTTGTTTTCTATTATTTATTTATTTTTTTTTTTGGAGACAGAGTGTTGCTCTGTCGCCCAGGCTGGAGTGCAGTGGAATGATGTCAGCTCACTGCAACCTCCTCCTCCCAGGTTCAAGCAATTCTCCTGCCTCAGCCTCCCCAGTAGCTAGGATTATAGGCGCCCACCACCATGCCCAGCTAATTTTTATATTTTTAGTAGTGATGGGGTTTCATCATGTTGGCCAGGCTGGTCTCAAACACCTGACCTCAGGTGATCCACCTGTCTTGGCCTCTCAAAGTGCTGGGATTACAGGTATGAGCCACTGCACCTGGCTAGTTTTCATTGACTTTTAAAATCAGGATATGTGTTAGTGTTTTTTAGGTTTCTTTGCATGTGTCATAATTTTTTCTTGAAAACTGATCATTTTATCCTCCTCTTCCTCCTCTAAAAAACTGGCCATTTTAGATAATAGACTGTTAAAACTCTGGATTCTGTTGTATTTTTCTGAATGGTGGTGATGCTGGTGATGCTGATGGGATGTGTGTGTGTGTGTGTCTGTCTGTCTGTCTGTCTGTGTGTGTAATTTGGAGTTAAACTGTAGAGTCTGGATTCTATTGTATTTTTCTGAATGGTGGTGATGCTGGTGATGCTGATGTGTGTGTGTGTGTGTGTGTGTCATTTGTCTGGAGTTAAACTGTAGAGTCTATCATTCCACGGTGTGCAGCTGCTAATGTGTCTGCTCAGTTTTTTATTCTGGTTTGTTTGTTTGTTTGTTTGTTTGTTTGTTTGTCTGAGATGGAGTTTTGCTCTTGTTGCCCAGGCTGGAGTGCAATGGCATGATCTTGGCTTACTGCAAGCTCTGCCTCCCAGGGTCAAGTGATTCTCCTGCCTCAGCCTCGTGAGTAGTAAGTAGCTGGGATTACAGGCATGTGCTACCATGCCCGGCTAATTCTGTGTTTTTAATAGAGACGGGGTTTCTCCATGTTGGTCAGGCTGGTCTTCAACTCCCGGCCTCAGGTGATCTTCCCACCTTGGCCTCCGAAAGTGCTGGGATTACAGGCATGAGCCACCATGCCCTGCCATTTATTCTTGTTTTTAAAATTTTCCCACAGGGGTCAGGCATGGTGGCTCATCTTTAATCCCAGCACTTTTGGGAGGCCAAAGTGGCTTGAGCTCAGGAGTTTGAGACCAGCCTGGGCAACATACCAAGACCCCATCTCTACTAAAAATACAAAAACTTAGCAGGTAGTGGTGGCACGTACCTGTGGTCCCAGCTACTCATGAGCTGAAGTAGGAAGATTGCTTGTGACCGGGAGGCAGAGGTTGCAGTGAACCGAGATCATGCCACTATACTTCAGCCTGGGCGACAGACTGAGACCCTATCTCAAATAATAATAATAATAATAAATTTTTCCAGCCAGGTGCAGTGGCTCATGCCTGTAATCCCAGCACTTGGGGAGGCTGAGGTAGATGATTCACCTGAGGTCAGGAGTTTGAGGCCATCCTGGTTAACATGGCGATACCCCATCTCTACTAAAAATACAAAATTTAGCCGGGCGTGGTGGCACCCAGCTATACTCTCAGCTACTCGGGAAGCTGAGGTAGGAGAATCGCTTGAACCTGGGAAGTGGAGGTTGCAGTGAGCCAAGATGGAGCCATTGCACTCCAGCCTGGGCGACAGAGTTAGACTCTGTCTCAAAAAAAAAAAAAAAAAAGTTCCCTCAGGTATTAGAATAGGAATTAAAAGAAATTAAAGACTGTAGGCCGGGCGCAGTGGCTCATGCCTATAATTTCAGCACTTTGGGAGGCCAAGGTGGGTGGATCACAAGATCAGGAGTTCGAAACCAGCCTGGCTAACATGGTGAAACTCCATCTCTACTAAAAATACAAAAAAATTAGCCGGGCATGGTGGTGGGCACCTGTAGTCCCAGCTACTCGGGAGGCTGAGGCAGGAGAATGGCATGAACCCAGGAAGCGGAGCTTGCAGTGAGCCGAGATGGCGCCACTGCACTCCAGCCTGGGCAACAGAGTGAGACTCCGTCTCAAAAAATAAATAAATAAATAAAGACTGTGTAAGCAAAAACTCAGTTGTATGTAAGAAAACCCAATTCTCCTTGAGAAAGAGAAAGGGCTGGAGTCCTTTAAAATTAACTGCCTGTTTTTCTCTCTGTGGCTGGTGGCCTTATCTCTCCATTTACCAGGCATTGTGAAGACTCTGTTTCTCTAGCTGTGCAGCTGCAAGGTTACTAGACAGATAATCTCAAAGCGTAAAACATGTTGTTCCTTGAAAAGTAAGAAATAATGTAATGCATGTCTTAATTGAATAACCATCTTTGTCTCTCGCTTCTATAATACGCTTCCCCCAGCACAGATCTCCCCCCACCCCACGAAATGCTTAAAAGGTAGTTTGACTCTTTGTTCCGGGCTCAGTCCTTTGGATGTTAATCCAACTGGGTCAGTGAACCTAAATAATTAAATAATTCCTCCTCAATCCCTCGGTCTCTCCGATTCCTTAATTATCCTGCAGCGGTATCACCCCTATGATTACATAGCACAGTGTTCAGCCAATTATTAGAATAAGCATTGTGTTCCAATACCTCAAGCCCATACAGCATCCACTTCTGCCAATATATCTGTTTGAAGGATGAGAAGTGCATTAAAATGTGCAGCAGTGTTCAACTCTTCCTTGTCTTTTATTTTTCAGGGAGCTCTCTGAGGTATCCTCCATGCATATGATAGCTTCCCAGTGAGCCAGGGATGTGGGAGAGCTTATCTCAGCCCTCTTGTAGTTCCCTATTTTCCAGCTAAATTTCTGGCTTTTCCACCACCGAACACAACTAGGAGTGCTACTTTGAGCTAGCACAGCTAGAGGGTTTTTTGCCTGTTTATTTCCTACCAACTTCATATCATTCAGCTGAGAACATTGCAGGCTTTTGTCCACCTCCACCTAACTCCTACGATTTCAGTCTACCCACTGTGACAGCAAACATTGCTGGTTTTCACAGCCAGTTCCACACTGGTAAAACTACAGTTCCCAGCCACCAAGGAAGTTGGATGGGAGCAGCCTCAGGCAAGAAGGCTGCAAACTCACATTGCTTTTGCTTGAAGCTGTAGCAGTTTTTCAAGAATAAAAGCTCCTCAATTTGTTTTCTGCCTTGCTCAGTTTCCAGAGACTTGAAATCATTGTTTGGGGCAATTTTATTTAATTTCATAGTTTTTTTTTTTGTGAAGATTCACAGACCCCTTTACACTGCTATAGCCAGAAGTTCCTTGGCGTAGTATTTATTTATTTATTTATTTATTTATTTATTTACTTACTTATTTATTTTAATGTATCTTATTTATTTTTATTTTTATTTTTTTGAGACAGAGTCTTGCTGTGTTGCCCAGGCTGGAGTGCAATCGTGTGATCTCGGCTCACCGCAACCTCTTCCTTCAAGGTTCAAGCAACTCTCCTGCCTCGGCCTCCCAAGTAGCTAGGATTACAGGCACCTGCCACCATGCCCAGGTAATTTTGTATTTTTAGTAGAGATGGGGTTTCACCATATTTGCCAGGCTGGTCTCAAACTCTGGACCTCAGGTGATCTGCTGCCTTGGCCTCCCAAAGTGCTGGGATTACAGGCATGAGCCACTGCGCACGGTCCTTGCTATAGTTTTAAATTGACATAAGTGTTACTGTGCCAACAGTATGGTTTTGTTTTTTCACTCATTACTATTTTTAAGATCTCTCCATGTTGTCTTTTGAATATTTTGTATATCTGCTGAGTAGCATTCTATACTATGCAACTCCCATATTTAACCTTTCTTTTTCTTTCTTTTTTATTTATTTCTTTTTTTTTTTTGACGGAGTCTCGCTCTGTTGCCCAGGCTGGAGTGCAATGGCGCGATCTCAGCTCACTGCAACCTCCATCTCCCAGGTTCTAGTGATTCTCCTGCCTCAGCCTCCCAAGTAGCGGGGACTACAGGCACCTGCCACCACGCCCAGCTAATTTTTGTATTTTTAGTAGGGAAAGGGTTTCACCGTGTTGGCCAGGCTGGTCTCGAACTCCAGACTTCAGGTGATCTGCTCTCCTTAGCCTCCCAAAGTGCTGGGATTACAGGCGTGAGCCACCGCACCGGACCTATATTTAACCTTTCTACTTTGCTAATGAAAGTCACCCAAAACTGAGTTCTAACATTGAGCTTCCACAAATAATGCTGTGATAAATATTCTTGCATGTGATCCCTTATGAATCTAGACACAAGTTTCTCTGTAACATATATGAAGGAGTTGAGGACTAAACTCTGATTTTTTTTATCTTGCCCAAATTCCTATCTAAGGGATCTGGGGAGTCATGCCCTACAAATCATAAATTCTCATCAGATAGGTTTTATTTAACCCTATATATCATGATTTACTTTCCAACCTGACTCTGGTATAACATTACGAGACGAAGAAGAAAATCAAAATATTTTACCCCAAAACATGTTTCTTTGTCATATTTTAAAATGTCCCTGCAAAGCTGTTCTTTGTAGGGAAAATCTACATCCATAAAGAATCTCTATTAACATAGCCAGGGCTGGGCGCGGTGGCTCACGCTTGTAGTCCCAGCACTTTGGGAGGCCGAGGCAGGAAAATCACTTGAACCCAAGAGTTGGAGGCTGCAGTGAGTGGAGATCACGCCATTGCACTCCAGCTTGGGAGACAGAGCGAGGCTCCATCTCAAAAAAAAAAAAAAAATATATATACACATATATATATATACATCTTTTTTTTCCAGACCCTCCCAGTCCTGAAGAGACTAACTAAGATCTGAATAGGAAATATTTGTCACCTATTGTCTCCAAGGCAGCCATTATGAGACTTCAAAAGAACTTTGGTCTCCACAATCTTTATCTTAACCTGAACATTCCCAGGTTTTTAGACAAACTTAACCAACTGTCAACCAGAAAACATTTAAATTCACCTATAGTCTCGAAGCCCCCACTTTGAGTTGTTCCACTTTTCTGGACCAAACCAATGTATGTCTTAAATGTATTTGATTGATGTGTCATTCCTCTCTAAAGTGTATAAAACCAAGCTGCACTCCAGCCATTTTGCGTACAGGTTCTCAGGACTTCCTGAGGGCTGTGTCACAGGCCATGGTCAGTCATCTTTGGGTCAGAATAAATCTCTTCAAATATTTTACAGAGTTCCACTCTTTTGGTTGACAGAGTAGAATTGCTGGGCCATAGAGCATGTGCATATTTAATTTCACAAAGTTCTGCCACATTTTTTACTACAAAAATGGAAACGGGTGCATGTCTCACACTCCAGGAGTACAGCAGGGATTTGTTTCCTCACATCTTGGATCTTGCTAATATTTGGTATTACCAGACTAATTTTTGCCTAACTGATGGGTGTAAAGTGGTATCTTATTATTATTTTAATGTGCATTTTTCTGATTGCATTCAAGGTAGAGGATTAATTTATACTGTTGGTATTCAGATTTCCCCTTCTGTGATTGCTTACCGTGTTTGTTTTTTTCCTTTTTTTTTTTTTTCCTTCCCAGGAATGGCATCTGGGTTCAGCAAACTCAGAAGAATGAAAGTCAGAAGCAACTCATCAGTGAGAGCTTAATCATGTTTTTTACCTATTTTCTTGCTTTAGTTTACTGCCTTATTGATTTGAGGAGTGGGTTGTGTGGTCTACATATTAACCAATTGCTTGCTTTAAATTTTGCAAATTCCCCCCCAAGTCTATTCACTATTACCTTTGAGTATAATTTCCATTATTGAGCAGGATTATTTAATTTTATATATATATATACAGGGTTTCGTCACCCAGGCTGGAGTGCAATGGCACGTTCTTGGCTCACTGCAACCTCCACCTCCCTGGCTCAAGCGATCCTCCTGCCTCAGCCTCCCAAGTAGCTGGGACCACAGGCACGTGCCACCATGCCCAGCTAATTTTTTGTATTGTTGGTAGAGATGGGGTTTCACCATGTTGCCCAGGCTGGTCTCAAACTCCTGAGCTTAAGCAATCTGCCCACTTCAGCCTCCAAAAATGCTGGGATTATAGGCGTGAGCCACCATACTCAGCCCTTAAATTTTTTTTTTTTTTTTTTTGAGTCAGAGTTCCGCTCTTGTTTTCCAGGCTAGAGTGCAATGGTGCGATCTCGGCTCACCACAACCTCCACCTCCCAGGTTCAAGTGATACTCTTGCCTCAGCCTCCCGAGTAGCTGGGATTACAGGCATGCGCCACTATGCCTGGTTAATTTTGTATTTTTAGTAGAGACGGAGTTTCTGCATGTTGGTCAGGCTGGTCTCGAACTCCTGACCTTGGGTCATCTACCTGCCTAGGCCTCCCAAAGGGCTGGGATTACAGGTGTGAGCCACCGCACCTGGCCCCTTAATTTTGATATAAAAAATTAACCCATTGTCTGACGTATGGTTTGTATTTTGGGGTCTTATTTAGGAAGCCCTCCTTTGCCTCAAAGTCAGAAAGAACACAGGTTCTTCTATTACCATTATAGATTTGAGGCAGGAAAATAGGGTCTGGAGGCAGGGAACATAAGGCCAATTCACACTTCAGCTATGACAGGAAATAACCTCTCCATAGTGCCTAAGCCAAGTTAATGACTTTGTAACTTTACTTCATCCTCTCTATTTACATAGGGCATACACCACATAACCAGTGGAATCCTCTAGAGTGGTATTTAAACTCCCAAATATTCTGTAACAGGGCCTTTGAGCTCCTATGCTCAGGCCTGCTCCCACACTGTGGAGTGTACTTTCATTTTCAATAAACCCCTTCATTCCTTCCTTGGTTTGTGCGTTTGGTCCAATTCTTCGTTCAAGATGCCAAGAACCTGGACACCCTCCACCATTAACAGTTTCACCTATAACCTTTGTATTTCCAATCCATCTGAACTGGCATGCATGTAATTTTCTTTTCTTCCAGTTTTTCCAAAATCATCTCTTAAAACAATCCATCCAGGCTGGGCATGGTGGCTCATGCCTGTAATCCCAGCACTTTGGGAGGCCGAAATGGGTGGATCACAAGGGCAGGAGTTTGAGACTAGCCTGGCCAACATGGTGAAACTTCATTCATCTCTACTAAAAAATATGTATATATATATATTAAATAAATATTATATATATATATATATATATTATATATATATATATATATATATATATTCCGGGCACCGTGGTCACCTCAACCACTACGAAGGCTGAGGCAAATTGCTTGAATCGGAGGCAGAGGTTGCATGACCAAATCCCACTCCACTCACCTGGTGACAGACGAAATTTTGTCCTCCACTAGTCTGTTGTATCAACCTTGTCAAATGTCAAGACTGCTATATATGTATTTTCTTTACATTAACTCACTTTTTTTGCATTACATTTATAAATTTAAAATTTTAATTTATTGCTAATACATGGATTTTTTTTTTTTTGAGATGGAGTCTCGCTGTCTCACCCAGGCTGTAGTACAATGCACAATCTCTGCTCACTGCAACCTCCGCTTCCCGGGTTCAACAGTTCCCCAGCCTCAGCCTCCGAAGTAGCTGGGACTACAGGCTTGCGCCACTGTGCCTGGCTAATTTTTTGTATTTTTAGTAGAGACAGGGTTTCGCCATGTTGGCCAAGCTGGTCTCAAACTCCTGACCTCAGGTGATCCACCTGCCTTGACCTCCCAAGGTGCTGAGATTACAGGTGTAAGCTACTGTGCCCGGCTACATGGATATTTCAAGAGTGAAATAATTAAACATTTTTCTTTTCTGTTTTTTTCTTTCTTTGTTTCTTTCTTTCTTTGTTTCTTTCTTTTTTTGGGGGTGGGGACAGGATCTTACTCTGTCATCCAGGCTGCAGTACAGTGGTATAATAATAGCTCACTGCAGCCTCAGTCTCCTGGGATCAAGTGATCCTCTTGCTTCAGCCTCCCCGGTAGCTGGAACTACAGGCATATGCCACCACACCCAGCTAATATTTTTTGTTTAGACAGGGCTCTAAAAGGGCTGGGATTATAAGCATGAGCCACTGTACCAGGGCAAAGTCAAATAATTATACAACACATGAAAAATAGCAGCTTCCTGACTTCAGTGTCAATATGATCCATCCTTTTCCAATCCCCAGAGGCAACCATTAACAACTTTTTTTTTTTTTTTTTTTTTTTTGAGACACAGTCTCCTTCGGTGGCCTGGGCTGAAGTGCAGTGGTGTGATCTCGGCTCACTGCAACCTCCATTTCCTGGGTTCAATTGATTCTCATGCCTCAGCCTCCTGAATAACTGGGACTCCAGGTGTGCACCACCACACCCAGCTAATTTTTGTATTTTTAGTAGAGATGGGGTTTCTTCATGTTGGCCAGACTGGTCTTGAACTCCTGGCCTCAGGTGATCCATCTGCCTTGGCCTTCCAAAGTGCTGGGATTACAGGCGTGAGCCACCAGGCCCGGCCAACCATTATCAACTTTTAAAATGTTTTCTTTAATATTTACCATTATATACCTAAATATGCTTACAGTGATACTTATTTTTTGTTTTAGAAACTAACTATTGGCCGGGCACGGTGGCTCATGCCTGTAATCCCAGCACTTTAGGAGGCTGAGGTGGGCGGATCACGAGGTCATGAGATCGAGACCATCCTGGTTAACATGGTGAAACCCTGTCTCTACTAAAAATACAAAAAATTAGCCGGGCGTGGTGGCGGATGTCTGTAGTCCCAGCTACCCGGGAGGCTGAGGCAGGAGAATGGCGTGAACCTGGGAGGTGGAGCTTGCAGTGAGCCAAGATCATGCCACTGCACTCCAGCCTGGGGGACAGAGCATGAGACTCCGTCTCAAAAAAAAAAAAAAGAAACTAATTATTGTGTTTACAGTATGGAAGATAAGGATTTAGTTACATATTGCACTGCCCACAACAAATATACGCGTTTGTTCCTCCGTCTTCCCAATGTAGACACGTACTTTTTATTTTTATTTTATTTTATTTCTTTATTTTTTTTGAGACAGAGTCTCACTCTGTCGCCCAGGCTGGAGTGCAGTGTTGCAATCTCAGCTCACTGCAACCTCCAACTCCCGGGTTCAAATGATTCTCCTGCCTCAACCTCCCGAGTAGCTGGGATTACAGGCATGTGCCACCACGCCTGGCTAATTTTTGTATTTTTTTGTGGAGATGGGGTTTCACCTTGTTGGCCAGGCTGGTTTCAAACTCCTGACCTCAGGTGATCCTCCTGCCTTGGCCTCCCAAAGTGTTGGAATTACAGGCATGAGCCACCATGCCCAGCCGACTACATTGTTATTAACTGTAGTCACCATGATGTACAATAGATCTCTTGAACTTATTCCTCCTGTCCAACTGAAATTTGGTATCCATTGACCAGTGTCTCCCCAACATTCACCACCCCGTAGTCTCCGGTAGCCACCATTCTACTCTCTACCTGCATGAGGTTTTTTTTTTAAGATTCCATATATAAGTGAGATCACGTGGTATTTGTCTTTCTGTGCCTGGCTTACTTCACCTAACATAATGTGCTCTAGGTTCATCGATGTTGTAAATGACAGGATCTCATTCTTTGTTTTCTATTTTTCCTGTAAAGAATGTCTTTATTTTAGAGATGACGTCTCGCTATGTTGCCCAGGCTGACCTTGAACTCCCTGGCTCAAGCAATCTTCCTGCCTCAGCCTCCTGAGTAGCTGAGACAACATGAGCATGCCACGGAGCCAGGCTTCCTTCCTTTGTAAGGCTGAATAGTACTGCATTGTGTATATATGCCACATTTTCTTTATCCATTAATCCACTGAAGGAGACTTGGGTTGATATCTACTCTTGGCTATTGTGAACAGTACTGCAATGAACACGGCAGTGCAGGTATCTCTTCAACATACTGATTTCAGTTGCCTTGAATATATACCTAGTAGCTGGATTGCTGGATCTCCATTGTCTTATACTTCATGTTGCTGATGAAGTTTGAGAACATTATAGGTTCTTGATCCTTTAGGTTTTTTTGTTATCCACTGACACAGCCCTCAGGAGATCCTGAGAACATGTGCCCCATTTTTTTTTCTCTTTCTCCCTCTAGAATCTTTTAAACTCTGTTGTCTCCAGTGTTCTAAAATTTCATATGGCATGCCTTAGAGTGGGTTTATTTTCACCCTTGGTGTCTGGCATGTGGCAAGTCCTTTCAGGTTAGAAAGTAATATCCTTCAGGTCGGGCGCAGTGGCTCATTCCTGTAATTCCAGCACTTTGGGAGGTCGAGGTGGGAGGATCACTTGAGCCCAGGAGTTGGAGACCAGCCAGGGCAACATGGCAAGACCACCGTCTCTACCAAAAACAAAACAAAACAAAACAAAACAAAAAAAAAACAAAAAACAAAAATTAGTCGGGTGTGGTGGTGCACACCTATAGTCCCAGCCATTCAGGCTGAGGCAGGAGGATTGCTTGAGTCCAGGAATTCGAGGCTGCAATGAACTATGATTGTGCCACTGCACTCCAATCTGGGTGACAGAGTGAGATTCTGTCTCAAAAAAAAAATTAAGTTATATTCTTCAATTCTGGAATATTTTCATGACTTATTTCATTGATAATTTATGCCGTTCTAGTTTTATGTTTTTCTTTCTTTTCTTTTTTTTTGAGATGGAGTCTCGCTCTGTCACCCAGGCTGGAGTGCAGTGGCACAGTCATAGCTCATTGCGGTTTTGAACTCCTGGACTCAAGCGATCCTCCTACCTCAGCCTTCCCAGTAGCAGGGACTACAGTGTGCACCACCCTGCCTGGCTAATCTTTAATTTTTTGCAGAGACGGGTCTTACTATGTTGCCCAGACCGTCTCCAACTCCTGGGCTAAAGTCATTCTCTCCCTTCAGCCTTCCAAACTGTTGGGATTACAGGCATGAGCCACTGCACCCAGCCAAGTACATAAATCTTTATAGTGCTTAGAAATATGAAGCAATAGGCCAGGCGTAGTGGCTCATGCCTGTAATCCCAGCACTTTGGGAGGCCAAGGTGGGTGGATCACCTGAGGTCAGGAGTTCAAGATCAGCCTGGCCAACATGGTGAAACCCCGTCTCTACTAAAAATACAAAAATTAGCCGGGCGTGGTGGCATGCACCTGTAATCCCAGCTACTTGGGAAGCTGAGGCAGGAGAATGACTTGAACTCGGGAGGTGGAGGTTGCAGTGAGCCAAGATCATGCCACTACACTCCAGCTTGGGCAACAGAGTGAGACTCTGTCTCAAAAAAAAAAAAAAAAAAAAAAAAAAATTGCCAGATGTGGTGGCTTGAGCCTGTAGTCCCAGCTACTTGGGAGGCTCAGGCAGGAGAATCGCCTGAGCCTCCACCTAGAGGTGGAGGTTGCAGTGAGATGAGATTGTACTGCTGCACTCCAGCCTGGGAAACATAACAAGACTCCATCTAAAAACAAAAAAAATTGTGTACATTTAAAGTTTTTAATCTCTCTGCATAGTCTCTGTTTCTTTCAAGTTGTTTCGTTTGTCTCTACCACTCATGTTAAATGCTTTCTTCATATATCTGGTGATTTTTAGCTCCACTTATATTTGTGATGGAACTCTAAAAAGCTGATTAGAAAAACCAATTGTATTTTTATACACTAGACGGGTTAAAAAATAATAAAAAGGCAGGAAGACTGGTTTTACTAAATAAAAGTATAGTTTTTTTTTTTTTTTTTTTTTGAGATGGAGTCTTGCTCTGTCGCCCAGGCTGGAGTGCAGTGGCACGATCTCGGCTCACTGCAAGCTCCACCTCCCAGGTTCACGCCATTCTCCTGCCTCAGCCTCCCGCGTAGCTGGGACTACAGGCGCCCGCCATCACGCCCGGCTAATTTTTTGTATTTTTAGTAGAGACGGGGTTTCAACATGTTAGCCAGGATGGTCTCGATCTCCTGACGTTGTGATCCGCCCGCCTCGGCCTCCCAAAGTGCTGGGATTACAGGCTTGAGCCACTGCGCCCGGCCAAAACTATAGTATTTTAAGGTATGATATGGGCACAAATATAGACAAATAGATTAATAGAATAGAAAGACCCAGCACAGTTGTGTGTGTGTTGTTGTTGCTATTGTTTTGGGACTTTTTTGTTTTATTTATTTATTTATTTATTTATTTATTTATTTTTACCTGGGATTACAGGTGCCCACCACCACGCCCGGCTAATTTTGTATTTTTAGTAGAGACGGGGTTTCACTGTGCTGGCCAGGCTGGTTTTGAACTCCTGACCTCAGGTAATCCACCTGCCTCAGCCTCCCAAAGTGCTGAGATTACAGGTGTGACCCACCGTGCCCGGCCTATTTATTTATTTACTTGTTTATTATTATTATTATTTTTTGAGGCAGAGTCTTACTCTCTCACCCAGGCTGGAGTGCAGTGGCATGATCTCTGCTTACTGCAACCTCTGCCTCCTGGGTTCAAGCGATTCTCCTGCCTCAGCCTCCTGAGTAGCTGGGATTACAGGTGTGCACCACCACACCCGGCTAATTTTTGTATTTTTAGTAGAGATGAGGTTTCGCCATGTTGGTCAGGCTGGTCTCGAACTCCTGACCTCGTGATCCACCCACCTTGGCCTCCGAAAGTGCTGGGATTACAGGCATGAGCCACTGCGCCCAGTCTATTTATTTTTTGAGATAGGGTCTTGCTCTGACACCCTGGAGTGCAGTGGATGATCATGGGTCACTGCAGCCTCAAACTCCTGGGCTCAAGTGATCCTCCTGCCCTAGCCTCCCCAGTGGCTGGGATTACAGGCACATGCCACCATGCCCCACTAATTTTTTAATTTTTATTTTGTATAGATGGGGGGGGGTCTCACTTTGTTGCCGAGGCTGGTCTTGAGCTCCTGTGCTCAAGCAATCCTCCCACCTATCCCTCCCAAAGTGTTGGAATTACCAGCGCGAGACACAGTGCCCAACCTTGTGTTTTAAAAACAAATATTTATATATTTGTGCATATTTTTTCCAAATTGGACCCAATTAATACCATATACAAACAAAAATTCCAGGTAGGTCTAAAAACCTAAACGTAAAACACAAACCTATAAAGATAAATTAGGCTACAATAAATCAACTTCTGTTCACCAAAAGATATAACAGAGAATTAAAAGACAGAGCTTCATTACTATCATCTGTCCTTTGTTCTTATGATATACCTCTTTAGAGAAATCCCTTTGTCATAATTTAGTAGGATTTCCAGAGGAAACAGAAGTAAATAAATATGTAAGATTTGCCACTCTTTTTTTTTTTTGGAGACGGAATTTCACTCTTGTTGCCCAGGCTGAAGTGCAGTGGCGCAATCTCTTCTCACTGCAACCTCCACCTCCTGGGTTCAAGAGGGTCTCCTGCCTCAGCCTCCCGAGTAGCTGGGATTACAGGCGCCCGCCCCCACACCCAGTTAATTTTTTGTATTTTTAGTAGAGACGGGATTTTGCTATATTGGCCAGGCTGGCCTCGAACTCCTCACCTCAGGCGATCCACCCGCCTCAGCCTCCCAAAGTGCTGGGATTACAGGCTTGAGCCACCACGCCTGGCCACCACTCTTTTTTTTTAATATTTATTTTTTATTTTATATTTTGAGACTGAGTCTTGCTCTGTTACCCAGGCTGGAGTGTATGGTGCAATCTTGGCTCACTATCGGTGTTCAAGCGATTCTCATGCCTCAGCCTCCCGAGTAGCTGAGATTACAGGCCCCTACTACCATGCCTGGCTAATTTTTGTATTTTTAGCAGAGACAGCAAGTTATCCGCCCGTCTTGGCCTCCCAAAGTACTGGGATTACAGGCGTGAGCCACCACTCTTGACCTTTTTTTTTTGAGACAGTCTCACTTCGTTGCCCAGGCTGGAGTGCAGTGGCATGGTCATGGCTCACTGCATCCTTGACCTCCTGGGCTCGACATCGTCCCACCTCAGACTCCTGAGTAGCTGGGACTACAGTCATGCACCACCATGCCCAGCTAATTTTAAAATTTTTTTGTATAGACAGGGTTTCCCTATGTTGCCCAGGCTGGTCTCAATTGATCCTCTCCGCTCAGCTTCCCAAAGTGTTGAGATTACAGGTGCGAGCCACTGTGACTGGCCCCAGATTTGCCCCTCTTAACCAAAGCACTAAAAGCTTTTGTTGTTGTGATCGGGTCTTACTCTGTCGCCCAGGCTGGAATGCAGTGGTGTGATCATAGACCACTGCAGCCTCGAACTCCAGCCTCCAGGGATCCTCCTGTTTTAGCCTCCTGAATAGCTGAGACTACAGATGTGGGCCACCATGCTCAGCTAATTTATTTATTTGTTTTTTGAGATGGAGTCTCGCTCTGTCACCCAGGCTGGAGTGCAGCAGCACAATCTCAGCTCACTGCAACCTCCGCCTCCTGGGTTCAAGTGATCCTCCCGCCTCAGCCTCCTAAGTAGCTAGGATTACCAGTGTGCACCACCCCACGCAGCTAATTTTTGTATTTTTAGTAGAGTTGGGGTTTCACCACGTTGGCCAGGCTGGTCTCGAACTCCTGACGTCAAGTGATCCGCCCACCTTGGCCTCCCAAAGTGTTGGGATTACAAGTGTGAACCACAGTGCCCGGCCTGCTTGAACTCTTGACCTCAAGTGATCCACCCGCCTCAGCCTCCCAAAGTGCTGGGATTATAGGTGTGAGCAACGATGCCCAGCCTGCTCAGCTAATTTTTTAAAAATATTTTGCAGGGCACAGTGGCTCACGCCTGTAATCCTAGCACTTTGGGAGGCTGAGGCAGGCGGATCACGAGGTCAAGAAATAGAGACCAGCCTGGCCAACATGGTGAAACCCTGTCTCTACTAAAAATACAAAAATTAGCTGGGCGTGGTAGCACGCGCCTGTAGTCCCAGCTACTCGGGAGGCTGAGGCAGGAGAATCACTTGAACCCGGGAGGCAGAGGTTGCAGAGCTGAGATCGCGCCACTGCACTCCAGCCTGGGCGACAAAGCGAGTCCATCTCAAAAATATATATATATACATATATATATATATTTTTAGAAATAGGATCTTGCTATGTTGCCTCAGCCTTCTAGGCTCAAGTAATCCTCCTATCTCAGCCTCCCAAGTAGCTAGGATGATAGGTGCAGTCTAACACACCTGGGTAAAAACTTTTATAATGAGAAAAAGAAGCCTGGGCAACATGGCAAAACTCCGTCTCTACAAAAAAAAAAAAAAAATAATAATAATAATAATAATAATAAAAGGAAAAAAACGAGAAAAAAAATTAGCTAGGCATGGTGGTGTATGCCTGTAGTCCCAGCTACTCAGGAGGCTGAGGTGGGAGGACCAAGCCCAGGTCGAGGCTACAGTGAGCCAACATCGCCCCCCCACACTCCAGCCCGTGTGACAGAATGAGACCCTGCCTCAAAAAGAAAAAAGAAAAAGACCTAGTAACGTTTGTGCCAGGTGTATTTTCTCTAACACACATAACGATTTTTTTTTTTGAGATGGAATTTCGTTCTTGTTGGCCAAACTGGAGTGCAATGGCATGATCACGGCTCACTGCAACCTCCACCTCCTGAGTTCCAGCAATTCTCCTACTTTAGCCTCCCAAGTAGCTGGGATTACAAACATGTGCCACCACAACTGCCTAATTTTTGTACTTTTAGTAGAGATGGGGTTTCACCATATTGGTCAGGCTAATCTCGAACTCCTGACTTCACGTGATCCATCCGCCTTGGCCTCCCAAAGTGCTGGGATTACAGGTGTGAGCCACCACGCCCAGCCACATAACAACTTTTTAAGGCCAGTAAAGTAAGGAAAATTTACCCATGTACTTCCTCGGTTACCTCATGAACTCTCCAGTCAGTGATCCCACACTCAGGGAAGCAGTTAACCCCTACTTCCACACCCACACCCTTTTTTTGGGAATCTGATATACCTTCTCTAGAAATTTTCCTGAAATTATTTCTAGTTATCTCCTCAGTAAGAAAAATCATTTTTCTTTTTCTTTTTTTTTTTTTTGAGATGGAGTTTCGCTCTTGTCACCCACATTGGAGTGCAGTGGCTTGATGTCGGCTCACTGCAACCTCTGCCTACCAGGTTCAAGCAATTCTCCTGCCCCAGCCTGGGATTACAGGCACCCGCCACCATGCCCAGCTAATTTTTGTATATTTAGTTTTTTATTTTGTTTCACCACGTTGGCCAGGCTGGTCTCGAACTCCTGACCTCAGGTTATCTGCCTGTCTCAGCCTCCCAAAGTGCTGGGATTACAGGTGTGAGCCAACGAGCCCATCCTCTTTTTTTTTTTTTTTTCTTGCTTAAGAAAGAAAAATCATTTTCTACTTGTGGCTGACCCTTACTTATGAAATCAGGTTTTAGATGTAGAATAAAAAATTAAGGAATAAGGAGAAGATAGAGGACCAAGATAATTTCGGAAGTGTTGGATGGTTCTAGAAACTGAAATAGGCTTGACAAAACCAAGACAAAGAATTAACATAAATAAAGGTTTTATTGGTCAGTTTGGGTGAGTGACAAACTGACATGCCCCCAATTCACTATTCCACATATCCAAGCCCCTGAGGTGGCAAGAGGAGAAGCTAAGCTTATTAATGGTGGGCAATGGGTGAGAGGTGGAAAGGACTTGAAGGCCTCTGAGGGTTAACAAGGCTACCGGGACCGGAACCAACGTCCTAGGAATAAGTCCAGGATGGAGAAGGCATCATCCAGGGCTGGAGGTCTTGGTGATTCTGGATCTAAGGAAGAAAGTCATACACATAAATAGGCTAAATGAAAGAGACTAGGCAGAAGCAAAGGACAAGGGTAGAAGAGTAAGATTTCCCTTCCCCAAGGAATCTTGAGATGAACCCCTTTGTCTTTTAACTTACCACCCCTAGGACTGCTATCTGCTTCGTGTCGGGTTACTGTAGTCTCTGTCCGGCCCTCACTGTCCACCACAGTCCGGCGCTCCTCCACTATCTACAAAGAGAAGTTCCCACCATATTCCTAACGTCACTAAAGGTTATGCTCAGCAGTTTCTTTACACAGATCCCTGTTTCAGGGCATTCGTTCCCTGGCCATAATTTCCTTTACCTCTTTCTTTCAACTCACCCCATCTGGTTTAGTGATCGTGGTCACAGAGATGCTCTTGAAATAAGATTTGGACTGGGGCTGTAGAACCGGGCCAAGACCCTCCTGGGAAACCTGGGAATCAAGATCTGGAAGAGCAGAGAGATGAAGAAGCAGGAGAGAAAGAGTCCAAAGGAAAAAAGGAGACAAGTGTACAGGAAGAAACTTCAGGGAGGTAGAACAGACAGAACTTCAGAAGAGTAACAAAAGGCTGGTAAACTTCCCCTTCCTCCAGACTTACCATTGTCCTCTCTGGTTCTAGGATGGGGGTCCATAGGCCATACATCATCAAACTGCAAAAGAAACCATAGTAAGTGAAAAGACACCTTCCAATCTGAAACTTGAAAGGTCATAGACCTCCAACTACTCCCCAGCTCCAAAACCCCCTTCCGCAGGAGGGATAATTCCATTCAGAATAGCTTTATTTACACACTCCTTCCTAGCTGTTTTATGTATCCTTCTACCAGAAAGACTTCCTGAACTGATATATTCCTATCCTCTGTACACAATCCTGCCTTATCCAAGAATTATCTAGACCAGTGGTGTTTTGTTTGTTTTTTTTTAAAGAAACAGAACACCCATCTCCCCCCAAAGAAAATCCCACAAGCTTAATATAGAAAACAGAAAACACTAAATGGAGGGCTTAGGATTCCAACCCAAGGCTATCAGATTCAAACAAGAATTGCCATCTTTGGCCAGGCATGATGGCTCACACTTGTAATTCCAGCACTTTGGGAGGCCAAGGTGGCTGGATCACCTGAGGAGCTCGAAAGCAGCCTGGCCAACATGGTGAAACACCGTCTCTACTAAAAACACAAAAATTAGCTGGGCGTTTGGCAGGTAACTGTAATCCCAGCTACTCAGGAGGCTGAGGCAGGAGAATCACCTGAACCTGGGAATTGGAGGGTGCAGTGAGCTGAGATTGTGCCACTGCACTACAGCCTGGGCAACAGAGCAAGGCTGGGTCTCAAACAATTTTTGAGATGGAGTCTCCACCTCCTGGGTTCAACCAATTCTCCTGCCTCAGCCTCCTGAGTAGCTGGGATTACAGGCACCCGCCACCATGCCCGGCTAATTTTTTGTATTTTTAGTAGAGACCGGGTTTCACCATGTTGACCAGGCTGGTCTCGAACTCCTGATCTCAGATGATCTGACCACCTCGGCCTCCCAAAGTGCTGGGATTACAGGTGTGAGCCACCGCGCCCGGCCAGTCTTTGCACTTTATTAGTGGTCTCTCGCAAGCTCTCACTTCAGGACCAGATGGGATACTCACCCTATGAAATGGTCTCTGGGAGCCCCAGTCTGGTGCTGGTTTGGGGGATTCACTTCTTGCATCACTCTCCAAGACCCCCCCAAAGATCCTGGGCTGGTGACTATCTGGATACTTAAGCATTGAGTCCCGAAGTGTCTGTCCCTCCCGTAGTCTCTCACCAGGTGTCTCTGACTCAGGACCTGGAAGTTCTGCAGAAAGGTGGCAGGTGTTTGCTGGGATGGGAAAGGACTTGGACTCTGTTAATCTCCCTGAAATCATCAGTCTTCTCACACTTCCCATCCCCCAGCTACTCCCTGCAGGCTCTTTATTTCACCCACCAACCCACTAGAAACCACAAGTTGCCCCTCAGGGAAAGCCACACACCAGGAGGATGGGAAGGCAAGGTCCAGGCCCCCATATCGCTGAAGATGCTATTGAAATCTCGTACTAGGTCATCAAAGCCGAAGTTATCGTGGAAACGTATCCCTCCTCCTGGGCTGAAGCTGAAGCCGAAGCCAAATTCCTCAGGGGGGTGCTGAGGACTATGGAACCTTGGGTTCCCACGGCCCCATGAGCCCCCTTCTTCCTCTTCTTCCTCATCATCATCTTCATCTCGAGTCATCCCTCCAAAAAAGGGATCTCTGTGGCTGAGAGTGGAGGCAGATTGGCCACCAATATTTCAGCACGATTTAAGCCATAAAATCAACTCATGGGTGGCAAAGTGGGACAAGAGCAAGGGGTCTGGGAAGCTGGGGAGAGGGTCGGAGGACTGGCTGCCACATCAAAACATTAATACAATGGCTGACAGTTCGGTTTTTTTTGTTTTTGTTTTTATCAAAGTCAGACCTCAGCTCGCAGCTCCCTTCATACACCTTCCCCCAGTTTTTCTTCAGTGTGCCCCAGTCCCTCCCCTCTCTCCCAAGGTCCTGCTCACTTGCTCACTGTCCTATTCCCCAGACCCCCATTGTCTTCCCCGCCCGGGTCCCTGTTGCATCATCCCAGGTTGGAGAAAGCCTTAGTTTGCTGTTTCTCCTCTTAATGACCGCCTTGGTTACTATGGCGGGGTGAGTGTTCAATGTGGCGACTTCTGTCCTCTCTGCAGGAGTTGAAGGAGTGGGAGAGAGGATGTTTTTCCAAAAATAAGACGTAGGGGTCAAGCTCCCCTCAGACGACCCCCACCCTTGTCCGAGCCGGACCTACTCTCACCTCCGAGGTCCAGGAAAGCCGAAAAAGCCCCGGAAGAGATCAAAGAGGCTCATTCCCGTACTGGGACGCGAACCTTTGAACCCCTCCAGTGGTCCATTCGCAGAAGGGGGAAACCTGCGCAGCCCTGTGGGAAATTGAGCGAGGCTTCAGCCCACGCTACCGGAAAGCAAGCCCGCGATCCTGACACTGTCGTAAACGACGGTAAGCTGGACGTGAAATGGAGGCGGGACCGAAGGTCTTCCTCAAATTTGAAAGGCTTTATCTTTACCCCCTTTCAGAGACCAGTTTCCGTGACGGGAGTGGGCGTGACGCAGTTTGTTTCCTAGACCGCCTTCCGCCTAAATCTATTCTATCTGCAGACCAACTCAGTCCGAAAAGCGATTTCGAGGGTTTGACTCTGGATGGCACCTGGATAAAGCCGCCAGAGGGCAGCCCAGCCGCACAAATGCACCGGCTTGAGGGCGTCCCTCAACCTCCCCACCCGCGGGGCTGGCCAGCCTCACAGCAGAAGCCACTTCGTCTCTTACTCGGGCGTTCTTTTTGACTGACCCTGGGCGATGTCTGCTGTTAGAGGGATGAACAAAATGCTTTTCCAAGCTCCCTCTAGTATTGAATTCCCCAGAGAAGAAGATCAAGACATAAGAGACGCATGGACTTAACTTCCTCCACCTCTAGCTACTAGGGAGTTTGTTATAACCATATAGGATTCTTTTTTTCTAAGCAGGCTCCGCAACCAGCAAGACAAAAGGATTTTTAAGAAAGCAAGGGAAGGGAAGCTAGTTGAGCCCTGAGAAGGAACAAATTGGGGGCTATAAAGAAGTATCCGTTTGGTATCTTTTTTTTTTTTTTGAGACAAAGTTTTCTCTCATGTTTCCCAGGCTGGAGTGCAGTGGAACCATGTCGGCTCACTGCAACCTTCGCCTCCCAGGTTCTCTCCTGTCTCAGCCTCCTGAGTAGCTGGGATTACAGTCATGCGCCTCCACGCCCGGCTACTTTTGTATTTTTTGTAGAGACGGGGTTTCACCATGTTGACCAGGCTGGTCTCGAACTCCTGACCTCAGGTGATCCGCCCACCTCGGCCTCCCAAAGCGCCTGTCCTCATTCCTTAAGTGTTTTGTTCAAAACCTCTCCAAGACCTGTCTCTCCCTGTACCCCATCCCCAAGCCAGACCTTGCTCTAGATTCTTTTTCAAAGAATTGGGTATAGCTATGTCACAGAAAAGCATCCAAGAAGCAACTACTACAGCAGTCCATTCCTAGGGGGAATGGGCCCCAAGGTTTTGTTTTTTTATTTCGTTTTAGGGGTACAGGTGGTGTTTGGTTACATGGATGAGTTCTTTAGTGATTTCTGCGACTTTAGTGCACCCATCATCACCCAAGCAGTGTACACTGTACCCAATATGTAGTCTTTCATCCCTCACCCCACTCCGAGATTTAGTTCTGCCAGACGATACATGTTGCCTTCACTTTTTAGTTTATTTGCCTGGACCCATCTAAGTCATACTTAAAACTCTATAAAGCCATTTTTTTTTTCTTTGAAATGGTCTCAGCTCCTTCTTGATCCTCTCCATTTTCCACCCAATCTCCTCTATCCCTCTCCCTTTACTGCCTGAAATCGGCTGTAGATGTAGCAGTTTCTGGAGGAAATGAAGATTTGTGGTGGTTCTTTCCAGTCACCAGGTTGATCAGGGGTGAGGGGAAGGAAATCCCCTCAAGGACAAGATACTACCACATTAAGGTCAGGAGTTCTTAAAGGGCGAAGATTTCATTTTATTCCACTGCCTTCAGGGGCCTGCTAGAGGAGGCCCAGTTGGTACAGTAATACTTATTCACCAAGCTGGTCATCGACGAAATTGAGGATGTCCTAGACGGAGCAAGAATAGGCAGAGGCTGAAGGTAGAGGTTTTCTTTTTATATATACAAGACACATTAATCCATTAAATTTGAGGACACAGTACAAAAAAAAAAAAAAAAAAACCACTTCAACTAATTCATCTGACAATGCTGTTCATATTCATGACGCCATTTTTTTGTTTGTTGTTGTTGTTTTCCTAATAATAAAGAAGGAGACTTAGGGCTGTTGGGCTGATATATATTTGGGGGTCCCACCTCCCCACCTCACCCGTACACCACCAGGGTGAACAGGAAGAAGCAAAGGAAGTGCAGGGCCCATAGCAAAGTTTCATAATCTTGAATGCAAGAGGGGAGAAGGAATGGAAGGGGGAAAAAAAAGGAGAAAATACAAATCCTATAATACATACAACAGTGTGGGGATGGTATAGGAATGGGACAGACATGAAGCTGAGGCATGGGGTGGGCCGCTGGGGGTGGGGGGCAGCGGAAACCCCCCACATTCCTTTCTCTTTGATGCTGTTTCCATAGTTTCCAGGCTGAGAAGCCCTCTCAGAAGATGGGACCGGGAGAAGAGGGTCAGGGCCTCAGTTGGCCCCCCAGCTGTAGCTGTTGTAGGCAGACTTGTTGGTCTGGGGCTTCTGCGGGATGGAGCTGGTCTGGCTACGTTGCCCGCTGCCCGTCTGCAGGGGAATGGGAGGATCATGAGGAGGAAAAAGGTGTCTAGTTAGTGGTACAAATTTGTAACATCTTCAGGTGGAGATGTGCAAACTGTCTTGCTCTCCCATTCCCCTCACTACTATTAGAACCATAGAAAATTTGGTCTGCATAGCTGCTAAAGCCCCTTTCTTACAAGCAGGAAGGCATTTTTGACTTTTAAATAGGGAAAAGATGAAGAGGGCAAGATACCTTTAGAGATAAGGTAGTGAGTTAGTTCTACTCATTTTCAATTCTACATTCTTGTACTACCCCCTCTCTCCCCTGCTCTTGGAGATGGGTGATCACAAGGCCATTTCATTTCCATTGATCCCCATTAATGCCTCAGTTTGGAAAGCTGTCTTTGAGGAAGAAAGCCCTTATTCTAGCTCCAGCCACCTATAATGGAGCTCTCAAGAGGCCACTTGCATCGCCCCACAGATCCCCACCCCTACCACACATCACATCCGTGAGCCCATTTCAGGCAGGTACGAGAGGCAGTCTCAGGCCTCAGGCTCCAGATGCTGCCCCAAGAATCTTTTCCATTCTGGTAACCGAATGTTTTCCACAGTTGGGGAAGGGTACAAAGATAAAGAGGGTGTTGGGGAGGGGAGGAGGAGAGAGGAAAGGGAGGCCAGAGAGCTCAGCAAGGTGTTTGTGTTTGTGTATCCCGATTTGTGACCGCGCAGTCTTTTCAAGTTCCCTGAGGCTGTGAAGGTGAAATGGGGACTGAAAAGGAGTGGGTTCAAGCATATGATCATTCAATTTCATTACCTGCTCCTCCTGCTGGCGCTGGCAACAGAGAATCATCTGCAAATATGGTAGCTGAGGCAGAACCAGGATATATGGAAAATAAAGGGACAAACTTTGACAATAGAACTCCACCATTAGAAGGGAAAGCTAAAATGTCAGGGAAGAGGGAAGGCTGGGAGAGGAAAGAGGGAAGGTGTGACCCAGGTCTGATGGGATGAGGACAACTGTGGCACAGGAGGAGAAGGGCACCAAAGGAATTGGGCAAAAAAGGTTTCAATCTGGCCCCTTCTCTGAGATTTCCTTTGCCGGCCGCTTGTGTTATGTGCGCTTGTGTCTGTATGTGCTGTGTGCCCATGACTGGCGCTGGGGAGGGATTGGGTGAAGGTGGTGGTGAGGAAGGGTAAGAAAAGGAAAGGGAAGGCAGTTTTAAGGGATAGGAAGGAAGAGGAAGGGAAAGGAGAGAAGGGGAAGGGCTATTACCTGGCCATCCTGCTGCAGGTGATGGTGAAGGATCTGAGAATGCGGCTGCTGATGGGGGGTCAGAATGTGCATAAAGGGGGCAGGTGGGTAGGCAGCAGCTGTGGCCGGATTGATGGGGCCCCCACTTCCTAGGGCTGAAGGCAAGTTGAAGGAAGCAGCAGGAGTACCGGAATGAAAACCTTGTTTCTCAAAGGACTGCTATCCAGGAGGCCAGGAGGAGACAGAGTAAAAGGGATCAGCAAACTAATCTTGGGATTTTTCCTGAGCTCAAGCTCCCCGACCCTCAGAAAGCAGCATGGTGTCACAGAAGGCACAGTACACTTGAAGTCACATATTCAGGTCTCAGTCTCAGCTCTGCTCTTATTTAATAACTGTGTGAACCTGGGCAAACTACTCAATCTCTTAGCCTCAGTTTCCTCAGATATAAAACAAGGATGCTACAAACCTGTTGTAAAGACCAAATAGGCTGGGCACGGTGGCTCACACCTGTAATCCCAGCACTTTGGGAGGCCAAGATGGGCAGATCACACAAGGTCAGGAGTTCAAGACCAGCCTGGCCAATATGGTGAAACCCTGTCTCTACTAAAAATACAAAAATTAGCCGGGCGTGGTGGCGGGCACCTGTAATCCCAGCTACTTGGGAGTCTAAGGCAGGAGAATCACTTGAACCTGGGAGGTGGAGGTTGCAGTGAATCAAGACTGTGCCACTGCACTCCAGCCTGTGAGACAGAGGGAGACTCCATCTCAAGAAAAAAAAAAAAAAAAAAAAAAGGCTGGGCGCAGTAGCCCACGCCTGTAATCCCAGCATTTTGGGAGGCCAAGGCAGGGATCACCTGAGGTCAGGAGTTTGAGACCAGCCTGACCAACATGGAGAAACCCCGTCTCTACTAAAAACACAAAATTACCCGGGCATGGTGGCACATGCCTGTAATCCCGGCTACTCAGGAGGCTGAGGCAGGAGAATCGCTTGAACCCTAGAGGCAGAGGTTATGGTGAGCCCAGATCGCACCACTGCACTCCAGCCTGGGCAACAAGAACGAAACTCTGTCTCAAAACAAAAACAAAAACAAAAAAGACCAAATAAGAGGATGAAATGTGGAAGCACTTTGTAAAACTGAATGTCATATTTGAACATCACGAAATTTGAACTTAGAACTCCAGGCTGGGCATGGTGGCTCACATCTGTAATCCCAGCACTTCTGGGAGGCTAAGGCGGGTGGATTGCTTGAGCCCAGGAGTTTGAGACGAGCCTGGGCAACATGGCAAAACCCTGTATCTACCAAAAAACAAAGATACAAAATAGAAAACAAACAAAAAACAAAAATACAAAAATTAGCCAGGCCTGGTGGTGCACACCTATAGTCCCATAGTCCCAGCTACTCAGAAGGCTGAGATTCCACCACTGCACTCCAGCCTGGGTGACTTCTTGAGACTGTATCAAAAAAAAAAAAAAAAAAAAAAAAAAAAAGCAATACCAATAGTGTCCCCACCCCTTCCAATATTCCTTACAAAAATAATAATAACTCCGCCGGGTGCAGTGGCTCACGCCTGTAATCCCAGCACTTTGGGAGGCCGAGGTGGGTGGATCATGATGTCAGGAGTTCGAGACCAGCCTAGCCAAGATGGTGAAACCCCGTCTCTACTAAAAAATACAAAAATTAGCAGGCGCGGTGGCAGGCACCTGTAATCCCAGCTACTCGGGAGGCTGAGGCAGGAGAATCGCTTGAACCCAGGAGGCAGAGTTTGCAGTGAGCCGAGATCGCACCACTGCACTCTAGCCTGGGCGACAAGGCAAGACTCCATCTCAAAAAAAAAACCTCGTTGGATATTTCAAAAGAAATAAACACATATTGAGATATTTGAAGTGTTGAAGGTCTTGTGCATGAAGTGCCCCCCCCAGACCCCCAGTGCTTTATAGCAAACTTTAAGTATTTATGGTGATGGGGGATAAAAGCAACATAACAAACCTGTGGATCACTCAAATGCTTCATTAGTTACTAGGTCGTCTCCTTTCCCACTCCCACTGTTGTAGATTTACTCAAAGAATGGAATGAACTAGTTTCCTGTGACTCTTATACTTATTCTCTTGAAAAGTTATGAAAAAGATTGGGAGTAGGTAGGAAAAGGGGCCAGGAGAGTTGCACAGTAAATCACATGACACATTAAACAATTTGTCACACGTTACCTTCCTATTACATTTCTCTTGTTTTTTTTCTCAGAGGGCTAAATTTTAACTTCTTAGAGGAAGTGAAGTCTAGAGAAGACCTTTCATTTAGAAAAAGTAGGATGGGTTTCCTGCCACCTCTCCTAGGGTTCTTCTTGTCCACTGTATTTCTACCATTGCAACTCCACCTCCTCTATGTCTATCTCTTTTCCACTTCTGTCCAGAGCCAGGCACCTACCTGGGTTTTGGAGTACACAGAACCCGAGATATCTGGCACGCCCGTGTTACTGGAGGTGACTGAAACACCTGGGGGAGGAGGAAACAGACAGGAGGATTAGCTCAGCTAGCTACCTGGCCCTTATTCCTGAGACGAGGTGGTATCTGTAGCCTTTCTAGCTATACCAATGCAAGGGAATTTTGGTCGGTTTTCCAGCTTCAAGTTAGTCCTGAGAGGTAAGAGTTCATGAAACAAAAGCTCCCTAAGGGTTATTTGGCCCTTCCCAGGTGTGTGTTGAGTATACGTGAGAGAGAGTGAGGTAAGTTGTTTTTTGGTCGGCAAGGGAATATGACCAAACTTCACTAGCATATACTGTTTTCAAAACACTTCTGTGCCAAAGTCTAGCAGGAATATAATAAGCTTTTAATTTTAACGTCCATTTCAAATCAATCCACCCAAACGCCACTCAGTTTTATTCCTGGAGACTGGGGCAGTCTGGCCCTCTCTCTTCCTGAAGTAACATTGCTGGGCTCAAAATCCATGCCTCCACTGCATAAGTACTAGAGGAGCAGTCCACTTTAATCCCCAAGGGCACTCTCATTCTCAGAGCCTCAGCTCAATTAGTCCAGCTTCTTTAGTCTTGGAGCATCTAGGCTAAATCTTTAAACTTAAGATGTAAAGGCCTGGCATCAAGATCAATTTCCATGTACACACAATTTAAGCCTAAGTGTAGTGGGGTGGGGAGGGATAGGTAGACAGGAGTAGGCCATCTCCTATAGCCTAGGTGGAACACAAAAACCACATGTCATTTTCAGTATGCAACTTCAGCTTCTCCGTAAGATAAGAGCTCTCATACCCCAACTCTCACATTTCCTGTTGAAAAAAACTCCCCACTAACCACTACAACTTTAAAGAAACCAGAGTAGTAAAACATGTCATTTTAATTTATACTCCTCAAACAAATAAATACTCATACTATATTTCATCACCTGGGGTATAAGGCATTGGGTCAAGAAGATAGGAAAAGCCACGAAATAAATAACCTAACATCTTTTATACTTTCCATTTTTAAACAAAGACTTGAAGTAAGCAATTTAACTAGGAATATAAAGCATGATTTTAAAAAGATATATTAGTTTTTATAAAAATAAAATGAAGCTTCAGAAAAACTTTGCCTTTCTGTCTATGCCCTTGGATTGGATCCTTCCCATCAGAGGTACACATTTCCTTCTCCTCTGCTGTCAGAACACTGATGGAAAAGTGTTTTAGAAGCACTGTACTAGAGTGGCCAAATCACAAATAAGGAATCCTCCATTCACCCACAATTCAAACTCTAGAACCCAAATCCTCCCAATGCCTCAGACAAAGGCAGCCTTCCAAAGTTAAGCCCACCTTGAACAGTCACTTTTGAAGTGGTATCTTAATCTGGAAAACCTTCCCAACATCCTAAGTCCAGATAGTTCCTGGGAGGGGCAAACACTAACTAGGAAAAATAACGCAACTACAGAAAACCAAGCAAGAGAAAATACTTCCTCATCTCCAAAGCATCAACTGTCCAAAGACACTGAAGTAAAAGAAGGGAACAATACAGGAGTATCTTAAGGGGCTAATGGGGTATTTTTTCCGTTCCCTTTTCAAACCCAAGGTGCCCATCTGGCAAATCACTGGGTAACAGGCATAACTTTTAAGAACAGGAAGTTCAGTTATGGAAAAGGCTTAATAAGCTAGTGAGTTCGTGTGGAAGGGTTGAGAGTAAAGGTGGAATAAACAGGATATAAGTAGAACATTTTTAAGTCAAACCAAAAGAGACAAATTATCTTTACTGCAAAGGCAAAAAAAATAAAAAATAGCATACTTGGTCACCTTCTGCAGTGAGGCTAGGCTGCCTATATTGGATGGAGGAAATGACTAACTGGATTCTCAAGCTGGGTGGTAGGGAGGAATTCAGCTCCAGTGTGCCCCTACCTGATCTCATTCTTTCCAGAGTTTAGGCTAAAAACAGCTTCTAGTCCAGAGGCCTTATCTTAGATACGAGGTTGAAGGGACTGGGAATGCAGGAACCATAATACTCTGTAGTAGCCATAATAATCTCAATTACAGTATTAGAGACCTAGAAAATAATGGGTACTGATTTCACTACCCCTCACCAGTTATTAGAAAGATCTTCAGACTAGAGTTCTCTTGCTTTCCTTCCAACATCAACACCCCCTACTTATCCCCAAACAGTGTCAATACCAGTATCACGTGGGCAGCAGGGTAGAGACACATGAACATCTCTCCCACCATGGCAGCCCCTGGGAAAGGTGGTCACACTCCACAGAGCAAAATTACTCCAAAGGGCTGGGAACAAATACAAGGAAAGCTGAATACTTTGGTTTCTAATTAACCCAGGGTGGTGATCTCACTGTCCACGTTAACTTTATAAACAAAGGGCTAATATTGTATGCTAGTTGGACTGGGAGGGAATTAGAATTTCCATAGTCAAGGAGACGTCTGACCAAACCGCTCCCGCACATCCTTAGCTTATGCCCACAAATGCAAAACTGATAATCCACGATCTCTGAAAAGCCATCAAGGGACTAAGAACAATGTTCCAGGATAGCACAGTCTCCACAGAGCCTGAGTCATCAACTAGCTTATCACTAATGACTTTATCAGATCTTAGCCACTTGGCCTTTAGGAACCAGATAGATGTGGGAATTAAGCCTTGAAAGATACTTCTCTAACAGCTCTGAACACTATCTCTTTTGCCTTTCACCATGACATGACACTCCAAACTTTTTTGTCCTTTCCCCCACTGCTTATGTAAGAGGCAAAGGAAAGATCTAAATGGAAAAATGAAGCAACATAAGCATGGAGAATCAGGTATTTCTACAAATAGTTTCCTTTACCAACTAATCAACAGGCAGGAAACTGAGGCTGTTTCCCCTCCCCCCACCTTCATAAAACCACCATACTGAAAAATTAATAGTTCTTTGGCTATGCTGGGGTTTGATTAAAAAGGCCACCCTCCACCCTTCATCCACAGCACAGCATTGGTTCCTAGTGTCCAGAAAGACATGCACGGAAAGAACGCCAGAGTTAGCTAAAGAAATACCACAGTTTATTGAAGACTACAAATATTTTTGTTACAAGTTGAAACTACATGCCTTCCAGAAATCAAAAGCAACAGCAGGTGTGTGCATTGATGTTTCGAAGGTGCTGCACCGCTTGAACTTGAAATGGGTAAGACAGGGTCAGACACATGGGGGAGAGGGAAATGGGGGAGGGGCAAGTTCAAAAGCCCAGAAGGTATCCACCAACTCATTTCCCCAAGCCACGCAGGCCATGGCCTCAGCTCAGCAGGCTCTCCTCAGTGGTCTGGTTTCTGAAACAAGACTTCAGTGCAAATTTATACACACACACAAAACATAGCCCCCAGCCTTGGGCCAAATTAGCTCTCAGCCGTCCAGAAATGCTTGTAAGGGGGTGGATATTTTCTTCCTAAAAGGAATCAAATACATAAAAATAAATGAATGGAATGACAAAAGCCCTTTGTGGGGTTGGGAACTGGGGGTTCTCAAGGGCTGATATAATACCTTTCTGAATTCTGAAGGGAGGCAAGAAGCTGGGATTTCTAGAATCAGGTATGCCAATTCTCTTATATTATCCATCACCTACCTCTTAAAATTCGTGAACCTGGTCCAACTAAGACTTCAACCTAATGTCCTGAGAATGGGGCCACCACTCCAAGTCAAGAAGCTTATAATCCTCCCCACCAAGATTTAGGGTGAACCTTGCTCGATGACAGGGGTGGCCACAAGGAGTCTATGTATTAAATCTCAATGGGGCTTCACAGGATTTGTTTAATTTAACTCATGACCCACTCTAACTCATACAGCACAGTTCAAAGTTCCACCTGGCTATCAGTTCCTAGCCCTTACTGCCTTCTGTGCTCTACCCAATTATTGAAAACTGTGGGCAACTGACCCACCCAGAGCCCACATAAGGGTGAAGAACACATGCTGCTCTATCCAAATCACCATGAAACTGTAACTGAGCTGACAGCTTTGAAGGACAACCCCCATCTCCAACCCTAAGCAATCACAGAAACCTGCTCCTCCCCTATTCATCTACAAGTCGCTGAAAAAGTACAATTATATTATTCAAAGATTCCTTCTCGCTCCCTGTCCTCCAAAAGTAGAGCACAGATGTCAGGTATGGGAGAGGCTGAGTATCTTTTAGGTAAGTACCCATCCAGAGGATTCCTATAATTCCCTCCCTGCCATCACATATGCAAACAGACTTGCAAAGAGACCAGCCATACAAATGAAGGAACCTAAAGGCCCCACTCTCCCAGTCCAATTCCCACTCTATTGAGTATGGTCACGCCTACTCCTTTTTCTCCACAGTTTAGGTCTTCTAGCTAGGGAATAAAAAAGGACACATAAGAAAAGTAGTGCTACAAAGTGATTTAAGCCAAACCTATCGTAGTCTGCTAGCTATGAACCCACTTAATCCTTCTACTCAGTGAATACACCCCCTTTTGTACTATCAGTGCCATACATACTATTAACAGTTGCCTCCACTGACATTTCAGCAAAATCTTGGGGCTCCTTGCCCTACTTCCACCCACACTTTTGGCCAACCAACATATTCTAAAAGCCAACACATACTCTTGGGCATTCCCGTCACAAATAGTGGACACACATCCTAGTATCAAGCTCCTCTGTTAGTGCTGCTCCCACAGATACCCAAGTCAGCCAAGCATTAACAATCATACCTGGGGCAGCGGCACACCCTCACCAATCCCATTTTCTCAAGCACCAAGTCTTCCTCCCTGAAATTTATCCAATAACACCCCACAGATACCACCGAGCCAGGGACAAGGTCAGCTTACCAGTGTTGTATCCATGAGACCCATATCCACTCGGCTGTTGGAAAGGGGTGGCCGATGCATTCACACTGACATTCACACCATGCTGCTTGGAAGAGGTAGGAGCCACCTAAAGAGCAAAAAGGCCAGATTTGCAGTGACTTGGCAGCAGAATACCATCTGTCCCACTTGTCCTGCTCCAGGTACTGGCCATTCAGATGGCTACCTATCCTGATGCAAGTTGACTACAGTTTCCTTAGTGAAATTAGCTCCTTACTAACTGTTCTAGAATCTACTAATGAAGTCAAGAAATGGTAGTTTGGAGGAAGAAAAAGGGACAATGGCAGCAGGGAATGAATGAATCTGAGTGAAGCAAAGCTGTATGGTATCATATTCTCCCTTTGGTAAATTCTAAGACTAGGCAATCCCTATCCTAATTCCACCAATTCCAGCCCCATTCCCCCACCACCCTGCACCAGGCCAAAAACAGGCCAGAGGTGGAAACTGTTCCTCCTCATCCATTATTAAAGTCATTGACCCTTAAAAGCAGCTAGGATAGTGTCCAGGGCTAGGATCCTTCACAACAAAGAGTGACCAAAGCCAGGTACTCACAGGGAACACAGCAGGCCCGTACTGGAAGGTGCTGGGGAGGCCCGGGACCCCTGTATAGTATGGCAGGCTGGTGTAACTGTAGCCAGGAGGCAGCGCCGGGTTCAGGAATGTCTGCTGCGTGGTATGGTGAGTCTGCGTCTGGTTCTGTTGGGGTTGGGCCAAGGTTGTGGCCGGGGCTGGGGAGGAGGCATCCCCACGGCCGAACTTTGTGAGGTCACCTGTGACAGGAGAAGCTAAATGTACCTGCCTCTTTCACCCCAATATAAATACAGAATTACCTCTTCTGGTTTCACGATTCCAGGAGATCCTGTTCAAAGACTATTAAAGTTCAATTCCTTGAATTACATTTCTTAGTGGCTCCAATTATTGTTGCTCAGCATACACTTAGCACAGTTGCTGCAAGTCAAGGACTAATGTTGAATAACTGTGCAACGCTATGGCAGGGACAGGCTCTTGGAATAAGGCACCTGCACAATTTCTCTGCCCACTTGTGTTCTCTTTCATCTTCCCCCTTCTTCCCTCCCCCCTTCTCCTCCATGGGGAATACCCCATGCTGGACTTGAAGGACAATGGTGGATCAGGAAAAATGGTAAGTCAATGAGGACAATGATAGGTCAGGTAAAAGAAGGAGGCCCCAGGCCTAGCAAGGCAGTGAGATTGCCATTGTGAGTAGTAGCATAAAGGGGCAGAGATGAGCAGAGAATACCATATCAACTACTGTATTTCCTGGAAAAAGCTAGCAAATGGCTTGAAACTAAGTCAAGATATCACTTTTTTGGAGATGGGGTCTTGCTATGTTGCCCAGGCTGGTCTTGAACTCCTGGGCTCAAGCAATTCTCCCACCTTGGCCTCCCAAGTAGCTGAGACTACAGGTGTGTGCTACCATGCCTGGCTAAGATACCATCTAGAAATCACAGGGAGACAACAGAAAGTGGGATGAATAGGAAAAGCCATGACATGCCCAACTTTAGCAGGATTTTGAATCTACCAATCCTGATTTATCACATCCCTTCTTGCTACCAATCAGGTTTCTGCCATCAATCCCAACACTATCTCCCTTTTTATTTATTTAGTCCCATCCCAGTCCTACCAGAATAAGGGTTGCTGGCCAAGCTACCATCCCTCCCAGTCAGCGGAGTAGTGGGTGTGGGAAATGGGATGCTGTAGTAATCCTAGAAAAGAGGAAAAAAAAGAGCAGAGATTCAATGTCACTCATTTTCCAGCATGAGTATTATTTCCACGGAGGAAAAAACAGAAGAATGTAAGAGTTGTGCAATTTATGCAGTCACTAATTAAGCTGGCTAGTTAGCACAAACTCCATATTACTCTTGCATACACTGTCCCCCCTGCCTGGCCATGAGCACAGTCAGGCAAGGTCTACGGGTATGCCCACTTGAGAATATACCAAAGTCCATGAGGACCAATATTTTCAACCCTCTAGGTGTCATCCCTATCAGTTTATACCAAGCTTATTCTACTGAGAAAACAGATCATTCGATAATTTAAAGTGTCTGGGACAAACAAAAAGCACCCTGAGTGCTCCAGAGTACTTTACTGGGCTATAGATTAGGTTAAAATGTATTTACTAAGATGCCACAACTCTTATTTAAAAAAAGAAAAAAAAAAGGCTGGGTGCGGCGGCTCACACCTGTAAGCTCAGCACTTAGGGAGGCAGAGGCGGGTGGATCATGAGGTCAGGAGTTCAAGACCAGCCTGGACAAGATGGTGAAACCCCGTCTCTACTAAAAATACAAAAAAAAAAAAAAAAAAAAAAAAAAAAAATTAGCCGGGGGTGGTGGTGGGCACCTTTAATCCCAGCTACTCGGGAGGCCTGAGGCAGACAACTGCTTTAACCCAGGTGGCAGAGGTTGCAATGAGCCAAGATCACGCCACTGCACTCCAGCTTGAGAGACAGAGTGAGACTCTGTCTCAAAAAAAAAGTTATCCTCTGTTGGAAACCCTCTCCCAAATCCCTATATTCTAATATGCCTTAAATCAGTGTATGGAGGGCTGGGATGGGAAAGAGCTATGTCTGTGACTGAGATAATTGTCCCAACACTAATTTTAAGACTACTTTCTTTTCCAAAGCTCTATCCCACATACTTACCAATGGAAATCTTGTCTGAAGCATCTGCAAGTCATCATAACCATATACTTGTGGCTGAAAGATACAGACATATAGCAATAACAGGAACTAGTCATGATGTTAGCAAAACAAGGAGCCAAGAGACAAGCTAATTCAACAGAACATTCATCCTCATTCTGGGTTAGAACGGGACACGGATTATTTCCTTCAATTTTATTTAAGGAAAAAGCAGTAAAGTATACTCTCTATTCTACAAGTCTCTGTCTCTTATACTCTTCAAAATCTGGCTTAAAAATAATCTCCTCCGGAAAGAATATTTTACTTTTCTCCGATTTCAGGGTTTTAAGGTAGTGACTACAAATTAAAAATGTGTAACTGTGTTATTTGGATGTGTCATCGGTATGAAATTTATCTAGACTTTGTCTATGAGGGCAGGAACAGGTATCTTCTAAAACGTTTTCATACACCCTTCATCTTAATAGGTACCAAATACTTGAAGGTCACAGAAGATACACTAGGGCAAAAAGCTACTACTAATGTCAGCCACTTATTCTCAAAGTCCCAGATTGAGTCAGGAAACTTTCCTCTAACCAGGCCAGACCAGCAAACACACTCAGAGTTGGGGATTTAATCAAATCAGAGAAAATAATTCTTGGGTCCAGGAGTAGTGGCTCAGGCCTACATATAACCCCAGTTATTTGAGAGGCTGAGGCAGGAGGACTGTCTGAGCCTGGGATTTTGAGACCAGCCTAGGCAACATAGGAAGACCCTGTCTCTAAAAAAATTTTTTAAACTTAGCCAGGCATGGGGATGCACACCTGTAGTCCTAGCTACTTGGGGAGTCTGAGGTGAGAGGATTGCTTGAGCCCAGGAGTTCAAGGCTGCAGTGAGCTAGCTATGATCGTTCCACTGTACTCCAGCCTGGGTAAAAGAGCAAGATCTGTCTCAAAAAATAAAATAATAGTCATAATTATCTAAGAAACTAAAAAGGATTCCAGATGAACATTCTGGCCTTTGGCTTCTGAGGCCCAGAAGTTGTGTTTCAAACAGGGCAGATATTCTCATCACACATATACATACACATTGTACACACACACGCATACATGTGTGCACCATAAACCAAAGCAGATACACAATAAATGGGTTGGCCTCAGTTTAGTATTTTTTCCAAAACTGCAAAGATTAAAAACCAGTTTGATTACATGTGGCAATCCCTCATTTATTTTATATTTTAATTACAGTTGACCCTTAACACAGGTTTGAACTGAAAGCTGTTTATATGTGAATTTTTTCCAACCAGACACACAGATCGAAAATACGGTCACATTTACAGAATGCAAAACATGGATTCCACAGAGCCAACTGCAGGGCTTGAGTATGTGCAAGTTTTGGTATTCATAGGGGTCCATCTGAAGCCAGAGCTATAAAAAGAGTAGCCACAGCATCCTCACCTTTTGAAGAAGATCCTTTAGTCCCACTTACCGGGTAGGCATGTAACAGCCCTGGAGCCATAATATACGGATTAGGCAACAACGGCGGGACCCCAGGAGGGAGGTTGGGAGGAGCTTTTCCTAAAAGAGAAATTACATTTTTATTCCATCACACAATTACTTACCTCCTCCATCCCAGAGGAATGCCATCTGCTTATGTAAGGCTACCTGAAGTCGTAGCAACTGAGCTTCGAGTTGAGGCTGTGACAGTGGAGTTGCTGCCTAGGCTGAGGCCCAGGCTACTGCCACTATTGAGACTGGAGGAGACACTGACCACTGGGGGAGGTGCAGAGACTGTGCTGGATGTGGTGGAAAAAGTGCTGGAGGAAGAATGGAGATTCGCCTCACTCTCCACACTTGTGTGCTTCAAAAGGGGGAGCAGTGGAAGAGAGAAGAAGAAAAGAGATCAGCATCATAGGTCAGGAAAAATAAGACAATCCCTCCTGCTGAATATACTATTATGTCAACTTCCTAATTAAAGACGCCAAGTAGTCAAGGTACCGAAGTACACTCTGCTAAAGTAGTTAGAAATAATCTCCAGCTACATATTTCTCAAGACTCATCTGGCAAGAATGGTAACAGACTCACTGCACATCATCATCCTGTTCAGAAAGACAGTAAAGCAAATGGAGACAGATTCCCCAGAGACTAACACTGGTTGATAAAGGAACAGAGAGAGTTGAGATGTAAAAAATATATCACAGCTTTCTCTCCCCAACTTTTCTTTACTAGTTGAGACCAGTTTGTGGACTAGGAAAAAGCAAAAATTCTGATTTTACATTTTTTTTGAGACAGGTTCCCATCCTGTTGCCCAGGCTGGGGTGCTGTGGTGCAATCTTGGCTCACTGCAACCTTGGCCTCCTGGGCTCAAACAATCCTCCCACTTCAGCCTCCCAAGTAGCTAGGACTCTACGAATGTACCACCATGCTTGGCCAATCTTCAAAAAATTTTTGTGGAGATGAGGTCTCACTATATTGCTCAGGTTGGTCTCAAACTCCCGGGCTCAAGCAATCCTCCTGCCTTGGCCTCCCAAAGTGTTGGGATTACAGAGGTGAGCCACTGCACCTGGCCACAATTTTGACTTTAAACCTGAAACTGTGTATTTGAATAGAGACTCCTAAAGGAGCCTTAGCCCTCATATCTCCCCAGGCTTCTGGCAAATCTGACACTTTTGTCCAAAATGGGTCCTTCCCTTTACAGGCTCAGCTTAATTCTATTAATAGTTGTTACAAATCAAAACAATAAAATTCACTCTTGGACCAAAAGCTCTCACACCTGGCATCTACTTTCACAAAAATGTCCAGCCTTGCACTGATTCTTTTCAGAACTTGGGCATACCCAAGACTAAGGAAAGAGAACAGCTCTACCAGTTGGAAAGGTACGTTCTTCCAGAATTTATTAAAGCATACAAAGCCCAACTATATACTCAGTAGGGGAAAAAAGTCAGAAAGTCACTTTCAGGGCTTTTAGGAATGACCCAGAGCTCAATGTTTAGGGATTCTTCTACCTCTCTTGGCTTCCTAACATCCCTTTACTCCTTTTCCTGCAACCTCAAATCAATTATTTTGCCACCTCATGAAGAAATTTTCAATAATTCTCTCTTGAGACAATCTTAGGGTTGGACAGTTCTAAGTGTAAGAAAACCACACATCCCTCTCAGCATCACACTTACCAAAAGAGTGGATGTCGAAGTGCGCCCAGAAGATGTTGATGATGAAAGGGTATTCTGCTGCGTAGATAACGTGCTGTCAGAAAAAAAGAGGCTGCCATCAGCCATAGTGCTATAGTTACGTGACCTGGAGCTTCAGTCAAGAACATAACAAGGAAATAAGACATAATATGGAACACCAAGGAGGTCTGAGATCGTATGTTAAGCACAATGGCCAGCCAGGAGTAGAGAGCAGTTAAAGCAAAAGTGGATGTTGAAAGGGGAAAATTAAAACAAGCCTCCTCTCTCTTCACTTCCCACAGTTCTTAGGTCACCCACTTACCACAAAAGCAGGGCTAATGTGGTCTCTGCCAGGTCAAAGGAGTAAGAAGAACCAGAGAGCTCTGTTATTGCTATTCACCAACCCCAACCTCCATTCTCACCCCAAATCACCTGCTGTGTTGTGTGGTGGTAGTATTTGGAATCTCCTCACTGTGGCTCAAGCCACCCAAGGAGGATGAATGCTGATTGGTTGTCGTCAGTAAGGAAGCTGCAGATACCGTTTCATTGAGAGGGGGGATGCTAGAAGTGGAAGGTGAATCAGATTTCACTGCAGAGCCTGTAGCACCTAGAAATTTAGAAGAAAGGAATTTCTATCATCAGAAAAAAGGGAATGTCTATAGAGAGGTGACTACAGTCCAAGGCAGCTCCAAAGACAAAAGGATGAGTTATTTAACCATGGACTATATTAGGTAGAATCTTTTTTCTTTAATGCTGAGAATTACACAGCATAGGTCTCATTTGTCCAGTGAAGGGAACTAATGGATTATCACCATTTTAAGACAGAAAACCAGAAACTTAGGAGGGGAAAAGCCTGAAGAACACTCACCTTCAACAGATTGTGTGGTCTGTAACTGCGTGGCCTGCACAGAACTGAAGCCATTCTGGTAAAAAAAAAAAAAAGAAGAGCAAGAAACAGACAAACTCATGTGAATGAGGCAAGTTAGCACTGATTCAGCTTTATTTTGGTCAACAAATCTTTAGGAGAAACTCTGTAAATTAACCAAAAGGATTAATATTAATACAATGCAGACTATCCAAAAAACCAAAATAGAAACAAAAATTAAACAACAAAACTGAGATATACCAACACTGTGTGACCAAAAGCAAAAGGAAACCCTACAAATTGTTGAAGACACCCCAAACCTAAAAGAGATAGAGGAAAGGCCCAAAGTCCACATCCAGTGATTTTTGGGGAAGGATAAGTACAACAGTTCAGCCACACCACCTATTCTGCTGGCTGCATCTGACAGTCACTCCACATCACCTCTGGCACATGCTGTCTCCCTCACCATGCCAGGACTTAGCAAGGTGAGGTCTACGGACATGCACCCAGAAATCTGGCAATCACATCTTCCCAGAAGACAGGACAGGCACTTGAGACTGATTCTACTAGAGACAATGAATTTTTAGTACAAAGAGAATGGTTTCCTGGTTCATCAGTCTCCGGGTTTGCTGATAACTTTTAATTCACTAGCCACAGATGTGTGCCTTTTTCAAATTCTCAATCACTACTTCCAAAGTTTCTTAGCACCATTTGCTGAAAAGTAAAACACTAATATTTAAGGAATTTTTGCCCACTATTCTCCTAACCAATTCCCAAGGGTTCATGAAGCCACTACCTTTGCCTGAGTCAGGTCCTTTTGGGGTGATGAAGAGATGGAGCTGGGGTACCGCCGAGTCTGTGTGGATCTCTGTTCATAAAGAGGGCCCTGAGCATTATTTTGGGAGGTATAGGTTGTCGACTGAATTGGGCCGCTCTGATAACCAGACTCCTGACTCTGGTTAGATGAAATTGTAGAGGATGATTCACTGTGAGTAATGAAGAGAAAAATCTCAGAGAAACAAAATAGAGCATATCTACTCACATTAAGGAAATCGTGGAAATCTACTAGTGGAATAACTTGATTTGAATCAAGAAGAAATTTTTCAGCAACAAATAGAAGAATCTATCAAAATTTCCTCCTGATAACACTAGGAATCCCTACCTTCTATAGCATCAGAGATCTGAATTAAGAATTAATCTTAAAAACATCTAGGCCGGGCGCGGTGGCTCACGCCTGTAATCCCAGCACTTTGGAAGGCCGAGGCGGGCAGATCATGAGGTCAGGAGATGGAGACCATCCTGGCTAACATGGTGAAACCCCGTCTCTACTAAAAATACAAAAAAATTAGCCGGGCATGGTGGCGGGCGCCTACAGTCCCAGCTACTTGGGAGTCTGAGGCAGGAGACTGGCATGAACCCGGGAGGCGCAGCTTGCAGTGAGCCGAGATCAAGCCACTGCACTCCAGCCTGGGTGACAGAGAGAGACTCCGTCTCAAAAAAAAAAAAAAAATCTTAAAAACATCTTCAAGTCTCAAGGAAGAGAAAAGTCCCTTGGTTCCCCTCTACATTTTGCTGTTATAAGAAAAAGTGGACCTGGAAGCCGTGGCTCATGCCTGTAATCCCAGCACTTTGGGAAGCCAAGGTGGGCGGATCACAAGGTCAGGAGATCGAGACCAGCCTGGCCAACATGGTGAAACCTCGTCTCTACTAAAAATACAAAAAACAGCCAGGCATGGTGGTGGGCGCCTATAATCCCAGATACTAAGGAGGCTGAGGCAGGAGAATCTCTTGAACCTGGGAGGCAGAGGTTGCAGTGAGCTGAGATCGTGCCATTGCACTCCAGCCTGGGTGACAAGAGCAAGACTCTGTCTCAAAAGAAAAAAGAAAAAGTGGCTAAATGTCAGTATACAGGATACATTACTCTTGGCCCCTTCTATACATTATAACATGGACCCTAAGCACAGGAAAAGCCATCTTTTGTTCACACTCATTTTAGAGAATTCTGAATTCTAGGCTCCCTCAAGAACCATATAAGATTTGGGCCGGGTGTGGTGGCTCACGCCTGTAATCCCAGCACTTTTGGAGGCCAAGGTGGGCAGATCACCTCCGTTCAAGAGTTCAAGACTGGCCCGAACAACATGGTGAAACTCCATCTCTACTAAAAATACAAAATTAGCTGGGCATGGTGGTGCATGCCTGTAATTCCAGCTACTAGGGAGGCTGAGGCACGAGAATTGCTTAAACCTGGGAGGCAGAGGTTGCAGTGAGCGGAGATTGCGCCATTGCACTTCAGCCTGGGCAACAAGAGCAAAACTCTGAGCCAGGC
Organism: Hylobates moloch; assembly: GCF_009828535.3. Lineage (NCBI taxonomy): Eukaryota > Metazoa > Chordata > Mammalia > Primates > Hylobatidae > Hylobates > Hylobates moloch. The sequence continues at coordinate 101,029,359 of NW_026652280.1, forward strand.
GTGGTGGCTCATGACTGTAATCCCAGCGATTTGGGAGGCCGAGGCGGGCAGATCACCCACAGTCAGGAGTTTAAGACCAGCCTGGCCAACATGGTGAAACCCTGTCTCTACTAAAAATACAAAAATTAGCCGGACGTGGTGGCACATGCCAGTAATCTCAGCTACTCAGGAAGCTGAGGCAGGAGAATTGCTTGACCCTGGGAGGCAGAGGTTGCAGTGAGCCGAGATCACACCACTGCACCCCAGCCTGGCAACAGAGCGAAACTCCATCTCAATTTAAAAAAAAAAAAAAAAATTGGGCTGGGCACAGTTGCTCACCCCTGTAATCCCAGCACTTTGGGGGGCCGAGGTGGGTGGATCGCTTGAGGTCATGAGTTCTAGACCAGCCTGGCCAACATGGTAAAACACCATCTCTACTAAAAAATACAAAAATTTGCTGGTTATGGTGGCGGGCACCTGTAACCCCAGCTACTCGGGAGGCTGAGGCAGGAGAATCGCTTGAACCTGAGTGGCGGAGGTTGCAGTAAGCCGAGATCGCACCACTGCATTCCAGCCTAGGCAACAGAGTGAAACTCTGTGTTAAAAAAAATTTTTTTTTGTAGAGACAGGGACTCATTATGTTGCCCAGGCTGGTCTTGAACTCCTGGCCTCAAGCAATCCTCCTGCCTTGGCCACCCAAAGTGCTGGGATTATAAGTGTGAGCCATCACACCCAGCCCCTAAGGGGCATATTTCTACCTGTTTAGTTACAGATAACCCTAATAACAATATTTTAAAGCACTAAAAATGCTATGACTGACGACTTTCCCCCTCAGCCATGCAGAGGGGCTTGGCCTCTCCAGTGTTCTAGAAATTTCCCGCAGATTAAAAAAGTAGTAAAAGGTTAATAAGAGAGGTCTTATGGCTAATGTTTCCTCTACCTGGCCGTGCTGGTATACAGGCTACTCGGAGCCTGGCTTGAAGAGGCGCTCGTGGTGGGGGTGGACTCATAATCAGAAAGGACAGGCTCTGACCCAAACTGCAATGCCCCAAACTGCAGGTTTAGCCCTGAGATATCTGCTGAGCCAGGCATCTCCACAGCCAGAGCAGGAATCTATAAAGTTGAAGGAGAAGAGAAAGTAATGGCTTTAATACAACCTTACTAAAGACTAAAAAAAACCCTTCCCTTTAAATTTCCAAACTTACCCTTTTAATCTCAATTCTCAAGCCCCACACCCCTTGCCATAAGATGGTATCTACTTAAAAGTTTAAGTACCTTAGAAGTCAAGGAGGCTTTTTTCTTCTGCTGTTTCAGTTTCTGCTGAGCCGGTTGAGGGCTAGAGGACTGGTTGTCTGAAGATCCAGGCGACATCTGTGGAGCCGACGTGGATTTGCTTGGCAGAGGAGAAGACGGAGGTGGAGGTGCAGCTGTGGAGGTAGCCACTGCAGGTGACTTCTCCTGAAGGAACACCTCCATCATGGTTGAAGATGGGGTAAAAGCCTGGCGCTTTGTAAAGGGGCTGTGCACTGTTGAATCACTTGGGTTCTTCAAATCTGCAAGAGGAAACCCAGTATATGAAGCCAGAGATGCTGATGAATCTCAAGGAAATGCTATTGTCCTGCACTAGCACCATGAATGAGGACTGTAAAAATCAGAAACTCATATAAGCAGGCCCTCTTTTGGGGCTTAATCTCATTTCTATAGGTGATAATCACTGGATTACATCTTTTTTTTTTTTTTTTTGAGATGGGAGTCTCGCTCTGTCACCCAGGCTGGAATGCAATGGCGCAATCTCAGCTCACTTCAACATCCAACTCCTCGGTTCAAGCGATTCTCTTGCCTCAGAGTAGCTGGGACTACAGGCACGCGCCACCATGCCTGGCTAATTTTTGTGTTTTTAGTAGACATGGGGTTTCGTCATGTTGGCCAGGCTGGTCTTGAACTCCTGACCTCAAGTGATCCGTCCGCCTCGGCTTCTCAAAAGTGCTGAGATTACAGGCATGAGCCACCGCACCCGGCCTCATCCATCCTTAAATAAAGCCTAATTAAATCAACACCATTACTCTGCCTGTGTAAGACAGGAATGCACAAATTGTCCAAGTTTAAAGTACCACAAGTTCTCATTAGACATCATCCATAGGTGCTTGGAAACTGGCTTTAAGCAAAAACAATGCGTGACACATCTTTGCATAACGTTGTTTCCTTCAACATGATTTCATTATAATGTTGATGAGGAAAAAAAGGGGGGCCAGGTGCAGTGGCTCACACCTGCAATCCCATCACTTTGGGAGGCCAAGACCAGCAGATTGCTTGAGCCCAAGAGACACACCTGGGCAACATGGTGAAAACCCACCTCTACAAAAAATTAAAAATTAGCCAGGCATGGTGGTACAAGCCTATGGTCCCAGCTACTCAGGAGGCTCAGGTTGGAGGATTGCTTGAGCCCAGGAAGATGAGTGAGCCAAGATAGTGCCACTGTACTCCGGTCTGGATGACAGAACGAGACCTTGTCTTATGTTTCACATAAAGTCGCAAGAACCTATCAATGACATTAAGTGAAGACTTACTGTATAAGGTCTTAAGATGGCTAAGCCTAAGAACCTGAAGGCAATATGTTATTTTCAAACACTGAAGATAAATCTAAGGAGAATAATAATAATAATTAAAACCCCAATCAACAGAAGACTGCAACTATGTATATGGTTAAAAATTTTTTTTTTTTTTTTTTTTTTTTGAGGAAAGCTAGCTACACACTAGCTCTGTACCCCAGGCTACTGTACAGTGGTGTGAACACAGCTCACTGCAACCTTGACCTCCTGGGCTCAGGCAATCCTACTGCCTCAGCCTCCCTAGGAGCTGGGACCACAGGTGCACACCACCACACTCAGCTAATTGAAAACAATTTTTTTAGAAATGGAGTCTTGATATGTTGCTCAGGCTGTTCTTGAACTCCTAGGCTCAGGCTGTCCTCCCACTTCAGCCTCCCAAAGTGCTAAGATTACAGGTGTAAGCTACCATGCCCAGCCTCTAAATGTGATGAGAAATATATAGCCTCAAATTTTATTATTCCCCAACTTCCTGAATTCAGCTTATTTGATTAGGGGAAATACATGTGGGAAGGTAACCAACTAGCTGCCCCTTTTCTTCACTTCAGGACACATTCTCCACCCCCTCCCCCTGCTAGCCTCTTGACAGTAACGCTCCAATGCTTTGAAGATTCAAGTCACTTTCCATCTTCTCACCATACTGCACCAGTGATGGGGATTGTGTCGTCGAGCCCATGTCCCAAGAGGAGGTGGTGGTGCTTCCAGACTGAGAATGCTGAGCTGCCAACTGAGCCAGGGCTTGGGCAGTCTTGAATTGCTCCAAGAACTGGGAGCCCGTAGTACTGCCGCCTTTAGCTTCACCGACATCACCAAATCCTTTCCCTAACATGCTCACCTGTAGATCAACAAAGAGATGAGAGAAACCTATAGCCAGTAACCTTGTTCAGCTACTCATAAAGACACTTATCCAGACCAAGAGCCAATATAGATCAGTCAAGTAAAGAATACTGTCACACTGAGTATACAGCATAGTCCACTAGAGTATAGGACCTAGAGTCAGACTGTCTTAGATTGAAATCCTGGCTATGTAAGCTTGGAAAAACTATTTTTTAATCTCTCTTTGCCTCACTTTCCTCATCTGGAAATAGGAATAAAAGTAAAGCTGTAGGAGGATTAAATAAATTAAAGCACTTAATACATGCATGGCACATAGTAATCACTCAAAAAAAGAGAGCCATTAAAACTTTAAGTTTTATATCATCATTACTTCCTTCTCCCTGCTTCTCAGGGATAAAATTCGGCTGACTGGAGAATTTTTTTTTTTTTTTGAGACAGAGTCTCGCTCTGTCACCCAGGCTGGAGTGCAGTGGTGCTATCTCGGCTCACTGCAAGCTCCGCCTCCCAGGTTCACACCATACTCCTGCCTCAGCCTCCTGAGTAGCTGGGACTACAGGCACCCGCCACCACACCCAGCTAATTTTTTGTATTTTTAGTAGAGACGGGGTTTCACTGTGTTAGCCAGGATGGTCTCGATCTCCTGACCTCGTGATCTGCCCGCCTTGGCCTCCCAAAGTGCTGGGATTACAGGCGTGAGCCACCACACCTGGCCGAGAATTTTTAAATCAACCAATACAATTAACATAAATGTAATATAAGATTTTACTTTTGTCATTAAGGTCCTTGCCCTTCTCATTAAAAAAACTCAAAAAAAAAACCCACAACTAACTGGAGCCTCATCTCGATGCTGCTAATAACTAGCACAGAGGCAAAAATGAAAAGTTAAAGGGCATCCCAACTTCTGCACTAGACAATCAAGCAGCAAGTCAGTATGATTTGATTGTTTTCTCCATGTACATACAAGTTCTATAGGGTAATCACTGGGCCGAATGCGGTGGCTCATGCCTGTAAACCCAGCACTTTGGGAGGCTGAGGCAGGCGGATCACCTTAGGTCAGGAGTCCTAAACCAGCCTGACCAACATGGTGAAACCCTGTCTCTACTAAAAATACAAAATTAGCCAAGCGTGGTGGCAGGCACCTGTAACCCCATCTACTCAGGAGGCTGAAGCAGGAGAATTGCTTAAACCCAGGAGGTGGAGGTTGCGGTGAGCCGAGATCGTGCCATTGCACTCCAGCCTAGGCAACAAGAGTGAAACTCTGTCTCAAAAAAAAATAAAAAATAAAAACACTGAAAATTACCTACTGTTCATTGTATTATGCATAAAAATATAAAGAAACTCCCATGTTATTTAGCTCTATTAAATTTTAAGTGAAATTAATCCTCTAACATTCTCAATAGAAAGGAAATTACATTATCTAACATGTTGATTAGTACAGGCAACAAAAAAACAGAATAGTATTTATATTTCGTTTTGACATTTTTATTTTAAAAAATTTTTTTTAGAGAAAGGGTTTCATTCTGTCACCCAGGCTGGAGTACAGTGGTGAGCTCATAGCACACTATAGTCTTGAACTCCTAGTCTCAAGGAATCCTCCTACTTTAGCCTCCAGAGTAGCTGAGACTACAGGAATGTGTCACTGTCCCCAGCTGAAAACATCTTTTTGATATCAAAAGTCTGATTTCATTGTAAATTTTCACAATTCCAGACAATAAGAGGGGCAATTAAGAGACATAGATCACATAATCACATTTTCCAGTCATTTATCTTAAGGGTTGGTAGTTACTTCTTGATCTTCATTACACCTTCTTACAACCTTTGTCCTATTTTCTTTCTTCTTTTTCTATTTAATCCCAACACTTCTCTCCATTTCCCTTCTCCTACCTCTTCTCACCTGTTACCTTTCCTTTGTGGCAGGACATCAACCACCAAATTACTAACTTAACACACACAAAAAACATTTTAAGACAACAGTTAAAAACTGACCGAGTTCTGAATTAGTAGCTAGCTTGGTAGTTTTCTAGTTAAACTAATTACTCTAACTGGAAAAATAAAATTACATGCACACACATGGTCTGCTTACCTCTTACAACTTTAGTATCCCTCCATCAAAAAATAGGAGAGAAAAAGAGAAAAAAAGAAAAGGCAGTACTTCTTAGGACTCACTGACTATGAGAAAACTGGTACTTGTAGCATCTTTGTTTAGTTTAAATTATTTCTTTGATGTAGTTAATAACCTTGGATGTTTTAAATGCTCTGAGTCAACAAGTAATGTGTCATAAGTTCTAAGTTATTTATAATACCACTACTGAAACCACACTTGTATAGCCACCTTTGGGAAGATGGGAAGGACTAGCACTTTTATCCCTATTTACGTAGAAATGGAGACACAGTAAGTGGCAGAAATGGGAAGACCATAGGTTTCTGGTGGCCTTGTCTACAAATACCTGGTTTAAGTAAATATACAAGACAATTCTGATCCATCAAGAAATGGGGAGCTGCTATAATCTTCCATCACAGTTTAATGAGGGCTGCAAAAGGAGTAAAATGTATTGACAAGTTTATGTCATTGATTTTCTCTCAAGAGTAATGGCAAATGGTGTTCATTCAGCACAACGAGTAGTCAATAAAGGATGTTAACTTATTCTTATAAGAATATTCACTCTGTCCAGAACTAAGTCCTCTCTTAGCACTACCCCCATTACCCAACTCAAACATCTCTACATCTAGGTCTGCTTAAGAAGACAAAGAGGATGCTTCACCTGCCAAAAACCTGACTGTCTTTGGAAGAAATTGTGTATGTGTGCTAGGATTAGCAGGAAGGTTTGATTAGGATAAACCACGTTTCCTACTCACCATACTGTGATGAGAAAATGTGTTCCCTGAAGCAGGCTGTGATATGGCAGTCTGCTTCGAATTACTGAACACCAGAGGCTGGGCCAGAGAAGGAGCCTGAGACGGATCCAGATTAGATGAATCATTCTCCATTGTAGATGGTGTCTTCCCCAGCAGAACAGCAAGGTCAATTCTAATGGGGAAGGGAAGGGATCTTGATGAATAATGACTGAATATGCTAACATTCCCCAACACTCAAATCAGATTAGATCAAAATGAAGCCACTTGCTGGGGCTTCTTCTAAAAGAGTTCAAACACAAAGCCTTGAAATGCTTAAATTTCCCAAAATAACTGATGCGTAAGAGTCACTACAGTATATAGCTGAATTCCACTGATGTTGCCAATAATAATGGTTAATTTTTTAAGTTATTAATTTAATGAAATATCAAATGCTATTTTTTTTTTTTTTTTTTTTTTTGAGAAAGTCTTGCTCTGTCACCCAGGCTGGAGTGCAGTGGCGTGATATTGGCTCACTGCAAACTCCGCCTCCTGGGTTCACGCCACTTTCCTGGCTCAGCCTGTAGCTGGGACTACAGGCGCCTGCCACCACGCCTAGCTAATTTTTTTGTTTTGTATTTTTAATAGAGATGAGGTTTCACGTGTTAGCCAGGATGGTCTCAATCTCCTGACCTCGTGATCTGCCCGCCTTGGCCTCCCAAAGTGCTGGGATTACAGGTGTGAGCCACCGCACCCAGCCTCAAATGCTAGTTTTAACATGGCAGCTCAGTAACTCAGCCAAAACTTACAAGTACTTATCCATGATTTTAATACTGAATACCTGTCATTACCAGTTCCTAAAACAGAAAATCATATACCAGAACACTGGAATCTTCAAATAGCTTTAGAACAGGGGCAGTTTGGGAGATACTTTTTCCCACAATTTTCGTAAAATTTCAAAAGTTACCTGTGGTATAATATATACTTGAGCTTTGCCTTGTTCCTGGCACGGAGCTATAAAACATTTAGAATTTCCTAAGTGATAGTGTCCTTTGTTACTCATAACACACTTCTTCCAACCATACCTGAATTTATGCTAATGAAGTAGCCCAGGGTGGGGCCCCAGATAGCTTCAGGATGAGGGGTGGTCACTAGAAAGACCAGATAAGGCTGGGCACAGTGGCTCACATCTGTAACTACTCAGCACTTTGGGAGGCCAAAGCAGGCGGATACTTGAAGTCAGGAGTTTGAGACCAGCCTGGCCAACATGGTAAAACCCTACTAAAAATACAAAAATTAGCCTGGCGTGGTGGCGGGTGCCTACTATCCCAGCTACTTGGGAGGCTGAGGCAGGAGAATCGCTTGAATCTGGGAGGGAGGTTGCAGTGAGCCAAGATTGTGCCACTGCCCTCCAGCCTGGGCAACAGAGTGAGACTCTGTCTCCAAAAAAGAGACCAGGTAAGACTGTTGGAACTTTCAGAAGCCCCTCCCAATCCCATCAAATTCCAGGGGTGTAGGGGAGGTGGCTATTAAGTCCAATCACCAATGGCCAATGATTTAATCAATCATGCCTAGCTAATAAAACTCCTAACAATAAGATATGGAGAGCTTCAGGACACCTGCAGAAGACAAGGAAGTTGTGTGTGCCCCACCCACATACCCATTCATACCTTGCCCTGCTCATTTCTTCCATTTAGCTGTTCCTGAGTTGTACCTTTATAATAAACCAGTAATGGGCCAGGTGTGGTGGCTCACACCTGTAATCCCAGCAGTTTGGGAGGCCGAGGTGGGTGGATCACCTGATGTCAGGCTGGCCAACATGGTGAAACGCCACCTCTACTAAAAATAAAAAATTAGCTGGGTATAGTGGTGCATGCCTGTAATCCCAGATACTAGGGAGGCTGAGGCAGAAGAATGGCTTGAACCCAGGAAGTGAAGGTTGCAGTGAGCCAAGATCACGCCACTGCACTCCAGCCTGGGTGACAGAGCAAGACTCCGTCTCAAAAACAAAAACAAAAAACACAGTAATGGCAAGTAAAACTCCTGAGTTCAGAGTCATTCTAGTGAGTTATCAAACTTGATAAGGGGGTCATGGGAACCTCCAAATTTGTAGCTGGCTGGCAGAAACTCTGAAGTTGGGGCACTCTTATAGAACTGAGCCTTCAACTTGTGGGGTCTGCATTAACTCTGGGTAGTTAATGTCAGAACTGAATTTTTGAGCTATCAGGCCCAGGTCTGGAAAAAAATCCAAGAGGTTTCCAGGGAATTAAAAATATTCTCTGAAGAGTGTATCTCCTACCACTGATCCCCAGAGATTTAAATTCTAAAACGTTTATTAGCTGTATCCTGCGGATCCAAAGGAAAAAAACGACTGTTATACTCAGTGGGCTCAGAGAACAGGAGAAGAAACTACTGAACAATTCTAAAAAATTCAGAAATATATGAAAACATTTCCACTTTTGGCTCTTCTCTCCCTGCCTTACTTCAAGACAAGTTATATACTCAATGCTGGTGATATGAAAGGCTGATCTTTGTAATTAAAGTGTTATTTGCAGGGAGAATCAACTTTAAAATTGTAACATATAAACTTCCATTCAGTAGATTAACTAGTACTAACTCTTAGAAGTCTCTCCATCAACTGGCCAGGTGCGGTGGTTCATGCTTGTAATCCCAGCACTTTGGGAGGCAGAGGTGGGTGGATTACCTGAGGTCAGGAGCTCAAGACCAGCCTGGCCAACATGGTGAAACACCATCTCTACTAATACAAAAATTAGCCAGGCGTGGTGGCACACGCTTGTAATCCCAGCTACTCGGGAGACTGAGGCAGGAGAATTGCTTGAGCCCAGGAGGCGGAGGTTGCAGTGAGCAGAGATCGTGCCATTGCACTCCAACCTGGCCGACACAGTGAGACTCTGTCTCAAAAAAAAAAAAAAAAAAAAAAAAAAGAAGTCTCCATCAACTTAAGAGGAATGTAATGTAATTTGGTTATTATTATTATTGACATCATGGGAGTTTACAAAGGCCAGTGCCACTCCTCTTTACAGTAATCTCAGCAGATGTGTTTAAGAAATGGTACTAAATTTTACTGCACACTTGCCTCTGACCAGCAGTGATTGTCACATTCTCCGCAGGCAGAGGCACTGAAGATACGTTAGAAGCAGTGAAGATCTTGGTCTCAGAAAGCTGGAAAACAGAGGGATTAGTCACTCTTGGTGTCAGGGATGCTACAGTCAGAAACTTGGCATAGGTAAGGGGAATTCAACATCAAGAAAAAGTGAAAGCCCTATAAAGAGAAAACTATCTACCCTGAGGAATCCTGAATGGATTGACTTTCAAGCCCTTCAATATATGCTCAATAGTTTTAACCAAAGAAAGAGTAGAACCAAGGAACCCAATAAAATATAGTGGAGTCACATGATCATATGCATACTGAACTTACAGGCATGCTAGACATAAAAAAAAAAAAGAAAATCCCTCTATATTTTCCCATTACAGTTCCCAACTCTCACCTCTACCCAAACCACATTTGTCTTCTACTACTCCCTTCACAGCCCCACCCCTCCCAAAGAAAGATCATGACCAAGATGAAGAAATAAATAAAAGAAGTTCATTTTTAGCTTTTGAGCAGTAAGGGCCCAAGTGCTGGTGAATTAAGGTTTTTTTCGGAAATCGTTTTAACTAGATGTTATTTTTGCCTTAATATGTCACTTTGTGACATCTACTCCTTCCACTATTAAGGCATCAAACTTACGTAAGCAAATGCAGGGATTAACTTTTCCTACTATTCAAAAGTTGATTTGGGTTTCAGTTTTATTTCTTGATTAAAATCGCTAAAGCACAGAAAATCCACTCTCCCCTCAATGCCCAACACCATGTATCATTCTCTGAAAGTTGCTTAAGCAGACAAGCCAAATCTCAGAAAGGAACATAATTTGCTCATTTTCACAAAGCAGTCTAGTTCATTGATTATACAATAGAAAATAATCACCCTGTAATGCTGATGCCTCCGAAATTTAAAAAACCCAGAACTGGCAACCAAAAGTCTTCACATGTCATTTCCTCTTATCACAAAAGCTGTCTTGCCTAACTACATGAAAGTATAGAAAAGTACATAGATTAAAAATGTTAAAACAAGAGTTTATCCATGATCACTGAAAACCATAATTCACAGCAAAAGCTTGACTGTGACCAGGAATCAGCAAAACTCTTACTCAGGTAGTACTCAAATGAATTCACAGAGCTTGTTTACATGCCACCCATCTATGAGGTTTCCAAGTTGAGTCAAGCTGGCAGATAGCCAATTCTACAGATATTCATCTCAATCACAATTGGGCTTCAAATAAATACAAGGGTTCCAGAGTCAACCAGATTACAAGTTTGAGGATTTGGTACCACAACACTCGCTTTGTATCCACTGCCAATCCATTACAGGACCTTATAGCAAATACTTAAATGCACCAAGTAGTCATGTACCACCAGCAGCTGTTACTCAATGCACTACCTGCCTAACTCCACTTCTGGGGCCCTACCCAACCACCAATCTCTTCCTGGGATAAATCCGACAATCAGATATTGGACTTACACAAGTGCACTTGCCCTTTCCATAGTGTGGTTCCACAGAGTCCTGTTCATGCCCAGTCTCCTTCATATAACATATGTGAAATGTTCTGGCTCAGAACACTATTTTGGATGTAAAAGTTTTGGGTCAGAATCTTAAGGATGAATTTTGAGGGGTAGAAACATACCCATTTTCTATCCCTAAACAACACTTAGGGATAGAAGGCATTAGTGAGGAATGACCTGGGAATACCTACATCTTCATTCCAATCTTCAGTCCCCCACTCCTCTGTTGCAGTCCTCCATGCACCTGAGAATAAAGAAAAATAGTGAAGTAACTTTGCTATTAAATGCCAGTACAAAGCATGTGTAGAAAACATCAATGTATTGATTTTTTTGGCAGCCAAAAGTATGACTAAAATTTAGTAATCAGAAGAAGGCCAGGCGCGGTGGCTCACACCTATAATCTCAATACTTTGGGAGGCCGAGGTGGGTGGATCACTTGAGGTCGGGAGTTCGAGACCACCCTGACCAACATGGAGAAACCCTGTCTCTACTAAAAATACAAAATTAGCTGGGAGTGGTGGTGCATGCCTGTAATCCCAGCTACTCGGGAGGCTGAGGCAGAAGAATGGCTTGAACCTGGGAGGCGGAGGTTGCGGTGAGCTGAGATCGCGCCATTGCACTCCGGCCTGGGCAACAAGAGTGAAACTCCGTCTCAAAACAAACAAAAACAAAAAACAACAAAACAAAACAAAACAAAGAAGTTCTTGGGCTTCAAAGGTAAAGAAAGACTCTTTACAAAGGGATACCTCAGAGTACCAGGGTTTTAATAAGATTATGATTTCATAGCTACTTTCAGTTTTTGTTATAAAGCAGGGATTGGGGAGGGGGAGGCAGACAGACAACCACCCAATGCTCGAAGCAATATCTTTAAGGCCCTCAGGTCGATTTAGTGGTCAATTCAGTGAAATGGCAGCAGCCAATTTAAACCATAACATGCAAACTACACCTATTTATCTAGTGTAAGACAAAAAAAACTGCAGGCGGTCTGAAGAAGGATAGTAGCACTGATAGAGAAACACAAATGGTTACCACATAATGGTTAGTGAAAGAGCAGTGAAGAAGGGTGGGTTTGAAACCCGAACTGAGGGCATTGAAAACTATCTGCTATGAGAATTGGATTAAAAATGCATACTCAGCAGAAGTCAAGTTTATAGATCTTATTGGTTTAACTATATACGAAAAGCCCCTATAGAGCTGTTCTCTTCAAAAGACAATGAACGAGACTGAAAAATCAAGTATGAATGATAGTTACTGTCCTAACCTTACTCATATAGAACTTGAAATCTGACCTGCTTATGGTCATGGCACAGACAATGGGAGTATACACTCTCCTTGTGTTTGTTGGTAATACAACACCTGGGATACAGTTACCACTGGAGAAATCCAAAAGCAATCAAACCACCTTCCACATTCCTTTTTTGTGCTTCAAGTATACATATATTTTCAGAAAAAAAAAAAATGCCCTTTCTTAAAAAATTAGGGTGAGAATTTCTAATGAGAACCAGGATTCTTCCCTTCAGCCAAAGGCACAGTAAAAAGAAGCTGTCTGAAGAAGGGACAAGAGAACCCTTATTTTCTTGCTAGAATAATATATATTAAATAACTCTTCAATTCTTCCCTCCTACTGGAAAAAGCTTATAAGAATGAAATGAAAAGTCTGACATTCAGATGCTGCGCCACTGAAGAGAAGTATTCTAACACCACATTAGAAGTATTCTAATACAAAGCCTGTCCAAAATTCTTCTAAACATTTAATAATGCAAAAATCTTCTTTCTTAGAGGGAAATATATTCATTGTAAAGACTTTCCCAGGAAAATATTAAATTGCACCAGGGAAATCCCAAACCACATAATAATGACAATATTCTCGAAACCAAAGTCCAATCTCAGTACAGACAAGTTACAAACCACATTCTTTTCTCCTTCTTCATTGATACCACACTTTCTTCTCATTGACATCCATCTTATCCTGGCTCGATGGAATCCAAGTTGCGTTAGCACTTACACACAATCCTAGAGTTAGACATGATCTAACAGGTTATTTAATCTAGGCTCTTGATGCAAGAATTTTTTTCTGCACACTGATGACTTCAACTGGGATGGAAAGGAGGAACGTAGATACCTAACTGATATGTTCGCCTATTCAGGATATATGGTCATGGCTGAGGAAGAGAGAGATCTGAGGAAGCATTAAGGAACAGTATAGATGGAAATGCTCTAAACAACAGACTACGGTTTCCATTCCATTAGCAGAAAGCAATCAGTGTAACTGTCAAAAATTCATTAAATGAACAGAAAGAAAAGTGGACACAGAAAAATGAGAGAAAAAGGCAGAAAGAGAAAAAGCAGAAAGATAGAAAAATGACATATCCACAGATATTTCAGCTCATAAAAATCTACAAAAATATCCGGGGCAGTTAGGCACCTGGATGTATCATACCAGGAGCAGTCTCAAATTTTGGGGGATAATTTGACCCCTCAACCCCAATGAAATCAAGTCCTGAAACAAAAAAGAAAAGAAAAAACAACCAGTGAAATTTTGCTTGTAAATGAGAATGTCTGCCCCAATACATAATCCCCATTGTACCTGTGGATATTTTAAAGGTAGGTTTGGATTTATTTTTTTAATTTAAAGGGGAAACTGAAGTTTGCTATCAGGAAAACACAGAAAGAGACCATGCATGAAGGTATGTTCATATCATGAAATTAACAACAGCCAGGTGTGGTGGCTCACACCTGTAATCCCAGCACTTTGGGAGGCCAAGGCAGGTGGGTCACTTGAAGTCAGGAGTTGGAGACCAGCCTGGCCAACACGGTGAAACCCCATCTCTACTAAAAATACAAAAATTAGCCAGGCGTGGTGGCGTGCACCTGTAGTCCCAGCTACCCAGGAGGCTGAGACATGAGAGTAGCCTGAACTCAGGAGGCGGAGGCTGTAGTGAGCCAAGATTGCACCACTGCACTCCAGCATGAGTGACAGAGCAAGACTCTGTCTCAAAAAAGAAGAAAAGAAAAAAAAATTAATGACAATGGGAATTCATGAAGCTATAACCAACACTTTCACACTAACAAGATGATAGTGGCATCACATTCAGCCACAAATCAGATTTCCAATTCCAGCCTTCCACATCTGCTCCCTTTTCTACTCAGTAGAAATTAACACACACACTTTACCTTCCACTGTTTTCCCAACCAGATCCTTACTGAAGACAGCTAAGGCTAAGGACTGGGACCCCATGCCTGAATTTCTTTCACAACTAAAAACAAACTTTTCAACTTCCGCCACCTTACCTGCCAAAGATAAAAAGCCAAATACCCAGGAATAAGCTACAGCTCAAAAACAGTAACTTATTTGTTATTGAGACTGCTACCACTGCCTCTACAAAGCCATCAAGAGATGAAGAACAGTTTTAATGCCTCCAAAGTATAGTAAGTTAAACTATAACAGGACATTTTTTAACTAAATGGTGCAGAAATTCAAAGATACCTATCTTGTAACTCAACTTCAGCCTCCACCCATGAAATGTGTTAAAAATGAATTTATAAGACAGCAACTTGGCGAACAAAAAGCAGACAACATTCAGAGTCTCAAGAATAATATACTGTAGGAAAAAGGTGAGAAGCTATTTGTGCCAAAGGCTCTCCTGAAGGCCCAGAGATCACGTATCTGTGAAAGGTGACAAGGCAAATTTAAACAGATAAGGAGTCAAACATTTCAGGCCCTACTCATCCCCCTTTGTAAGAGAAAAAAAGCCTTAGGCTCTCATGTGTTAGCTCAGCCAGAATGAGGCAGCTGTTCAAGAAAGCACTCTAGAGTTTTCTTACTAAAATGAACTGCTCTTATTAAAAGTGGCACACATATCCACCCCCAAACACATCTTAGGTGTATACCACAGCTTAACATATCCTTAAACATTTATATCCAGCCCAGACGCAGGCACCACAGTTAGTAATCTTATTCAAATCCTGAATACTCCATCACACCAAGAAGGCTGTTCAACGGGGCACCAGAAAGGCTAGAGAGATTTCGAAATCTTCTTGTTCAGATACTGACGTGTCCCAAAAATAAAGGGAAAAAAAGGATATTCTTATCTCGGTAACAGAAAACAAATAAATGGATAGGGTGGACTTTGATTCTAGGCCTTGTTCATCTTTACAAGCAGTGGCTTGATTAATTCTGGCTATCTTTTCAAAAGGCAAAGCTACCCTAACATAAACACTAGAAAATACACTTGGACCTAATAGCAGTGACATAGTATAATTGAAAGGGCATGGACTTTCAGGGTCAAACGATGCTGAGTTCAAATACTAGCAAATTTATAACCTCTCTTTCAGCCTTAGTTTTGTCATCTGGAAAGTGATGATAAATAATGATTATTTCATACAATATCAAGCAGCATTAAGCGAAATAGCATGCATAATGTGCCCATATGCACGTTATATAAACAGTACACACAGTAATACAACTGCCAGCCCTTTCTCACCCTATCGCCATAACCAAACACTATTCCTCCACATTTTAATGTAACTATAACTAGAAAAAACTATTTCCTTAGATTCCCAGAGACAAGAAATGAATGATAAATGGTCACTCACTCGTCCCATCATCTGGTTCAAAGTGGCCAGTGTTGTTCCACGTATTGCCGCTACTATTGCCATAGTTATCATCAGTATTGGCTGGCTCCGCATAATCGGCTGGGTTAAAGGTTCTGGAAAAAATAAAACTTAAAAGAGTCTCTGACCTCTAAGCAGCTTTGGCAAATATTAACTCAAAGAATCAAAATCTTGACTGTATCCTTCCTAGTACAAATCCATCATGGCCCCATTCTATAATCCTGTGTGTCATCTACTTTTTCTCACTTATCACTCTATCCAAAATTTCATGGTGTAATCTCAATATATATCTAAGATATTCTGAGAAAAGAACAGGTATATTGATTCAAATAAAGATATACAAAATATAGGTAATGATCCAAGTGGTAAAGGTTTATCCCTAAGAAATGAGCCCTAAGTCCCCACATACGGTCTTTCTGACCATACAGTCTAGAAATCATTCTGATCATTTTGGCTAAGGCTGCCTACAGTAATTTTTAAGGGAAAAAAAATTAAGACACTAGATCAATGAAACTTACCCCATTCCTTGAGCAGAAAACCTTCCTCCTCGCCTACCAGAGCCACCTAAAGAAAGAATGAGAAAAAGAGAGATGTATTTTAGAAGTTGATATAAAACTTCCTTGCCAGGCAGGCACAGTGGCTCCCGGTGGTAATCCCAGCACTTTGAAAGGCTGAGGGCGGGCAGATTGGTTGCATCCAGAAGTTCAAGACCAGCCTAGGCAATAGAGCAAAACCCTATCTCTATAAAAAGTACAAAAATTTGCTGAGTGTGGTAGCACACACCTATAGTCCCAGCTCCTTGGGGGGCTGAGGCAGGAGGATCACTTGAGCCCGGGAGGCAGAGGCTGTAGGTGAGACCGCACTACTGCACTCCAGCCTGGGTGACAGTGGAACGTTGCCTCAAAAATACAAAAAACTACCTTGCCAGCTGAGGCAGCTCTGGAATAGTAAGTGGTTAGGCTGGGCGCGGTGGCTCACGCCTGTAATCCCAGCACTTTGGGAGGCCGAGGCGGGCGGATCATGAGGTCAGGAGATCAAGACCATCCTGGCTAACACAGTGAAACCCCATCTCTACTAAAAATACAAAAAATTAGCCGGGCGACGTGGCGGGCGCCTGTAGTCCCAGCCACTCGGGAGGCTGAGGCAGGAGAATGGCATGAACCCCGGGGGGCGGAGCCTGCAGTGAACCGAGATCGCGCCACTGCACTCCAGCCTGGGCGACAGCGAGACTCTGTCTCAAAAAAAAAAAAAAAGTGGTTGATACTATCAGATGTTCTCTCTCTGTCCCATGTTACACATCAGTAATAGAGTAGGACAATCACGACTGTTGAGAGATTGTTCTTTTGCTGCTCAGACTACCATGTCCTCAAGTAAATACAATACTAGCAATAAAGAGTAGAGGAAATGACATCTACCTTCTTTCTCACTCTCCCCTTCTGCAATCTCTAGTATATGCATGACACCTCAAGAATTAATTAACTAGATTTCATGTTAATTTGCTTTTAAACAAAGTAGACCCTGGAGCCAAGTGCTGTGTCTCACACCTATAACCTCAGCACTTTGAGAGGCCAAGCAGTAAGATCTCTTGAAGCCAGGAGTTTGAGACCACCCTGGGCAACACATTGAGGCTCCATCTCTATAAAAGCATTTAAAAATTAGCGAGGCGGATGCATCACTTGAGGTCAGGAGTTCGAGACCAGCCTGGCCAATGTGGTGAAACCTCGACTCTACTAAAAATACAAAAATTAGCTAGGCGTAGTGGCGCATGCTTGTAATCCCAGCTACTTGGGAGACTGAGGCAGAAGAATCGCTTGAACCCGGGAGGCAGAAGTTGCAGTGAGCCAAGATTGCGTCACTGCACTCCAGCCTGGGTGACAGTGCAAGACTCCATCTCGAAAAAAATTAGCCAGGCATACTGGCAGCCACCTGTAGTCTTAGCTACTAGGGAGGCTGAGGTAGGAGGATCATTTGAGCCCAGGAGTCTGAGGCTGCAGTGAGCTATGACTGTGCCACTGCACTCCGGCCTAGGTGAGGGTGATTCTACCTCTAACAAAAAAAAAATAAAGCAGACCATTAATGAATAAAGAGTAACCTGCCCCCAATATCCATCCCCCAACAAACTGATCACCTCTGCCTCGGCCACGGCCCCTTCTGCCTCTTTCTGTTCCTCTTCCAGAAGGCCCTCCACTCTTGGTGCCATCCAATCCATTTTCCTGACCTCGAACTGAAATAAAAATAAAAATTAAAACAACAACAACAACAACAACAAAAACAAACCACAGATGGCCAGAGCACAGTCAACAGGATATATACAAATATATAAATGCTATATAATATGGTATTGGGAATTAAAAAAACAACGAAGAGAAAATGAGCTGGAAGGATGAGTACATGTTACTCAGGGAATGGTAATGTGCCTTAATGGAGAGCTGCAAGTCAAATTTAACTTTATAAATGACTACAGGGTAATCTCATGCCAGACTGGTGGCAGTTGGTAGAAAAGGCCACATGCAAGAGATGTCAAGGTCTCAGAACAGATGATGGCAAGAAAAGCAAAAGGATAATATAATGGTTCCTGGGTCCTGACTAGCAGGGCCCTGGCACATCCCTACAGTCTAGACATTACTGACCCACAGCTGGTTTTGATAAAGCCCCATGCATACACTCTCGTCCACGGCTGGCACCTCTCCCCCGTCTTGGTGGCCCACCACGTCGCCGACTATAGTCTCTGTCCCGGTCTCGATTTTCTTTGCCTTCCTCATTGGGTTCCGTCTGGCCACCATCCTTCTGGCCTGAGACTCCCTTCTTCTTCCCGACCATCTCCCAGGAATGCTATAGAAGGGTAGAGCATTCATATCTAATCAATATGGAGTGCTATCAGGACACTAGAGATGAAAGCTGGGACAACTGATTGACTTAACCATTCTCCACTCAGCATCCATGTCTAAAACACTTCCACTAGCTTGCTTTTACTTCTGTTTAAATATTTTATACATATCACTACCAAAAGTAAAGTCCTTTATTTATTTATTTATTTATTTTTTTTTTTTGAGACAGTCTCACTCTGTTGCCCAGGCTGGAGTGCAGTGGTGTGATCTTGGCTCACTGCAACCTCCGCCTCCCAGGTTCAAGCGATTCTCGTGCCTCAGTCTCTCGAGTAGCTGGGATTACAGGCACGCGACACCATGCCCGGCTAATTTTTGTATTTTTAGTAAAGAACCACGTTGGCCAGGCTGGTCTCTCAAACTCCTGACCGCAGGTGGTCCACCCACCTCGGCCTCTAACTTAAAGTGCTGGGATTACAGATGTGAGCCACCGCACCCAAAGTGCTGGGATTACAGACATGAACCCCAAGCCCAGCCATAAAGTCTTTTTTGTAGGGAAGGTACTTATAGGAAACAAATTGCAGGGATCACTTCCAAGAGGATTACAAAGACCTCTATCTAATTCAGTCACTTAGCATATTAGTCAAAGGACAGAGTTATTGGTCCCTATCTTTCAAGTGTTATTTCCTGGGCTTAAAAAAAAAAAACAAAAAACCAACTAATTTCCTTCGGAGTCAGTGACCCACAACTTTTTATAGCATCATTCATACCAAATAAAGCAAAAAAGAAAATGTTTCTAAAAGTTACCTATGAATTCAGAATGAATGAGCAGCATTCTACTCTTGGGCACATTCTCTAATCTCACCCATAAATTTAGGAGGAAAACAACTATAGCTACCTACCTACAGACACACACACAAACACACACACACAGCAATTTCATTTAAAAGATCAGGCTGGGTGGCCAGGCGCAGTGGCTCACACCTGTAATCCCATCACTTTGGGAGGCCGAGGCAGGCAGATCACGAGGTCAGGAGTTCGAGACCAGCCTGGCCAATACGGTGAAACCCCATTTCTACTAAAAATACAAAAATTAGCCAGGTGTGGTGGTGCGCCCCTGTAATCCCAGCTACTCAGGAGGCCGAAGCAGGAGAACTGCTTGGACCTCGGAGGTGGAGGTTGCAATGATGAAAGATCGCACCACACCACTGCACTCTAGCCTGCGCGACAGAGCAAGACTCCCTCTCAAAGAAAAAAAGGGCCAGGCGTCGTGACTCACGCCTGTAATCCCAGCACTCTGGGAGGCCGAGGAGGGTGGATTGCCTGAGGTCAAGAGTTTGAGAACAGCCTGGCCAACACAGTGAAACCCTGTCTCTATCAAAAATACAAAAAATTAGCTGGGCGTGGTGGCAGGCGCCTGTAATCCCCGCTACTCAGGAGACTGAGGCAGGAGAATAGCTTGAACCCAGGAGGCGGAGGTTGCAGTAAGCTGAGATCCTGCCATTGCACTCCAGCCTGGGCGACAGAGGAGTCTCCATCTCAAAAAAAAAAAAAAAAAAAAAAAAGAAAGAAAGAAAAAAGAAAAAAAGGTAAGGCTGGGTGTGGTGGCTCACACCTATAACCTCAGCACTTTGGGAGGTCGGGAGGTCAAGGCAAGAGGATCGCTTCAAGCCAGGAGTCTGAGACCAGCCTAGGCAATCAAATGAGACTCTGGTCTCTACTAAAAATTTAAAAATTAGCCAAGTGTGGTGGTACACTCCTGTCACCCAAACTTCTTGAAGGCTGAGGCAGAATGATCACTTGAGCCCAGGAGGTTGAGGCTGCAGTGAGTCGTGGTTATGCGACTGTACTCAGTCTAGGTGACAGAGTAAGACCCTGTCTCAAAAAGTACATAAAAATAAAAATAAAAGAAGACCAAACAACAGTTGCAGCCCTGACCCCAAGAGATACTGATTATAGAAAGCCTTCCATCCAGGTTTTACTTGCAGTGTTCTCCCTATATTTCCTAAATTGGTATCAACCAATTTAACTTTCCCCAGTGAAAAATATATATCTATGATACATTCCTAATTGCAAGAGGGAAAGTCCGTGGTAAGGAAAATAAGCTAAACACCCTTGCAAAACACTCTTCCTCAGGAAAATGAGCATTGTAAAGTTTTAAAAAAAATGCATACCTTGATTTACACATATTTTTGCAAAAAACCTGTACAAATGGAACTTCCAGGACAAACACCAACACTATCAGATTTCTTTTTTTTTTTTGAAACTTAGTCTCGCTTTGTCACCAGGCTGGAGTGCAGTGGTGCGATCTCGGCTCACTGCAACCTCCGCCTCCCGGGTTGAAGTGATTCTCCTGCCTCAGCCTCCCAAGCAACTGGGACTACAGGGCGCCACCAGGCCCAGTTAATTTTTGCATTTTTAGTAGAGATGGGGTTTCACCATGTGGCCAGGATGGTCTCGATCTCTTGACCTCGTGATCCGCCCACCATGGCCTCCCAAAGTGCTGGAATTACAGGCGTCAGCCACCGTGTGCAGCCTCAGATCTTTATTATCTTACCATCAAACTCAATCATGGCCCTAGTACTCAGTAACAGCTACCTAATATGTAATCACTTTCAGAATATGAGCTGAGTATTAGATAATATAAAATTATTAACCTTATCAGGATTGATAATAGTATTATGGTCATGTAAAAGAGTATCCTCCTTTAATGGAAGCATGTTGAAGAACTTAAGGGTATCAAGTATTATGTCTACAACTTCCAGATAATTCCAAGTGTCCACTGATGAGTAAACAAAATGCCATATATATGTACAACAGAATACTAGCCTTAAAAAGGAATGAAATTCTGACCCATGCCACAATATGGATGAACCTTGAAACATTGTGCTAAGTGAAGTAAGTTAGACACAAAAGGTCAAATATTACATGATTTCAATTATATGAGATATCTAAAACAGGCAAATTCATAGAAATAGAAAACATGGCCGGGGATGGTGGCTCACACCTATAATCCTGGCACTTTCCAAAGCCAAGGAGGGTGGATCACTTGAGGCCAGGAGTTTGAGACCATCCTAGGCAACATGGCAAAACCCCGTCTAAACATACCGAAATTAGCCAGGTGCGGTAGCACACACCTGTGGCCCCAGCTACTTGGGAGGCTGAGGTGGGAAAATTGCTTGAGCCCAGGAGGCAGAGGCTGCAGTGAGCCGAGATCGCACCACTGCACTCCAGCCTGGGCAACAGAGCAAGACTCCATCTCAAAAAAAAAAAAAAAAAAAAAAAAAAAAAAAAGCCAGGTGTGGTGGCACACACCTGTTGTCCCAGCTACTAAAGAGACTGAGGTGGGAGGATTGCTTGAGCCCAGGTGTCCATGGCTGAAGTGATCATGCTACTGCACTCCAGCCTGGGTGACATGGCAAGACCCCATCTCTTAATTCATTTGTTTTAAAAAGATTACCTACCCAAGACTTGGCAATTTGTTGCTGCCTGCTCTTCCAACCCAAGCCTATTACACATTACAGTTAGTGGGTCATTTTATGCTCACAGTAAGTTAGAAAAACCCTGTAGCTAAATATACACCAGGAACACTCTGGAAGCTAGACTCAAAACAGCTTTTAGAGTTTATGCTACTGTCTCAAAACCTGGCAAGTTTCAGGAAACTGTAACCTTTCTCCCTCTTCTGTATGCACATCTGCTGCTGGCATAAGATGGGTCAGGAGAAAGAATTACTATTATCTTCCCAAAGGCAACTTCAGTTTTCTGAAATGATCTCACCCACCCAAATACATCCAACATCCCTGGTAGCTGACTTTGCTTCCCATTGGTTTCACTAGCAGCTGGTTTATTCGTAACATAAACCTATATTCTCCAGCTTATTTTCTTTTTTGATACTGTGTAACATCAGCCTTATAGCACTAGACAGAAGATGCTGGAAGGTAAGATAAAATGTGATTTGCGAAAAAACATTCAGACTTTTTAAAAAACATAAATAGCCCCACCTCATTCCCCCCATAAAATCTGGAGACAATTATTCTAGAGTAAACCCAAAACAAATCAAAAGCATTATATCTTGATTGGCCAGACAGTAAATATTCAAATAAGGTCAATAGTGTAAAATTTAATCCAGGACAACACTTTTGAAGAAAAAACCCACCAATTTAAATTCAATTGTTTTTAAAAGTTTTCCATTATTATTCCCCATTGTCTCAAAGAAATTGACAAACCTCCTGCATTTAGCTGGAATGACTCTGTAGTATCAGAAAGTTGTTGTATCTGAGGCCAGGTTCCGTGGCTCACGCCTGTAATCCTAACACTTTGGAAGGCCGAGGCAGGAGGATTGCCTGAGCTCAGGAGTTCAAGACCACCCTGGGCAACATAGTGAAACACTGTCTCCACTAAAATACAAAAAATTAGCCAGGCATGGTGGTGCATGGCTGTAGTCCCAGCTACTCGGGAAGCTGAGGCATGAGAATTGCTTGAACCCAGGAGGCAGAGTTTGCAGTGAGCCGAGATGTACTCCGGCCTGGGAGACAGAGACAGACTCCGTCTCAAAAAAAAAATTAGCTGGGTATGGTGGTGAATGCCTGTAATCCCGGCTACTCTGGAGGCTGAGGCAAAGGATCACTTGAACCTGGGAGGCAGAGGTTGCAGAGAGCAGGTTCGCGCCACTGCATTCCAGCCTGGGCAACAAGAGCAAGACTCTGACTCAAGAAAAAAAAAAAAAGTTGTTATCTCTAAGGATGAATTTTGATTATCTATTCCAACCAAAGAGCCCCAGTATAAGACCCAATAAATGAAAATGATTTCAAAATAATACACTGGGCCAGGTGCGGTGGCCCATGCCCATAATCCGAGCACTTTGGGAAGACGAGGCGGGCAGCTCACTTGAGCCCAGGAGTTTGAAATCAGCCTGAGCAACATGGAGAAACCCTGGCTCTACCAAAAATAGGAAAATCAGCTGGACGTGGTGGCCCATGCCTGTGGTCCCAGCTACTCAGGAGGCTGAAGTGGGAGGATCACCTAAGCCCAGGACGAGGAGGTTGCAGCATGTCAGTGCACTCCAGCCAGGGCCACAGAGTAAGACCCTGGCTCAAAATAATAATAATACACTGCTCATTAAAAAAACAAAATTTCTCTAGTAAGCATTGCAGGAACATTCTAAAGATTAATAAGGCAGTCAGAGGATTACAATTTGGTACAAACATAAGACAAGCACGAAAACAGAATTCTCATGAAGTGAGAAGGAGAAGTGAAAGTGACTTGTCTAAATTCCAGGGCAAGAGATCCTCTAAGATATTCCCTATCATCTCCAGGGATGGTCAGCAGGCTACAAAGCTTGTTTCTCTGCTACCTCAACAGAAGTAAGTTCAGGCAATGAAACAGTAGTGTGCAATGCGAAGCTGATATTGAGGGGAATGTCCTGAATTCAGAATCAAATATGTAAAATAAATAAAATAAAATGAAAAGAAAAAAACAGAATCAAGCATAATGTGTGACTTTGTTCAACAGCAATATCCAAGGCTATCAAATCGCACCTCTAATTCAGCCTAACCCCACAGCCTGAAAACAGTCACTAGCCTGGAATAAATAATTTATTCCAGGCCAATTAGCAGAGACTGATTTCACTGTTTTCTCCTGTGAGCATTATCCTCATAAAAAGGATGTAGTACACATAAATTTTAAGTATTTATAACCTGTGGTGAACAATCTCCAAGAAAGTTCCCAACTTTACTTCGAGAAAAAGGTGCTCTGCTTTAAGGTGTGTTGCCACTTGCTACTTTTAGAATATTACTAGCCTCCCAATTGAGGACCCATGTCCTGGAACACTCTATAAGCACTCTACCGTGTCTGGGTTTCCTTCCAGAAGAACATTGATAGCTCTGTTGACATCTCCATTGCAGTCATGCAAAGCAATCACACATTCATCCTGGTTCTTGCCTGTAATATCAATCAACTGAAAGAGAAAAAACAGTAACCATCATGAACAGGCTTATGCTCACACTCCCAATGAAAGGAAACTAGGTAAAGGGAAACGCTGTCAGTTGAGCTTGAAAAAAACAAGTTTAAAAAGCAAAAGATGAGGGCTGGGCACGGTGGCTCATGCCTATAATCTCAGCACTTTGCGAGGCCGAGGTGGGCGGATCACCTGAGGTCAGGAGTTTGAGACCAGCCTGACCAAAATGGTGAAACCCTGTCTCTACTAAAAATACAAAAATTAGCTGGGCGTGGTGGCCGGTGCCTGTAATCCTAGCTACTTGGGAGGCTGGGGCAGGAGAATCGCTTGAACCCAGGAGGCGGAGGTTGCAGTGAGCTGAGATTGCGCCACTGCACTCTAGCCTGGGCCACAGAGCAAGACTCTGTCTCAAAAAAAAAAAAAAAAGAAAGAAAGAAAAAGGATGTAGAATTTGCCTAGCAGGTTTTCCAGAACCACCCACCCCCACCAAAAAGGAAAACATGTAGAATTTTGGTATTCTATTTCCAAAAGCCAAATATTAACATCTGTGGTTCAGGGATGAGGCCAAAAGTATTTACAAAGCAATTAAGCATCAAATACAGAATCAAACTCTGAAACACACAGGCTTCAGCATGAATTTCCACATTTCCTATATCCACAACTGCTCAGTTTCTACAAAATGGCATCAGTAACAGGCAAGAGGTTAAAATTAAGATAAAATTTCCAAACAAAGTATCTCTCCAAAGGGCTACAATAGGCTGGGTGCAGTGGCTCACACCTGTAATCCCAGCACTTTGGGAGGCTGAGGCAGGCAGATCGCTTGAGGTCAGGAGTTCGAGACCAGCCTGGCCAACATGGTGAAACCCCATCTCTACTAAAAATACAAAAAATTAGCCAGGCGTGGTGGCGAGCACCTGTAATCCCAACTACTCGGGAGGCTGAGGCACAAGAATCGCTTGAACTCGGGAGGCAGAAGCTACAATGAGCCAAGATCATGCCACTGCACTCCAGCCTGGGTGACAGAGTGAGACTTCATCTGAAAAAAACAAAAAACAAAACAAAGGGCTACAATAAATTAGAGAATGAAAGCACTTATTTATTGGCCTGACCTATTATATTTCAGATCAAAATTCTTTCAACACCTATAGTAGAAAGTATCCTGGCATCCATCTATGGTATTTGATTATGCCTTAATCCTGGTATCTTTTCTCACAGCGTATAGTAAATTAGTGATACACTCACTTGTTTCACCTTCTCCTCAAAGTCAGCATCATTATGGTCCGAAATCATCTGTGCAAGTCTAATTTGTTCTGCAGTGGCCTAGGAATTGAGATGAGATCAAGAAAGCATAATCATGAGGCAACAGTTTAGAGAACAGGAACCTATTTCGTCAGCCTCCACTGCCCCGATTTTCTTTTCCTTGTAACAAATGAGCAAGTAATAAAGCACCATTTAGGATGCTTAAATCAGGGATAGGCGTGGGTGGTGGCTCACACCTGTAATTCCACACTTTGGGAGCCCAAGGCAGGCAGATCACGTGAGGTCAGTAGTTCGAGACCAGCCTGGCCAACATGGCAAAACCCCGTCTCTACCAAAAATACAAAAATTAGCCAGGCATGGTGGTGCACGCCTGTAGGTCCAGCTACTCGGGAGGCTGAGGCAGGAGAATTGCTTGAACCTGGGAGGAGGAGGTTGCAGTGAACTGAGATAGTGGCACTGCAGTCCAGCCTAAGCGATAGAGCAAGACTCCACCTCAAAAAAAAAAAAAGATGCTTAAATCAGTAAAATGACAAAAAATTGAGTGAAACTGTTACAGAAAGAGTAAGGAACTCATTCAGCAATCTTCACAGTTAAAGGGACTTCCGTCTTAGAATCACAGAACCACTCTGAAACACCTGCCCCTTAATTCATATTAAGATAAGTCACAAAGCCATGTGTAAACTCTATTCTTATTTCTGTAATAACCAACACCATCCTCTTATTCCTAGAGCTTAGAATACTACAAGTCTGACAATAGACTCAACATATCTTCTGTATATCCAGTGTATGTTCAGATACTAGGAATTTTACTGCCCCAACTAAGTATTAGAATTCTACTAGAAATCCATTTGAAAACACAGATGAAAGAAAAATGCATAAGGGGGAAGTCCTAATCTTACATATTCAATTTATCTGACCATAATGAAATGTAAGTAATTCATTCATATTACATACCAACTAACATCAACCTGGTATGAGAAACAGAATATATCTATGTCAAAGTTAATATCTAAGAGGTTAATTTACTCTTTAAAACTTAAAATTGAGCAATGCTCTAAAGTGTTTCATTTAATTTTGAAGAAACAGTGAAGTTGCCAGCTCCTCATGGGAAAGGAACAATCAGGTAAGGTCTCAATGGGACCAGAGAGGAAAATAAAAGACAAGTTGGGGAAAAGAGGAGCAAAGGATAAAATCTGGAATGGAAAAGGCTGGCTAGAGAGATATCAAGGTGGGGCAGGGCACAGCGGCTCATGCCTGTAATCCCAGTACTCTGGGAGGCCGAGGCAGGTGGATCACCTGAGGGCAGGAGTTCAAGACCAGCCTGACCAACATGGTGAAACCCTGTCTCTACTAAAAATACAAAAATTAGCTGGGCATGGTGGCACACTTATGTAATCCCAGCTACTCAGGAAGCTGAGGCAGGAGAATTGCTTGAACCTGGGAGGCAGAGGTTGCAATGAGCCGAGGTGGCGCCATTGCACTCAAGCCTGGGGGCAACAGAGCGAGACTCTGTCTCAAAAAAGAAAAAACAAGAGAGAGATATCAAGGTGGAAGGTCTAAGAAATAGAAAGGTATTGCTAAAATGACCCAGGTAAGAGAAGGGAAATGCTATCTTAAGAATTATAGAGCCGGGCAGTGACTCACACCTATAATCCCAGGAGTTCAAGACCAGCCTGGGCAACGTAGCAAGACTACCATCTCTACAAAAATTTTAAAATTAGCCTGGCATGGTAGTGTGCACTGGTAGTCCTAGTTACTCTGGAGGCTGAGGCGGGAGGATCACTTAAGCCCCAGAGGTTGAGGCTACAAATGAATGGTGACTGTGCCACTGCACTTTGACCTAGGCAAAGGGAGATCCTATCTTAAAGAAAAAAAAAAAAAAGATAAAAAGCACAGGACCCATAATAAAGTGCTAAGCCTCATAATACAGTATTAAACAACAAAAAAGTAAGCATTTTGCCTTACAGCATGCCATGAACAGTTATCAGGACCTAAGTAAAAAAAGAGCCAAGGACTAGAAAACAAAAATAAGGAACCTAAACCAACAGTTCAAAGCACAGAATGATGCTGTATTACATGGAAACCAGTTATCAGCTGGCAATGCTATCCATGAATCCATATGCCTTGGGTTATTTACCTGTGGCCGCTGCTTGTGCTGTGTCTGGTTTTGGTTTTGAGGTTGTTCCCAGTTTCCCCGGGCTCGGTTAGTGCCCACCGACGTCATCATTTACAGTATATACAAATAACAGTATTTACAAGGTAGAATACTGAAAGATTTAAAAGAAAATTAGGTATTAAATGTGGGCAAAATATGTTTTTAACTCTCTTATCAGCACCTTCACCACCAAACACTTTCACTTCTTCAAAGGAACAAATCAAGATGATTCATTTATTCTTACAACATAATTAGCTTGATAAATTCCTTAAGGAGCTATGGCTGTTAATCCATTTTTATGTAACAAGAAATGTATAAAGCATGTGTAAGTGATGGATGCTTTTAAGAAGTTACAGCAGTTTGGTTACTAGTCCCCCATAAGCAGACTTTACATTTAGCTAATAATCAAAAGCCTTTTATATAGATGCAAGTATCCGAAGTACCTTTGACAGAAGGAAAGATAATCAGTAAAGTCTGGAAACAAAAGCCTTCCAAGGAAGATTAGTCTACACTCCAGAGAAATAAATTTAAATACTGTATTCAATCACCTAAGAAAACAGCCTTACCTGCCTTACAACCTTTTTTATGTAAACTGCATGTGACCTCCATTGCTTGGGAAAGGACAAGTTCAAGTCTAGACTCTTCTTTCTCCCTCAAGTTTCATCTCTCTCAGTATGCTATGGGTTTGTTTTGTGTTTGTGGGGTTTTTTTTGTTTTTTTAAACCACAGCCTTCAACAGGGTACGTATTAGCCCCAATGACTTTGTCCAGAATCTCTGTTCTCTGGAAAATAATTCCAACACACTGCTTTTACAGGTGCTTCTCTTGGTCTCCTAGTCCACATTTTCAAGAAACCAGAATGGCAATTACCCTCCACCACTCACCTTAATATACAGGGAATCTCAAATTTGTCTCAAACCAAAAGCATCTAGCACAAAGTTTTATTTGGAAGAAAGTGCTTCTAGGAAATCATTTTAAACTTGAGACCTTAATGCTGGCAAGATGACTTAGTTGAGTCTTTAAAGAGACACAGAACACACAGGGCCTTCCCCAAACCAGAATATAGTTTTTGTTACAAGACTTCTAACAAGGAAGGATTCTACTGAATTCAAGTTCCTTTAGTTCATACTTTGTTTTATAATACAGTCTCAGCTGCTGCATTTAGTAAAAAAGAAAACATTAATCATATGATAGAGTGCTCAAAATAATAGGTTACTCTGCATTTATTCCCTTCCAAAGAGGATAAGTTTATACTTTTCTGCTCTATATTTAATTTTTCTTGTTAATGAAACCTTATACAGCGTAATTCTAGACTGCCCAGAGATATTACTGGATTTGAGTGGGAGGAAGGACTTCTAAAGAAATATGCAAGGATTAACTATTAGGGAAGTGAATTTCATCTGACTTTCTTGGATGTCAAAGAGAAAGTTGACTTTTTCTGTGCATAAATTCTTCACCGAGTTGCGTCAATAGGTTGCATAGGTCTTTGTATCAAGAAAGATTTTTTTAAGGCGGCTTCTCAGGTAATTTTTAACCCATTACCTCTTCCCCCTACACAAATTGGCACACAAAGGCCCATAAATATTTCAAGCTAGAAAGGATTATTTGCTACACCGTAGCCCATTTTCCCAGGTTAGCATTATAGTCAAGTTTCAACTTTACAAAAAAAAAAAAAGTTTAACCAAGTACCCCAAATCCAAATCAACAAGACTACATATACACATATATACCTTATATATATCAAGACGAGAGGAAAACTATTTTGTTTTAAAATTGGCTCTAAGATGAAGTTTCTAACATGGCATAGTCATTTCCAACCCACTACTTTAACTTACAAATATTGACTGTTTTCTACTCCACATGTGATATCAATTTGTGAGGATAAGTTATATTGCAGATATAAACTGCATGACTAGCTATATACTACTGCATATACTGTACTAGTCAGATGTAAACATATTAAAAAGTCATCTTGAAAGATATAATTAACCAAGAAAGAAAAAAATCCTCCTAATCACTCTTGCTAGTAACATTTCCCTCTTACAAGTGCTTCGAAATGTGACTAAGAAAATTTTACCACCTAGTAGTGACAACACTGAGCAACAGGTCAAAAGTAAATGATCTGGAATGGATCACTTGAGGGCACAGAATTAGTAGCAAGCAGACCCATTCCCAGTTATCACACTGGAGGTGAAGAATCTTGTTACTTACTTGCTCTTTCTTAGAAAATAAAAAGATTTAAAGGAAGTAGGGTGAGAAGTATTGGAGACCAAGGAACTAGTGTGAGAGTAAACACAGGTTTCAACACAGGAGTGCCCTTGACTCTTTTTTGAAAACCAGCTACTTAAAAAAATAGCCAGAGAAATTTCACTGAAAAAACTAAATAACAAATATTTATTGAGAATCTACTATGTGTCCAATACTTCAGGAAAATACAAAAGCAGTATGATTTGGTAACTGCCCTCAGGGAGCTTACAATCTAATTTAAGAAACAATTCAGAAACTGAAACTGGACTGGGTTGGGTAAAATTTGCTACCTCTAACAGAACAACTAATTTCTGTAGATGCTTTGTTGGAATGGCCCCTGCATCCCCTTCCCCACCATCTTGAACTCTAGTTAGTAAGAGTACTTCCCAGTTAGGACATAGCAAGGAGGAGCTTTAAAGATGAAAAACAAAACAGGACATTTTTAGGCCTTTCATCACTAGTTTATGTGCCAGCAATATTTCCCATTCACAAAAGAAACAATCATTGAGATAGTCTAATCTTTAAGGACAATGGTGTCAGATCTCAAAGCAGTTTTATCAACTGATACACAGCCAAATGTTTTAATTCTCTATAATCATTGGGATAGTCTAATTTTTAAGTACAATGGAGACAGATCTCAAAGCAGTTTTATCAACTGATACACAGCCAAAATGTTTTAATTCTCTAGAAATGCTGATTACTAGTAATGCCCATCACCTCCCAGCAAGTCACATCAGGTATCCCCAAAACAGGATATGGGGCGGAGGAAAGTAGGATGGGAGAGAAGACAAAAAAAAGGATTTCTCCATTTAATAATCAGGGAGAGTCAAAGGCAAAAACGTTAACAATAATAACAAAAACGCCTGTTACTGTGGTGTTTTTCTTTCCACAACATCCTACACCAGAGGTGGCTACATTTCAAGAATGGTGAAAAAGGAGCAGTCTCCAGTTTGTGACATCAGTTTGCAAAGCAATTTAAGGGCTGTCCACAAGGTTAAGGGTTTGAAGAAATTGGGCATTCCTGTCCCATTATGAGAAGAGTGAACAAATACCCCCAGTGCTCTAGTGACGTCCCTTAAGCGCAATACACCCTATGGGGGCCTCCATGTCCAGCTTCCCAAATAACATAATTGTTTGGGGTACCCAAACTACAGTATAAACAGGAAGCTAAAGACAGCAGCAAAAACATATTCCAAGAACTGGGATGGTGAGAAAGAAGGGAGGGTAATAAGAGCTGCTGACAAAGAGCCTGGAAACGGAGAGGGGACGCAAGCCCACGCGTGGAGGATGGGAGGCTCACCCCCCTCAGCGCCACATCGAGAGCCCACGGGGCCAATCTCCTCCCTACCTCCCAGCCAGAACAAATTAATCCTTCGCACACCAAACTGAGGGCCACATGGGGGAGTTTGGGGGAGCTCCACCCCATCGCCCTCCCTCCCCCACGCCACCCCCAAACCAGGCCGGATCCGGATCAGAGGAGGCCCGCAGTGGGTGGAAAGGGAGGAGGCCCTCTCCTCCGCAGGCACCGGCCGGGGTGAAGAGAGGGCCCTACCTCAGCCAAGGCCCAGGCCTGGCTCGCTCGCGCTCTTTCTCGCTCTCCCCTCTCAGGTTCTAGCCGCATGGCCCCCCCTTCCTACGGCTGCTCCAAGCCCCGCCCCGGCCACGCTCCCAAATCGAGGCCCCGGCTCTGGCGCGGCCCACTAGGCCGCGAACCCAACCATAAACAAAACCTCCGGCGGCCGACTCGAGGTGGGGGCGCCAGGGCTCGCATGACTCGGGGGGGGTGTACAGTGGGGGAACACACGGTGCGGGGGGGCCTACCGAGGGAGGGGGGATACGGCGGGGGCAGGGGAGAAAAGAGGGAGGGTAAAAGGGGGATCGCGGATTTAAAGGGGCCGCGGACAATACCCGGCCCCGCCGCGCTGCCGCTGCCGCCGCCGCCGCCGCCAACGCCGCTGCGCTCCCAACTTTACCTCAGTCTCCTCCACACTGACACCCCGGGCCGCGCCGCCCCTGTCACGTGATATAAGATTCCCTCTTCCCCACCCCCTCCCTCCTTTTCCCTCTCGCGCTCGCTCTCGCGCCTTTCCCCGCCCACTTGCCTTCCTGCGTCCCCCAGCGCGTGACGCCAAAAGGGGCGCGCACGCAAGCGTGCGCGTGCCGCCTCGCCACGAGACACCTGTTTCTGGCTCCGCGAGTCCGCCCCGCCTCCTTCACGGCGGCCCTGCCTCCACCACGTGACGCACGGATGGCCGCCGCTTCCTCTTACTGTCGTAGTTCCGCGTCTCAGCGCTCGACGCTCCTGGGTGCCATTGCCTGCCTGAGTCACGTGTCAGGGGGAAGCTGGAAGGCGTCGTTCTCCTTTCCCAGCCCCCCTGCCCGTCCGCCATGTTTTCAGGCCGGGTCTGGCTTGGTCTTCCCCCATAAGGAAATGGCCGGGGAGCTCCAGGGGACCCAGGCGCCGTCGCTTCGGCGGAGCCTGGGCTGACCAGCCAGGACAGCGGGGTAAACCCGAACAATTCTGCGCGAGGTAGGGAGGCCATGGCGTCCGGCAGTAACTGGCTATCCGGGGTGAATGTCGTGCTGGTGATGGCCTACGGGAGCCTGGTGAGGAGATTCCCCCACCCCATTCTTGCTGTCGCATCTTACCCAGTAGAGACCCTCCTTTTGAGCTATACCCCGTCTGCATTCTCCACCCACTCACCTGCGCCTATCTGGACTTTGACTCCTTATTCCAGGAGTAGGTGGAAGTTTAAGTCACCTACTCGGGCCGACCCGCCCTCGTTAGCCTAGAACTCTTCCTCTAACGCTAGAGCACAGACCCCACGCCTCCCTGCTACTGGCTTCTTAGATCCACCCCCATCATAATGGCCTTGCTTTGCCCCAAGTTTTACCCTGAAACATTCCTGAGAGCCGGAATCTGGGGATTTGGAATGAAGGCATGCTTTAAAAAAAAAAAAAAAAAACCCAACTGTATTTTTTAATTAAAGGATTTTTACATCTTTTTGGACAGGTGTTTGTACTGCTGTTTATTTTTGTGAAGAGGCAAATCATGCGCTTTGCAATGAAATCTCGAAGGGGACCTCATGTCCCTGTGGGACACAATGCCCCCAAGGTAGGTCCTTAGGGCACAAGTTAAACACACTTGTCCAGATCAAGGGTCAAGAATGAGATTTCCTCTGCCTTTGGTGCTGACTTTAATTCTCATGTTTCTTTGCGTGCACTTGTCCTTGTACTTACTAAGTTGAGCAGGCACTGTGCGCTTTGGGACTTGGCTTACCTGCTCAGTGCTGTGGCAAGCATGTGGCTCACCCAGGAACTTCTGTTTTTGTATCTGCAGAATGAAGGGCTCGGGTCGAAGTTCCCAACTGTCTGTAGTAAAATATTTCCCGGCTCATCTTAAACTACCCAGTGTTTTTTGTTTGATTAGGATGGGGTTGAGATCATTAAGGTTAACCCAAGAGCAATGAGAAGGGTTACCTTTACATAACTTTAGACTTAACAGGAGCTCTGTAAGTCATCTAATTCCACCATTCATGTTACCAACAAGCCCAAGAAAAGGAAGCAGTTTACCAGAAGACATACAGGAAGTGAATAACCCAGTGGTCTTTTATCTTTGTCTGTACTTTCTCCTTAGGTGATTGTCTTCCTTTCCTTGGCTTTAGCTACAGATGAAATGTTATCTCTCTCCTAGAACTCTTTCCTGAGTTCCTTGCATATATTGTCAACTGACTACCTGACATTTCCACTTAGATTTCTAGTAGACATCTCAAACCCCATATATGTGAATCAGAATTATTGATACCCCACTGCCACCCTCATTCTGCTGCTTTAGTCTTTCGCTTCTAAGTAAAAGACACCTGCTTCCCTTACCAACCCCGTTTTGTGTGGCTCTCCCCAGATCACTGGGACCCAGCTCCACTGGCTGAATTTTCCACCCTTTTTGCTTCTGTGATCTGGAATGGTCTTCACTTGGCTAGCTCATTCATTCTTTTGATCTTAGCTTAAATGTTACTTCCAAAAAAGGAATGCTTATTACCTATTTTAAAGTACGTCCCCCCTCTCTTTATTTTCACGTGGTACCCTGATTTTTTCTTCGTAGCATTTACCATAATTTTTCTTTTATGTTTGTCCATTTGTTTAAAACATGCCTCTCTCTTCCGCTAGACGGTAAGCTTCAAGAATGCAGGCACCATGCCAGTTTTGTTCACGACTATAAAGCCAGGACCTACACATAGTAGGTACTCATTAATTTCTTGTTGACTGAAAAACAGGTTAATGCCAGGGCCTACACATAGCAGGTACTCTGTAATTTGTTGCTGAATGAAAAACAGGTTAGTTGTAGAGCTAGAGCTCATGACTCCCTCAACTCCTAGAGCACTGTACTTTCATTAACCAGTGCTATTAACCTTCCCTCTTTGTTCTTTGCTGACATAGTACATGGAAAGGCTCTAGGAGGATGTCCTGGCTTGAAACCTTAACAGTCCTGCCTGCCTCATGAGAGAGACATAGGGTTAGTTTCTAGCACATCATGAACCAATCAATACTTTGGCTATTCAGGGGTCCCTTGGTCTTGTTGAGAGCAATATTCCTTTTGCTTAAAAAATTTTTTCTAAATTCTCAACCATTGCTAGTGAAAGTATAAATTAGTAAAACCACTTTGGAAAATAACTGGTCATTGTCTGGTAAGGTTGCACATGTACCTAATCCATGGTCCAGCAGTTTCTCTCCTACCATAGAGAAATTAAGTTTTGCTCATGTGTACCAAGAAACATATACAAGATTATTTATAGCGGCATTGTTCATAATATTTGAAGAATAAACTTAATTCAGATGTCCACTTTTCAATGATTATATAGGCTGAGTGCAGTGGCTCACACCTGTAGTCCTAGCACTTTGGGAGGCTGAGGCCAGAAGATCATGTGAGCCCAGGAGTTACAGACTGCAGTGAGCTATGATTGCACTGATGCACTCCAGCATGTGCAAGAGCAAGACCTTGTTTCTAAAAAATAGGTAGTGGTATATTCATATTCTGGAATAGTGTAAAAAATGAAAAACTGAAGATAAATAGATGAAGACAAATCCTCAAAATACTTTTGAATGAAAAAAATTGCAAACATGAATGAATCTCAGAAACATGCTGAGTGGGCTGGGCGTGGTAGCTCATGCCGGTAATCCCAGCAGTTACGGAGGCCGAGTTGGGCAGATAATACTTGAGGTCAGGAGTTCGAGACCAGACCAGCCAACATGGTGAAACCCCATCTCTACTAAAAATATAAGAAAAAAATCCCAACTACTCGGGACGCTGAGGCAGGAGAATCCCTTGTTGAACCCAGGTGGCGGAGGTTGTAGTGAGCCGAGATCAAACCACTACACTCCAGCCTGGGTGACAGAGTGAGACTCTGTCTCACCAAAAACAAACAAAAAAACCATGCTGAGTGAAAAAAGGCAAAACGCTGTTCACAAAAGAATATGTACCATGTGCCTCCACCCTATTTATATGAAATTCTAGAACAGGCAGAACTGTAAAAGAGAGTACATCATGTTGCCTGGGCGGGGAGAGGGGAGATTTCCAGGTGATGAAAATATTCTTTATTTTGATTGACATGGTGGTGAAGCAGGTATGTTCATTTGTCAGACTCATCAATTTATATACATAAGATGAATGCATTTATTATATGTAAATTCAACCTCAATAAAGTATATTTTAAAAATTTCGCTAGGTGCGGTGGCTCACACCTGTAATCCCAGCACTTTGGGAGGCTGAGGCGGGTGGATCACCTGAGGTCAGGAGTTCAAGACCAGCCTGGCCCACACGGTGAAACCCCCACTCTACTAAAAATACAAAAAAGTTAGCTGGGCGTGGTGGTGTGTGCCTGTAATCCCAGCTACTCGGAAGGCTGAGGCAGGAGAATCACTTGAGCCCGGGCAGAGGTTGCAGTGAGCAGAGATCACACCATTGCACTCCAGCCTGGGTGACAGAGTGAGTCTCTGTCTCAAAAAAAAAAAAAAAAAAAAATTTAAGGCAAGGTGAGGTGGTTTACACCTGTAATCCTAGCACTATGGGAGGCCAAGGCAGGCTGATTACGTCAGCTCAGGAGTTCGAGACCAACCTAGGCAATATAGGGAAACCCTGTCTCTATAAAAAGTTTAAAAATGGGCCAGGCGCAGTGGCTCACGCCTGTAATCCCAGCACTTTGGAGGCCGAGGCGAGAAGATCACAAGGTCAGGAGTTTGAGACCAGCCTGGCGAGCATGGTTCTCACCATCTCTACGAAAAATACAAAAATTAGCTGGGCATGGTGGCACACGCCTGTAGTCCCAGCTACTTGGGAGGCTGAGGCAGGAGGGCAGGAGAATTGCTTGAACCTAGCAGGCAGAGGTTGCAATGTATTTCTCTACGAAAAATACAAAAAATTAGCCGGGCATGATGGCACGCACCTGTAGTCCCAGCTACTTGGGAGGCTGAGGCAGGAGGGCAGGAGGATTGCTTGAACCCAGCAGGCAGAGGTTTGCAATGGGCCAAGATCATGCCACTGCACTCCAGTCTGGGTGACAGAGCAAGACTCCATCTCAAAAAAAAAAAAAAAAATTTTAATAATAACCCATGCATGGTGGTGTGTTCCTGTAACCCCAGCTACTCAGGAGGCTAAGGCAGGAGGATCACCTGAGCTCAGGAGGTGGAGGTTACAGTGAGCTGAGATTGTGCCATTGCACTCCAGCATGGGTGACAGTGTGACCCTGTCTCAAAAAAAAAAAAAATTTTTTTTAAACAAGTTGCAGAGGGATTCCATATATAATGTTTTTCCATTATATATATATTTTTCCATTATATCAAGTTGGAAAACCAGGCAAAGCTAAGCATCTTTTTTAGGGTGACACGACAAAACAGTGAAGAAGTGTATGAGGACTATTGACAAGTTAAGGTTTGGGGTGGGGAGCATTCAATGAGGGATGGGCACACAAGACTTCAAAGTTAATGGTAATGTTCCATTGCATAAACTGGATATTGGTTATAGATGTTCATTATTATGATTTTTATATTTATTTAAAATGTACATCTATGTTACCTGTATTTTGTGTATCTTAATGTTTCACAATGGGAGTTTGTAAAAAGTTACAACAAAAAATGTATTTACTGGGGCTCTGGTAACCCTCTTAGGTAAGAGAGATTAATATGAAACTGAAAATAGTAGTTGCTGCTGGGTAACTGAGAGGTGCTACCTTTAGTGTCTTTTTTTTTTTTTTTTTTTTTTGGAGACGTCTCACTCTGTTGCTCAGGCTGGAGTCCAGTGGCGCAATCTCGCCTCACTGCAAGCTCCGCCTCCCAGGTTCACGCCATTCTCCTGCCTCAGCCTCCCGAGTAGCTGGGACTACAAGCCCCTGCCACAACGCCCAGCTAATTTTTTGTATTTTTAGTAGAGACGGGATTTCACCATGTTAGCCAGGATGGTCTCGATCTGACCTCGTGATCCAGCCACCTCGGCCTCCCAAAGTGTTGGGATTACAGGCGTGAGCCACAGCGCCTGGCCCCTTTAGAATCTTTAAAATTTGTATACCATGAATTTGACTTGGCTATTTTAAAAATTAAATATGTGTTAATTTTTTTTTAAAGTAGCCTCTAGCTAGGTGCATACCTGTAATCCTAGCTGCTCAGAAGGCTGAGGCAAGAGAGGCTGGGTGCAGTCACTCACACCTGTAATCCCAGCATTTTGGGAGGCCAAGGCAGGCAGATCACTTGAGGGCAGGAGTTTGAGACCAGCCTGGCCAACATGGTGAAACCCCATCTCTACTAAGAATACAAAAATTAGCCAGATGTGGTGGTACGCGCCTGTAATCCCAGCTACTCTGGAGGCTGCGGCAGGAGAATTGCTTGAACCTGGGAGGCGGAGGTTGCAGTGAACTGAGATTGCGCCACTGCACTCCACCCTGGGTGATAGAGCGAGACTCTGTCTCAAAAAAAAAAAAAAAATTGGAAATAATGTTGATGCTGTATAGCTTGAAGGATTTCTGGCACAAGTTAAAAGTTCTAGCTTAGAGATGTGCAGCTTGGAGAGGTTATTGGAAAACCCAATCACATTCTTTCCTAAATTCTTACCTCTTATCTGGTAATTTTATTAACTACATGAGCATCTTCTCTATTTCTGTTGTCTTAGGTGTTCATTAACTCTGCCCCATTTTCACATTGGTGGAAAGCAGAGGGCAGGGTAAATGACTGTGTATTCTTTTTCTATGTGAACAGGACTTGAAAGAGGAGATTGATATTCGACTCTCCAGGGTTCAGGATATCAAGTATGAGCCCCAGCTCCTTGCAGATGATGATGCTAGACTACTACAACTGGAAACCCAGGGAAATCAAAGTATGTGGCAAGCTCTTGGAATGCTTCAATGAGGAGTCCCACAGGTCCAGAATTCCTTTTCTCTCAGAGTTGTCAAAAGCTGCTGGCAAAGCCTTAGTTATTCCTGTTATTGGATATATGCTACATGCAGAACCCATTTATTAGCTTGCTGGAGTTTGGGGAATTTTTTTTTTTCTTTTTTGAGTTGGAGTTTCGCTCTTGTTGCCCAGGCTGGAGTGCAATGGTGCAGTCTCAGCTCACTGTAACCTCCACCCCGTGGGTTCAAGCAATTCTTCTGCCTCAGCCTCCAGAGTAGCTGGGATTACAGGCATGCGCCACTATGCCTGGCTAATTTTGTGTTTTTACTAGAGACAGGGTTTCTCCATGTTGGTCAGGCTGGTCTCAAACTCCTGACCTCAGGTGATCCGCCCACCTCAGCCTCCCAAAGTGCTAGGATTACAGGCGTGAGCCACCACGCCCAGCCTGGGGAATCTTTTTAGGTTTATGCCTAACACCAGTCTTTTCCTCAACAGGTTGCTACAACTATCTGTATAGGATGAAAGCTCTGGATGCCATTCGTACCTCTGGTAAGGGCTACCTGACAGGGTCCATTCTAGCATCCTGAAAGCCCACCTAGGGAACAGAGTAATGAACCCACTTTGTATGTTAGGATTTGTCCTTTCTGCACATCCCTGGCTAGTAGGAAATTCTAGAGTTTTGAAAGTACTGGATTAGAGATTTTGCTGAAGGAAATGATATAAGCAGGTTATTCTCCAAAGAGTCTGGGTGTTCTGTTTTTTAAAGTTCTTCTCTTGAGACCTTTAGTTTCATGAAGTAGATGATGGTAATATGCTTGTTTTTCCGCAAAGGACAGGTGGCACCTGCTTTTTCACTAAGCCCAAGATAGATTGTTCTTGAATTTTTTCCATTCTGTCAACACTTGTCGTATATGCTCTATCTCTATGAAAACAGTTTATGTCTTAAACCTAGGATGGATGGGTAAGCAGGATGGTAAAATGTGTGATGACACTTATCATGTGTCATTGATGCAGCTTACAACTGTGGTGTTACCA
The DNA here is from genome assembly GCF_009828535.3 of Hylobates moloch. Classification (NCBI taxonomy): domain Eukaryota; kingdom Metazoa; phylum Chordata; class Mammalia; order Primates; family Hylobatidae; genus Hylobates; species Hylobates moloch. The sequence continues at coordinate 101,068,703 of NW_026652280.1, forward strand.
CCAAATGACCACTCCGGCACAGCTTTATACCTTTGGTCTCAATCAGAATCTCCCTCTAACTCAACTCGCTCATTTCATTAGACCTATTTCTTTTTATTTTTGAGACGGAGTCTTGCTCTGTTGCCCAGGCTGGAGTGCAGTAGCACGATCTTGGCTCACCACAACCTCCACCTCCTGGGTTCAAGCGGTTCTCCTGCCTCAGCCACCCAAGTAGCTGGGATTACAGGTACCTACCACCGTGCCCGGTTAATTTTTGTATTTTTAGTAGGGACAGGGTTTCACCACGTTGGCCAGGCTGGTCTCAAACTCCTGACCTCAGGTGATCTGCCTGCCCTGGCGTCCCAAATGGCTGGAATTACAGGCGTGAGCCACTGCGCCCAGCTTCATTAGACCTATTTCTAACTTTGGGGAATTAACTAGAAAGACTAAAGAATGGGGCAGGCTCGGTGGCTCGTGCCTGTAATCCCAGCAGTTTGGGAGGGCGAGGCAGACAGATCACAGGAGGCCAGGAGTTCAAGACCAACCTAGCCAACAAGGTGAAACCCTTTTGTATTTTTGTCTCTACTAAAAATACAAAAATAAGCCTGGCATGGTGGTGCACATCTGTAATCCCAGCTAATCAGGAGGCTGAGACTAGAGAATTGCTCGAACCTAGGAGGTGGAGGTTGCAGTGAGCCAAGATCACCGCCACTGCACTCCAGCCTGGGTGACAGAGCGAGACTCCATCTCAAAAAAAAAAAAAAAAAGACTAAAGAATGAGAGAAGGGATATCACTGTGCTGTTTTCTCCACAGAGATCCCATTTCATTCTGAAGGCCGGCATCCCTGTTCCTTAACGGGCAAGAATTTCCGCTCCTACCTGCTGGATCTGCGAAACACTAGTACGCCTTTCAAGGGTGTACGCAAAGCCCTCATTGATACCCTTTTGGATGGCTATGAGACAGCCCGCTATGGGACAGGGGTAAGCCAGTTTTTTCTTCAGGGCACTAAAGAGATCCCTCAGACTGAGAGATCCTCATTCTTCCTTTCTCTTTCCTAAGGTCTTTGGCCAGAATGAGTACCTACGCTATCAGGAGGCCCTGAGTGAGCTGGCCACTGTGTGAGTTTGGAGGGGAACGTGTCAAAGGGAGCTGGTACAGTAGTGTTGGACTGTTGCCACAGTGCAATGACCTTCATAAAGCAATATAAACAAAATCCATGATACCATAAGAGTTGTCAGGTTCTAGACTATTAGATCAGTCTCTTACATTAGAAAGCAGATGCGGCCGGGCGTGGTGGTTCACGCCTATAATCCCAGCACTTTGGGAGGCCGAGGCGGGAGGATCATCTGAGGTCGGGAATCCAAGACCAGCCTGACCAACATGGAGAAACCCCGTCTCTACTAAAAATACAAAATTAGCCGGGCATGGTGGCGCATGCCTGTAATCCCAGCTACTCGGGAGGCTGAGGCAGGAGAATCTCTTGAACCCAGGAGGTGGAGGTTGCGGTGAGCCGAGATCGTGCCATTATACTCCAGCCTGGGCAACAAAAGCGAAACTCTGTCTCAAAAAAAAAAAGAAGAAGAAAAGAAAGCAGATGCAACTATACAAGCTAGTAAAAGAAGTTTTTACTTTTGTGTGCATTTTTCTTGTCTTTTGTTTAGCCCAATAAAATGTCAAAATTGGTGTAGACTAGCAAAGGGAATAGTTTTTCAGCACACACAGGGATTCCTTCTCTTCAGAGTCTCAGTGTCCTTTTTGTGTCTTGGCCCAATAAAAGTAAGAATTAAATAACATCTATTTTTGGCCTGGCGCAGTGGCTCACGCCTGTAATCCCAGCACTTTGGGAGGCCGAGGAGGGTGGATCACAAGGTCAGGAGTTCAAGACCAGCCTGGCCAACATGGTGAAACCTCGTCTTTACTGAAAATACAAAAATTAGCTGGGCATGCTGGTGGGCGCCTGTAATACCAGCTACTCGGGAGGCTAAAGCAGGAATCACTTGAACCCAGGAGGCGGAGGTTGCAATGAGCCAATATGCCATTGCACTCCAGCTGGGGCGACAAGAGCAAGACTGTCTCAAAAAAATAAAAATAAAAAATCTATTTTTACTACCACTTAAAGCATTAGTAACCGTGTCTGAAACAAAGGCTATCACTATAGAGTCAACTGTTGAGCGTTTGTGTCACAGGAGAGGATTCATGGCTTTTGTTTGGGAATGTTTTTAATACACACTAAACATAGTCTCGTATTTTCATGCAAATGTTAAAATCAAAGTTCTTGGCAAGAAAGGAAAGCCAATCTAGAATAAAAACTTAGGCCGGGCGCAGTGGCTCACACCTGTAATCCAACACTGGGAGGCCGAGGTAGGTGGATCATCTGAGGTCAGGAGTTCAAGACCAGCTTGACCAACATGGGGAAACCCCATCTCTACAAAAATACAAAAATTAGCTGGGCACGATGGCGCGCACCTGTAATGCCAGCCACTCAGGAAGGTGAGGCAAGAGAATCACTTGAACCTGGGAGGTGGAGGTTGCAGTGAGCCAAGATTGCGCCATTGCACTCCAGCCTGGGCAACAGAGCAAGACTCCATCTCAAAATAATAACAAAAAGTTAGTTACCAGCCATAAAAATAATCTGTTTTCTGCTATGTTGAATATTGCTCTTTCTCAAGAGCTTAAGGGGTATGTCTCTCCTGTCTTCTCTCTGTCCCTAAAAATGAGCTACCTTGTCTTAAAAGATGAAAGGTCCAAGGCCTGGAGCAGTGGCTCACGTCTATAATCCCAGCACTTTGGGAGGCCAAGGTGGGCGGATCACTTGATGCCAGGAGTTGGAGACCAGCCTGGCCAACATGACAAAACCTCATCTTTACTAAAAATACAAAAATTAGCCTGGCATGGTGGCACATGCCTGTAATCCCAGCTACTCCAGAGGCTGAGGCAGGAGAATTGCTTGAACCCAGGAAGCAGAGGTTGCAGTGAGCCGAGATTGTGCCACTCGAGTGTGGGTGACAGAGCAAGAGTCTGTCTCAAAAAAAAAGATGAAAGGTCCTAGTAAAAACTGCTTAGAAGGCCAGCTGCAGTGGTTTGTACTTGTAATCCCAACACTTCAGGAGGCTAAGATGGGTGGATTACTTGAGCCCAGGAGATTGAGACTGACCTGGGCATCATAGCGTAACCCTGTCTCTACTGAAAATACAAAAATTAGGCTGGGTGCGGTGGCTCATGCCTGTAATCCCAACACTTGGAGAGGCCAAGGCGGGCGGTTCATGAAATCAGGAGAGCGAGAACATCCTGGCTAACACGGTGAAAACCAGTCTCTACTAAAAATAAAAAAAAAAAAAATTAGCCGGGCGTGGTGGCGGGTGCCTGTAGTCCCAGCTACGTGGGAGGCTGGGGCAGAAGAATGGCATGAACCCAGGAGGCGGAGCTTGCAGTGAGCCAAGATCACACCACTGCACTCCAGCCTGGGCAACAGAGCGAGACTCCATCTCAAAAAAAAAATTAGCTGGGAGTGGTGGCGTCCACCTGTAGTCCCAGCTACTTAGGAGCTGAGGTGTGTGTATCACTTGTGCCTGGGAGGCAGAGGTTGCAGTGAGCCAAGATCATGCCACTGCACTCTAACCTGGGTAACAGAGCGAGACACTGTCTCAAAAAAAAAAAAAAAAAAAAAAAGAACTGCTTAGAGCACTAATGAAAATGAACATGTAGAAAGGCTGGAAAAGGGCGTTTGGTCTAGAAGTCAGCAGAAGCCTGTTCAAAATTCACTTTCTTTGAAAGATAAATACTGGATGATTCCAGTTATATGAGATACCTAGGTAGTCAAACTCGGAGACAGAAAGTAGAATGATGGTTGCAGGGACTGGAGAGTGGGGAAAATAGGGAGTTGTTCAGTGGGTATAGTTTCAGTTTCGCAAGATGAAAATGTTCTGGATGTTGGTTGCACAACACTATGAATATACTTAACACTACTGAACCATACATTTAAAAATGCTTAAGATGGTAAATTTTATGTTACATGTATTTTACCACAATCTTTTTAAAATTATTTCTGAAGGCCAGGCGTGGTGGCTCATGGCTGTAGTCCCAGCACTTTGGGAGGCTGAGGCGGGTGGATCACCTGAGGTCAGGAGTTCAAGACCAGCCTGGCCAACATGGTGAAACCCCGTCTCTACTAAAAATAGAAAAATTAGCTGGGCATTGTGGTATGCGCCTGTAATCCCCAGCCACTCGGGAGGCTGAGACAGTTCGCTTCAACCTAGGAGGCGGAGGTTGCAGTGAGCCAAGATTGTGCCTCTGCACTCCAGCCTGGGCAACAGAGAAAGACTCCGTCTCAAAAACAAAAATGTTTGATTTGTAGTTTCTAGGAATGTATAATAGGTATAGTGAAGAGTATAGGCTTTGAAATCTGACAAACTTAGGTATGAATCCCAGGTCTGTCACTTACTAGCTTTGTGACCTCATACAAGCTAATTATTGGACCCTTAGTTTCCTAATCTGCAAAACAAGGTGATAACCTATATAGGGGATATCTGTCTCAAAAAAAAGCTTGAGCCAGAGGCAAGAACTCTGGGAAATTGGTTTCTCTGCTGCTAGTTGTTTTTGGTATGAGTAGGTGTGTGTCAGGGCACCCAAACAGGGCCTTTATTCTGTCACCCAGGCTGGAGTGCTGCTACTTTTTTAGGGTGTGTGTGAGAGAGAGAGAGACAGGGTCTCACTCTGTCACCCAGGCTAGAGTGCAGTGGCACAGTCATGGCTCACTGCAGCCTCGAATTCTGGGCTCAAGCGATCCTCCTGCCTCAGCCTTCTGAGGAACCAGGACTGCAGGTGTTTGCTACCATACCTGCCTAATTTTTTGTAGAGATAGAGTCTCACTTTGTTTCCCAGACTGGTCTCAAACTCTCCTGGGCTCAAGCGATCTCTGGCCTCTGCCTCCTGAAGTGCTGGGATTACAGGTATAAGTGACCATGCCCAGCCTCTCTGCTACATTTTTTTTTTTTTTTTGAGATGGAGTCTTGCTCTGTCACCCAAGCTGAAGTGCAGTGGCGCAATCTTGGCTTGCAACCTCTGCCTCCTGGGTTCAAGTTATTCTCTTGCCTCAGCCTCCCGAGTAGCTGGGATTACAGGCACCCACCACCATGCCCAGCTAATTTTTGTATTTTTAGTAGAGACGGGGTTCACCATGTTGGCTAGGCTGGTCTCGAACTCCTGCCCTCAAGCAATCCACCTGCCTGGGCCTCCCAAAGTGCTAGGATTACAGGCGTGAGCCACCATGCTCAGCCTCTCTGCTATTTCTAAGCTACTAGATGGGGTTTTAGTAACTAGTTTACAAAATAGGACAGATAGGACACAAATAACTATTTGTGGCTATTGCTGCATTTATGGCCTGGGATAAGCCCTGATTTCTTTGATTAGTCCTCATTCTGTCAATGACCTCCCCTCTCTGTTCTTCAGGGTTAAAGCACGAATTGGGAGCTCTCAGCGACACCACCAGTCAGCAGCCAAAGACCTAACTCAGTCCCCTGAGGTCTCCCCAACAACCATCCAGGTGACATACCTCCCCTCCAGTCAGAAGAGTAAACGTGCCAAGCACTTCCTTGAATTGAAGAGCTTTAAGGATAACTATAACACATTGGAGAGTACTCTGTGATGGAGCTGAAGGACTCTTGCCGTAGATTAAGCCAGTCAGTTGCAATGTGCAAGACAGGCTGCTTGCCGGGCCGCCCTCGGAACATCTGGCTCAGCAGGCCCAGACTGTATCCGTCAAAGTTCCCGTTGTATCCAGAGTTCTTAGAGCTTGTGTCTAAAGGGTAATTCCCCAACCCTTCCTATGGGCATTTTTAGAACATTGGCTAAGACTATTTTCCCCTAGTAGCGCTTTTTTCTGGATTTGCATTCAGGTGTTATTCTTAATGTTTCTGTCAAAGCGTCTTAAAAATCTTCACTTGGTTTCAGCCGTAGTTCACCTTCCCTGTTCCAGGTTTATTTAATTCCAAAGGTGAGAGTTGGAGTGAGATGTCTTCCATATCTATATCTTTGTGCACAGTTGAATGGGAACTGTTTGGGTTTAGGGCATCTTAGAGTCGATTGATGGAAAAAGCAGACAACTGGTGGGAGGTCAAGTGGGGAAGTTGGTGAATGTGGAATAACTTACCCTTGTGCTCCACTTAAACCAGATGTGTTGCAGCTTTCCTGACATGGCAAGGATCTACTTTAATTCCACATTCTCATGAATAAATTGAATAAAAGGGAATGTTTTGGCACCTGATAACAATCTGCCAGGCTATGTGACAGTAGGAAGGAATGGTTTCCCCTAACAAGCCAATGCACTGGTCTGACTTTATAAATTATTTAATAAAATGAACAATTATCAAATAAAACATATGAATCAGTCCTTTATAGTTGTCTTTTAATAAAACAGGCATTTGATAATGTTATCTGCACATTTCTAACAGGGTATAGGGCATGAGGATTTGCCTCCAGAGAATTGGTGGGACTGTGTGCATAGCCTGGACCTACGACCATACAGATACTCCTTGGGACCCTAGCACAAGAAATCCTAAAATCAGGACTGTGGCCCTTGCTCATAGATGCCTGTGTCACCAACAGAAGGCTGCAGAACAAGGATTCTCTCAAGGTTTCTGGGGCAACAAGCCAGGTGGCCAATCAACTCCTAGGCCCAGGGTTATTGTTGGAGGCGTAAATGTTACTATGACTACTGAAACCTTGGTTACTGAACTAAACAGAAAGAAGAGCCTGTCAGTCTCCTCAGACTGTATCAAGCAAATCTATAGACATGTCTGTGGAAAAGTTGACAAAAGTAGAAGAGGTATGCAGAGTTGGAAGGAGGGGCTGGGTTGAAGTTTGATGAAGTTCCCAGATCAATTTACTATAAGTGCATCTTTTACTGGGAAAGGCTTTTGATGTAACAAGGATATAATGTAGTTAGTAACAGGAGTGGGAGGCTATGTCTAGTACGTAGTAGGTATTCAAATACGTGTTCCGTCCAACCCCTGTGTGTTTTCTTTGATCCATTCTGAAAGTAGAGCTTTCCTCTCCCTATTTCCCCCTAGGAAATTGCTTTCTCAAAAAGGTCTATGTGGCTGGGCGCGGTGACTCACCCCTGTAATCCCACCACTTTGGGAGGCTGAGGTGGGCGGATCACCTGAGGTCAGGAGCTCGAGACCAGCCTGACCAACATGGAGAAACCCCGTCTCTACTAAAAATACAAAATTAGCCCGGCGTGGTGGTGGTGCATTCCTGTAATCTCAGCTACTCGGAGGCTGAGGCAGGAGAATCGCTTGAACCCGGGAGACGGAGATTGCAGTGAGCCGAGATTGCGCCACTACACTCTGGCCTGGGCAACAAGAGCAAAACTCTGTCTCAAAAAAAAAAAAAAAAGGTCTATGTCTCATTAGAATAGAGGTTCTGGAGACTGAGACTGAGGCAGATCAACAGAACTACCTTTTCTTGCAGAGTTTTCAAAGGGCCATGGGACTTAAAAAGACGGTCGACAGGTAATCTGCTTCTGTCCCCTCCCTTTATCTTTCAGCTTGACCTTTGCACTCTGCTGTCTTCCCTGAGCCACCTCCCAACTCTGCTGCATCTCTTTAGGGGCTCATCAAGAAGGAAAATAGATGCGGAAGGGGTGAGAGGCAGCCTTGTCCTCAAAGCAAGTGAGATCAGCCTCTTAGTGCCCAGTAGGTTAGGTGATATAGATTGGTTTTTATTGTCCCCTGCCTCTCATTCTCTGGAGAAAAATTGAAGCATGTTTTTATTTTCTTTTTTTGGTCAAGAATTCAAGTATTTGTTGCCTGGCTTTGTACTAATTATGTGGTTGGTAGTGCAGTATTTGTTGAACCAGTGAATGAGAAGATTCACAAGACTGGGCTACGTATCCTTTTCACCCTGATGAGATTTTGAAAAAACTGATGCAGCCGAGCGCAGTGGCTCACGCCTGTAATCCTAGCACTTTGGGAGGCCGAGGGGGGAGGATTGCCTGAGCTCAGGAGTTAAAGACCAGCCTGGGCAACATGGTGAAACCCTGTCTCTACTAAAATACAAAAGAAATTAGCCAGGCATGGCGGTGTGCGCCTGTAGTCCCAGCTACTGGGGAGGCTGAGGCAGGAGAATTGCTTGAACTTAGGAGGCGGAGGGTGCAGTGAGCCGAGATCGCACCACTGCACTCCAGCACTCCAGCCTGGGTGACAGAGCAAGACTCTATCTCTACAAAAAAAAAAAAAAAAAAAAAACACTGATGCAAGCCTGGCATGGTGGTTCACACCTATAATCCCAGCACTTTGGGAGGCCGAGGCAGGGGGATTGCTTGAGCCCAGGAGCTCGAGACCAGCCTGGGCAACATAGGAAAACCCTGTCTCTACCAAAAAAATTAAAATTAGCCAGATGTGGTGGTGCATGCCTGTAGTCTCAGCCACTCAGGAGACTGAAGCAGGAGGATCAATTGAGCCCAGGTCAAGTGATGCCACCACTGCATTCCCGCCTGGGTGAGAGAGGAAAACCCTGTCTCAAAACAAAACAAAATGGGCTGGGCACATTGGCTTATGCCTGTAATCCCAGCACTTTGGGAGGCCAAGGCAGGTGGATTGCTTGAGCTCAGGAGTTTGAGAACAGCCTGGGCAACATGGCAAGATCCCCATCTCTACCAAAAAACTTAATTTAAATAAATAAACACTGATGCCTAGTTCTTAACCCTAGGAGATTCTGATTAAAGTGGTCTGAAATGGGATAGGAGAAGCCTTTTTTTAAGGTTTCATGGGTCATATCCAGAGCTAGCAAGGATGTGAAGAAACAAGAACACATATGATTTTAATAAGAGTCTAGGTTGATACAGCCATGTTTGTACAAAGGCAGTTTGATAAAATCTATCAAAATTTAAATTTGCATATCCGTTGAACTGGCAAAAATAGGAATTTATCTTAAATATACATGCTTGGAAAAGCACTAGAAGGTACATACCCAAGAATGTTCATGACTATTGCTATTTATTTATTTATTTTTTGAGATGGAGTTTCGCTCTTGTTTTTTTTTTTTTTTTTTTTTTTTTTTTTTTTGAGACGGAGTCTCGCTCTGTCGCCCAGTCTGGAGTGCAGTGGCGCAATCTCGGCTCACTGCAAGCTCTGTCTCCCGGGTTCACGCCATTCTCCTGCCTCAGCCTCTCCGAGTAGCTGGGACTACAGGCGCCCGCCACCACGCCCGGCTAATTTTTTTGTATTTTTAGTAGAGACGGGGTTTCACCGTGGTCTCGATCTCCTGACCTCGTGATCCACCCGCCTCGGCCTCCCAAAGTGCTGGGATTACAAGCGTGAGCCACCGCGCCCGGCCTGGAGTTTCGCTCTTGTTGCCCATGCTGGAGTGCAGTAGCACAATCTCAGCTCGCTGCAACCTCCGCCTCCTGGGTCTAAGTGATTCTCCTGCCCCAGCCTCCCGATTAGTTGGGATTACAGGCGCCCGCCACCACACCTGGCTAATTTTTGTATTTTCAGTAGAGTTGGGGTTTCACCATGGGGTTTCGCCATGTTGGCCAGGCTGTTCTCGAACCCCTGACCTCAAGTAATCTGCCCGCCTCGGCCTCCCAAAGTGCTGAAATTATAGGCGTAAAGCCACCACACCTGGCCTGATTACATGTTTTTTAAAAAAGATGTACTTCCCAGTTTATGATAGAAACATTTTCTGAAAACATTCACAAGTAGCTGAGTGTGGTGGCTCATACTTGTAATCCCAGCACTTTGGGAGACCAAGGCAGAGATCACTTGAGCCCAGGAGTTTGAGACCAGCCTGGGTAACATAGTGAGACTCCGTCTCTATAAAAAAATAAAAATTAGCCAGGCACACACACCTGTTGTCCCAGCTCTTTAGACGGCTGAGGTAGAAGGATTGCTTGAGCCTAAGAGGTTGACATTGTAGTGAGCCATAATCACACGCTGCACTCCAGCCTAGGCAACAGAATAAGACCCTGTCTCAAAAAAATATATATGCAAAAGTTAGCTGGGCATGGTGGCACACGCCTGTAATCCCAGCTACCTCGGAGGCTGAGGCAGAAGAATTGCTTGAACCTGGGAGACAGAGGTTGCAGTGACCAGAGATCGCGCCACTGCACTCCAGCCTGGGCGACAGAGCAAGACTCTGACTCAGAAAAAAAAAAAGTAAAAACTACAGTCATTCCCAACAAAGTATATATATATATATATATATATTTGCCCAGTCAGAGATAACAACTTTTTTTTTTTTTTGAGGCAGAGTCTCTCTAAGACAGAGTCTTACTCCACCACCCAGGCTAGAGTGCAGTGGTGCGATCTCGGCTCACTGCAACCTCCACCTCCTGGGTTCAAGCGATTCTCATGCCTCAGCCTCCTGGGGAGCTGGGATTACAGGTGTGTGGCACCACGCTCGGCTAGTTTTTGTATTTTTAGTAGAGATGGGGTTTCACCACGTTGGCCAGACTGGTCTTGAACTCCTGGCCTCAAGTGATCCGCCCGCCTCAGCCTCCCAAAGTGCTGGGATTACAGGTGTGAGCCATTGCACCCAGAAACTTTACTTTTCACTTAATGTATTTCTTTTTTTCTTTTTTTTTTTTTTGAGACGGAGTCTCGCTGTCACCCAGGCTGGAGTGCAGTGGCGCGATCTCGGCTCACTGCAGGCTCCACCCCCAGGGTTCACGCCATTCTCCTGCCTCAGCCTCCCGAGTAGCTGGGACTACAGGCGCCAGCCACCTCGCCCAGCTAATTTTTTGTATTTTTAGTAGAGACGGGGTTTCACCGTGTTAGCCAGGATGGTCTCAATCTTCTGACCTCGTGATCCTCCCACCTCGGCCTCCCAAAGTGCTGGGATTACAGGCGTGAGCCACCGCACCCGGCCTTTTTTCTTTTTTTTCTTTCTTTTTTTTTCTCTTTTTTTTTTTTGAGACGGAGTGTTGCTCTGTCGCCCAGGCTGGAGTGCAGTGGCACGATCTCGGCTCACTGCAAGCTCCGCCTCCTGGGTTCACACCATTCTCCTGCCTCAGCCTCCCGAGTAGCTGGGACTACAGGCACCCGCCACTGCGCCTGGCTAATTTTTTTATATTTTTGGTAGAGACGGGGTTTCACCGTGTTAGTGAGGATGGTCTTGATCTCCTGACCTCGTGATCCGCCCACCTCGGCCTCCCAAAGTGCTGGGATTACAGGTGTGAGTCACCGCAGCCGGCCTCACTTAATGTATTTCTGTGTGGATTCAATTTTTTCAACATGTGGAAAATGTACTTTTGATTTTTTTAAAATGCCAACAGTAGATATATACACATATGTACATGCATGATGTATATTTATATTCCTTCTATATATTAAAAAACTTAAAACTGGCCTTTCATGGTGGCTCACTCCTGTAATCCCAGCACTTTGGGAGGCTGAGGCAGGCTGATCACTTGAGGTCAGGAGTTCGAAACTAGCCTGGCCAACATAGCAAAACCCCATCTCTACTAAAAATTTTAAAATTAGCAGCCAGGCGTGGTGACTCACACCTGTAATCCCATCACTTTGGGAGACTGAGACAGGTGGATTACATGAGGTCAGGGGTTCAAGACCAGCCTGGCCAACATGGTGAAACTCCGTCTCTACTAAAAATACAAAAATTAGCTGGGTGTGGTGGCATGCACCCATAATCCCAGCTACTCAGGAGTCTGAGGCAGGAGAATTGCTTGATCCCGAGAGACAGAGGCTGTAATGAACCGAGATTGCACCACTGCACTCCAGCCTGGCTGACAGAGCGAGACTCTGTCTCCAAAAAAAAAAATTACCTGGGAGTGGTGGCAGGCACCTGTAATCCCACCTACCCAGGAGGATGAGGCATGAGAATTGCTTGAACCTGGGAGGCAGAGGTTGCAGTGAGCCAAGATCACGCCATTGCACTCTGGCCTGGGCGACTGAGCGAGACTATTTCTTAAAAAAAAAAAAAAAATTAAAACTTCAATGAAGATTCCAGTCTAGCCAGGGCTGAGAATCACTAGTATGATGGAAGGGATATTAGCTTTAGAGAAATTGGATTTGGGGCCAGGTGCAGTGGCTCATACCTGTAATCCCAGCACTTTGGGATGCTGAGTCAGGCGGATCACCTGTGGTCAGGAGTTCAACACCAGCGTGGCCAACACGGTGAAACCTCGTCTCTACTAAAAATACAAAAATTAGCCAGGTGTGGTGGCACATACCTGTAGTCCCAGCGACTCAGGAGGCTGAGGCAGGAGGATCACTTGAACCCTGGAGGTGGAGACTGCAGTGAGCCAAGATTGCCTCACTGCACTCCAGCCTGGGTGACAGAGTGAGACTCTGTCTAAAAAAAAATGAAGTTGGATTTGAGTCCCAGGTCTGCCATTAAGTGACCTTGGGCATCTCACAACTTTTAGTTTCCTTATCTGTATTATGTAAAAATTAATGCCTATGGGCCTGGCGTGGTGGCGCATGCCTGTAATCCCAGCTACTCAAGAGGCTGAGGCAGAAAAATCGCTTGAACCCGGGTGGTGGAGGTTGCAGTGAGCCGAGATCGCGCCATTGCACTCCAGCCTGGGCAACAAGAGCAAAACTCTGTCTCAAAATAAATAAATACATAAATAAATAAATACATAAATAAATAAAATAACACCTATGCCACATAGTTATTGAAATGATTAAATGATATTATGTACTTAATACATACTAGGTTCTAAATTACCCTTTTAAGGATTTTACAGTCTTCTAACAGTGGGGCAGAGGTTCCAGGTGAAGAAACAGTCTTGGGCCAGGCGCGGTGGCTCACACCTGTAATCCCAGCACTCTGGGAAGCCGAGGCAGGTGGATCACCTGAGGTCAGGAGTTCGAGACCAGCCTGACAAACATGGTGAAACCCTATCTCTACTAAAGATACAAAAAATTAGCTGGGCATGGTGCCAGGTGCCTGTAATCCCAGCTACTTGGGAAGCTGAGGCAGGAGAATTGCTTGAACCTGGGAGGCAGAGGTTGCAGTGAGCCAAGATTGCGCCACTGTACGCCAGCCTGGGCAACAAGAGTGAAACTCTGTCTCAAAAAAAAAAAAAAAAGAAAGAAAGAAAAGAAAAAGAAAAAAGAAACAGCCTCACTCTATGGGGTTTTTGTCTCTACTCCTAACTCTAACCCACCCATTCAACCCCCACCTCTGTACCTGGAGCAGGTGGCGAAATTCACATACTCACTGTCTGTGGCAAATGACATTGGGCCAGAGAAGAAACCCATATGCCACCCTAAGGATGCAGGACACCATAGTACAGGAATTGGCACTGGCCAAAAAGCAACTACTAATGGTGAGTTCTAGCAGGGCAACCTGAAGTCTCATTCACTACTGCTCTGTGCCTTTGCCCACTGAGTTTTCCAAGCTCTTAGTGCATGTCATTGCACATTTATCTTGTTTGCCTCTAGGTTTTCAGCATTACGCCAGAGCAACACAACTCTAACTCCATTGCCAAAACTCTTTTTCATTAAGTGATTCTTTGCATCCACCTTACAGGCGGCAGGCACATGTTAAAGTCCCAAAGTATACTCTAGTTCCTGCTCCTTTCATCTTGGTGAGACTCAAAACTGCCTCTTAGATCGGGTGTGGTGGCTCAGGCCTGTAATCCCAGCACTTTGGGGGACCAAGACGGGCAGATCGCTTGAGCCCAGGAGTTCGAGACCAGCTTGACCAACATGCCAAAACCACATCTCTACTAAAAACAAAAATTGGCCGGGCATGGTGGCACATGCCTATAATCCCAGCTACTTGGGAGGCCGAGGCACGAGAATTGCTTGAACCGAGGCAGAGGTTGCAGTGAGCTGAGATTGTGCAACTGCACTCCAGCCTGGGCTACAGAGTAAGACTTGGTCTCAAAACAAACAAACAAACAAACAAACAAAAAACTGCCTCTTAGTGCGTAGCACTTGCCTCTCAGTACCTCTCTCTCTCCCGGGGTCCCCACTTGATGTCATGTAACCATCTTTTTTTTTTTTTTTTTTTTTTTGAGACGGAGTCTCGCTCTGTCGCCCAGGCTGGAGTGCAGTGGCGCGATCTTGGCTCACTGCAAGCTCCGCCTCCCGGGTTCACGCCATTCTCCTGCCTCAGCCTCTCCGAGTAGCTGGGACTACAGGCGCCCGCCACCACGCCCGGCTAATTTTTTGTATTTTTAGTAGAGATGGGGTTTCACCGTGGTCTCGATCTCCTGACCTTGGGATCCGCCCGCCTCGGCCTCCCAAAGTGCTGGGATTACAAGCGTGAGCCACCGCGCCCGGCCACTCATGTAACCATCTTTGTATCCCAGTTACTTAGTAGAGTTCCTGTTTCATGGTCTGTTCTCAGCAAATATTTGCTGAACATAGGGCTTTGCCTGTGGAGAAAAAAATTGGATAGGCTTCCCTCCACTGGTTCAGCCTCTCTGCTACCACCCAGCTTTATGTCACAGCTAAGTCCAGCTCCGAGAGAACACAAATAATGGGAAAGCAACTAGGAAGAATAAGAAAGGGTGGTAAACAGAGGCAAACAACACACTGTATTCTGCCCTCTCCACCAGGTCCGTCAAGCTGCCCTGCACCAGCTGTTTGAAAAGGAGCATCAGCAGTACCAGCAGGAACTAAATCAGATGGGCAAAGCTTTTTATGTAGAGAGATTCTGATGGCATCCAAAACACTGTTCTTCCATTCTCAACATGCCTGCTAACCTAGCCTTCTAGAGCCTCTACCACCTTGAACCTCCTTCCCAAAACATACCAGATCTTGCTATCTGCCAGGGACTTAAGACAGCGCTCCCACTCTCACTTCTCCACTCTCTTGTTAATCGTTTGCCGCTATTTGGGAAACAATCTATGAAACAACAGTAACAACAAGAGTGACGCCTTGTGGTCATAGTGGGATTTACTGTGTTGACGTAAGGCGACAGGGTGGGGAGGGGTGGACAATGTGAGTTGAGAATCCTGATTTGCTATAACAAATAAAGTTACTTCTTAAAGGCTCAAACTTAGACCACTGGGCTCATTCTTTCAGGTTTAAATCTTGATTTGTTTCAAAAGTGCTTATTTTTCAGCTACTGTAATCTTAACTTCCTGGATTTCACTTGCCACCTCTCAGATATCACTTTCACTTATCTTTTATTTATATTTGGACAAATTGCTCTGAATGTGGCTATTAATCTACAGACACCGTAGTGCTTGAGTGAGGAGGCCTGCATTTTGGGTTTTGAGTCAGCTAGTTATTGTGAAACTTTGAACAAGTCTCTTTCCACTGGGCCTGAATTCCCACCTATGCCAAGAGAGAGGATTCCAAACTTAAATGTCTCCAGGGGTCAGGCAGGTAATGTTACAGTTGTAAGGAAATAAGGAGTGGTAGGATTTGTAGGAGGCTGGAAAGAGCAGTCAAAATAAAGGCACTCAAAATTCTGAAAAATACTGAAAAGTACTGATTGACCATGTGCATCATATGAAGGCCATAGACAACTTTACTTAAAAGGGTCCACTTTACAGGCTGGGCGAGGTGGCTCACACCTGTAATCCCAGCACTTTGGGAGGCTGAGACGGGTGGATCACCCGAGGTCAGGAGTTCAAGACCAGCCTGGCCAACCATGGCCAAAATGGTGAAACCCCATCTCTACTAAAAATACAAAAAATTAGCCCGGCATGGTGGCAGGCACTTGTAATCCCAGCTACTCAGGAGGCTGAGGCAGGAGAATTGCTTGAACCCAGGAGACGGAGATTGCAGTGTGCTGAGATCATGTCATTGCACTCTAGCCTGGGTGACAGCAAGACTCCGTCTCAAAAATAAAAAGGGTCCACTTTACATGTGAATGACATCCCAAGCCAGAGAGACCCCCATTTCACAGCCAGTGACAGCTGTAGGAATACACCATGAGTCCCTGAATACACTCTCTGAACACACCATCGCTCCCTGATATAAATGCCATTGTACATTACTTTGCCCTGTGCTCTCACCTTGCCGTTGGCATCCTCAATGGTCACTCATCCTGTCCACATGATATTTTCCTGACCTCAACTCTATGTGCCTTTGTCTCCACTGCAAAACTCATACCCTTCCCTCCAACCCAAGTCTGTCTCCATCCTTCAGTCTCCTACTGAATCCCCCATTTTTCTTCTAGCTGTCAGAGCTTCTTCCTCTGCCCCTACACATCCCACTGATAAAGAGGCAGTAGAGTATAAAAATAAGAGCACAGGCTTTGAAGTCAGGTGTAGGTTCAAATTCTGGCTTCACCTCTTTAATTCTTGTGTCATCATATGGAAGTGATTTAGCTTAACTGGCCTCAATTTCCTCTTCTGGGCCAGGCGTGGTGGCTCATGCCTATAATCCCAGCACTTTGGGAGGCTGAGGCAGTTGGATCACCTGAGGTCAGGAGTTCAAGACCAGCCTGCCCAATGTGGTGAAACCCTGGCTCTACTAAAAATACAAAAATTAGCCAGGTGTGGTAGCAGACCCCTGTAATCCCAGCTACTTGGGAGGCTGAGGCAGGGGAATTACTTAAACCCAGAAGGCGGAGGTTGCAGTGAGCCAAGATTATGCCATTGTGCTCCAGCCCGGGTGACAGAGCAAGACTCCATCTCAAAAAAAAAAAAAGTTAATTAAAAAAAAATTTCCTCTTTTGAAAATTAGGACAATACCCATTTCACAGGATCATTTGAAGAATTAAATAAGATAATGTATATAGCAAATACAGAGCAAGCCTAGTGCTTGGCACACAGTAGGTATCCTCCGTGTTCTCCCTCAGGAGATTTCTCTGTGACCCAGGTCCTCCAGAGGTTGCTTGCTGACCTCTAGGCCAGCCCTCTTATCCAATCAAATATCATTCTCCACCCATGCCCATTCCTCTGTCTGTGCTACATATCCGATATTCAACCCCCAACTCCCATCACCTCTGCTTCCCAAACCCTCTTATCTTTAGTCAATAACTACTCATGAGTGCTTACACACCAGATGACATGGAATTCACAGCCTAGTTGGAGAGGCAGGCACTGAACAAGTAACGACAAGTATGGTGTAAGTTTTATAGGAGACAAAACATGTGACCTGGATCTGACCCAGGAACCTGAGACTAAGTCGCCCATTCTTTCTGTCTGCTTGTGTCCTCCCCTACCCTCTATTTTCTGAAGCTTCATCTCACCTTCGTTTTTGTTTTTTTTTTTTTTTTTGAGACAGAGTCTCGCTCTGTCACCCAGGCTGGAGTGCAGTGGTGCAATCTTGGCTCACTGCAACCTCCCCCTCCCGGGTTCAAGCGATTCTCCTGTCTCTCAGCCTCCTGGGTAGTTGGGACTATAGGTGCCCACCACCACGCTCGGCTAATTTTTGTATTTTTTTTTTTTTTTTTTTTTTTGAGACGGAGTCTTGTTCTGTCGCCCAAGCTGGAGTGCAGTGGCACAATCTCGGCTCACTGCAAGCTCCGCCTCCCGGGTTCACACCATTCTCCTGCCTCAGCCTCTCCGAGTAGCTGGGACTACAGGCACCTGCCACCACACCCGGCTAATTTTTTTTGTATTTTTAGTAGAGACGGGGTTTCACTGTGGTCTCGATCTCCTGACCTCGTGATCCGCCCGCCTCGGCCTCCCAAAGTGCTGGGATTACAAGCGTGAGCCACCGCGCCCAGCGAATTTTTGTATTTTTAGTAGAGATGGGGTTTCACCATATTGGCCAGGCTGGTCTTGAATTCCTGACATTGTGATCTGCTCACCTCTGCCTCCCAGAGTGCTGGGATTACAGGCATGAGCCACTGCACCCGGCCTTTTTTTTTTTTTTTTTTTTTAGACAGTCTCACTCCATTGCCCAGGCTGGAGTGCAGTGGTACAATCATGGCTCACTGCAGCTTCGATCTCCTAGGCTCAAGCAATACCCCCTCCTCAGCCTCCTGAGCAGCTGGGACCACAGGCACATGCCACCACATCTGGCTATTTTTTTTTTTTTTTTTTTGTAGAGATGGGGGTCTCACTATGTTGCTCAGGCTGGTCTCAAACCCTTGGGCTTAAGCAGTCCTCTGCCTTGGCCTCCCAAAGTGCTAGGATTATAGGCATGAGCCAAATAGCCAGCTGCTCCTTCACTTTTTTTTTTTTTTAGATAGACTCTCTCTTGTCACCCAGGCTGGAGTGCAGTGGCGCGATCTTGACTCACTGCAACCTCTGTCTCCAGGGTTCAAGCGATTCTCCTGCCTCAGCCTCCCAAGTAGCTGGGACTACAGGCGCCTGCCACCACACCTGGCTAATTTTTTTTGTATTTTTAGTAGAGATAGGGTTTCACTATATTGGCCAGGCTGATCTCAAACTCCTGACCTCATGATCCGCCTGCCTCGGCCTCCCAAAGTGCTGGGATTACAGGCTTGAGCCACTGCACCCAGCCTGCACCTTCACTTTTTAAATCTTCCCCCATATTTATCTCCCAGGCCGCTTATTGTTTCTTTTACACAGGCAGTATATTTTGGCGTTAGGAGAACAGGCTTTAACACTGGATGGATCTGGGTTTCAGTGCTGGCTCTGTCACTGACTGCGTGGCCTTGTGCCAATTATTTTAATTTTCCAGGTTACAGTTTCTTATGCTGTATGAAAAAAGGGAGATAATGCCTAATTCACTGGGTTGCTGTGGGGATTAAATAAAGCACTTAGCAGCAAGTAGCACAAAATGTCCAATAAATGGTAACCCATAATGATGTTTTCTTGCTCCTATGATAGTTTTTTTTTCCTTCATTCCTTTCCATTACCTGGGCTCCCCTTACCTCCAACCAGACTCCCTCACCAACTCCTTCTATTTTTCTATTCTTCTTTCCTCTGTTCATCTGAACCCACAGAATGCCCCATCCCCTCTGCCTTGATCCCTGACCTTGGCCTCTTCCCCCAGGGCTTGTCAGTGCCAGGCTGGCTCCAGTATTGGCAGGTTGGCCCCCTACAGAGCCCATCTCTTCTGATCCTCTCTGTCTATTCTGTCTGCTCTCATAACATCACCCCATCATACCCATTCAGCCCCTCTTCCCTCTTCCCTCTGCCAGCTCCTCTGGCTCAGAGGGGCTCAGTCCTGTTTGAAATGGTTGCATAGTAAATATTTCCAGGAGAGCTAAACGGCTTTCATCAAAGGCCATCTGATGTTTCTGCCTAGGTACGCCATACAAACTCTCCTTCCAAGACAGCTGCTTCTCCCCTGCATGCTATTCCCAGTCTGCCTCTCTGTTCCTCTAGTGCCCCAAACATTAAAGTCCTTTCATTCCTGCTAGTCTCTTTCCCAGCCTCTCTTCCTCCAGCTTCTGATTTTTGAATGTGGATAAGCTTCTCAGAGAAGGGAACTAGAACTTGAGGGGTTAAGGGTAAGAAGGGAGAGCAAGAAAGTACAAATAACATACACATCCACTTTAGGAGCCAAAAAGGAACAAAGACATAAGACAACATCACAGATGCCTACCTTGGGGCCTGTATGTGCCTATTTGTTAGTCTTCCCCTGAAAGGCAAGAGCCACACAACAAGAATTGACTGGGCTTGGGACAAGCTATCGATCTAGATCAAGGACACTGTGGAGTTGGTATATGCTGGGGGTTGGGGTGGGTGTCTGGAATGGGAACAAGGACACATGGAACAGGCCTAGGGGCTGAAGCAGAGTGTCCTTCTCCCACCCCCACACGTCCACTCAAGCCCCCCAGCCCCCAATGCAGCTATAACTTGGGCTCTTTTCTGCCACAGTGGAGAGAAGCATCTGCCTGCCACATAACATTCAACAGACCTGATTCTCTCCAAAAGAGAAATCCCCCATATGGGAATCCGGCTGGATCCCTGTGAGGGAAGACCCTTGGAGAAGGCAGCCTGGAGTTCTGGTAAAAAGCCCTAGAAGAGGAGAGGACTCCTGTGGACTGCAGGCTGCTTCCTGGCAGAAGTTTCCTCTCTTACCCTCAATCTAAAGCCTTAGTTTCAATTCTGCCAGGCAAGGTGGGGAACTATAAGTCTTCTCTTCTGGAGCCGACGATGGAGCCTGCCAGGGAGACAAGTTATTCTTCTGTTCTGGACATCCAAGGGTGACTTTAAGGAGGATGCCTGGAGGACATGGGAAGAAGGTGAGAATGGTTAAGCTGGCAGGAAGGGGAAGCCAAGCATCTGCAGCACTTAAGAGCAGGATGGTGCCTCCTGAACGGACCTCAGTAGTCTTGTGGGGGTGATCTGGGAAGGTTAGGAGTTCTGTTGGAAAGGTAAAGCAGGATGTACAAGTCCTCTGCCCCCACCCCGGAAAGCCTCAGGGCAGCTGGAATGGCGTTGAAGAGAGCAGGTGGCAATTTTGATGAGGAGCTGCTGACACGGCTGATCCTCTGGGCACTGGGGCCGTGACATCAGGGTGAGAAGCTCTGTGTGGGAGCTCTAGGGACCAATAGTTGCCCGGATGTGGAGCCCTGCCAGGTATTCTTCCTGGTTTAGGCCAACGTGATCCAGCAAAGGCCAGGAGCTGGTAGAGGAGGAGCTGAGGCAGGGATGACACGTAGGGCGATAAGCAAGAGCTGGCTGTCTTGGGAGGTGAAGAGCAGGGGCCAGTACCCTTCCTCAAGGAGATGGCTCTCCACCTAGACATGATTGGTGCCTGGTGTCTGCTCTATTCTTTCTTTGCAATTGGAAGGAAGGCAGATGACCCCCAAAGCTCTCCTGCCTGCTTCTGTGTGATATGTTTGATATTGGGTTGTTTAATTAGGAACCAACTAAATGTCAAACATTCTTACAGCAGCAGGTGATTCAGCACCACCCTCTTTCATACTTCAATCTCTGGGGCTCCTGTCTCTTTTACTGAACTTCTTCTCTCCAGGACCCCCACAAAAGTCCAGTAGCTGCAACCTATGTGGATTTCAATCTTAACCTAAGAGGGCTGGTGTGGGAGTGGGAGAGAGTTGGAATTTGAGGATAGAATCTTTCTATTTCTTGTCCCCTTATACTAGAAGGGACATATCTCTTTTCTTTATCTCTTCTTGTCCTCGTATTTTCCCCCCCCTTATTCACTTCCCCACCCCACCCCCCATTTTCCACTCCTTCCTCTCTCTGTTCCCTAACCCCTTTCCCTGGCTAATCTCCAGGGAAAGGAGACTTGGTTTCTCCTCTCTCTGTCGAGAGTCAGCTGATGGTCTATCTGCCTATCTACCTCTAGTGACTGGAAGCTCTCAATAGTGGACTCCAGCTCTTCTCTACCCACTGGCCTGGTAGGTGTCTCAGTTCCCCCATTGCTGGGGCTTAGCATTAACTCTCACTATCCTTGACATAAATGACTAAGTAGAGCCATTTATATTTGTCCAATATACCTGGTCACCTTGAACAGTTCCCACCTCTCCCCTGGCATATTTTCAGGTGTATGGTGCCAGTGGACTGGTATACTTGCCACCTGTTAGTAACAAGGCTCCCAGTGGAAGAATAAACATGGTCTGGAACTAAACTGGAAAGAATAGAGCTGATAA
Organism: Hylobates moloch; assembly: GCF_009828535.3. NCBI lineage: Eukaryota > Metazoa > Chordata > Mammalia > Primates > Hylobatidae > Hylobates > Hylobates moloch. The sequence continues at coordinate 101,090,097 of NW_026652280.1, forward strand.
TGATGATTATGATGATGTGGTGAGCGGCAGCGTTGGGGAAAATTAAGAAGGGAGAAGATAAAGGGAAGAGGAGAGAGCCACACAGACCAAGGTCTGTGTGGGTACAACAGTTCTATTTTAAGATTACTGTGGGAAAACAAAGGGCATGATCCTGTCTGGATTGTTCTGACTCTCCCCTGTTTCTCTCCCCACCCCACTTGAAGCTCTGGGATAGCCTTGGAGATTCCAACTCTACCCTCTTACTCTACTCTTGTGGCTCTTGGTTGGAGGAAAAACGTCTCCCTGCCAATCGGAGACTCCCAAAATAGCACAGCAATTTGATCTGGGGATCTGGGAGAATTGTGAAGGATCACGAGTGACCTCCCCTCTTCCCTGTTGCCCAAGCTCCTTGAATACCAGGAATCAAAAGCTAAAACTCAACTAATGGTGTTTGACCAGCATTCAACACAGTCTGGGGGAGAGTGAAAGGGGAAGCTGAAAGGCAACCAGGACCCTCTGGATGCAAACTGCCAACCTAGAATTGCCAAAGTACCCTTCTCTATTTCAATGTTCTTCCCTCCCGTCTTCCTTCTCTTTTAAAACATCCATAGAGCTGCCCAGAATGAGTGGAAAGTTTCAGGGTCAGGGAGAACCTCTTCCCTCCCCCACTTTCCATTGTCTAAAATCAGCCTCAGCTGTTCCTAGATATTTTTTTGCTGGTGATGTCAGTTCATCAAAGCGTCTCACCCTGTGTTCCCCCAGGAGAACAATATGGGGTGGAGGGAGCTGGAAAGACCATATTAGGAACAAAAGGTGGAGCTACGAGCACAGATAAAGACTCAAGTCTGGGGACCTCCTGGTCACTCAGGCAGCAGTCCCTTCTTTCTTGCCCCAGTCTCCAGTTCTCCAGTGTTCACAGGTGAGCCTACCAACAGCCACTGCTCATGATGGAGGCCATCAAGAAAAAGATGCAGATGCTGAAGTTAGACAAGGAGAATGCTCTGGATCGGGCAGAGCAAGCTGAAGCTGAGCAGAAGCAGGCAGAAGAAAGAAGTAAACAGGTAGGCACTGGCATTGGTCTCTCTCACCTGCTAGTGAACAAGACTGTGAAATGGAAGGGAGTTTTCATGGGAAAGACAGTGACTACTGGTGTCACCTCCTTTTTGGGGGTGGGATGGACTCCCCAGCCTCACTGGAGGAGCAGAGGACATCTCACATATCTGTCTCAGACTGCCTTTGTGACCTTGGGAAAGTCAGTGGCCTCTTCTGAGCCACAGTATGTCTGCTGAATTTAAGTAGAAATGGACCATGTTTTGGAAGAACCCTTGACTTCTAGAGGAAAAGGTAAGAGTTCTAGAGGGAAAGAGCATCTCTTTTCACTCAAATAGCATCACGGGCATCTACACTTTAGATATTTATCATCCAAGGGTCTTGGATGAAAACCCAGGATGGCTTGGTCATCTTAGGATCAGATATTACAGGGTCACAGGCCAAGCTACAGCATAACTCCTGAGGCAGTGGGCTGGAAGTGGCTGGGGAGAAAGTGTGTCTCACTAGGGATGGTAACATGGAGGTTACACTCAGGGCTCCAAGAGCCCAGGGTCCAACCCTGCATTGTTGTGTGTGACTCTCTGGGCTCCTATAGCTGGAGGATGAGCTGGCAGCCATGCAGAAGAAGCTGAAAGGGACAGAGGATGAGCTGGACAAGTATTCTGAAGCTTTGAAGGATGCCCAGGAGAAGCTGGAACTGGCAGAAAAGAAGGCTGCTGATGTGAGTATTAGAGAGATGGAGGATGGGTTTAATCTACACATATAGATCTTTGTGTTAATGTATGATGAAATTCCAAACACACTTGTGGGTTCATGGAACACAGGCATATATACTCACATACATTTTTGCATATAACCACATGCTGGTATAGTCTCATAATGGCATGTATATTCTTTCTTAAAGACATCTCCAACATGTTAAAAGTTTTTTTTTTTTAAATACATGTAAAAGTCTCATTTATCTCCTATTACCAGCGCAGGAATTTAATTATCTTTCCCAGGACCTGGACAAAGAGAGGAGACTCCAAGTTCAGAATGCTGTCACTTATCCTACCTCCTCCCCCATGCCACATTCTTAGCTTTTATGTCCAAGTCTTGGCATGTGGATATGTGTATTAATAGGGGACCTCTCATCTCTCAACTGTCCAACAAAACCAGCTCGTATTTCACAATGGGAAATGGAGGTCACACTGACCCTGACCATATATGGGTTTATTTATCTTGGCCAATGTGGGCATTTGCCTTTATGCCATGGAGATGCCATATGAAGCATTGCTCTTAGAGCAGCAGAGAGATCCCCACAGTGACAGACTATAATAGAAACTAAGAAGGAATCTTAGGGGGTAAAGGTATCACCACCAGACTTCACTCTATGACTGTGAGTAATTACTCAGCTTGTCTAGGGCTGAATTTTCCCATTCTAAAATAAAATAAATTCTCTTTTCCATCTCATATTATCCCGTCATCACCTACTTTCCTTCATCTTCAACCTTGAAGTTTGCTGCAAAGATAAATGAGAGAGTAGATTGAAAAGTTTTTTAGAAGAAAAGTACCATAGGAATCTTACCAACAACAACAAAAATGTCCCAGTATTGGTGGAAACAAGTTTCTCAGTGATCTGAGTTAATAGGAAAAAAGGAGCATGTAATATTTAAAATCATATTTGGGCTGGGCGAGGTGGCTCACACCTGTAATCCCAGCACTTTGGGAGGCCAAGGTGGGTGGATCACCTGAGATCAAGAGTTTGACACCAGCCTGGCCAACATGGTGAAACCCTGTCTCTACTAAAAATACAAAAATTACCCAGGTGTGGTGGCGGGTGCCTGTAATCCCAGCTACTCAGGAGGCTGAGGCAGGAGAATCGCTTGAACCCAGGAGGCGGAGGTTGCACGGAGCCGAGATTGTACCACTGCACTCTAGCCTGGGCAACAGAGAGAGACTCCGTCTCAAAAAATAAATCAATAAAATAAAATAAAATCACATTTGGTTTTGGAAAATAGCTAGAAGGATAGACAGAGTGAACCATTCATAAATGCTTTCGGATCCTCATATTTGGTCTCTCTGCCATCAGGTTTCTTTCCTTTCCTTTTCTTTTTTTTTTTTTTTGAGACAGAGTTTCACTCTTGTTGCCCAGGCTGTAATGCAATGGTACTATCTCGGCTCACTGCCACCTCTGCCTCCCAGGTTGAAGCGATTCTCCTATCTCAGCCTCCTGAGTAACTGGGATTACAGGCACATGCCACCATGCCCAGCTGGCTAATTTTCATATTTTTGCTAGAGACAGGGTTTCATCATATTTATTGGTCAGGCTTGTCTTGAACTCCTGACCTCAGGTGATCTGCCTGCCTCGGCTTCCCAAAGTGCTGGGATTACTGGTGTAAGCCACCCCGCCCAGCCAGGTTTCTTTTTATTGTTGTTGTTGAGATGGAGTCTCGCTCTGTTGCCCAGGCTGGAGTGCAGTGGCACAATCTAGGCTCACTGCAAGCTCTGCCTCCTGGATTCAAGCCATTCTCCTGCCTCAGCCTTCTGAGTAGCTGGGATTGCAGGTGCGTGCCACCATAGCCAACTAATTTTTGTATTTTTTTTTTTAGTAAAGATGGGGTTTCGCCATGTTGGCCACGCTGGTCTCGAACTCCTAACCTCAAGTGATCCATCTGCCTCGGTGTCCCAAAGTGCTGGGATTACAGGCGTGAGCCACTGCATCCAGCCTAAGCCACTGCGCCTGGGCGTTTTTTGTTTTTTTTTTTTGAGACAGAGTCTTGCTCTATCACCAAGGCTGGAGTGCAGTGGCAAGATCTCGACTCACTGCAACCTCCACCTCCTGGGTTCAAGTGATTCTCCTGCCTCAGTCTCCTGAGTAGCTGGGATTACAGGCACCCGCCACCACGCCCGGGTAATTTTTGTATTTTTAGTAGAGGCAGTGTTTCACCACGTTGGCCAGGCTGGTCTCCAACTCCTGACCTCAAGTGATCCACCCACCTTGGCCTCTCAAAATGCTGGGATTATAGGTGTGAGCCACCATGCCTGGCCTCTGCCATTAGGTTTCTGATCTGTTTTGTTTTCCACCACTTTCAGTGGCCAAGGAAAGTGATGAGAATTGAATATATTATGCCAGAGATTAGAAACACAAACTGGATAATATACATCATTTAAACTCATTTTTCCAAAAGTTAAGGTCAGCACAAGCTATTTTTTTTTTATTTTTATTTTTTTTGAGACGGAGTCTTGCTCTGTCACCTAGGCTGGAGTGCAGTGGTACAATCTTGGCTCACCACAAGCTCCGCCTCCCGGGTTCACGCCATTCTCCTGCCTCAGCCTCCCGAGTAGCTGGCACTACAGGTGCCCGCCACTGTGCCCGGCTAATTTTTTGTATTTTTAGTAGAGATGGGGTTTCACCGTGTTAGCCAGGATGGTCTCGATCTCCTGACCTTGTGATCCGCCCGCCTCGGCCTCCCAAAGTGCTGGGATTACAGGTGTGAGCCACCGTGCCTGGCCAGGCCACCACAAACTATTAATTCCCTTCTTGTGCCCAGTGTGGTGGCTCAGACTTGTAATTCCAGCACTTTGCTTTGAGAGGCCAGGGCGGGAGAATCGCCTGAGGCCAGGAGTTCAAGACCAGCTTAGGGAACATAGTGAGGCCCTATCTTTACAAAAAATTTAAAAATTAGCCAGGTGTGGTGGCACATGCCTGTAGTCCCGGGTACTCAGGAGGCTGAGATGAGCGGATCGCTTTAAGCCAGGAGTTCAAGCTTGCAGTGAGGTATGATAGTGCTACTGCACTCCGGCCTAGGTGACAGAGCAAGACCCTGTCTCTATTTAAAATAATAAAAATTCTCCCTTCTCAGAAAACTCAAAAAAACAAAACAAAACAAACAAAAAAAACCAACCCTACCAAATCTACAGGTTACCCCTGGGCTTTGGGCAAGTGGATGGCTGGCTGGAGTTGTATAGCCTAGGTTCCTGGTATATTTGGATGGATCTCTCTGTTTCTAACATATGGGCATGAAGATAGAAGTTTTCACAAACTAGCACAATGTCAGGTTAATAACAGTTTTGTGAGAAATTGGGTAACATCAATCTGGGTCTGTTCTTAGGCTGAAACAGCTAGTATGTGGGCTTGAGGAGGTGTTTCCAGGAGCAAGAAAAAGAACAAGTCTAACCTGAGACCATGAGAAGGCGAATAATATACAGGCTCTATGCAATACATCAAAATCATTAGGAATATAAAAGGATTTCCTGCTGATGAATTCTGCCTATCTTAATCTGTTTTACAGATGTACAGACATACACATACATACACATAGCATCCCTCACCTAGATATGGTCTACTCAGTATATTCATTTGAAAGAAGTTTATTCATATTTACATAGGAATCCACCAAAACCCATTTAAATATGTAAAGTGAGGGTTAAAAATACTCATTCAACCCCTCTCCCCTTTGTTAGCTTTCCCAAGTCAGAAAGTACCCTCAGAGTTATGCATAAGAACAAGAAACAGGAGAGGAAGTTTGTGGCCAGGAGCAAGCAAGAAGAAAGGTTTCTTTCCTCAAAGCTAGAGTCAGCAAACTACCACCTGTGGGTTAAATCTTGCAATAGCCTGGTTTTGTAAATAAAGTTTTATCGGAACACAGTCATGCTCATTCATGTACATACTGTCTACTGGCTTTCTTTTCTGTCTGGTCACAAGACCCTAAAAGTTCGATGATTCCTGCCTCAAAGGGTCAAAGAAGGACAGTGTTTATAGGAATTGGGAGAGGTGCTGAATAAGGAGCAACAAGGTTAAAAGCAGAAAGCAAAGGGAAGAGTCATCAGAAGCATAATATATGCATCTTTAGAGGGAGTATACTCTGTCCAATGCAAAGGAAGTTAACAGCTCAGCTTCTGTCCTTAAGGTTAATAAATAAGTAAACAGAGCATATTATCTTGAAGTAGATACAAGGGGTAGAGAAGGAGGAGGGAGTCAATAACTACGTGTTTACACAAGTAGTTCTGGTTATCTGAGAAGCCTTTCTGAAAAGTGCAGGATTTACTAGGACTGCTTGAATAAAGAAAGGGCAAGGGTATGGCAAGGCGAGTCCAAACTTTTGTTTTTTTCCTCCCTAAGTTTGTCTACCTTTGTTTTCTAAGTTGTAGTAAAATACACATACATAAAACTTACCATTTTAACCATTTTATTTTTATTTTTATTTATTTATTTTTTTGAGACGGAGTCTTGCTGTCGCCCAGGCTGGAGTGCAGTGGCGCGATCTCGGCTCACTGCAAGCTCCGTCTCCCGGGTTCACGCCATTCTCCTGCCTCAGCCTCTCCGAGTAGCTGGGACTACAGGCGCCCGCCACCACGCCCGGCTAATTTTTTGTATTTTTAGTAGAGACGGGGTTTCACCGTGGTCTGGATCTCCTGACCTCGTGATCCGTCCGCCTCGGCCTCCCAAAGTGCTGGGATTACAAGCGTGAGCCACCACGCCCAGCCCTTAACCATTTTTAAATGTCTAATTCAGTAGTAGCATATTCACATTGTTGTGCAACCACATCTAAGATCATTTTAATCCAAGATGAAATCAGATGCTGTTTAGGGAGAAACAAAGGGAAAGAGGAGTGCATTGTTAGGACATAGAGTCATAACACCATTTTTCAGGGACAGGTGGCGGGAAGGATGGGGAGAGAAGGGACAACGATGGATATATACACCTGTTGATATATTGTATTGCTGGTTACTAGGAACACAATAGCACTGGGCCCCTTGCTGGCTATCCATTGTGCTTCTAAAGGCTATCATGAGTCAGTCCATCTGTTTCCCTGGATCAAGAGGAGATTATCTACTCAAATCTACCAGTCTCAGGAATGCAGGGGTGCTCTCAACACCCTTTTGATTTGGCTAGGATGAGGTCTTCTGCTGCTTTACCAGGGCACAGGGAGGTACAATAGTGCCCCCTGCTGAGCAGCACCCAGATGACAAAGTGTCACTTCTGCCACATCTTGATCAGACTTCTACAAAGCAAGTTAGAAAAATTCTTAGGCCATCAGGGTACAGTCTATTAAGAGTCAGAACCCTGATCTTCCTTCCTAATTTCTGGGGGAAAAATCAGTGTACAGGTTACTCTATTGAGAAAATTATTATCTATCCAAGTTGTTTCTTCTGAATAGTCTCATTGCTCGGTATTTCCAAAAGGTGATAGGAAGACAGAGGCTCTGCAGGGAGCATTCTCAGAACTAGACACTGAGGGCAGCAACTGTCTTGCTTACTATTCCTTTCAGGGATTAGGACTCTTCATTGTAAGTCCTGTTCCATGTCCTAATTTTCTAGGAGAAAAGAGAGCTGCCCCAGAGGAAAAATTTATCATGATTACCTACTGGGAAGGTGGGAGGAATACAAAGAAATAAGAGGGAAGATAATATTCTCAAGTCTCTTTACTATTGTGCTTCCAGAAATCCGGCATCACAGTGCCTGTAGGGAAAGTTTCTCTTTTTGTTGTTTTTCTTTTTTCTTTTTTTTTGAGACTGTGTCTCACTCTGTCACCCAGGCTGGAGTGCAGTGGCGCGATCTCGGCTCACTGCAACCTCTGCCACCCGGGTTCAAGCAATTCTCCTGCCTCAGCCTCCTGAGTGGCTGGGACTACAGGCGCCTGCCACTGCACCTGGCTAGTTTTTTGTTTGTTTGTTTGTTTTTGTGGTTTTTAGTAGAGACAGGGTTTCACCATCTTGGCCAGGCTGGTCTTGAACTCCTGACCTCGTGATCCACCTGCCTTGGCCTCCCAAAGTGCTGGGATTACAGGCATGAGCCACTGCGCCTGGTCTGTTTTGCCTTTTTTTTTTTTTTTTTTAATACAGAGTCTCACTCTGTCACCCGGGCTGGAGTACAGTGGCGCCACCTCAGCTCACTGCAACCTCTGCCTCCCGGGTTTAAGCAATTCTCTTGCCTCAGCCTCCTTGAGTAGCTGGAACTACAGGTGTGCACCACCACGCCCGGCTAATTTTTGCACTTTTAGTAGAGATGGGGTTTTGCCATGTTGGCCAGGCTGGTCTCAAACTCCTGACCTTAGGTGATCTGCCCGTGGCCTCCCAAAGTGCTGGGATTATAGGCATGAGCCACCACATCTGGCCAAGGGGAAGTTTCTAACTCATAAACAGTTCCTTGGGGGTACTTGGAAGTACAGTGGCAGTGAAATTGGTGAAAGTTGTAACAGAATGGAGGCTCAATTCTATAGTACAGTTTACAGGCACTCATGTCTGGCTGTTGCATGAAGGATCTAGTAACACTCGTCTGTTTTTTATTTTTTTGAGACAGGCTCTCAATGTGTCACCCAGACTGGAGGCAGTGGTACAATCTCAGCTCACTGCAACCTCTGCCTTCCCAGCTCGAGAAATCTTCCCACCTCAGCCTCCCAAGTAGCTGGGACTACAGACGTGCTGCCACCAGGCCTGGCTAATTTTTTAATTGTTTGTAGAGATAAGGTCTCACTATACTGCCCAGGCTGGTCTCAAACTCCGGGCTGAAGTGATCTTCTCACCTTGGCCTCCCAAAATTTTGGGATTACAGGCATGAGTCACCCCGCCCGGCTGACAGTGGTCTGTAATAGAGGACTTCTTCCTGATAAGATGGGGGCATATCTTTCTTATCTACAAAAGGAATTCTAAGTGATTATTATTTATTTATTTTTAGAGATGAGGTCTTGCTATATTGCCCAGGCTGGTTTTGAACTCCTGGGCTCAAGCCATCCTCCCACCTTGGCCTCCCAAAATCCTAGACTTACAGACATGAGGTACCACCCCCAGCTGATGATTAAATTGCCAAGTACTGAATCATTCCAAGGTTTGGAGGGGCTGGAAGGTTGGTTAATTTGGTGCATAATGACTCTCAAAAGTAACAGGGACCTGTAATCCCAGCACTTTGGGAGGCCTAGGCCGGCGGATCACGAGGTCAGCAGATCGAGACCATTCTGGCTAACATGGTGAAACCCCGTCTCTACTAAAACTACAAAAAAATTAGCTGGGCGTGGTGGAGGGCGCTACTTGGGAGGCTGAGGCAGGAGAATCGCTTGAACCCGGGAGGCGGAGCTTACAGTGAGCCGAGTTCGCGCCACTGCACTCCAACCTGGGCAACAGAAGAGACTCTGTCCCAAAAAATAAAAAACAAAACAAAACAAAAATAAATAAAATAACACGGAGCCCGACGGGGTGGCGTGCACCTGTAGTCCCAGCTACACCGGAGGCTGAGGTAGGAGGCTCGCTTGAGCCCAGGAGTTCGAAGCTGGGCTCGAACTCGCCACTGCCTGAACTCCAGCAACAGAGCGAGATCTCGTCTCTTAAAAAAAAAAAAAAAAAAAAAGAGGGGAAAAGTCTGTTGTTCTAAATAGAACGCTTAAGTTCATACCATGCCAAATAGAATGAGAATTTGTGCCAACTTGCCCATCCCTTCCACTCCGACAGTTCCATTCATTGACTTCCACGAGACGGGAGAGAGAACCTACCTACCTGAGCCGACTTTGAAAGGAGACTGAGTGGGGCTCTTTTGAACCTGAGGCCCAGAAGGTCTTTTAGACTTTTCTTAGAACTTGGTTTTGGAGTTTGTCGTGGGGTGAGTGGAAGCAGAGACTTGTAGGATGTTTATATTGTGGAGCAAATACATTGAGCGGTGACGGGTATCGGCACTGGGGAAGTGAGGGGTCAACTGCGGGAGTGTAAGGTCAGCCGACTACCTGCAAAGGGGCCAACCATTGTGGGCAGCCAGCCTGGCGGGAGAGGCTAGGGCACGAAGCGCCGCCCAGTTACCATGGTAACACTCCCTCGTCCCAACCCCGTCCCAGTTTACTGGCCCAAGGTAAGGCCGTGAGCGGTAGCTCACGGCAACTGAGAAGATCCACTCCCTGCCGCGGCTCTCCCTCCAGTGGACTGCCTTCCCGCCTGCCTGGCGGTGGGAGGGCGCAGCAGAGGGACGTCACATCCGGGCGGGTTGGTGAGTTCCGGTATTTCAGGGCGTAGCAGGCGGAAATAAGGGTAAGAGGAGGCTGCAACGCCGAGCGGAGGAGGCAGGAACCGGAGCGCGAGCAGTAGCTGGGTGGGCACCATGGCTGGGATCACCACCATCGAGGCGGTGAAGCGGAAGATCCAGGTTCTGCAGCAGCAGGCAGATGATGCAGAGGAGCGAGCTGAGCGCCTCCAGCGAGAAGTTGAGGGAGAAAGGCGGGCCCGGGAACAGGTACGGAGATGGTGAGGCTCATGAGGGAGGGGCAGGCGCTGGAGTATCCGGCAAGCGGAATAAGGTCCCTTTTGCCTTGGAGCACGGTCCTCTGAAGGCCGGCGGGCTCGGAGATGAAGTTGGGATCCGGAGGATGGGTGGGGCTCAGCTCCAGTAGGACAGCAAGCGGACGAGGGGGAAACAGTGCTCGGGCGAGCAGACTTGACCTTTGAAGAAATTGAGCCTTACGGGGTTTGGGGTGTGGCTTTCCTCCTCTTTTTTTCTCCACCTCATTCATTCAATGCCTCCGATCCGGGCGCGGCCGGGGGAGGGGCTCAGCGGCTTCTCCCTCCCCCACTTCCCCATTGAGGGTGGGAGAACTTTGCTCTGGCTTGAGGTTTCCTGCCCAAGGGGTAAGAGTGGGTGGGTGCTTCTCTGTTCGGGGAGGGGCAGTACTGAACCTTCTGTGAAATGGTGAGGGTTGTGGGGTGGGAACCGCTGGAAAGACCCCGGCCTGCCTGCTGGCAGCTTTTCCGCTCCCTTCTCCTGCTCAGGAAATGAGGCAGCAGTTGGCTGAGAGGAAGCGCGGTGCCCTCCCTCCCTGGAGGAGCTCGAGGCCACAGGACCGCCTCTCATCCTCTGGCCAGGGGCCCTTTCCTCTTACGGGGTGCTCTTGAAGCTGCTACACCCACTCTCTGAATCTACGTGAAACGGCAGGGGAGGGGATAGTACTTCTCTCAACGTTAGTGCAAGTGTAGGAGCCAACCAAACTTGCCTGGCCCTACCCACAGTGACCTGGAAGGCAGGAACTTGTGCCAGATTCAGGCCTTTATTGCTGAAGTGTGATCAGTGCAAGCTGAACTGGTTAAGAACATTTCTTCCGAGCAGAGCTGATAAGCGAGTGTGTGGCAGAGAATCAGATGGCGTGCCAATCTCAAGGTTTCTGATTGACTTGGGCAATTTGGTGGAGATAATAATGAATTCTAGGTGACTCTAGTGGAATATTTGTTCAACTGAAAGTGGGAACATAAAATGTTGGTGGAATGAACGGTGATTCTAGTGATTTCTTTCTTTTTTTTTGAGACAGAGTCTCACTCTGTCGCTCAGGCTGGAGTGCAATGGCATGATCTCGGCTCATTGCAACCTCTGTCTCCCGGGTTCAAGTGATTCTCCTGCCTCAGCCTCCTGAGTAGCTGGGATTACAGGTGCCCGCCACCACGTCCGGCTAAGTTTTTGTATTTTTAGTAGAGACGGGGTTTTGCCATGTTGACCAGGCTGGTCTCGAACTCCTGACCTCAAGTGATCCACCCACCTCTGCCTCCCAAAGTGCTGGGATTATAGGTGTGATCCACCGTGCCCAGCCTATTCTAGTGATTTCTTTAAACGTCTTTCTGTTTAAAAGTGGCTGATTAGTTTTAGTGTAAGCCATAAGATTTTCCAAGGTCTAGGGTGCAGTCTAATAGATGGAGCTGATAGGAGTTGAGACTTTGTTTTGGAGGATCTTGAGAGAGTAAAGTAACTTGTTAAAATTTAAGATCCAGTGAAAGTGCTCGTGGTTTGTTCTTTGTTCTTTGCCTTGGTAAGTTTTTGTTTTTGTTTCTGTTTTTGGCTGCTCCTCTGGGAAATAACTGAGAATGTTTTTGGGAGGGAGAGGGGTGGATTTCAGAAAAGGATGGTAATTGGGGGACAGCTGCCCTCCAGGTTAAATACTTAAAGATTGTTGGAATACTCATTTATTTTTATAAGTGGGCATGGAGATGCTGGGATGGGAGCTTGTTGTCTTCCTCAGTCACCTTTTTCTAAGTAGATTTTTTTCCTCTGTTCAGTTTGCCAACAACTTCTCATTATCTGTGCAAATGAGATGGACTGACTGGGTGACTTTTTATGGCCAGTGGCACTTTCTCTTCTTTGTTCTGGAGACCAGATAGCTTTAAAGGGGAAGACAGAGAGGAACTGGCCATATGTTGAGCTGCAGAATCTTAGGCTCAGTATTTAAATATGGACATTCTAGGAGTAGTTCTAAGGTGGGTGATTCCTGCCTCCCATCCCCCTTCTTTTTTTTTTTTTTTTTTTTTTTAAGATGGAGACTTGCTCTGTAGCCCAGCCTGGAATGCAGTTGCATGATCTCTGCTCACTGCAACCTCCACCTCCCAGGCTCAAGTGATTCTCCTGCCTTAGCCTCCCTAGTAGCTGGGATTACAGGCATCCACCACCACACCCAGCTAATTTTTTTTTTTTTTTTTTTTAAGTAGAGATGGGGTTTCACCATGTTGGCCAGGCTGGTTTCAAACTCCTGACCTCAAGTGATCTGCCTGTCTCAGCCTCCCAAAGTGCTGAGATTACAGGCATGAGCCACTGCGCCCGTCCTGGGGTGATGTTTCTTAAGCTACTCTTCACTCAGAGCCTGCCAAATTTGCTTATTGAGCTGAGGTCTAGTGAGGAAGTCCTCAGAATGGGGAAGTAGGGTAATAGTTAAATATTGATGAAATAATTTCTTCTACTCCCCAGCCTGAAGAAGCTTAGTCTTTTGACTTTCTGCTCTGCTGAACTTTGAACCCCTACTGAGGAGGAGACACCTGTGGGAAGGGAGGGGGGTTGCTCGGGCTACCTGTTATCCTCTTAAGGCATTCTGGAATGTGGGTTTTGCAGACTCCTCCCTCCTCTGGAGCTGGAAACTCTGCACCCTCTGATGGTATCTCATGCTGTTAGTAGGATTGTCACTTAATTATTTTCCTGGTTACTTTGTGTGAACATCCAAGCCACCCTTGTTGGGAAGCTAGATGAGTCTAAAACTGAGACACTGGTGTTCTAGGATCCATCTTTCTTTTCTGCTCTTGGCCTGGAAATTGGTCTTTTATAATGTAGCACCTTGTCAAATTTACTTTCAGTTCTGCATTTCCTTTGTACTTCTGTCTAAATGGAAACAGATGGCAACATAATGTTTAAATGCAGTCTTTTTCCTTATCTCTTTTTTTTTTGTGGTAGTGATGGTAAAAATACATATAAAATTTACCATTGTAACCATTTATAAATGTACAGTTCACCTTATCTGTTTTTAATACCTCTCTCCTAATTGTCCCTGATATTTTTCTCTTTTTAATTTTTAAGAGGCTGGGTGCGGTGGCTCACACCTGTAATCCCAGCCCTTTGGGAGGCCAAGGCGGGTGGATCTGAGGTCCACCTGTGGATCTGATGAAACCCCATTTCTACTAAAAATACAAAAAATTAGCTGGGCATGGTGGCGCATGCCTGTAATCCCAGCTACTTGGGAGGCTGAGGCACAACCCTGGAGGCGGAGGTGGCAGTGAACCGGGATTGGATCATGCCACCGTACTCCAGCCTGGGCGAGTATTGGCACTGGGGGAGTGAGGGGTCAACTGCAGGATTGTAAGGTCAGCACACTACCTCTGCCTCAAAAAGAAAAAAAATTAATGATAAAAACCTTAAGAGTACTACCGAGGGAGTGGGCTTTGATTCTGGCCTTAATCCTAAATTCCTAGTCTCTAGAGAGGTTAGAATGCTTGACTGTTGTGTGGTTCTCTTCTATTCATGGGCCTGGTGGACTGAGCAACAGGCTTTACCACCTTTCTTTGGTTGCTTTGCTTTCCTTTCTCTTTCCCCAGTAGTAGAACACACACACACAGGGGAGAGGCAGATAGCCCTTTACCCCTGCTTAGGCTCCACCTTTGTTTACTGTGGGGCAGCTAGCTCTGCCCCCTTCCAACTTGCCTCCCCTTTGGTGAAGTTTAAATTCCCCAAGGACACGGTATCTCCCTGGGTAATGCATTTGTGAGCACAGTGAACTCAAATAGTCCTTTACTTACAGGGCTCAAGCCTAACTTTCTAATACTCTTTCATTTGAATTTCATCTGTGGCTTTTATCTAATAAGAGAAACCCCAGTGTGGCAGAAAGCCAGATTTAGGCTAATCCCCTTCTGTCCTTGGCCCTGTTCTGCCTGAGAGTACCATCACAGTGTCAGTTTCTTGCCTGGAGGGGTTGACATATTTGGGAAATCTCTTTGGAGTGGAGGATAGCCGAAGCTGTTGTCAGCCATCTTGTAATGTGACTGAGTTGCTGCTGCATTGTACTCTTTCCCCAATCCCTCACCCAGGATCTTTGCTTCCTGGGCAGTGGAGAATCCTATTATTACTTGAAGGGAAGGACGACAGAGTACTGTATATCCTTCTCACTGGCAGAGATAGGTCAGCTGAAATACCAAAACCACATCTGGATGGGCATGCTAAAACCTAAGATGATTAGGAAAGTGCAGAGCTTAACGTCTCCCAGGGCCACAGGTAGCCTGGTCTGCAAAAAGTAGGCCTGTTCAATCTCTTGGTACCCCTTGGTATTATTTGACCTGAAAGGGACAGGCACTATGCATAGACTCATGAGGGAAAAGTCAGCTTGTCTTCCTTGTTCCTTTAAACAAAGTATGAGATCTTGATTCTGCAGGCTTTTGTTTCATTGTAAAGAGAACTGATCCTCTGTGCTGGGAGAAAAGAGAAAGGCAAGGTCCCATTCCCTACCACTCCACCCCCGAGGGGGTCTCTGAAGCTTTTTCTAGGACTCCCATCTCGGGTTCTGCTTTTGATACAGGCTTGTTCATGTGTGCATGCTCTTAGGAGGGCACCAAGATGTGTTTCCCCCCTCTCCCTTTTCAGCGTTGCTAAGAATTCTATTGTAAATGCTGATTTGTGGGAGAAACTGCCTGAGCCAGCTTGCTGTCATGGCAACTGTACACCCCCACCCCATAGCCTGTTATCTTCTACTCCAGTTTGGGTAACTACTGGTGAGCTGGATGATGTCTTACATTTCATGAGCTTCCTCTAAATCTAGTTGTATTTTTCGTCTAAGGGGGGTAAGTCATTTTACTAGCAGTGTCTCCTAGGTCTTGCCTGATAGCCTGACTTGCTCTTGACTCGTGGCCTTGTTGGGTTTGTGAGGAGAAATGTGTGTTGTTACAGAGGACATCTATTTTTCTGGAAGAGGCAGAAGCAGAGAATACTTGTCTTTGTGGTGTTTTGAATAGCGTAGTTAGAGGCACAAATGGTTTCTTAATAATTTCACCTTATGTTGACTTCTCGATTTTCTTTGCCTGGTGGCTAGATTGTAGCCCCAGCCCTCTGCTTCCCTTCCTAGTCTCTTCAACCTTTCATGTTTGTATGTGGAAGTTTTTGTGCCAGTCCTGATGGTTAAAAAGGAGTCTTTGGGTCTATATTCTTCCTCATCGGAGCTAGTGGCCCAGGCTGTTTCTATAGCTGCCCCAACTCCTGCCTGCCAGGAAGAAATCGGGGCAATAGAATTCAGGCACAATCTGGGCTATAGAAGAGAGATCGTGTTTACCAGGCACTTGGATAAGCATCTGAACTGGGTGGTGTGCAGGGCATATTAAAATCTTGTATATTGTTGCAGTCAGGGTACCTCCCACCAGTAAAGGTAGTGGGGAGGCAGTCATGGAAAGAGGTTTTCCTACCATTAGAATTTCTCCGTTCACCTGCAGGCCGCCTCCTTCTTTCCTTGTTTCTTAGGGAAAGCCCATCCAGGATGGGTTTACTTGGACTCTAGCCTATACTTCATTGTGAGATGGAGGCCAGGGGGTCGATTGTCATAAGCTATATTAGAAGGTGAAGCTAAGGGGATGGCTGGAGGAATAGAAAGGAGATAATTCACAAATTTGGAGGAATGGTAGTGGGTGTGGTGGAAATGTTCTTTCTTTTTTGTAAAGCTATGAAAGCAGATAATTTTAGCCAGAAGCAGCTCCTTGTAGCTAACTTAAAAAAGGAGTATGGGGGCACAAGTTGAAGGGCTGGTGAGTAGGCATCCCAACAATGTTCCATTCTTTTGCTTTCCAGTCTGGAAGGTATTCTGGAAGACATTCCCTTGGCTAGTTATTCTTCTGATGTATTAGGGTAAAGTGATCATAGGAATGACAGTTTGAGTTAAGCAGCAATTAATAGGTAATCCAGGATTGCCTCTTTTTTTTTTTTTTTGAAATGGAGTTTCACCGTGTTGCCCAGGCTGGAGTGTAGTGGCGTGATCTCAGCTCACTACAACCTCCGCCTCCTGGGTTCAAGGGATTCTTCTGCCTCAGCCTCCCGGAGTAGCTGGGACTAGAGGCACACGTCACCACACCTGGCTAATTTTTGTGTTTTTTATTAAAGACAGGGTTTCACCATATTGGCCAGGCTGGTCTCGAATTCCTGACCTCATGATCTGCCTGCCCCAGCCTCCCAGAGTGCTGGGATTACAGGCGTGAGCCATCACACCCAGTCAGGATACCCTCTTTAAGAAACCTTTCTTATTTTTTTTTTTTTTCTGCTTTATGAGACACTTAAAAGGTTACTGAGGATGAGACATGCCTCCAAGCCAGAGCTCAGGCAGAAGGAACCCTTCATTGACTTTCTTTTCTGACTCCAGTGTGTTGAGGAATTTGAACTGAGTCCAGGAAGTGGGTGGTACTAACTCACTGGGCTGGGCAAGGAACTGAGTTTTAAAACACTCTTCCTGTGGAACATATGGGAGTTCGTTGATGGGAAAGGGAGGAAATATATATATATATAAAGTTATGTCTGCTAGATCTTTTAACAGCTGAGCTAAGACAAGTTCTAACCTGTGAGACTCTGGCTTTTTCATGGTAGTCAACCCTGATCTTAATGTCATAGTTATTTCTTCTTTTCACCATGCCTCTGCTTCCCTTGTCCATTCTTTCCTTCAAATGCAGGCTGAGGCTGAGGTGGCCTCCTTGAATCGTAGGATCCAGCTGGTTGAAGAAGAGCTGGACCGTGCTCAGGAGCGCCTGGCCACTGCCCTGCAAAAGCTGGAAGAGGCGGAAAAAGCTGCTGATGAGAGTGAGAGGTGTGTAGGGAAGCCTGATGGAGTGTGGATTTTAAAAGAAGTTCATAATAGTTCTGATCAAGATTTCCTTATAGACCTGTTTTCTAAATAGCAATTCTGGCTGCGTGTGATGGCTCATGCCTGTAATCCCAGCACTTTGGGACGCTGAGGCAGGAGGGTGGCTCAAGCCCAGGAAGTTGGGGCTACAGTGAGCTGTGATTGCGCCACTGCACTCCTGGGTGACAAAGCAAGACCCTGTGTCAATCAATCAATAAAAATAAAATACTAACTCCATCACACAGGATCTCCTTTCTATTCTGCATATTCTGTCTCCTTGAAGACAGTAAGGGTAACTTAGATGTTGTGACCCTTTTGTAATTGATATTTCCTTACAAATTGGCCTAATGATCCTTAAAATGGGATCACCGGTATGACTTCTACTTTCTGGATCATAAGCTTCTATTTGTGAGATTAATTTCTCTAAAACAGAGGTTCTCTAAGTAAGGTCTCAGACCAGCAGCATCAGCAATACTTGGGAACTTGGTAAAAATTCACATTCTCAGCTCCTATGCTGATCTGCTGAATCAGAAACTTTGGATGTGGGGCCTGGCAATCTGTTTTTAGTAAGCCTTCTCAACGCTGGTTGCATTATTAGAATCATAGGTAGGGGTGAGGGGGGAAATCACTGGGGAATTTAAAACTATGGATGCTTAGATCTCATCCCAGTTCCATTAGAATCAGTTGCAAGAGGGGTCTGGGCATTGATGTTTTTAAAGTTCTCCAGCTAAATTTTTTTTTTTTGAGACAGAGTCTCGCTCTGTAGCCCAGGCTGGAGTGCAGTGGCGCAATCTTGGCTCACTGCAAGCTCTGCCTCCCGGGTTCACGACATTCTCCTGCCTCGGTCTCCCAAGTAGCTGGGACTACAGGTGCCCGCCACCATGCCCGGCTAATTTTTTGTATTTTTAGTAGAGACCGTTTCACCATGTTAGCCAGGATGGTCTTGACCTCCTGCCTTTGTGATCCTCCTGCCTCAGCCTCCCAACGTGCTGGGATTACAGGTGTGAGCCACTGTGCCCGGCCTTCCCCAGCTAATTTTAATGTGTTCCTAGGGTTGAGAACCATGGCCCTTGAACCAAATCATAACTCATCTTTTTGAAAATAGCCAGTTGTCTCCTTGCCACATGTGAGTTAAACTAGAACAGAGGTGCTTGACAACTAAGGGTTTTCAGAATAAATAGTGCCCTGCTAAGGGTACGTTACTACTGTGCAGCTGTGAAAATGAAAGAGGCAGCTATGTGTATACTATTAGAGTAGCATGCAAATTATAGAAAGTGAGGGCCGGGCGCAGTGGCTCACACTTGTAATCCCAACACTTTGGGAGCCTGAGGTGGACGATCACTTGAGGCCAGGAGTTTAAGACCACCCCAGCCAACACAGCAAAATCCAGTCTCTGCTAAAAGTACAAAAATTAGCCGGGCATGGTGGGGTGCGCCTGTAATCCCAGCTACTCAGGAGGCTAAGGCACGAGAATCACTGGAACCCAAGAGGTGGAGGTTGCAATGAGCCTCCCTTTTTATTTGTTTTGTTTAAAAAAAAAAAAAAAAAAAGTAAGTGAGGATAGCTGCATGCTAAATACCGGGGGGGAAAAAAAGAGTGTGGAAAACAAGTTGCAGAACCGTCTAGTGTATTATTACTTTGGGGAAGTTGGGATGGGATTTTTTTTGTGTATATGTATATATTTAAATAATATGTATATTTTTTTTGAGACAGAGTCTCACTGTATCCCCCAGGCTGGAGTGCAGTGGCGCAATCTCAGCTCACTGCAACCTTCACCTCCCGGGTTCAAGCGATTCTTATGCTTCAGCTTCCTCCAAGTAGCTGGGATTACAGGCGCCTGCCACCACGCCTGACTAATTTTTGTATTTCTAGTAGAGACAGGGTTTTGCCATGTTGACCAGACTGGTCTCAAACTCCTGACCTCAGGTGATCTGCCGGTTTCGGCGTCCCAAAGTGCTGGGATTACAGGTGTGAGCCACCGTGCCCAGCCGCATATATCCATATTTTTATTTAATATTTTAATATTTAATTTCTTAATAAGTTTTTTTTGGGGCAGTGGGGGAGATGGTGTCTCACTCTGTCGCCCAGGCTGGAATGCAGCAGTGCGATCTTGGCTCACTGCAACCTCTGCCTCCCGGGTTCAAGTGATTATCTTGCCTCAGTAGATGGGATTACAGGTGCTTGCCAGCACGCCGGGCTAATTTTTGTATTTTTGGTAGGGACAGGGTTTCACCACGTTGGCCAGGCTGGTCTCGAACTCCTGACCTCAAGTGATCCACCTGCCTTGACCTCTCAAAGTACTGGGATTACAGGCGTGAGCCACTGCGCTTGGCCAGGATGTATTATCTTTATAACAAAAAGTTTTTTGTTTTTGTTTTTTTTTTTGAGACGGAGTTTCGCTCTTACTGCGCAGGCTGGAGTGCAATGGCTCGATCTCGGCTCACCGCAACCTCTACCTCCTGAGTTCAAGTGATTCTCCTGCCTGAGCGTCCTAAGTAGCTGGGATTACAGGCATGCGTCACCACGCCCAGCTAATTTTGTATTTTTAGTAGAGACAGGGTTTCTCCATGTTGGTCAGGCTGGTCTTGAACTCCCGACCTCAGGTGATCTGCCCACCTCAGCCTCCCAAAGTGCTGGGATTATAGGCGTGAGCCACTGCGCCCAGCCATAACAAAAAATTTTAAATGAAATAATTAAACTAAGGTGTGGGAGTAGTAACATGGAATTTCCATTTGAGGGGCAGACAGAGAGGAATGGGCTTTTAAAAGTACAGTTCTGAGACCGTTGGAGTGGAGCTGACCACACACTCCTCAGGGTGTCAGTATTGTTTTTGTCCTATTTGTGGCAGAGGTATGAAGGTTATTGAAAACCGGGCCTTAAAAGATGAAGAAAAGATGGAACTCCAAGAAATCCAACTCAAAGAAGCTAAGCACATTGCAGAAGAGGCAGATAGGAAGTATGAAGAGGTAAATGACCTTCTGTTCGTCCCTCTCATATCAGCCTTTTACAAAGAATAATGAGGTAAATGGCTCCTTTGCTTCACTAAGCTATACTGGGATCTTTTCCTGTAGGTGGCTCGTAAGTTGGTGATTATTGAAGGAGACCTGGAACGCACAGAGGAACGAGCTGAGCTGGCAGAGTCGTGAGTATCTAGCTCCTCAAATCTTATCATTACCAATTTGTCCCTTCCCCTTTGGCTTGGGCACTAATATGAATAAATTAGCATTCCTTCAACCTTGTTAAACAGGGCCTAGGAAATGGGAGTCATCTACAGTGCTTTTTTAGGCCCAAGAATGGTTTTAGGCTTCCTTATTCTCCTGACTAGTGACAAGTGACAAAAGAGGCTTTCTTACTTTTTGTTGGTAGGGTTTACAAATTGAGAGCAAATAAGGACTAATACATGGTGAGCAGTTAACTGGAAGATCCTACTGGGTCCTTCCACCTGGGGTGGAAGACATCAAAGTGGCTATCCTGATTTAAGATCTAGTGTCTGGCTGGGTGTGGTGGCTCACACCTGTATTCCTAGCTACTTAGTATGCCAAGGCAGGAGGGTTGCTTGAACCCAGGAGTTGGAGGCCAGCCTGGGCGTCATAGGGAGACCCTGTCCCTAAAACAAATACATTTAAAAAAAAAATCTGGTGTCTGTTTTTGCCACTTTGCCAATCTGCTGGGGAACCTTAGGGCAACAGTAGATAGTAACTGCTCTCCCATCGGTGTACCTTCTGGGCCTTGATTAACAAAGTCAGTGCTGAATGTATATGTTTTTGTGCTTCCCTCTTACATTCCCGTCTGCCAGACATAACATATCATGACCATGGTGGTGGTCTCTTCCCATTTTTTGAATTTGTTTGTTTGTTTGTTTTGCTGCTTGTTTTCTTGCTGTGTTCCTTTTTGACCTTACTCCCTCCCCACAACCTGGCTTGTGCCATCCCCGTGACTATCACTAACAGCCGTTGCCGAGAGATGGATGAGCAGATTAGACTGATGGACCAGAACCTGAAGTGTCTGAGTGCTGCTGAAGAAAAGGTACTAACCGTTAAGCCCACAGCAAGGTTATATATATGGTGTGGTTTTGTTTTGTTTTGTTTTTGTTTTGCAGCTGCCTCCCCTCCACTTGATTTTGTTGAGTGCTGTCTCATCTCTTCATGGAATGCTCCATTCTTTTCCACTTACTTGGCATCTTTCATCTCTTCTTTCCTAGTTGCTTCACTGCCTCTCCACAGGGTCTCCTTCCTTTGGGTGATTTGGGGGACTGTTTGGGTTGGGCATTTGTTCCCACCTCCACCCCAGGTAGCAGTTATGACTTGTTCCTGGTAGTGGATTTCTCTCAACTGCTTTATTAGTATTCAAACATTTTGAGCCCAGGAAGGTCTAGCTCCTGATACGTTCTATGGTAGAGGGAGGAGGGTTGATGCTTGCTCAGGTTACTTGGGAACATCTCTTCCCCAGTATGCCTTCCAACTCTCTCTACATATAGGTTCAATTCACGTCTGTGTGTCTCTCTCCCTTTTTTTATTCTCTTCCTTTTCCCTTTTCCTCTCCTGTGGTATTTAAAATATTCACAGTAAGTGTTCTGAGCTGGAGGAGGAGCTGAAGAATGTCACCAACAACCTCAAGTCTCTTGAGGCTCAGGCGGAGAAGGTAGGGGCTGGTTTGTGAAAGTGACAGGCTTTGGGGCCTGGGCCCAGCCCTGCCCTTGTTGAAAGACTGGAGACATGCATTCCATATATAATCCAGTGAGGCATGTCCTCTTCCTACCTCCTTACCATGTATTCAGATTCTGGGTTTAATGCTACTTGCTGTGCACTTTGATTGCTTTAATTAAGATAACTTCATGGTCTCAGGTTACTGGAGTCATGTGCTCCTTAGGCTGCTACTGCTGTGCTGAAAAGCAATAATCAGGGGCCCTAACAAGCTTTCTAGCAGACAGATGGGGGCAACAGACAGAATCAGCTCTGAGACCTAATGAGCAATCAAGACAGATGACTTCACTTTGCCATCATGTGGGTCTGTTTCAGTCATGTGACCTTGGGGTGCTGCTACTCTTGCTCATTAAGCAGGGGAAAGGAAAAACACCTCCTTGGGTTGATCTGAATAATATCAAAGCTTAGATCCATCTTAAAAAGTCATGGAGAATTTTAACCTGAGGATCTCATGGCTCTAAAGACATAGATTTCTGGATTTCAAGGACCTATTGTCCAGAGCCAGGCCTTGCTCTTACTCTTGGACCATGCAGCACATTTAGTCCAAGAGGATATTCAATGTAAGAGTCCTTAAGTGTAGGGAGGGGGGTATTGCCTGTGTGACTAATTTCTACTCTGAAATTTTTAATCTACTTATCTTACAGTACTCTCAAAAAGAAGACAAATATGAGGAAGAAATCAAGATTCTTACTGATAAACTCAAGGAGGTGAGCTGAGGGGATTTATAGGGCAGGATCCAAAACATTTAGAGGTATATAAGGCATTAATGTGGACTTAGACTGGCTGGTTTGGGTTCTGAAAGGTCCAGAAGTAGAAGGTGGAAGAAATAGAGATTATTCTTCTTTGTCTTCATCTCTGGTTCTGACTAATTTCATATTTCCCCCAGGCAGAGACCCGTGCTGAGTTTGCTGAGAGATCGGTAGCCAAGCTGGAAAAGACAATTGATGACTTGGAAGGTATGGAACCTGGAGTAGGGATTGAAATAGAGAAATATAGAGGAAGACTTTGCCCATTAGCCATTAATCTCTTTTTCTGTGCACCAAAGGACGTTGGTAGTGACTTGGCATGTATTAATATCATGTACACTGTCCTATGCCACAGCTAGGCAAAGTGAGTCAAACCCTAGAATTGTTTTTTTAAATTTAATCTTTTCCTTTAAGAAGATTTTACCAAATAGTCTGCAATTTGTACCCTTCCCTTTGAGGAGAATGATAATGGCTGCATTTACCTCCAATCTATTAGTCTTAAACCTTTAGTCTGTGGGTTTAAATGGAAGCCATGATTTCAGAAGGGCAAGATGCATGTCATTTCATGGCTACTTTCCACAGTTCTTTTCGCCATTCAAGTTGTGGCGTATTTATCCAATAAGTGAAGTTGTGGAATAACCATATCTGAACACTGACCAGTGTCAGGAGCTTTCTAAATACTTTCTGTCCCTGCAAGTTGGTATCTGCCATCCACCCTGACAAGGGAACGTACTCTTTGAGAACTCTGATGTGTGCTCTTTTGGTACACTCTCTTGGCAGAGTTGCAGGGGCAGCCTGTGGAGCAGAGGGGCCACTGATAGGGTTCACATTTTGTAGGCAGAGAAGTGTCTGAATATAGATGTATACTCTCTCCCTTTGCTATTTTTGTTCAATTAAGTGTTATCACTGCTAGGAATTGGGTACCTGGATGGGAGTGGTATCCTCTTGAGTGCTTTTGGTAATAGGAATTTCTAGTTCTGACTGTGCCCAGGTTCTCAGCCCTTGCTGCAGTCGATTGGGAGTATCAAGAAAGGAAGTTGGTAATAGGAGAGAGTAGATCTGAAAATGTCCAGTCATGGTTGCCAGAACAGATATTTTCCTAACTGTGGTATTAGATCCACAGTCACACTTTCCTAATTTCTAATGATACCCTCTCTTCATCTGCTTCTGAAACCTTTCACTCTGTCCCCTCATTCCTCCCTGTGGTTCCTGTGCCTGTCCAGATGAGCTCTATGCCCAGAAACTGAAGTACAAGGCCATTAGCGAGGAGCTGGACCACGCCCTCAATGACATGACCTCTATGTAACTATCTGACAGCAGAGTGGGGCTGGGATCTTGGCTTGTGGGTGGATGGGGGTACAAGCTATGCATAGTGGTGTGCTTTGGTTTTATCCTTTGGAAACTAGAATCTCCACCCTTATCTTTGAAACATTGGTGCTGGTTATTTGTTTGGCAAAAGCTTTGGAGGCATGGCCGGGCGCGGTGGCTCACGCCTGTAATCCCAGCACATCGGGAGGCCGAGGCAGGTGGATTACGTGAAGTCAGGAGTTGGAGACCAGCCTGGCCAACATGGTGAAACCTCGTCTCTACTAAAAATACAGAAATTAGGCATGGTAGCAGTGCACCTGTAATCCCAGCTACTCAGGAGGCTGAGCCAGGAGAATCGCTTGAACCTAGGAGGCAGAGGTTACAGTGAGCCAAGATCACGCCACTGCACTCCAGCCTGGGCGACAGAGTGAGACCCCATCTCAAAAAAAAAAAAAAAAAAATTAAAGGCCGGGCATAGTGGCTCACACCTGTAATCCCAGCACTTTGGGAGGCGGAGGTGGGCGGATGACTTGAGGCCAGGAGTTCAAGACCAGCCTGACCAACATGGCAAAACCCTGTGTTTACTAAAAAATATTTTAAAAATTAGTCAGGCTTGGTGGCGCACGTCTATAATCCCAGCTACTCGGGAGGCTAAGGCAGGAGAATCGCTTGAAACCAGGAGTTGGAGGTTGCAGTGAGCCGAGATAATGCCACTGCCCTCCAGTCTGGGTTAAAGAGCGAGACTAAGAAAAAAAGCTCTGGAGGCAATTAATCTTGGATCAGAAGGAGAACCCTGACTGACTTGTAATTTTTATATTTTGTATTCATAGTTTCTTCATTACACTGTGATTTTTCTATTTGCTTCTCAAATTTAGTCTTCTCAGAAGGGATACTGCTAGAGGTAGAATCCATACAACTAAGGAAATAGGGCCCACAGAGCCAGTGACTTGGGCCCTGACACATGAAAACAAAATTCAGGCCTCCTGGGTGTGTTTAATTGGTTCCCTGATATTAAAGTTCAGGGAACTACTACCCAAGATGGGAAATACCAAATTCACCTAAGCATTGAGCTGAGTCCCAGAAGCAAGCCAAGTGATAAACAGCACCAAAAAGAGTTGTTGGGGCTTCATCTGTTTGCTGTGGATCCCTGATCCTTGATGCTAATCTGCCTCTTTGTATCTTTCCCACTAACCCTGAAAAGAAGCCACATTTCTCAGGCTGAAGTGTCTGGCTCTCTTTTATTATTCCTGCTGCCACCTCTTCCTTTCTCCCAATTTGCTATCTAGATTGATGCTAGTCCTTCTCACCTAGAGTATCCTTACTTTTTCATACAGATAATTATCACCGTTTCTGCTCTGTTCTGGATCTGCCCCCTTTACTCCTCGGGGAACCCAACGCCCCACTCTCGCTCTGGATTCCATTTGGGTCAGCCTGGCTGGTCCCCAAGGCATTAGGATGGGGGGCAAAAAGCAACTTATGTATTTTCTTCCACCCCCACCCCAAATTAAAATGTTAAGCTGCTGGAAACCTCATGCCACCCTGCATTTGTGTCATTGACAAAGCTGCTGCTGTCCCTAAGAAGGAGCCTTGGGGGTGTGATGTGGGGAAGCTATTGTAGGCTCCCCCTCCTCTGACTTATATAATCAAAGCCACTTTTGTGTGTGTCTATTTTTTCTTGACATTTAAACTCAGCTGATCTGATTCTACCAGAATGATGGATTTAGTACAGGTTACTCAGGATAGTAATTTTAGTTATACTCCTCAAGCTGAACAAGATTAAATTCCTTATTTCCAGGTTCTTAAATCATCCTGCCTGCAGTGTTTCCATTCTCTCTTCAGGTATTCCTCCTTTGGTGTGGTGTCATTGAGAAGCCATTGAAGTGACTCTCAATACACATTCTGTACCCTTTTACCCGTGGTTCAAATTGTGCATCCTCAGAACACCCAGTGAATCCAATATATTATTGCTAAGATTGACTAATTATGTCAACCCCAGTCACAGAAAAATACACAATGGATAGAATTCTCAACAGTTTTTTTACTTTTTCTTCTTTAAACCTTTCTTACATATTTGAGACTTGCTACCATTTGCCTGCTAGTGTGTGACTAGTGGGATATAAGACAACTGATAAATTATTATTGGGAAAACTAAAATGACCAATCATGCATATTTCAAATAATGTGCATATGAGGCTAATGATTTATTACATACATAAATTTCTGCTAGTAAAATTTTCCTTGGAAAATTTTTTGGAATTAAATATCAACATTTTAGAAATTCCCATTACAGGCCGGGCGCGGTGGCTCATGCCTGTAAATCCCAGCACTTTGGGAGGCCGGGGCAGGTGGATCACCTGAGGTCATGAGTTCGAGACCAGCTCGGCCAACATGGTGAAACCCTGTCTCTACTAAAAATACAAAAATTAGCTGGGCATGGTGGTGGGTGCCTGTAATCCCAGCTACTCGGGAGGCTGAGGCAGGAGAATCGCTTGCACCTGGGAGGCGGAGGTTGCAGTGAGCGGAGATCGCACCACTGCATTCCAGCCTGGGCAACAGAGTGAGACTCCATCTCAAGAAAAAAAAAAAAGGAATTTGCATTCCAATTTACACAGCAGAGATTTCTTAATAGTATAGCTGTGAATTATACTAATCCAAGCACATAAGTGTTGTTCACTTAGTACTTTAGTTTCCCAGCAGGGTATGTATTTAAAATTTGCTTTTCTTTTAGCTGGGTGCAATGGCACTTGCCTGTAGTGCCTGTAGCTCCTTGGGAGGCTGAGGCAGGAGGATTGCTTGAGCCCAGGAGTTCTGCACTGTAGTGTGCTATGCAGGTCAGATGTTGTCACTAAATTTGGCACAGTATGGTGACCTCCTGGGAGTGGAGAAAAACAAGGTTGCCTAAGAAGGGGTGAACTGGCCCAGGTCAGAAATGGAGCAGGTCAAAATTCCTGTGCTGATCAGTAGTGGGATTGCACCTGTAAATAGCCACTGCAGTACTCCAGCCTGGGCAACACAGCAAGATTCCATCTGTTAAAAACACTTTTGCTCTTCTTTTAAACAGATATAGTCAGGTAGGGAAGTTTTCCTTAATCTAAAACTTTAAGTCATATCAAATTCAGGTTTCTTTTTGTCCATTCCATTTCTTACTGCCGCGTAGCCTTTGAGATTAAGGTTCAGATTCATTTATTCAGCTGATACTTCCTGGTATCTTCTAGGTATAGGATATTAAGATGGAGACGGAAATAAAGATGGAGGCACCATTCCTACTCTCAAGTTGCTTAGAATCTACTAGGAGAGAAAACATACATAAAGCTACAGATACTGTGTGATGAATGCCACAAATAATAGTGTTATGGGAATTGAGTAGAGCGGAAGAGATTGATCCTAGTAGGGATGAATTGGAAAAACTCATGGAAGAAGGCATGTAATAGGTACTTCATAAACATGTTAAAACTTTTTTCTTTTTTCTTTTTTTTTTTTTGAGATGGAGTTTGACTCTTGTCACCTAGGCTGGAGTTCAGTGGCATGATCTCAGCTCACTGCAACCTCTGACTCCTGGGTTCAAGCAGTTCTCCCACCTCAGCCTCCCAAGTAGCTGAGATTACGGCACCTGCCACCACACCCAGCTAATTTTTGTATTATTAGTAGAGGTGAGGTTTCGCCATGTTGGCCAGGCTGGTCTGCAACTCCTGACCTCAAGTAATCCACCCACCTCAGCCTCCCAAAGTGATGGGATTACAGGCATGAGCCACTGTGCCCAGCCAACATGTTAAACTTGCATATTCATTTTTATTGGGTTCCAAAAGTGGATTTTTGACAAGCAGAGTTGGGTTGTGGGATAGTGAATATTGAGCATTCCATTTATTATTATTTTTCTCTTTTTAATACGGAGTCTCGCTCTGTCACCCAGGCTGGATGGAGTGCAGTGGTGAGATCATGGCTCACTGCAACCTCCGTCTCCAGAGTTTAAGCGATTCTCCTATCTCAGCTTCCCGAGGAGCTGTGATTACAGATATCCACCACCATGCCCAGCTGATTTTTGTATTTTTAGTACGGACAGGGTTTCAGCATGTTGGCCAGGCTGGTCGCAAACTCCTGACCTCAAGTGATCCATCCGCCTCAGCCTCCCAAAGTGTTGGGATTACAAGTGTGAGCCATTGGACCTGGCCTGAGCATTCCATTTAAAGAGAAACAAAATAATAAAGGTGTTGATAGAGATGAGAAGGCCACAATAGCTATAAAGGTAGATTTAGACACAGTAGGGAACAGGTTGTGTCTTAAAATGAGGCTGAGGAGTTCTAATTTTACTTGGGAGGTAATGGGGATGCCACTGGAGATTTTGAACAGGATATGTTGTGATCTGAATAGCATATAAGAAGAGTTAATTTGGTAACTAATTTGCAGATTAGCAAAGTGATTCACTAACATGGTGTTTCTCACATTTCAGCCATTTACATTACCATTTTTGATGGCTTTTTCCATATTCACTGCTGCCTACATTGTTTTCTTCAGATCTACTCATTTCCAGATTTATTTTATTCTTACTTGACACAATTCTATTTTGCAATTAAAGGTTTGATGTGTTAGTGTTTTTTCCTAATCACATTAAAGTAACTGTAGCAGTGAATACACCACACTTTGGAAAAAATTGGGTTAGGTTAATTTAGTTTTCTAGGAGAGAATAATCAGGGTCTGAGCTAGAGTAATGGCAGGAGAGATGGCGCTAAATAAAGACAGGTATTGTGAAAGGCCTGGCCACTTGATATGAGGACGAAAGACAAGGTTGACTGGTTTTTAGAGTAGGAAAATCAGCTGGGTGCAGTGGCTCATGCCTGTAATCCCAGCACTTTGGGAGGCTGAGGTGAGAAGATTTCTTGAATCCACTAGTTCGAGACCAGCCTGGCAACAAAGTGAGACCCTGTCTCTACAAAATATTATAAAAACTTAGCCAAACATGGTGGTGCGTGCCTGCAGTCCCGTCTACTTGTAGGGCCGAAGCCAGAGGATCCTCTGAGCCCAGGAGTCTGAGGCTGCAGCAAGCTGTGATCACACTGCTACACTCCATCCTGGGTGACAGAATGAGACCCCCCCAAAAAAGAGTAGGAAAATGGTGGGGTTAAAGATGTAGGGAGATCATGTTGTCCTGGTTTAGGGGAGCTGGGGGAAGGGAAGGAAGATACAGCTGACAATCTGGCAGGTGTCTGGGTGAAAACAAAATTCTAGGGCTTGAGGCAGAGAGGTTGACATAAGAGAGTTGGGAATCCATATGGGGTACAGGTAGTTTATGCCATGGAGGTAAATTAGAACTATAAAGGACAATTGCAAATATAAAAAAAAGAAGCCGGGCGTGGTGGCTCATTCCTGTAATCCCAGCACTTTGGGAGGCCGAGGTGGGCGGATCACGAGGTCAGGAGATCGAGACCATCCTCACTAACACGGTGAAACCCGTCTCTACTAAAAATACAAAAAATTAGCTGGGCGTGGTGGCAGGCACCTGTAGTCCCAGCTACTCGGGAGGCTGAGGCAGGAGAATGGCGTGAACCCAGGAGGCAGAGCTTGTAGTGAGCCGAGATCGTGCCACTACACTCCAGCCTGGGTGACAGAGCAAGACTCTGTCTCTAAATAAATAAATAAATAAATAAACAGTGAGGAAAACGTTATGTACGAGGAGGAGCCAAATGGAACTGATTGGAGAGAAAGAAGACGGTTGAGTAGTTCTTTAAAAAGCTCCGGGTTGGATGCTTTCTAGTGGTTTTTCTGTTCTTTTTTTTGAGACGGAGTCTCGCTCTGTCGCCCGGGCTGGAGTGCAGTGGCGCAATCTCGGCTCACTGCAAGCTCCGCCTCCCAGGTTCACGCCATTCTCCTGCCTCAGCCTCTCCAAGTAGCTGGGACTACAGTAGGCGCCCGCCACCACGCCTGGCTAATTTTTTGTATTTTTAGTAGAGACGGGGTTTCATCATGGTCTCGATCTCCTGACCTCGTGATCCACCCGCTCGGCCTCCCAAAGTGCGGGGATTACAAGCGTGAGCCACCGCGCCCGGCCTTCTAGTTGTTTTTCAACAGAGAGGCTAAGAAGAAAGATAACTGAAAATGGGACATGCATTGATACTTTAGTAATTTGAGGGTACATTTTGAGTGTTAAGAAATCAAGAGGAGGAGTCATTTTCGGGGCAAAAGAGTGTATTGGTAGGAAGATTATATAGGCAATGTAGTTTACTTTAGAGCAGTGCTTTCCAACAGAACTTTTGGTAATGATGTCTAGTACATTAGCCACATGTGGCAGTCAAGCACTCAAAATGTGGCTAGTGTGGCTGAGGGGCTAAAATTTAATTGTATTTCATCGTAGTTCATTTAAATTTAGCTACATGTGGCTAGTGGCTATTGTATTGGACAATGCATTTCTAAATATTTAGATTCTGGGCAGAAGTTGGCTTTGACATGAAGAAAGCCTTCTTAGAAAGGAAGGAAGTAGACCGGGCATGGTGGCTCACGCCTGTAATCCCAACACTTTGGAAAGCCAAGACAGGTGGATCACAATGTCAAGAGATCAAGACCATCCTGGCCAACGTGGTGAAAACCCGTCTCTACTAAAAATACAAAAATTAGCTGGGCGTGGTGGCGCATGCCTGTAGTCCCAACTACTAGAGAGGCTGAGGCAGGAGAAAAAGAAGGAAATAAGAGAGAGATTGGGAGAAAAGTAAGGTGTTATATCTCTGATCTGTTGTATCTCCTGTTTTCCCTGTGGTAATGACTAGTGTGAGCAAGGATAGAGACCAGCAAACTGGGGTAGCAAAGTCAACAATGAAGTACTATGTAATTAGTGCTAATGCTAAATTCATTCCTTTGTTTAAGGCTTAATATCCTTGCAGAAGCCATCCTGTGTTACTTGAGCCTGGGCTAGTATTGGGGTGAAGTCAAGCATCAGAGTAAAACATTTGTCCCCTTAATGTTACCCCCTCCTCTTAATTTCTAAGAACCACAGGCCCATTTTGCCCTTCCTTGTTACCATCATTGAGATGAGGAATAAGATGTGGTAACCCCATGTTATCTGATAGGTGCAACTGACCTATTCTGTTTGGCAGCTTTATCTTAGCCCCAACCAAATCTCTTCCTTTCACATGGTATTGGTTGAATACTATCCAACTCCATGGGGTTGGTTTGTGTTTTTTATTTTTTATTTATTTATTTATTTTTTGAGATGGAGTCTTGCTCTGTTGTCCAGGCTGGAATGCAGTGGTGTGATCTTGGCTCACTGCAAGCTCCGCCTCTGGGGTTTAAGTGATCCTCCTGCCTCAGCCTCCTGAATAGCTGGGATTACAGACACGTGCCACCAAGCCCGGCTAATTTTTGTGGTTTTAGTAGAGACTAGGTTTCAACATGTTAGTCAGGCTGATGTCAAACCCCTGACCTCATGATCTGCCCACTTCGGCCTTCCAAAGTGCTGGGGTTACAGACTTGAGCCACTGCATCTGGCCATGGGGTTGTTTCTTAATTAGGTATAGCTGAAAAGAACACTGGACCAAATAGGTTCTCTGCCTTGCCTTTTCGTTTGTTTTGTTTTAGCTATTATCAGGGAACCAAGAACTTTAAGGAGCTAGTACTGGTCTTAATTTTTAATAACTAAAGATAGCAGAGTTAGAAGCTAAGTTCAAAGTGAGAGAACAGCTGCATTTGTCTTTCTGACCTCATGCAATTCCTAGGGAACTCTGTTCTGTGATTTAGTCAGGCAATAAAATGCTCCCACTCCTTCTCTGTCTCTTTATTTCTTCCCTAAATGGAACAGAACTCTCATTGACCAGGCTGCTTTGAGGGATAAAGATCCTGATAACGCGGCTGGGTGCGGTGGCTCATGCCTGTAATCCCAGCACTTTGGGAGGCGGGCAGATCACTTGAGGTCAGGAGTTCAAGACCATCCTGGCCAACATGGTGAAACCCCATCTCTACTAAAAAAAATATGCAAAAATTACCTGGGCGTGGTGGTGGGTGCCTGTAATCCCAGCTACTCAGGAGGCTGAGGCAGGAGAATCGCTTGAACCTGGGAGGCGGAGGTTGCAGTGAGCCAAAATCGTACCATTGCACTCCAACCTGGGCAACAAGAGTGAAACTCAAAAAAAAAAAAAGGATCCTGATAACATCCCTTCTTTCCCAAGTGAGAATCACACAAACTAACTTGGTTATAGGTATTATCTAAGTTCAGGCTGTTCACGAGATTTGTATGTAATGTAACATCACAGGAAGTTTGAGAGATTAGTTCACAAATTTCAACACCTGTTATTTTGACAAGGATGCCCCAGTGAATAAGACAGGTCCAATCCCAGGCCTCATGAAGCTTATATACTGTTAGTACAGTTTTGAGTATTCCTTATTCAAAATGCTTAGGACCAGAAGTGTTTCAGATTTTTGCTGCTTTTTTTTTTTTTTTTTTTTAATATTTGCATTATACTTACCAGTTGAGCATCCCAAATTCAAAAATCAGAAATTTATACCAGGCATGGTGATGCACACCTATAGTTCCTGCTACTCAGGAGGCTGAAGCAAGAGGTTTGCTTGAGCCCTAGGAGTTCAGGGCTGTTGTGCACTATGATTAGGCCTATGAATAGTCACCACACTCTAGCCTGGACAACATAGTAAGACCCTGTCTCTAACACACACACACACACACACACACACACACATACACACCCGTATGTGTATGTAAAATCCACACACACACACACACACACACACACACACACCCGTATGTGTATGTAAAATCCAAAATCCTCCAATGAGCATTTTCTTTGAGCATCATGTTGGCATTCAGAAAGTTTCAGATTTTGGAGCATTTTGGATTTTGGACTTTCAGATTTGGGTTCTCAGCCTGTATAGTGTTTGTCAATGGTGAACGTTTGTCATTTAGAGTAGGACAGTTCTGTTGATGTACAGAACAATCCTGTGTATTGCTGTCCCCTGCCCAACAGATACCTGTATGGGCCTTCTAGTCATTGTGATATCAAAACCTCCCATACGTACTCAAAATCTCCCCTCAGAGAGAAGAGTGCACAATACCACCCCTATTGAGAACCACTGGTTTAATGGGAAGTGCAAGTTAAAGGGTCACCCTGATTCTGCTGTTTAATACAGCTATTATTTTTAGTCATTCCCTCCCAGGCTTTTTATACATATATGCTTTCTGTTTTGATAGTGTACATAAAGTGGCAAGTATTACTGGGACCATACTGGTCTCTAATTTCCCAGTCAATCTGGGGAGAGCCTCAGCCTGGAAGGCAGGGTGCCTGAGCAATGGTCACATATGCAGATGATTTCAGGACAGAAAAATATCTTTTTCATATTGAGATCCTGAGACCATTTTGAAATGGGCTGTGAAATATAGGGAGAAACTTATTTGTGAATTTTAGAGGTTGATACTAGGAGTATACCAGGAAGAGTTTGGTTTTCCTGTCCCCAAACTTGTATTATCCCTGTGCTAGTCAGATGGATTTGAATCTTCCATATCCCACTATCTCTTTAAAGTGTGCTTCAAATAGAAAATCCAGATAAACCTATTAGATTTGAGCACTTAGCTGCTTGTATCAGGAATGCTTGCTAAATCGTCCTTTAGCCTGACTTTGTTAAAAAAAAGGAAATAACTTACTAGTAGCTTAAATAAATATGGGATTTGTTTTTTAATCACATATATCTAGCCACGAGCAACTGTGGCCTGTTGTAGCTGGGCTTTCCGTGATTCTCTTGGTCTTTTCTCTTAAGATTGAAATATGCAACTCTAGTCATCACATCCACGTTGAAGGCAAGAGGGAAAGCTAAAGTTTTCCCAGAAGCCCCCAGCAGACTATCTTTCTACATCTCATTGGTTAAAACTGGATCATATGATCACCCCCAGCTGCAAGGGAGGCTGAAAAACAACAGGATAGTCTTGATTAGCGTATACCAGTAATTTGCCTTCCCTGGGACTAGGCACACTATTTGTTGACTCTAACAGGTTTGGGGTTCTTTTAAAGAAGAAGAAATTGAATATTTATTGGCTAGGCCACTGAAATGGGTCTATCACACAATATCTGTAACAGGAAGCATTAGAAAGTATAGGAGTGAATGGCCGGGTGGGGTGGCTCACGCTTGTAATCCCAGCACTTTGGGAGGCCGAGGTGGGCGGATCACGAGGTCAGTAGATCGAGACCACAGTGAAACCCCGTCTCTACTAAAAATACAAAAAATTAGCCAGGCATGGTGGCGGGCGTCTGTAGTCCCAGCTACTCAGAGAGGCTGAGGCAGGAGAATGGCGTGAACCTGGGAGGCGGAGCTTGCAGTGAGCCGAGATCGCGCCACTGCACTCCAACCTGGGTGGCGGAGCGAGACTCCGTCTCAAAAAAAAAAAAAGAAAAAAAAAGAAAGTATAGGAGTGAATGAGTGTGGGGATATTTATCCCAGTCTACTGTTTATAATGCTGTTTTGAATGCTTTCACAGAAAAATGTTCAGCTGTTCACTTTCGTTCCTTTCAAACCCTGATTATTGTGAACACATTTCTTCGAAGCCAACTATATTCCTTCCTTTGCCATTTCCCTTGTTTCAGTTTCTCAACCCAGGGAATAAATATTGTGAAGGAAGTATTTTTTCTCCCTCAAAATGTTGTCCTGCCAACTCGTCAGTCCGAATTTCCTCTGTTGGTCTTTCCACCAACTGACTGACTCTTATTACCCTCTATCTGAATCCTCCTTGCATCCACCCTGCCTTACAGATGCATGTTATATATACCAGCTAGTTGAAAGACTCATAATTTACTTCTGGTACTCTACTAACTTTCCCTTTTTCTCTTTCTCCTCCTCTTTTTCCTCTCCTTCTCTTGTGTTCCCCTCCTCTCCGTTGCTGCTGCAGAGCGTCTCTACAGCCAACTTGAGCGAAACCGCCTGCTTTCTAATGAGCTGAAGCTAACGCTGCATGATCTGTGTGACTGATGGGCAGGGCTCAATGATGCCCATTAAACTGAGCTTACTGCTCACACCACTGACCTGGACCCCAACAAAAAGCTGATTGTCTTTTTAAAAGTTATTATTTTGCCCTGAGCAAATTGCATTTTAATTGGGGCAGTTAGAATGTTGATTTCCTAACATCATTGTGAAGTTGACCATTGTGAAGTTTCTGTCCCTTTAGAAGAGATTATCGGTGAAGAAGGGAAGGGGCCTGAGAGATTATAGTGAGAAAACTTGGGAGAATTTTGTTTTCCACCCTTATTTGCTGCTCTTTCACTTGTGCACTGACTATAGGATATGTTCCCTTGCATGGATGTTTTTAACAATAAAAGGACTGACTTGACAAGTTGTTGTAACTGCTTCATCTGCAGGCCCAGGGATGGGTCCTTCTGACTGGGTGGAAAAAAGGGAAGTGAAAGAAAAGTTGTGGGATATGAATATGGGTCTGTGTTGCCATCACCTTCTCTGAGTTGAAGATTTGAGTATTTTCGTCACCTCTTTAGAGCAGTCAGAGTGGTTTGCTTGCTAGACAGATTAGATTCTCCTTAATGTTCAGCTGCTGATTTTCTTTCTGACATTTTCCCTTTTGCTTCCTTTTTCTGGTTTTATGTTTAATTTCAAGTAACTGTCACAAGCTAGTTCTGTTCAATAGCTCTGCAGCAATCTCAAGGTTTGCTTACAACCACTTGTTTCAGTAGTATTCTTGGCTTTGTTTTCTTTAGAGATTATTTGACTTAACTGTGGCGCCCGTTTATTTATCCCATCGGTTACTACTTTGGCCTCTACTTTTTCGAAAAAACATGTAGTGCATGAGGATCTTCCTGTGCTCTTTATAATCTGAGATTCTGATGTTTCTATTGTTTGCAATGTTCAAACTCCAGTGAGCCATTTCAAGAGGGTATTATTATGTGGGCAAAACCTAGAAAAGTGGATGGCTGATGCTTAAGGCTTGCTCTTTCATTGACTAAAAGCTTAAAGTGTTGGTTGGATGTGGGAGGGAGAGGAAATGGCTGATAAGGGCCCTAACTCCCTCACCCAGGAAGTACAGCAACACCTACAACTTCAGTAGGCAAGCCAAAGGCCCTACAAAACCAGGTGATGTAATAGCTCACTTCTGTGGCTGAGAAAGCAGCTGCTTTATTAGTCTGCCGCTTCTCTGCAACAGGAGCAAGTCTCAAAGAGCGGGTAGACCTTGACATTTACTTCTAGTTTTTGTAACTTCTCTCCTTTACCCCCATTAGATAAACTGAAATGCACCAAAGAGGAGCACCTCTGTACACAAAGGATGCTGGACCAGACCCTGCTTGACCTGAATGAGATGTAGAACGCCCCAGTCCCACCCTGCTGCTGCTCCTCCCTCTGACCCAGACTCCGCCTGAGGCCAGCCTGCCGGAAGCTGACCTTTAACTGAGGGCTGATCTTTAACTGGAAGGCTGCTTTCTCCTTTCGCCACCCCCTCCTTCCCTGTGTCTTTTTCGCCAAACTGTCTCTGCCTCTTCCCAGAGAATCCAGCTGGGCTAGAGGCTGAGCACCTTTGGAAACAACATTTAAGGGAATGTGAGCACAATGCATAATGTCTTTAAAAAGCATGTTGTGATGTACACATTTTGTAATTACCTTTTTTGTTGTTTTGTAGCAACCATTTGTAAAACATTCCAAATAATTCTACAGCCCTGAAGCAGCAATCGAATCCCTTTCTCGCTTTTGGAAGGTGACTTTTCACCTTAATGCATATTCCCCTCTTCATAGAGGAGAGGAAAAGGTATAGATAGGCCTGCCTTACTGAGAGCCAAACAGAGCCCAGGGAGACTCCACTATGGGAAACCTCATTGCTCTGTTCAAAGTACTAGCTAAACCAGAAAGGTGATTCCAGGAGGAGTTAGCCAAACAACAACAAAAACAAAAAATGTGCTGTTCAAGTTTTCAGCTTTAAGATATCTTTGGATAATGTTATTTCTATTTTTAATTTTTTCATTAGAAGTGACCAAATTAAGATAGTAAGACCTCTGAGACCAAAATTTTGTCCCATCTCTACCCCCAACTGCTTACAGAATGGATCATGTCTCCCTTATGTTGAGGTGACCACTTAATTGCTTTCCTGCCTCCTTGAAAGAAAGAAAGAAGATTGTGTTTTTGCCACTGATTTAGCCATGTGAAACTCATCTCATTACCCTTTTCTGGGTTTGAAGCTGCTGTCTCTAGAAGTGCCATCTCATTGTGCTTTGTATCAGTCAGTGCTGGAGAAATCTTGAATAGCTTATGTACAAAACTTTTTAAATTTTATATTATTTTGAAACTATGCTTCTTTGGGTTTGTGGCACCCTGGCCACCCCATCTGACTGTGACAGCCTCTGCAGTCCGTGGGCTGGCAGTTTGTTGATCTTTTAAAGTTTCTTTCCCTACCCAGTCCCCACTTTCTGGTAAGGTTTCTACGAGGTCTGTTAGGTGTACATCCTGCAGCTTATTGGCTTAAAATGTACTCTCCTTTTATGTGGTCTCTTTGGGGCCGATTGGGAGAAAGAGAAATCAATAGTGCAACTGTTTTGATACTGAATATTGACAAGTGTCTTTTTGAAATAAAGAACCAGTCCCTCCAACCCTCAGACTTATTTGACTTTTATTTATTAAAACTAAATGTGCTTTCTCCATAGAAGCTATGAGGTTTGGGTTTAAAATAGCATCTTTGTGGGTGGATTTATTCTTTGTTATTATTATTATTTTTGAGACGAAGTTTCATTCTTGTTGCCCGGGCTGGAGTGTAATGGCTTGATCTCGGCTCACTGCAACCTCTGCCTCCTGGGTTCCAGAGATTCTCCTGCCTCAGCCTCCCGAGTAGCTGGGATTACAGGCACCTGCCACCACGCCCGGGTAATTTTTTATATTTTAAGTAGAGACAGTGTTTCACCATGTTGGCCAGGCTGGTCTCGAACTCCTGACCTTCAGGTGATCCACCTGCTTCGGCCTCCCAAAATGCTGGGATTACAGGCATGAGCCACCGCGCCCAGCCAGAGCAACAGGTTTTAATATAGAGCAAATGTTTAGTTTCATCATCTGTAAAATGGAGATAAGTATTATCAGAGTAAAGATGAAGACTAGAAAGAACACTTAATGTGCTGGGCCTTTTATAGATTAACACTGACATTTCAGGCTGAACTATTTACATTTTCCTTCATAACCATATTAATCCTTATAAACTATGGATTTATGCTCCTTAATATATAATGCTGATCACTACTATAAATGTGTGGTTTTATCCAACTGTACTGAAACAGCTTTGAGTTAATATTCTGTTTGGATATTTGGAGAAAACAAGAAGAAGTGCTCTCTGAGTATTTGCTTAGACGCCGGCTGTGTGAGTGGATAACTTTCAAAGCTGCTTTTGAGACTCCAGTGTCTGGCATTTCCTGCATTCTGGCCTGGAGGCCGGACGTGAATCTGACTTCCAGTAAAAATACACGGTTCCCTTGACAAAGTCGAGCTGTTTATCCCAGAGACTGCACAATTTTCCGTTTATAGGCATGGGCCAATGCTAACTGGAAATCATTGCAAAAAGTTTTTTTTTGTCGGGTGGAGGGTGTGGTCCTAAGATAAACGGTGTGCAACAGAAGAAATTAAACTGGAAGAAATTAAAGGTTTTTTTTTTAGACTTTTCTGCTTGTTCCTTTCTGTTAAAAAGGTCTGCCATCCAGTATTTAGGAAAGCCCTTTAAGAGAGTTTGAGGTGTTTTAGCTGGGTTTGTGCCAAAAGTTTCCGTTATATTGGCTTGCTGAAGGACTGCATTTAAAAACGCCCACACATCCAAGCAAGAAGCAGGTCCCATCCCTCTCTGCTGACGTCACGCCTGTGGATTGGCTGATGGAGCTGTGAGCCGGCTGTAGTTGAGCGGGAACCAGAGACCTGGCAGTCGCCATGACTGGCTGGCTGGCGTCGTCAAGACGCCGAGGCTTCGGGCTCTTTTTCTTCTTGGGTCTACACCGCCTCCTGTTGTTTCTGGTTTTGCTTGGGACCCTGGCCAACAAACTTAACGTGCCACAGGTGTTGCTACCCTTTGGCCGAGAGCCAGGCCGGGTGCCTTTCCTGCTGGAGGCGCAGCGGGGCTGCTACACTTGGTGAGGGGTGGTGGGTGACAAGGATATGCATCCTCACACCATCCAGTAAGGGTGAGGGGGGTACCCTCTGTAAGATCCCACAGGAATACCGTGTGGGGCCGCGTGAAGGGCCCTAGCCGGTAGGGGAGCAGAGTGTGGTGTCAGTGAAGGTGGCGAGGAGCAGACCCCTGGGCATGGCGTGTCCTACTCATGTGGTATATCCTCCAGCTGTGTGACGATCTTCCAGACGTGTGAGGAATTCTCGGGATGTGGGACTGGCCTTTTCTCCGTGTGTGTTGGGAAGGGGTGGTCACTATGAGCAGCCGTCAGGGTAAAGGGAAGCCCTGTGTTGGAGGCCTCAGGTACTGATGACTTCCAATGTAGACAACTAGAGTAAGAGGAAGTTCCCCCATATCTGAGGAAATTTCTGTAGGAACAGGAAAACTTGGGGTGCGAGGGTCCCCACTAACTATATATGGGCTATTCAATGTGAGAAGGACTTAAAACACAACAGCCAAGTATCGGGGGTTAACTAAGCACTTTGCATGTGTTAACTCATTCGCTTTTTACAGTCTTGTGAAGTAAGTACTATTACTCCCATTTCACAGACGAGGAAAGTGAGGCCCAGAGACTATGAAGTGTAAACTTCTGAGAATATGAGAAGATTCATCGTGGGTGGAGATGAGATCTGTCTGTATTATCAAAATTGCCCATTTATAAAAGGGTACCCGCTTGAAGTGTGAGGACGGGGGTACACACAACTCCAGGATAATGACTTCCTGACTGAAGATGAAGAGACATGATTTTCTGGTGTGAGAGGACCCAGTGATGGGTTATGTGGTTGCCTAAGGTGTGAGAGAACCTAACTGAAGTGAGCTTCAGGATGCCAGTGCATTCATCCTAGATGGAGTAGATACCCCTTTGCTATCTCCTAGGAGAAGCAATGAAGTTTGTTCAGAGTATAAATTCACCTCTCATTTTATGAGGAAGTATAAGGAAAGTGGGCTTGTAAGATGATCCAGTGTGACGTGTGTGTTTCGTGACTGTGAGGGTGATGCAAGGCATCTTTCCAGCAATGAAAGCCATTTCTTCTATCGCTCCAAAAATATTAATGAGGCCAGGCGTGGTGGCTCACGCCTGTAATCCCAGCACTTTGGGAGGCCAAGGCA
Source organism: Hylobates moloch (assembly GCF_009828535.3). Classification (NCBI taxonomy): domain Eukaryota; kingdom Metazoa; phylum Chordata; class Mammalia; order Primates; family Hylobatidae; genus Hylobates; species Hylobates moloch. The sequence continues at coordinate 101,130,171 of NW_026652280.1, forward strand.
GGAGGATTACTTGAGGCCAGGAGTTTGAGACCAGCCGGATCAACACAGTGAGACCCCGTCTCTATTTAAAATAAAAACATTGGGCCGGGCGCAGTGGCTCACGCCTGTAATCCCAGCACTTTGGGAGGCTGGGGCAGGCAGATCGCTTGAAGTCAGGAGTTCAAGACCAGCCTGGCCAACATGATGAAAGCCCATCCCTACTAAAAATACAAAAATTAGCTGGGCATAATGGTAGGCACCTATAATCTCAGCTACTTGAGAGGCTGAGGCAGGAGAATCGCTTGAACCGTGGAGGCAAATGTTGCAGTGAGCTGAGATCGCCCTGCTGCACTCCAGCTTGGACGACAAAGTGACTCGGTCTCAAAAACATAATAATAAAAATAAAAACATTTATGAATGTTTTTGGTATTTTGAATTGGACTCACACCTCATAATTTAGGCAACATTTCCATCCTAGGTATCAGCAGCCTGGTTTCTAGGATTGAAGGAAACTTTCCTCAGAGTATGAGAAAGTCCCGTCTCATTAATAGAAACACATCAGTCCTATTTCTGCATACTGAGGGAAGAATATAAAAATCTTTTTAAAAAAAATTGAGAGAGGGATATTTCTGAGACTTTGCTCAAGGGATCATTGGGAAAGTTCTCATCAATCTCTCACTTTAATTATCGCATCCCTAAGCAATGTTCCTGCTTTAAAAAGTGTCATTTACATATACCTGGTAGTATGTAACATGGAAGAAGTATGAGAATCTATGTTCCACTAAAAGTTAATTTTAACCCACCTATTTCATACTCTTAAGAATTTTGTTCTGGCAGGCATTCCACCCATCATGATGCAGTTACTGTTGAGCCTTTATATGAAAATGGCACCTTGTGTTCCCAAAAAGCTGTACTCATTGCTGAATCTACGCAACCGATACGCCTCAGCAGTATTATTCTTGCTCGAGAAATAGGTATGTTGAGAGCAAAAACACTATGTATCATGTCGTCTGGGGTAGAATAATCTGGTATTTTGTATAGATGGTTAACACAAATGGTGTTGGCTTCAAATGATTAAAGGGAGAATAAATGATTCCTAGCTGGCTGCAGTGGCTCACGCCTTTAATTCCAGCACTTTGGGAGGCTGAGGTGGAAAGATTGCTTGAGCTCAGGAGTTTAAGAACAATCTGGGTAACACAGTGAGACCTGTCTCTACAAAAAAAAAAAAAAAAAATTATGGCTGGGGGCGGTGGCTCACGCCTGTAATCCCCCCACTTTGGGAGGCTGAGGTGGGTGGATCACCTGAGGTGAGGAGTTCGAGACCAGCCTGGCCAACATGGTGAAACCTCGTCTCTACTAAAAATACAAAAAAATTAGCCGGGCCTGGTGGCGCACGCCTGTAGTCCCAGCTACTCAGGGAGGCTGAGGCAGGAGAATTGCTTGAACCCGGGAGACAGAGGTTGCAGTGAGCCAAGATCGCGCCACTGCACTCCAGCGTGGGCGACAGAGGGAGTCTCCATCTCAATAAAATAAAATAAAGTAAGATAAAATAAAAATGAAGAGTATTAGGCAGGATTTTCATTTTTTCTTTCTTTCCTTTTTCTTTTTTTTTTGAGACAAGAGTTTCGCTTTTGTTGCCCAGGCTGGAGTGCAGTGGCACGATCTTGGCTCGCTGTAACCTCTGCCTCCCAGGTTCAAGCAATTCTCCTGGCTCAGTCTCCTGAGTAGCTGGGATTACAGGCGCACTGCCACCACACCTGGCTAATTTTTGTATTTTTAGTAGAGATAGGGTTTCTCCATGTTGGTCAGGCTGGTCTCGAACTCCTCACCTCAGGTGATCTACCTGCCTCAGCCTCCCAAAATGCTGGGATTGCAGGTGTGAGCCACCGTGCCCGGACAGCATTTTCTCTTTTTTTAGAGACAGGGTCTTGCTTTGTTGCACAGGTTGTAGTGCAATGGCACAACAGTAGCTCACTGCATCCTGCGTGGCCTGCGCAACACAGTGAGACTCCATCTCTACAAAACAATAATAATAAATAAATTAAAGAATTTTTAAGGCCTGGCGTGGTGGTTCACGCTTGTAATCCCAGCACTTTAGGAGGCCGAGCGGGCGGATCACGAAGTCAGGAGATTGAGACCACGGTGAAACCCCGTCTCTACTAAAAATACAAAAAATTAGCCAGGCATGGTGGCGGGCGCCTGTATTCCCAGCTACTGGGAGAGGCTGAGGCAGGAGAATGGCGTGAACCCGGGAGGCAGAGCTTGCAGTGAGCCGAGATTGCGCCACTGCACTCCAGCCTGGGTGACAGAGAGAGACTCCGTCTCAAAAAAAAAAAAAAAAAAGAATTTTTAAAAACCACCTAAAACCTATTCTTAAGTGGACTTTGCAATTAGATAGAACAATCTGTTTTTGTTTCCAGCTTTGGAAAATTTCGTAGTACATCTGAGTCATCACTTTTCCCCCACTCCCTTTAACCTTTTGGTTCCTAGGGAATAAGAGTCCTCTACTATTGTTCACCAGATTTTTTTCCAACTACTAACACCTATTCTACAAATTTTGTTACTGGCCCTCTTAATGTTCTCACATGTGCAGTCAGTGACAACTATATCTTGACTGCTGCCTGGCTGAGAGGACTTGTAAGATGTCATCAATTATAAAATAAATCCCAATTGCAGAGATGTTAAAAGATAAAAAACGAGTGTCTAAGAATCAATGAAATATGGTATGATATTCTCAAACATAAGAATCTTTGAAGACCATGTCATGCAGGGTAGCTAAAAAGGATAGAGAAGGATACAAAAGTCAGAAAAAACAAAAAACAAAAAACATTGATTTGGTCACATATGCGATTTTTAAAATGTAATCATTTTTAACTACACAAATTCATTCTGATATTAAAAAATTCACAGAAGTACTAGGAAAAATGTCAAATCTGGCTCTCAGCTTAACTTCATCTGACTTGTGACCAATTTTCCAAAGTTAAGTATCCTTAAATCAACTTTCCCAGTTTTACTATTAATACAATTGTGTACATAGATGAGATTCCCAGTGGTAAGGGCCAGTCTTGGTGTCCTACTAGGAGCATCTGAATGGGAGCAAGTAGTAGGAAAGGGGTGGGATTGGGCATTTTGAAAGGGAAGTGCATGCCTAAGAGAAATTGTTCATTAATTCATTGGACAGATACGTATTGAGTTGCCTACTTTATAAGGCATATATAAAGGTAAAAAGATGTAAGCTTGCTATTGGCATTTAAGTCCTTTTTTTTTTTTTTTTTTTTGATATGGAGTCTTGCTTTGTCATCCAGGCTGGAGTGCAATGGCGCGATCTTGGCTTGCTGCAACCTCCACCTCCTGGGTTCAAGTGATTCTCCTGCCTCAGCCTCCTGAGTAGCTGGGACTACAGGCATGCGCCACCACGCCCATCTAATTTTTGTATTTTTAGTAGAGATGGGGTTTCACAATGTTGGCCAGGCTGGTCTTGAACTCCTGACCTTAAGTGATCCACCTGCCTCGGCCCCCCAAAGTGCTGGGATTACAGGCGTGAGCCACCACACCTGGCCTTAAGTGCTCATTATAAAATTTTGTTTATGATGGTTTTGGTGATAGTGTAGTAAAGAAAGTGGTTTTGACAAAGATGATGAATAGACTTGAGGTGAGAGACTTAAGTGCAATGGCGCGATCTCCGCTCACCGCAACCTCCGCCTCCCGGGTTCAAGCGATTCTCCTGCCTCAGCCTCCCGAGTAGCTGGGATTACAGACATGTGCCACCATTCCCGGCTAATTTTGTATTTTTAGTAGAGACGTGGTTTCTCCATGTTGGTCAGGCTCATCTTGAACTCCCAACCTCAGGTGATCTGCCCACCTCAGCCTCCCAAAGTGCTGGGATTACAGGCGTGAGCCACCGCACCCGGCTTTGCCCCGCTAAATTTTTGTAATTTTTGTAGAGGTGGGGATTTTGCCATGTTGCCTAGGCTGGTCTCAAACTCTTGGACTCAAACAGTCCACCCACCTTGGACTCTGAAATTGCTGGGATTACAGCCATGAGCCACCACACCCAGCTGAGAGCATAATTTTAGGTGAAAAAGTTCACAGGGCAGATGAAGAACTGGTTTGGACAACTGAAGTATACCTGAAGTAATGTGGACCCGTAAATAAAAATATCTGTTATATTATTTAATAAAGTTGTATTCTCTTCACTTTAAAAGTTAAATGATATTTCTCCTAATCATTCTAAATTTAGTTGTAAATCATCCAAAGTAATTTCATTTATTTATTATTTATTTTTATTTTTTGGGACAGGGTTTCACTCTGTCGCCCAGGCTGGAGTTCAGTGGCACAAACGTGGCTCATTGCAGCCATGACCTCCTGGGCTCAAGTGATCCCCCCCTACTTCAGCCTCCTGAGTAGCTGGTACTACAGGGGGGCACCACCAGGCCTGGCTAGTTTTTTTATTTTTTGTAGACTATGGTAGTGGGGTTGCTCAGGCTGGTCTTGAACTCCTGGGCTCAAGCAATCCTGCCTCAGCTTCCCAAAGTGTTGAGTTTTTTTGTATTTTTAGTAGAGACGGGGTTTCACCATGTTGGCCATGTTGGCCGGGCTGGTCTCGAACTCCTAACCTAGTGATCCACCCACCTCGGCCCCCCAGAGTGCTGGGATTACAGGCGTGAGCCACCATGCCTGGCCTTGATACTTCAAGAGTGTTGAGTGGCCAGGCACGGTGGCTCACCTCTGTAATCCCAGCACTTTGGGAGGCCGAGGTGGGTGGATCATGAGGTCAGGAGTTTGAGACCAGGCTTTCCAACATGGTGAAACCCCATCTCTACTAAAAATATAAAAAATTAGCCAGGCATGGTGGTGTGTGCCTGTAATCCCAGCTACTCTGGAGGCTGAAGCACAAGGATTGCTTGAACCCCAGAACCCCAGAACCCCAGAGGCAGAGGTTGCAGTGAGCTGGATTGCACCACTGCACTGCGACAGAGACTTTGTCTCAAAAAACAAACAAACAAACAAACAGTGTTGGGGTGGTTTTTGTATTTTTAGTAGAGATGGGGTTTTACTGTGTTAGCCAGCATGGCCTATTATTCGCTATTTTAAAATTTTTATTTGTTATCAGGATCTTGAAGAATTTGGAGAAAAAGATTAAAATTTTTATTTTTCTTATTTTTCCATGGATAAGTAAAAACATCATCACAGATCAGTGTTTTGGAGTCTCTGGCCTAGTGCCTCTTGTTATAAAGAAAGGCTCTTATATCTTGTTATTATGCTATTTTCTTCCATAGGTAAAAGCAGCAGTCATAGTCTTTCTTTTTCATAATCTTTAGAATACAGTTTTGAATATTTGAGACATTTAATAGATTCATGACCTATTGAATTAAATACTCAGTTTTGGGGTTCTTTGTAGTGACTGACCATGAGCTACGCTGTGATGTTAAGGTTGATGTGATAAACAGCATTGAAATTGTATCTCGGGCCCGGGAACTTTATGTAGATGATTCGCCACTGGAACTGATGGTGAGGGCATTGGATGCTGAAGGTAAAGAACTTCAGAGGATTCAACAAAATTACCTAAAATAAAGTAATACCTGTTTATGTTTAGCACTTGGAAACAAAAACTTGAGTGACAAAAGTAGATTAGAAATAATATCTATTTTCTCATTTGGAGTTCATAGATGAATAATAATTCTGAGTATAATTTAATGTATTATCTACACATTTTCATAAAATATTCCTGCTATTGTTAGTTATCTCAGAACTTTTCCTTACTTTTTTTTTTTCTTTGGCGGGGGGAGGGGGACAGAGTTTTGCTTTTGTTGCCCAGGCTGGAGTGCAATGGCGTGATCTTGGCTCACTGCAACCTCTGCCTCCTGAGTTCAAGCAGTTCTCCTGCTTCAGCCTCCTGGGTAGCTGGAATTACAGGCCTGTGCCACCACTCCCGGCTAATTTGGTATTTTTAGTAGAGATGGGGTTTCACCATGTTGGTCAAGCTGGTCTTGAACTCCTGACCTCAGGTGATCCACCCGCCTTGGCCTCCCAAAGTGCTGGGATTACAGGCATGAGCCACCGCGCCTGGGCACTTTCTTTTTTTTTTTGAGATGGAATCTCGCTCTGTTGCCTAGGCTCAAGTGCAGTGGTGTGATCTTGGCTCACTGCAACCTCTGCCCACCCGGTTCAGACGATTCTTGTGCCTCAGCCTCCCAAGTAGCTGGGAATACAGGCGTGTGCCACCACGCTCGTTACTGTTTGTATTTTTAATAGAGATGGATTTCACCATGTTGACCAGGCTGGTCTCGAACTCCTGGCCTCAAGTGATCCGCCTGCCTCGGCCTCCCAAAGTCTTGAGATTACAGGCATGAGCCACCGCACTGGCCTCCCAACTTTTCTTAGATACCCAAATCTACCACTGAGCTTCTGTTGATGGGCCCTAGATCAACAATTAAGAACACTTTTTGGAATTTATTGCTAGCTCTGTTTGATCAATCCACTTTCTATAGACCAGGAGAATTAAATGTAAATCTGTAAAAAAGTTACAATCTTGATCTAATCTTTAATGCTTTTAATACTGTATACTATATTAATGCTATAATGAGGTATTAAAAAACACTTAGGTGGTAAAAAAAAAAAAAATTAGGTGGGACGTGGTGGTTCATGCTTATAATTCTAGCACTTTGGGAGGCCGAGGTTGAAGTATCCTGTGAGGCCAAGTTCCCCATGGTTAATTTAAAAAAAAAAAATTATAATGTATTGCCACTTTCTTTGTAAATTACTTGAGTGATTTGTTTTTTTAATCTGAAAAATGAACTATTCTGGAAGCTTTTTTTTTTCTTTTTTGGATACAGTCTGTCGCTCAGGCTGGAGTATGGTGACACAAGCATGGCTCACTGCAGCCTTGACCTCCCAGGCTCAAGCAATCCTCCTACCTCAACCTCCTGAGTAGCTAGGACTACAGGTGCAGGCCACCATGCCTGGCTAAATTTTTGTTTTACAGACCAGGTGTCACTATGTTGCCCAGGTTGGTCTCAAACTCCTGAGTTCCAGCGATCCTCCTGCCTTGGCCTCCCAAAGTGCTGGGATTACAGGTACAAGCTATTGCACCTGGCCTGGAAAGTTTTTACAATAATTTGTATGGAAGGAACCAGGATTAAGGATGCCTTATCAACCATGAGGTGGCCTTTATGTAGAAAGGAACAGAAGGAGCATGGCATAATTATTGTCAACCAGAAGTTAATCAGCTTGAGCCCTTTTTACTTTCAGACAGCTTGTGCAGCAACATCATTTATTGTTTGTGTCGAGAACTTTCTTATATATATGTTTTAATTCATTAATGATAGTGCTTTCTATTTCTTAATGAAAGAGGCTTCAAAGTAATTTTCTAGTTAGGTTTCCCTTTTTTGTTGTAAATACCTGAATATTTTTAAATATGTGATCCTATCTTGTCTGCTTTTGGCTTGCTCTACAGGAAATACTTTTAGTAGTTTGGCAGGGATGATGTTTGAGTGGAGCATTGCCCAGGACAACGAGTCAGCAAGAGAAGAACTGTCTAGCAAAATTAGGTAAACTTGAAACCAAACATAAATCATCTGACTGTGAAGAAGACATCTGCCATTAAGCGGCATGCTGAACAAGCAACCATTTGTGTGGACTTTGATGATCCTGCTGTCTGTACTTTTTTGAAACTGATAAATTACTGAGGGAAATGTCTTTGATAGAGTGAAATATGACATAGATGTAGGTACCTTTATGATCGCTTAATCTGAGTTATTATGGAGGAGTTCATGGGCTAAGTACTACACAATTATTTGAGCCAGGTATATCTTCTGGAAGTTCTTTTTGTTCAAGCTACCTGCACATGCTGAAGTAGAGGGAGAAGGATGATAGTATGAAATTTTGTCTTCAGTACCAAGGAGTAGATCTCAGATCCACGTTTTACTCCCATCACAATTTTAGCCAGAGGCTCATAAATCCCTTTCTTTTTTTTTGAGATGGAGTCTCGCTCTGTCGCCCAGGCTGGAGTGCAGTGGAGTGATCTCGGCTCACTGCAACCTCTGCCTCACGGGTTCACGCCATTCTCCTGCCTCAGCCTCCCGAGTAGCTGGGACTACAGGAGCCCGCCACCATGCCCTACTAATTTTTTTTGTTTGTATTTTTAGTAGAGAACGTGGTTTCACCGTGTTAGTCAAGATGGTCTCAATCTCCTGACCTTGTGATCTGCCCGCTTCGGCCTCCCAAAGTGCTGGGATTACAGGCATGAGCCACCGTGCCTGGCCTTTTCTTTTCTTTTTTTTTTGAGATGGAGTCTTGCTCTGTCACTCAGGCTGGAGTGCAGTGACACAATCTCGGCTCACTACAACCTCCACCTCCTGGGTTCAAGCGATTCTCCTGCCTCAGTCTCCCGAGTAGCTGGGACTACAGGCGCCCGCCACCATGCTCGGCTAATTTTTGTATTTTTAGTGGAGACGGGGTTTCGCCATATTGGCCAGGGTGGTCTCAAACTCCTGACCTCAAGTGATCCACCCACTTTGGCCTCCCAAAGTGCTGGGATTATAGGCGTGAGCCACTGGGCCTGGCCTTTATCTTTTTCTTATTCTTTTTTTTTTTTTGAGATGGAGTCTTGCTCTGTCACCCAGGCTGGAGTGCAGTGGCGTGATCTTGGCTCACTGCAACTTCCATCTCCTGGGTTCAAGTGATTCTCCTGTCTCAGCCTCCCAAGTAGCTGGAATTACAGGCGTGTGCCACCACGCCTGGCTAATTTTTGTATTTTTAGTAGAGACGGAGTTTCGCCATGTTGGCCTGGCTGGTCTCAAATTCCTGACCTCAAGTGATGTGCCTGCCTTGGCCTCCCAAAGTGCTGGGATTACAGGCGTGAGCTACCATGCCCAGCCAAAAGTGTTTTACATTCTATAGACATTGAAGAAACTATGTTTAAAGTCTCTTAGGGACTTTTGGAAGAACACTTCATTTAATTCTGCTAGAAACACATTTTATTTTATGTCTTTAGGATTCTTAAATACTCTGAAGCAGAATATGCTCCCCCAATATATATAGCTGAGATGGAAAAAGAGGAGAAACAAGGAGATGTGATTTTAGTGTCTGGGATTAGAACTGGTGCTGCTGTTGTAAAAGTTCGAATTCATGAACCATTCTATAAGGTAAAAAGTTTGTGCTATAAATTTTCCTTACTTTTTTTTCAAGATATGGTCGTACTCTGTTGCTCAGGTACACAGGAATGCAGCCCGCCCTGTTTTTTTTTTTTTTTTTTTTTTTTTTTGTAGAGACAGACGGGGTTTCACCAGGTTGCCCAGGCTGGTCTCAAACTTCTGAGCTCAAGCAGTCTCCCTGCCCCAGCCTCCTAAAGTGCTGAGATTACAGGCGTGAGCCAACACAACTGGCCAGTGCTATAAATTTTTCATCTAATAGTCTTGCCTATGGAAAATAGAGTTTTTTATGTTTATCTATAGTAGAAGCCCTCTAGTCTGATGTGATTTGGGCCAATAGTTGGTCATTTAATTGAAAAAGTTATTTGAAGTAGGTAAGCATTAAAAAATTATCTTAAACATTTTATTGCCTGATTACAATTACAAATGTGGCTGGTATTTTCCCTTAAAATATATAACTACATTTTATTCACCAATCCTTGATGTAGGTGCAAGGCCTTTCTTTGACCATGAGTTCACTGATTTGAAATCTACCTACTCTTTCTCCGATAAACTACAGTTTCTAATTTCTTCCTTTTTTGGGGTGGGGAGGTTTCAAGTGATTCTTGGGCCTCAGCCTCCTGAATATCTGGGATTACAGGTGTGTGTCACCATGCTCAACTAATTTTTGTATTTTTAGTAGAAACAGAGTTTCACCATGATGGCCAGGCTGGTTTCGAACTTCTGGCCTCAAATGATCCACCTGTCTCGGCCTCCCAAAGTGCTACGATTACAGGCATGAGCCACCATGCCCGGCCCTAATTTCTAGTCAAGTAAAAATTTAGATGCAGGAAGAATTTGAGTGCAGAAATTTATATTTTAAAGGATTTTCCCTAATATTTTACATTTCTCACTTATACCTAATTGATAGTACATATTAGCAGCTTGCCTTTAACTTTTTTTGAAACGTTTAAATTTTTAATAGAAATAACAGTTCTCTTTTCACATGTATAGTTTTTGTTTTAATGTGATTATAATTACAAGCACAACTTGCATAAATAGGTTTGGGAAAAACAAATGTTTTTTGGTAAGCATTTAATTCAACGGCAAGAACATGAGTGTGTGGACCTCCTAGAGAGAAACCTACCAAGCTTGCATTGGGTAAATCTTCATAAAAATCAATGTGTTCAACAGAGAGGGGAAAGTAACTTAATCTGGCAAGTCAGTTAATTGGAGGTTGGCTAAAAGAATTTCTGTGTTCTACAATTGAGTCTTTTCTCATTTCAGCATACTTGACTTTTTATTTACCTACTTTTTTTCTTTTAGAAGACTTTTCTGTTCTAAGTCTGAGTACCTTAGAAAGTTAATAAGGTATTAGGATTCATGATCACTTTTTAAGGCTAGCTGAAATTATGACTTGTGATTAGGAAAGCTTTTTAAAAAATCTTTATAAAAAATGTTTAAAAGAAATTTAAAAGAAGTAAGCTTTTAACAAGAAAGATGACTGTGAGGATTCCGTCCATGGAAACTTTTTTTTTTTCTTTCCCTCCCTCTTTTAGAAAGTGGCAGCAGCATTAATACGTCTGCTTGTTTTGGAGAATATATTTCTTATACCATCCCATGATATTTATCTCTTAGTAGGAACATATATTAAATACCAAGTTGCAAAAATGGTTCAGGGGAGAATGACAGGTAAGGTGATTTATTTTTTCTCCTATGACTCACATTTCCCAAATCTTTTCTGCTGACAAGATCAGCAACTCCACATTACATATGAAAAATACTTGTGTTTTTAGATTTTGTGGTAAAGTATCAATTGCTGTACTTAACTAATATTAGACAGAAATAGCCCCACATCTTGAACATATTAATGGCATAGTTAGGCTGCTTAGCTTCAGTGCCAATAGGCATCTGAATTCTCTATTAAAACAGCAACTAGCCAGGCATGGTGGCTCTCACTTGTAATTCCAGCTACTCTGGAAGCCGAGGCAGGAAGATTGCTTGAGACCAGAAGTTGGAGACCAGCCTAGGCAACAGAGCAAGATCCCCATATCTTTTTTATTTTATTTATTTATTTTTATTTTTTTGCGATGAGGGTCTCACTCTGTTGCCCAGATTGTAGTACAGTGGCATGATCATGGCTCATTGCAACCTTGAACTCCTGTGCTCAAGTGATCCTCCCACCTCAGCCTCCTGAATGGCTGGAACTACAGGTTCCTGCCACCATATCGAGCTCTTTTTTTTTTTTTTTCTAGATGTAGTCTCTCTCTCTCGCCCACGCTGGAGTGCAGTGGCATGATCTCGGCTCACTGCAACCTCCACCTCTGGGTTCAAGCAATTCTCCTGCCTCAGCCTCCCGAGTAGCTGGGATTACCAGTGTGCACCACCATGCCCAGCTAATTTTTTGTATTTTTAGTAGAGACGGGGTTTCACCATGCTGGCCGGGCTGGTCTCAAACTCCTGGCCTCATGATCCATCCGCCTCAGCCTCCCAAAGTGCTGTGATTACAGGTGTGAGCCATCACGCCCGGCCTCTTTTTTTTTTTTTTTTTTGTTAGAGATGGGATCTCATTATGTTACCCAGGCTGGTCTTGAACTCCTTGTCCCAAGTGATTCTCCCACCTTGGCCTCCCTCCCAAAGGGCTGAGATTATAGGTGTGTGCTACTGTGCCAAGCTGAGACCTCATCTCTAAAAATAACTAAATAAATAAAACAACAAAAGCTTTACTAGCTTTTGAAGGGCAAGTTAAGACACTTTACCAGAAGGGACTTGAATGATCATTGCAATGATCTTTGCAAAAGTTGTTTCTTGAGAAACTCAATTCATCGACTGAAAGCTTAATATTCTATTGATACTGAAAGTTACATTGAGCATTTTTTTTTTTTTTTTTTTGAGATGGAGTCTCACTCTGTCGCCCAGGCTGGAGTGCAGTGGCACGATCTCGGCTCACTGCAACCTCTGCTTCCCAGGTTCAAGCGATTCTCCTGCCTCAGCCTCCCGAGTAGCTGGGATTACAGGAGCCCGCCACTACGCCCAGCTAATTTTTTGTATTTTTAGTAGAGATGGGGTTTCACCGTGTTGGCCAGGCTGGTCTCGAACTCCTGACCTCGTGATTCACCCACCTCGGCTTCCCAAAGTGCTGGGATTACAGGCGAGAAGCACCGCACCCGGCCTAAAAGTTACATTGAGCTTTTAAAGTGTGTATTGGCTCCATTAACATTAATCTTTTTCTTACTAATGATGACCCCTCCTGCTACTCAGTTCACTAGTTTTTAAGAATACAAGCAAAACCAGTTCTCTCTCTCTCTCTCTCTCTATGCTTTGTCGCCCAGGCTAGAGTGCAATGGTTTGATCTCAGCTCACTGCAACCTTCACCTCCCAGGTTCAAGAGATTCTCCTGCATCAGCCTCCCGAGTAGTTGGGGTTACAGGCACGTGCCATCACGCCCGGCTAATTTTGATATTTTTAGTAGAGACGGGGTTTCACCATGTTGGCCAGGCTGGTCTCGAACTCGTAACCTCAGGTGATCCGCCCACCTTGGCCTCCAAAAGTGCTGGGATTACAGGCAGAGCCACCACACCCAGCCTCTAACAATATATTTTAACTCATATACTCCCCCCAAATGGTTACATGTAGAAATTCATCATAGCAGGAAAAACATTAGAAGCAGATCATACTCTTATTTTATGTCTGCTTCCTGATCATTCCTTTATGATCAAGTATACATCATTATCTACTGGAATGGCTGCTGTCATTACATTTATGTATCTTTCATGTCTTACAGAGGTGAAATTTCCCCTGGAACATTATATACTGGAATTGCAAGACCATAGACTTGCACTTAATGGGTCTCATTCTGAGAAAGTGGCTATACTGGATGACAAAACAGCCATGGTGACTGCCTCACAACTGGGCCAGACTAATCTTGTCTTTGTCCATAAAAGTATCCTTTTGTTCAAGTTTTAGCTGCCAGTCTACACTTCCTTGAGCATCCTAGACATGTTCTTTGGTAAAATAATTTATTAAGAATGATTTGCCGGGCACGGTGGCTCACGCCTGTAATCCCAGCACTTTGGGAGGCCGAGACGGGCGGATCACGAGGTCAGGAGATCGAGACCATCCTGGCTAACACGATGAAACCCTGACTCTACTAAAAATACCAAAAATTAGCCAGGCATGGTGGCAGGCGCCTGTAGTCCCAGCTACTCGGGAGGCTGAGGCAGGAGGATGGCGTGAACCCGGGAGGCAGAGGTTGCAGTGAGCCAAAATCGTGCCACTGCACTCCAGCTTGGGCGACAGAGCGAGACTCCGTCTCAAAAAAAAAAAAACCAAAAAAACAAAAAGAATGATTATAATACTACTACAGTGTTTTCCTATAGGTTTTATTTTTAATAAAGAATTATAAGTTATTACTGTCATAATTTCTAGCACAGTAAGTAGAGAAAAGGAGTATAGTTGGAACTTGGGATCTACTAACTTCAGTGCTTATTTGCAACCTCAATCAAATTGTAATTAGGGAAATAAAAAAACTGTAATTAGGGGAATGGGGAAAACGGAGTTTGGAAGAACATGTGAGAATTTTATTTAATTTGTTCTTTTCTATTTGTACATGATAATTGAGAAAATATGCTATTGTCTCCAGTAGATGTCTAACATTTTTATTGTGTTGAGAGCAATTTTTAAAAATTCACTAAACCTGCTATGCAAGGATTGAACCAAGAAAGGTACACAGAGGCTGGGCGTGGTGGCTCATGCCTGTAATCCCAGCACTTTGGGAGGCCGAGGCAGGCTGATCACCTGAGGTTGGGAGCTCGAGAACAGCTTGACCAACATGAAGAAACCCCATCTCTACTAAAAATACAAAAATTAGCCGGGCGTGGTGGCTCATGCCTGTAATCCCAGCTACTCAGGAGGCTGAGGCAGGAGAATCACTTGAACCCCGGGGAAGTGGAGGTTGCGGTGAGCCAAGATGGCGCCACTGCACTCCGGCCTGGGCAACAAGAGTGAAACTCCATCTCAAAAAAAAAAAAAAAAAAGAAAGAAAGGTACACAGAGATCTGTAATAGTCAATGAAAACAGAAGAGAATGAAGATTTAAATTCTCAGAAAATTGAAACATGATTTGGACTCCACCGCTCTGTGTTTTATTTGGAAAATTTTAATCTGAAAGAAATTCATTCAGCAAATATCTATTATATTTCTACTATATGCTCAACATTGTTCTAAGCTCTGGGTATACAAACTGCCATTTTGTCCAGTATAGTTAGATTCTTAAAATATTATTATTGTTATTATTTTTTGAGATGGAGTTTTGCTCTTGTTGCCCAAGCTGGGGTGCAGTGGCATGATTTCTGCTCACTCCCGCCTCCGCCTCCCGGGTTCGAGTTATTCTCCTGCCTCGGCCTCCTAAGCAGCTGGAATTACAGGTGTGCACCACTATGCCCAGCTAATTTTTGTATTTTTAGTAGAGACAGGGTTTCACCATGTTGGCCAGGCTGGTCTCAAACTCCTGACCTCAGATGATCCACCCACTTCGGCCTTCCACAGTGCTGGGATTACAGCCATGAGCCACTGTGCCTGGCCAAAAAATTATTATTTTTGTAGAGACAGGGTCTCACTCTGTTGCCCAGGCTGGAGTGCAGTGGTGCAATCTTGGCTCACTGAAACCTGTAAACTCCCAGGCTCAAGTGATCCTCCCAGCTCAGCCTCCCAAGTAGCTGGGACCACAGGCATGTGCCACCACGCCCAGCTAATTTTTGTATTTTTTTGTAGACACGAGGTCTCGCCATGTTGCCCACACTGCTCTTGAACTCCTGGACTCAAGCAATTCACCTGCCTTGGCCTCCCAAAGTGCTAGGATTCCAGGCATGAGCCACCACACCCAGCCAGATTTTTTTTTTTTAGAGATAGAGTCTCACTCTGATGCCCAGGTTAGAGTGCAGAGGCATGATCATAACTCACAGTAGCCTTGAGCAATCCTCCCACCTCAGCCTTCTGAGTAGCTGGGACTATAGGCATACACCACCGTGCCATACTAATTGTATCTCTTTTTGTAGAGATGAGATCTTGCTAGGCTGAGTAGGCTGGATGAACTCCTGGCCTTAAATGAACCTCCTACCTAGACCTCCCAAAGTGCTTGGATTACAGGTGTGATCCACCACACCCAGTCTTTACCTAGCATAGTTAGAGAAGTCCTCTCTGATGAGGCGACACTGGCACAATAAGCCATGTGAATAATTGGTGAAAGACTTCTAGGGAAAGGAAACAGCAATGGCAAAGGTTCCGAAGCAGGAACATATTTGGCATGGTTAAAGAAGAGTAAGGAAGACAGTGAAGCTAAAGTGCAGTGAATCAGGAAACAGTAGAAGTAATAGAGTAGGTGAGGGGCAGATTAGGTAGGGCCTAGTAGGCTTACTCTGAATAAGAATGTCTCTACTCTGGGCACACTGTCTATAGGGTAGGTAGCCCTGCTCTGAAAGGAGCAGTACCTCTGCTACCCCACTTCAAGAAAAGTTGCTAACACCAAAAAAATTCTATCAAGCTTGAAAGGTACAGCATTTCTTGTATAATATTTTTAGTTAGCAGCCTATATTATTTGTCTAACACACATTAAGGAGAGCTATTGATCCAATGTTGTTTGCTTTTTAGTCATTTTAAGGTACCTAGGACATTTTTCAACAAATACAATCATACCTACAAAATAAATTAAGTTATTCAATATTTATTGAGTCCCAACTGTGTGTCAGGCACTTCCCTGAATTCCCCAGGTGAACTTAAGTGTTCTTTTTCTCCCCCATATTTTCAGTTCATATTGTTATTTTTTTCCAAAGTATCAAATATTAAAATACATTGTATTTGTCTATTTATATATCTTTTTTGAGGACATGGATGGTGACTATTGATAATGTGTCCCTGCACCTGGCATAGAGTAGCTAGTGGAACTGTTCATGGAGATGGAGAATATAAGAGAAAGAGCAGTTTTAAGGAAAAAGATAGCAAGTTCAGTTTTTCACATGTCAAATTAAAATATCGAAACAGTGGGATAGATATCCAAGCAGAAATTTTCATTATGCCTCTGGAGGAGAAAGATTTAGGATCAAGATAGATCCTCAAGGATCAAGAAAGACTGAGGATCAAGGTAGATATTTGAAAGTTAGTTTATAGATAGGTGATAGTTGGAGCTATTGTAGACAAAATCACCTAGGGAAATTATATACAGTGAGAGAATTTGGCCAAAGACAAAATTGTGTAACGCTAGCTTTTAAGGTTCGTATGGAAAAAGAGGACGTGTGAGGAGGATCTGAAGGAATGCTTAAAATGTAGTATTATAGGCCGGGCGCGGTGGCTCATGCTTGTAATCCCAGCACTTTGGGAGGCCGAGGCGGGCGGATCACGAGGTCAGGAGATCGAGACCACGGTGAAACCCCGTCTCTACCAAAAATACAAAAAATTAGCCGGGCGTGGTGGCGGGCGCCTGTAGTCCCAGCTACTCGGAGAGGCTGAGGCAGGAGAATGGCGTGAACCCGGGATGCGGAGGTTGCAGTGAGCCGAGATCGCGCCACTGCACTCCAGCCTGGGCGACAGAGCAAGACTCCCTCTCAAAAAAAAAAAAAAAAAAAAAAAAAAAAAATGTAGTATTATAGAAAAACCAAGGATGGGCGCAGTGGCTCATGCCTGTAATCCCAGCACTTTGGGAGGCTGAGGCAGGTGGATCACTGGTCAGGAGTTTGAGACCAGCCTGGTCAACATGTTTGGAGAAACCCCGTCTCTACTAATAATATAAAAATTAGCAGGGCATGGTGGTGTACGCCTGTAATCCCAGCTACTCGGGAGGAACTCCTAAGGCAGGAGAATTGCATGAACCTGGGAGGCAGAAGTTGCAGTGAGCCGAGATGGCACCACTGCACTCCAGCCTGGGCAACAGAGTGAAACTGACTCTCAACTAAAAAAAAAAGAAAGAAAAACCAGAGAGAGGAGTTTCCTGATAACCAAATTAGGAGTTTACAAAGAGAAGACTGTTCAACAGGTCAAATCTGGTAGTGATGTCAAGATAAAGACTGAAAGATTATAGTAACTAGGAGGTCTTGGGTCACTTTGTCAGTAAAAACAGCTTGGCTTTCACAAGGACAAAAACAAAGTAGAAGTTTGAAAAAGACACAAGGAATACTTTTTTTTTAAGATTGGAAAAACTTGAACATTTCTCTTAATTAAACAGAGAAAGATGGCAGAGATAAAGGGAGAAAGGAGAGCCAGTTGATGGAGCATGTTTTCTGAGAGGCAACAGAAAATGAGATTTGGAATGCAGATGGAAGGCTTAGATCTTATTCTGTTATCTTATTCCAATATCAGAAGAATGAATTGTTTTAGAGATCTGTTGAGATGTTTCCTCATTTGTAAAATGAAGTGAATGTTCTTATTTCTGACTTTCCTTCTAGTTTTTTTTTTTTTTTTTTTTTTGAGACAGAGTCTCGCTCTGTTGCCCAGGCTGGAGTGCAGTGGCATGATCTTGGCTCACTGCAAGCTCCACCTCCCGGGTTCACGCCATTCTCCTGCCTCAGCCTCCCAAGTAGCTGGGACTACAGGCACCCACCACCACACCCGGCTAATTTTTTGTATTTTTTTTTTTAGTAGAGACGGGGTTTCACCGTGTTAGCCAGGATAGTCTCAATCTCCTGACCTCGTGATCCACCCGTCTCAGCCTCCCAAAGTGCTGGGATTACAGGCGTGAGCCACCGCGCCCGGCCCTAGCTGTTATATTTTATGAATATTATAGTAAAGTACATATCAGAACTAAACCTAAGTTTGGCACAGAGTTACCATAAAGTATTTAGAAGATTTGCTTTAGGCCAGGCACAGTGGCTCATGCATGTAATCCCAACACTTTGAGAGGCTCAGGCAGGAGGATTGCTTGAGTCCAGGAGTTTAAGACTAGTCTAGGCAACATAGTGAGACCCCTGTCTCTACAAAAAGCAAAAGGTTAGCCAGATGTGGTGGTGGAGGCCTATAGTCCCAGCTACTCAGAGGCCTGAGGGTAGGAGAATCGCTTGAGTCCAGGAGTTAGAGAGGCTGCAGTGAGCTGTGATTGTACCACTGCACTCAGCCTGGGTGACAGAGTGAGACCCTGTCTCAAAAAAAAAAAAAAAAAAAAAAAAAAAAAAAAAAAAAAAAAATGGGGCCAGGCGCAGTGGCTCACGCCTGTAATCCCAACAACTTTGGGAGGCTGAGGCGGGTGGATGACCTGAGGTCAGGAGTTCGAGACCAGCCTGGCCAACATGACAAATCCTGTCTCTACTAAAAATACAATAATTAGCTGGGTGAGGTGGCGCACACCTATAGTCCCAGCTACTTGAGAGGCTGAGGCAGAAGAATCACTTGAATGTGGGAGGCGGTGGTTGCAGTGAGCCAAGATCATGCTGTTGCACTCTAGCCTGGGTGACAGAGTGCAATGGCGCAATCTCGGCTCACTGCAACCTCTGCCTCCTGGGTTCAAGCAATTCTTCTGCCTCAGCCTCCTGAGTAGCTGAGATTACAGGTGCCTGCCACCACACCTGGCTAATTTTTGTATTTTTAGTAAAGACAGGGTTTCACCATGTTGGTCAGGCTGGTCTTGAACTCCCGACCTCAGGCAATCCACCCACCTCAGCCTCCCAAAGTGCTGGGATTACAGGCACAAGCCACTGCGCCAAGTCAATTTTTAAATTTTTTTTTAGAAGGCCGGTCGCGGTGGCTCACGCTTGTAATCCCAGCACTTTGGGAGGCCGAGGCGGGCGGATCACAAGGTCAGGAGATCGAGACCACAGTGAAACCCCGTCTCTACTAAAAATACAAAAAATTAGCCGGGCATGGTGGCGGGCGCCTGTAGTCCCAGCTACTAGGAGAGGCTGAGGCAGGAGAATGGTGTGAACCCGGGAGGCGGAGCTTGCAGTGAGCCAAGATTGTGCCACTGCACTCCAGCCTGGGCAACAGAGCGAGACTCCGTCTCCAAAAAAAAAAAAAAAATTTTTTTTTTAGAGATGGGGGTCTCACTATGTTGACCAGGCAGGTCTTTAATTCCTGGGCTCAAGTGGTCCTCTCATCTCAGCCTCCCAAAATGTTGGGATTACAGGTATGAGCTACTGTGCCCAGTCTAAATTAGTGTATTTCAGATTGAGTATTTTCTGTTCAGCCATGTCAGTTATGTCTGCTTTCTTTCCTTCCTTCCTTCTTTCCTTCCTTCCTTCCTTCCTTCCTTCCTTCCTTCCTTCCTTCCTTCTTCTTTCTTTCTTTCTTTCTTTCTTTCTTTCTTTCTTTCTTTCTTTCTCTCTTTCTTTTCTTCCTCTCTCTCTCTCTTTCTTTCTTTCTTTTGTCCGAGATGGAGTCCCAAAGTGCTGGGATTACAGGTATGAGCCACCGTGCCTGGCCCCAAATCCAATTTCTCTAAAGCTAATATCCCTTCCATCATACTAGTGATTCTCAGCCCTGGCTAGACTGGAATCTTCATTGAAGTTTTAATTTTTTTTTTTTTTAAGAAATAGTCTCGCTCAGTCGCCCAGGCCAGAGTGCAATGGCGTGATCTTGGCTCACTGCAACCTTGCCTCCCAGGTTCAAGCAATTCTCATGCCTCATCCTCCTGAGTAGGTGGGATTACAGGCGCCTGCCACCACGCCCAGGTAATTTTTTTTTTGGAGACAGAGTCTCGCTCTGTCAGCCAGGCTGGAGTGCAGTGGCGCAATCTCGGTTCATTACAGCCTCTGTCTCTCGGGATCAAGCAATTCTCCTGCCTCAGACTCCTGAGTAGCTGGGATTATAGGTGTCTGCCACCACGCTCAGCTAATTTTTGTATTTTTAGTAGAGACGGGGTTTCACCATGTTGGCCAGGCTGGTCTCGAACTCCTGACCTTGTGATCTTCCCCCCTCGGCCTCCCAAAGTGCTAAGATTACAGGCGTGAGCCACCGTGCCCGGCCTTTTTTTTTTTTTTTTTTTGAGATGGAGTCTTGCTGTTGCCTAGGCTGGAGTGCAGTGGTGCCATCTCAGCTCACTGCAACCTCTGCCTCCCAGGTTCAAGTGATTCTTCTGCCTCAGCCTCCTGAGTAGCTGAGATTACAGGAGCGTACCACCACACCTGCCTATTTTTGTGTTTTTAGTAGAGACGGGGTTTCACCATGTTGGCCAGGCTGGTCTTGAACTCCCGACCTCAAGTGATCCACCTGCCTCGGCCTCTCAAAGTGCGGGTATTACAGGCATGAGCCACCGTGCCTGGCCAGTTATGTGTTTCTCAGAGCAGAAGTGATTTATTCTTAGCTTTTGGATGTAGTATATTTTTGAGAACAAAGCATATTCTTAATTAGATTCTAGATAGACTGATACTGGAATAAATTTATATTTCTGCCAGCATTATCTGAAATGGTAGTGGTAGAATGAGGTATATGTGACCCAGAAGTATCTTTGATGGCAAGCAGAGAACATTTTGGTATTACACATTTACTGCAAATAACAGAAAATCAACTAGTAATTTTGAAACTATCTGTGGAGTTCTAGGCATGTTGCTGGATGGCAAGTCATGCCTCTCCCTCTGCCTCCATGAATAGTTCATCCCTTCAGCCAGAAGGTCTCTTCCTTCAGAATGGAGCCACTTCGTCCTGCTTCCCTACTGGGCTCCTATGTAGGTATTTATTTGGAGAAAGGGGTCTGCAGCTACATTAATATTAAAAGCACAAAGCATGATCTTTTTTCTCCCTTTCTATCTTCCTCAAATTTGAAATTCAAGAATATCTGACTCATAAGATGACTAAGAGTCCCTCAGACTTTTTGCAGAAGTATACACATCTAAGTTTTGGCTTTCCAAAGGATAATAAAAGATAGGATTTTTGTTTGTTTTCATTTGTGCATTTGTTTGTTTGTTTTTCTCCTTTGGTACCTCACCTTTTCACCCAACTCTGGCTCACATGATTTCCTTAAGCAAAAATTAAGATGTTCATATGCGATCTGTGTCTGGACTCCCAAATTGCACCATATATGTTGTAGAGCCTGGATTTTTAGGTATTTTTAGATCATACTTTTCAGAACAGTGGGTAGCTTAAATGATTTCACTAAAATGAGTGCATTATACAGCATTTCTTCAACTTTCAACTTTCATTCTGGGACTTAATTTCAAATTCAACCTTACTTTGACATGTTTTATCAAATTGTTCTGATTAAATGCTATCACAAGAATGAAGCATGTTGAAACAGATTGTGAAAAAATATGAAAATCCATATAATACAATTTTGAGGTTAGGAAAAGAAACTTTATACAACGAAAAAAGAATCTTAATGCTCATAGGCCATATGAAACAATGAATCTGACTGAAAGAAGCTGAAATATTGCCTGACACACTAGGAATGAGCTGAAAGTATGGTTTCTTCTTGTCTACAGATATAAGTGAAAGTGGTTCTTTTTTTCGTTTGTGTTTGTTTTTGTTTTTGTTTGAGACAGGGTCTTGCTCTGTCACCTAGGCTGGAATGCAGTGGCGTGATCTTGGCTGACTGCAACCTCTGCCTCTTGGGCTCAAGCAATCTTCACACCTTAGCCTCCCAAGTAGCTGGGACTACAGGTGCGCCACCATGCCTGGCTAATTTTTGTTTTCTGTAAAGATGGGATTTTGCCACATTGCCCAGGCTGGTCTCAAACTCCTGAGCTCAAGCAATCTGCTCTCCTCAGCCTCCCAAAGTGCCAGAATTAGAGGTGTGAACCACCATGCCCAGCCTAAAGTGTTTCTTTATACCTGAGATGAGCTAAATTAAACCAGGATTTTTGGAACCCTAAATTATTATACAATTTTTTTCTTTTTTGTCTGAGACAGTGTCTGGCTCTGTTGCCCAGGCTGGAATGCAATGGGTATAATCACAGCCCACCGTAGCCTCCAATTCCTGGGGTCAAATGATCCTTCCACCTCAGTCTCCTGAGTAATGGAACTATAGCTGCGAGCCACCACGTTCAGCTAATTTTTAATTTTTTTTGTAGAGATAGGATCTTGCCGTGTTGCCCAGGCTGGTCTCAAACTCCTGGGCTCAAGCAATTCTCCCTCCTTGGCCTCCCAAAGTGCTAGGATTATAGGCGTGAGCCACCAGGCCAAGCCTTATACAATTTGAGAGAAGGAACTAAAAGATCTACTTTGGAGAGCTGGGTGCAGTGGTTCATGTCTAATTCCAGCACTTTGGCAGGCTGAGGCTGGCACATCGCTTGAGCCGAGGAGTTCGAGACCAGTGTGGGCAACATGGTGAAGCCCTGTCTCTACTATCAATGGAAGAATTAGCCAGGCGCAGTGTTCTAAGCCTGTAGTCCCAGCTACTCAGAAGACTAAGGTGGAAGGATCACCTGAGCCCAGGAGGTCGAGGCTGCAGTGAATCATGATCACACCACTGCACTCCAGCATCTGTGACAGTGAGACCCTGTTTCAAAAAACAACAACAAAAAAATCTACTTTAGACCAGGCACAGTGGCTCAGGCCTGTAATTCCAGCACTTTGGGAGGCTGAGGCAGGCAGATCACTTGAGGCCAGGAGTTTGAGACCAGCCTCGCCAACATGGCAAAATCACATCTCTACTAAAAATACAAAAATTAGCTGAGCATGGTGACACACACCTATAATCCTAGTTACTTGGGAGGCTGAGGCACAAGAATCAGTTGAACCCAGGAGGCTGAGGCACAAGAATCAGTTGAACCCAGGAGGCAGAGGTTGCAGTGAGCCAAAATCATCACTGTACTCCAGCCTGGGTGACAAAGCAAGACTCTCAAAAAAAAAAAAAAAAAAAAAAAAAAGAACCTACTTTGGAAACCATCTCCATCTATTAGTAAATTTTGCTGTTTGAACAACTTTATAAAGATTGTATTTTTAAATTCATTGTGGAAAAATGTTAGCCTCTTCTAATATTTTTGTTTCTTGATTTGTGTATAGGTTTCACTGTCCAACCTGGAAACCGATGGAGTCTAGAGGTGGGACAGGTATATGTCATTACAGTAGACGTCTTTGATAAAAACAGCACAAAGGTCTATATTTCAGATGTGAGTCAGTCTTTTTTATTTTTCTGAGGTCCTTGTAGGGATAAGATACATAAGATGTGGAGTGGACCATCTTCCTGGCTAGAAAGCCCTCTTTCTTTCTTTGATTCTAGATTTTTACCTTTGGAAAAGCAAGTTGCTAATTTATTATTATCATTAATTCTCTTCTTCTTCTTTTTTCTTTTTCTTTTTTTTTTTTTAAAGAGACACAGTCTCGCTCTGTCACCCAGACTGGAGTACAGTGGTGTGATCATAGCTCACTGCAGCCTCCAATTTCTGGGCTCAAGCAATCCTCCCGCCTCAGCTGGGATTAAAGGCATAAGCAACCATGCCCAGCTAGTTCTGTTCTTGAGGAATGCTAAATTAGAAGTAAAAGATATAATTTGGTCAGAATTATAGAAAAGAGGTGAAATGAGTACCAGTGATGACACTTTGGAGGGTGTCCTCATTCTACAACTTCATATCCGAGATGGTTAACAGAGTTTTGTAATGGTGAGAGTAGTAAATGTGAAGTATTGTACTCACTCTCTAGGGTCCTTATTTCATCCTGAGAACTTTGAATTTATAAAATGGTAAAAATTACGCTAAAATTTGCGTAAGCTTTGACTCTTGCTATTCCTGATGTTTGCCATTGATAGATCTTTCAAAAACTAGTACCATTTTAAAATTATATCTCCCCAACTTATAATTTCCATGAGGGAGAGCAAAAGTTTTGTTTTTATCTCTTTATTCCATGAATGCATAGCTACAGTTTTATAGATGCTTTGGGATTAAGATGACTTCAGAGAAAGAATATATCTTCAGGTTTGTGTTACTGTGGGGCTGATTTTCAGAATCTCAGGATTACACATGACTTTCCTAAGGAGTACTTTGAAGAGCAACTAACTACTGTGAATGGATCTTACCACATAGTAAAAGCCCTGAAAGATGGTGTTGTGGTAATAAATGCATCCCTGACCTCCATCATTTACCAGGTAGGAATTAAACAGACAGTGTTTGTATTCTAAGAACACTGAAGAGGCTTGGCTGACTTGTTGATTTGCAAGCAGATATATAGCATATACCACCTTTATCTTTCAGAAAAATAAAGAAACAGATAAACAGCACACTCGTAAGTTTATACCTCTACAAATTTTCTGTTCTAATCTATGTTATTGTATGTTAAAATATCTGCATTTGTGGTCATTGTGTATATATCATTTGGGGTTTCCTTCCTTCCTTCCTTTCTTCCTTCCTTCCTTCCTTCCAGAGAGGGCCTCATTTCATCAGCCAGGATGGAATGCAGTGGTACACTCATGGCTCACTGTAGCCTGGACCTCCCAGGCTCAAGCAATCCTCCCGCCTTAGCCCCCTAACTAGCTGGGACTATAGGCACATGCCACCACACCTGGCTAATTTTTGTTTTTGTTTAGTTTTTTGAGGCAGAGTCTCACTCTGTTGCCCAGGCTGGAGTGCAGTGGCATGGTCTTGGCTCACTGCAACCTCTGCTTCCTGGGTTCAAGCGATTCTCCTGCCTCAGCTTCCTGTGTAGCTGGAGTTATAGGCATCCACCACCATGCCTGGCAAATTTTTGTGTTTTTAGTAGAGACAGGGTTTCACCATGTTGGCCAGGCTGGCCTTGAACTCCTGACCTCAAGTGATTCACCCACCTCAGCCTCCCAAAGTGCTGGGATTACAGGCGTGAGCCACCACAACCAGCCACACCTGGCTAATTTTTAAATTTTTTGTAAGGAAGGCGTTTCACTGTGTGGCGCAGGCTGGTCTTGAACTCCTAGGCTCAAGTGATCCTCCCATGTCAGCCTCCCAAAGTGCTGGGATTATAGGTGTGAGCCACTACACCCAGCCGTAATGTATTTCATATGCACATCTCCATGTGTCATCAGGTCCACATAGCGTACTTTATTTTTCTTTTTTTGGAGACAAGTCTCACTGTATTACCCAGGTTGGAGTGCAATGACATCATCATAGCTCACCTGCAGCCTCGACCTCCTGGGCTCAAGTGATCCTCCTGCCTTAGCCTTCCAAGTAGCTGGGACTACAGGCGTGTGCCACCACACCCAGCTAATTTTTATATTTTTATAGAGACAGGTTCTTGCTATGTTGCCCACAATGGTCTCAAACTCCTAGGCTCAAGTGTTCCTCCTGCCTTGGCCTCCCAAAGTGTTGGGATTACAGGTGTGAGCCACCACTACCGGGTGCATAGAGTACTATAAATTCTAAAAATCCAAAGGTTTAATATGCCAATTTATTTACCCATGCCCCAAACATTGAATGTTTGCATTATTTCCATTTTATTTACTATTGTAAATGGCATAACTGAGTATCTTTGTACATTTTTTTCCTTTTGGATTATTTCCATACTGTGTAACAACAGAAATGGAGTTATTGAGTAAAGGGATAAGGAATGAATGTTTCTAATGCCTCCAAAATACATAAGTATCCTGATTTTTACTAGCCTGCCAAACCTGCTTTCCTCTCCCAAATCTACTTTTTCTCCAATGCTCCTTTCACTGAGTTTAGAGAAAATCCGAAGTCACCCTTAACTCTGCCTTCTCCCTCAGCTTCTGTATTCAATACATTATTAAGTGCCATGTCAATTCTTCTAAACGCCCGTCAAATCTATTTTTTTTTTTTTTACCATCCCCGTTGTGCTCTCTCTCTCTCTCTTTTTTTTTTTCCTTTTTGAGATGGAGTCTCACTCTGTTGCCCAAGCTGGAGCGCAGTGGTGCGATATCAGCTCACTGCAACCTCCGCCTCCTGGGTTCAAGCGATTCTTCTGCCTCAGCCTCCCAAGTAGCTAGGACTACAGGTGTGTGCCACCACGCCTGGCTAATTTTTGTGTTTTTTTAGTAGAGATGGGGTTTCACCATATTGGCCAGGCTGGTCTCGAACTCCTGACCTTGGACTCCCAAAGTGCTAGGATTACAGGCGTGAGCCACCATGCCCAGCCTCTCTCTCTTTTTTTTTTTTTTAATTGAGACAGAGTCTCACTCTGTCACCCAGGCTGGAGTGCAGTGGTACGATGTTGGCTCACTGCAACCTCTGCCTCCTGGGTTCAAGCGATTCTCCTGCCTCAGCCTCCCGAGTAGGTGGGATCACAGGATCATGCCACAATGGCTGGCTAATTTTTGTATTTTTAGTAGAGACAAGGTTTTACTATGTTGGCCAGGGTGGTCTCGAACTCCTGACCTCAAGTGATCCAGCCGCCTTGGCCTCCCAAAGTGCTGGAATTATAGGAGTGAGCCATGGCACCTGGCCCATTAATAACTTTTTAAACTTTTAATTTTGAAATTATTGTAGATTTACCAGAAGTTGCAAAAATAGTATATAGGACAAAGAAAATGTACATATGGCCAATAGCACATTAAAAGATGTTCAACATGATTAGTCATTAAGAAAATGCAAATCCAGATGGGCGAGGTGGCTCACGCCTATAATCCTAGCATTTGGAAGTCCCAGGCGGGTGGATCACTTGAGGTCAGGAGCTTGAGACCAGCCTGGCCAACATGGTGAAACTCCATCTCTACTAAAAATACAAAAATTAGCCGGGCGTGGTGGTGCATGCCTAATAATCCTGGATACTCGGGAGGCCGAGGCAGGAGAATAGCTTGAACCTGGGAGGCGGAGGTTGCAGTGAGCTGAGGTTGTGCCATTGCACTCCAGCCTGGACAACAAGAGCAAAACTCCATCTCAAAAAAAGAAATACAACTGACATTGGTGTGTTGATGTTGTATATGGCAACTTCGCTGAATTGGTTTATTAGCTCTAGTAGTTTTTTGTGGATTTTTTTTTTTTTTTTGAGACAGGGTCTCACTCTGTCACCCAGGCTGGATTGCAGTGGCACCATCACAGTTTACTGCAGCCTTGACCTCCTGGGCCCAAGTGATCCTCCTACCTCAGCCTCCTGAGTAGCTGGGACTACTCAGCTAATTTTTTTGTAGAGATGAGTTTCACCATGTTGCCCTGGCTGGTCTCAAACTCCTGAACTCAAGTGATCCACCCACCTCAGTCTCCCAAGGTGCTGGGATTAGAGGTGTGAGCCACTGCACCTGGCCCTGGAACTGCCATACTGTTTTCTACAGTGGCTGCACCATTTTACATTCCACCAGCAATGTATAAGTGTTCCTATTTCTCCACATCCTTGCCAACACTTGTTATTTTCTGTTTTGTTTTGTTTGAGATGGAGGTTTGTCCTGTTGCCCAGACTAGAGTGCAGTGGCGCGATCTCGGCTCACTGCAACCTCCGCCTCCCAAGTTCACACCATTCTCCTGCCTCAGCCTCTGAGTAGCTGGGACTACAGGTGCCTGCCACCATGCCCGGCTAATTTTTTTTTTTTGGAGACGGAGTCTCGCGCTCTCACCCAGGCTGGAGTGCAGTGGCGCGATCTCGGCTCGCTGCAAGCTCCGCCTCCTGGGTTCACGCCATTTTCCTGCCTCAGCCTCTCCGAGTAGCTGGGACTACAGGCGCCCGCCACCACGCCCGGCTAATTTTTTGTATTTTTAGTAGAGACGGGGTTTCACCGTGGTCTCGATCTCCTGATCTCGTGATCCGCCCGCCTCGGCCTCCCAAAGTGCTGGGATTACAGGCGTGAGCCATCGCGCCCGGCCTGTTTTGTTTTTAAATAATAGCCATCCTAATGGGTAATAAGTAGTATCTAATTGTGGTTTTCATTTTCCTTTTCCTAATGATCAGTGTATGAGAAGCTTTAAACTATGAGTTCAATTTAAAAAATATATATACAGCCATTCATGTTATTTGGTAGTTTGTATCTTTGAAGGAATTTGTCCATTTTATCTAAGTGGTTGAATTTATCACATAAAGTTGTTCAAAATATTGCTTTACTAGTCTTTTGTTGTCTATAAAATCTGTAGTGATGTCCCCTTATTAATTCCTGATATTGGTCATTTATGTCTCTCTTGTTTTCTTTCTGAGTCGGACTAGGGGTTTATAAATTTTATTGAGTTTTTCAAAGAACAACTGTTGGTTTCATTGACTTTTCTCTATTTGTCTGTTTTCTATTTCATTCATTTATGCTTTTGTATTATTCTCCTTCTTTTGCTTAGTTTGGATTTAATTTGCTTTTCTTTTTAAAGTTTCTTTTTTTTTTTTTTTTTTTTTTGAGATTGAGTCTTACTGTTGCCCAGGCTGGAGAGCAGTGGAACGATCTCGGCCCACTGCGACCTCCGCCTCCCGGGTTCAAGCGATTCTCCTGCCTCAGCCTCCCGAGTAGCTGGGATTACAGGTGCCCACCACCATGCCCAGCTAATTTTTGTATTTTTAGTAGAGAGGGGGTTTCACTATGTTGGCCAGACTGGTCTCAAACTCCTGACCTCAGGTGATCCACCTGCCTTGGCCTCCCAAAGTGCTAGGATTACAGGCGTGAGCCACTGCTTTCGGCCTTTAAAGTTTCTTATGGTGGAAGAACTTTATGATGGATCATTGGGTTATATCTTTCTTCTTTTTTAATATAAGCACTTCTGCCATATTCTATTGGTTATTCAGACCAATCCTAAGACAATGTATACTACATAATGGGGACTACACAAGGGGATGAATACCAGGAGTCAGAAATCTTTGGGGGCCATCTTTTAGTCTAGTTATCATAGATAGGTGCTCCAAATTCGTTCTGGGTTCCCTGATATTAGACTTAAATGATTTAATGAACCTGTTTCCAATAATAACGTGAGCACTGGTATTCCATGGCATGCAATAGCAAAACAGCTGTTTAAATTATTACCTGTAGACACACTCCAGTCAAGTGCATAGAGAAAGCAAAGCTTTAGGTAATCAGCTGGTTGCTCCCATAAAACATTATAGTGAAAGTAAGGGATTTAATATGATTGATCATTGTTACTAAATGTGCTGGATAGTGTGGGGAAAGAAAATGGTTAGATCAGGGCTTTAAATTCCCAGCACAAGATCCCCATAAGAGATCTAAAAGTTTCTCTGACTATCCTTGAAGAAGATCTTACTATCAGATTATTATACCTTGTCTGCAATCATGTGATTAAAATCAACAATAAAGGGAGTTTTAAAGTACATATTTATAAATTTAATAATGCACTACTTTTTTTTTTTTTTGGAGACGGAGTCTCGCCCTGTCTCCCAGGCTGGTGTGCAATGGTGTGATGTCAGCTCACTGCAACCTCCGCCTCATGGGTTCAAGTGATTCTCCTGCCTCAGCCTCCTGAGTAGCTGGGATGGTGTGTGCCACCATGCCTGGCTAATTTTTTGTATCTTTAGGTAGAGACGGGGTTTCACCATGTTGGCCAGGCTGGTCTCGAACTCCTGACCTCATGATCTGCCCGCCTCGGATAACACATTTCTTTTTTTTTTTTTAATTATTATACTTTAAGTTCTAGGGTACGTGTGCACAATGTGCAGGTTTGTTACATATGTATACATGTGCCATGTTGGTGTGCTGCACCCATTGACTCGTCATTTACGTTAGGTATATCTCCTAATGCTATCCTTCCCCCCTCCCCCCAACCCACAACAGGCCCTGGTGTGTGATGTTCCCCTTTCTGTGTCCAAGTGTTCTCATTGTTCAATTCCCACCTGTGAGTGAGAACATATGGTGTTTGGTTTTTTGTCCTAGCGATAGTTTGCTGAGAATGATGGTTTCCAGCTTCATCCATGTCCCTACAAAGGACATGAACTCGTCCTTTTTTATGGCTGCATAGTATCCAGAATCTACAAAGAACTCAAACAAATTTACAAGAAAAAAACAATCCCATCAAAAAGTGGGCGAAGGATATGAACAGACACTTCTCAAAAGAAGACATTTATGCAGCCAACAGACACATGAAAAAATGCTCCTCATCACTGGCCATCAGAGAAATGCAAATCAAAACCACAATGAGATACCATCTCACACCAGTTAGAATGGCGATCATTAAAAAGTCAGGAAACAACAGGTGCTGGAGAGGATGTGGAGAAATAGGAACACTTTTACACTGTTGGTGGGACTGTAAACTAGTTCAACCATTGTGGAAGACAGTGTGGTGATTCCTCAAGGATCTAGAACTAGAAATACCATTTGACCCAGCCATCCTATTACTGGGTATATACCCAAAGGATTATAAGTCATGCTGCTATAAAGACACATGCACCTGTATGTTTATTGTGGCACTATTCACAATAGCAAAGACTTGGAACCAACCCAAATGTCCATTAGTGATAGACTGGATTAAGAAAATGTGGCACATATACAACTATGGATAATGCACTTCTAAATACAATTGTCCCTCAGTATATGCGGGGAACTGGTTTCAGGACCCCACATGTACCAAAATCCACACATACTCAAGTCCTACATTCAGCCCTGTAGAACCTTATTATTTATTTATTTATTTGGTTTTTTGTTTGTTTGTTTGTTTTTTGAGACCAAGTTTCCCTATTGTTGCCCAGGCTGGAGTGCAATGGCGCGATCTTAGCTTACTGCAACCTCCGCCTCCCAAGTTCAAGCAATTCTCCTGTCTCAGCCTCCCAAGTAGCTGGAGTTACAGGCATGCACCACACGCTCGGCTAATTTTTTGTATTTTTAGTAGAGATGGGGGTTTCACCATGTTGACCAGGCTGGTTTTGAACTCCTGACCTCAGGTGATCCACCCACTTCGTCCTCCCAAAGTGCTGGGATTATAGACATGAGCCACCTCGCCCAGCCAGCCTTGTAGAACCTTACACAAAAAGTTGGCCCTCTATATATGGGTGGGTTTTGCCTGTTTTTAAGTATGGGGCGAATTTCTTACCCTAGCACCTTTAAATGTTCTCATTTTCTTCTGAATAGCTTATAGTATCCCTTTGCCTTTACAGTTTATGGATGTCCAGGGGTCTTTCTTCTGAAAGTATGGTTTCCCTTCCTATGTTGATTTTTTAAAAAGCTCTTTTATTTCAGGGAATTTTAAGCTATTTTCCCTGATTCTGATAATTAGTTTAGGTCTAGCAAAACCCTTTTCATTATTATTTTATTTTCATTATTATTGAACCATAGTAGCTATGCTTATTTAATGAAGAGAAATATTTATTTCTTTATTTCTTTTATAGATAGAAACTGGTTGAGTAATTTACGAGCATACCATTTTGCTGATGTTTTGAGTATATGAATGTGTATTATAAGAATAGTCCTTATAAAATATATTTTGCTCCTTTTTTCCTTCTCTTATAGAATAAAGATATTCAGCCTATAAAATTTCTAATCAAACACCAACAAGAAGTGAAGATTTATTTTCCCATCATGCTTACACCCAAATTTCTGGCATTTCCTCATCATCCTATGGGAATGTTATATCATTATAAAGTACAGGTATGGTGTCCTATAAGGCTTCACAAAGAGATAAGCCGGTTTCTCTAATAGCTTAATTTATTGAAATTTGATTAATGTTACATTTATTTCCTCCCAATCCTAAAAGTATAACTTGGGTTTTGGTGACAACCAAAATTATACTCTTGAAAAATGTCATCTATAACAAGACTTGGTTATAGATGCTTTCTGTCTCTCTTCCCAATATCCTTTCCTTGTGAGTTTTGTAAAGTTCTATTGTGTCTTTTTTTTGACATTTTGTGACACTACCATTACTTTGCCTCCCTTTAGTATTTCTCTTGCCTGTTAAGATACTTTACCATAGTGTCACAGTTTCTTTTCTTTCTTTCTTTCTTTTTTTTTTTTTTCTGAGATGGAATTTTGCTCTTGTTGCCCGGGCTGGAGTATAATGGCGCGATCTCGGCTCACTGCAACCTCTGTCTCCCAGGTTGAAGCGATTCTCCTGCCTCAGCCTCCGGAGTAGCTGGGATTACAGGCGCATGCCACCACTCCCGGCTAATTTTGTATTTTTAGTGGAGACAGGGTTTCACCATGTTGGCCAGGCTGGTCTCGAACTCCTGACGTCAGGTGATCCACCCACCTTGGCCTTCCAAAGTGCTGGGATTACAGGTGTGAGGCACTACGCCCGGCCTAGTGTCACAGTTTCTAATGTGTCCAAAAATAATTTATTATATTATGTTATTATTTTGTAAACTTTATTTCACCAGTCAAGTTTTACATTTTCACTTAAATTTTATTTTCTTCTGATTGTAATTAAATGTAATGTGCGTTTTTGCAGGTAGAGGGTGGCAGTGGCAACTTTACCTGGACTTCTTCTAATGAAACAGTGGTCATAGTAACCACGAAAGGAGTGGTGACTGCAGGTCAGGTCAGGGGGAATAGTACTGTTTTGGCCCGAGATGTACAAAATCCCTTTCGATATGGAGAAATTAAGGTAAATGACTCTCCAAATATTCTTATTACCCCTACAACACTACTGTCTAAATTTAAGTAATTAACACACTTTTAAAAAAGAGCCCAACATGGCTATTTAAAAATATTACTCACATTCAGTCTAGAAATACTTTTTTTTTTTTTTTTTTTTTTGGAGACAGAATGTTGCTCTGTTTCCCAGGCTGCAGTGCAGTGGCAAGATCTCAGCTCACTCACTGCAACCTCTGCCTCCCGGATTCAAGTAATTCTCCTGCCTCAGCCTCCTGAGTAGCTGGGATTACAGGTGCCCACTACCACATCTGGCTAATTTTTGTATTTCTAGTAGAGGTGGGGTTTCTCCAGGTTGGCCAGGCTGGTGTCAAACTCCTGACCTCAGGTGATCTGCCTGCCTTGGCCTCCCAAAGTGCTGGGATTACAGGTGTAAGCCACTGCATCCAGCCAGAAATACATATTTTAAAAATATTTCTATAACTAGGTTGAATCTTGCTTCACTTAATAGTCACTTATTTAACATCTATGTTTGTTTCCTCATAGGATGATGTTAGTATCCACCTCAAAGATTATTATCAGAATTATTGAAAAATGTTTTTAACTGGAAAATTTGAGGAAAAAATGATGAAATGCATTCTGTATTTATTATACTAATTATAAAAACATGTAAAACTGAAAACAGTAATAGGTAACATTTTGAGCATTTGTTACAGTGCTCTACAAGTTCAGAGAAACTTCCCTTATAATGAACTATAGAAGTGATCACTGAAAGTATAGTCTTTGTTGTCAGGATTAAATTAGATAGTGTTTACTCCAGTGCTTAGCATATACTTAATATTTAATTAACGTTAACTTTTTTGTTATAGTTATACATATGATTTTTAAATGGCCTTTCTAGTAACTTTATCTCTAGTGTCATATTTTGGTTTGTCAATCTGTTACTAAAAGATTGAAAACTCTTTTTTAGTATATTATGTAACCATTTTCCTATTTTTCTCCTTCATTTTTTCTTTTTTTGAGACTGAGTCTTGCTCTGTTGCCCAGACTGGAGGGCAATGGCGTGATCACAGCTCACTGCAGCCTCAAACTCCTAGACTCAAGCAGTCCTCCCACCTTGGCCTCCCAAGTAGCTAGGACTACAGATATGCACCACCCCACACAGTTAATTTATTATTTTTGTAGAGACAGGGTCTCACTGTGTTGCCCAGGCTGGTCCCAAACTCCCAGCCTCAAGTGATCCTCCTGTCTTGGCCTTCCAAAGTGCAAGGATTACAGGTGTGAGCCACTGTACCCAGCCCTATTTTTTTTTTTTTCCCTGAGATGGAGTCTCACTCTGTTGCCCAGGCTGGAGTGCAGTGGTGTGATCTCAGCTCATTGTAACCTCCGCCTTTCAGGTTCAAGCAATTCTCCTGACTCAGCCTCCTGAGTAGCTGGGACTACAGGCACCCGCCAACACACCTAACTAATTTTTTTTTTTTTTTTTTGAGATGGAGTCTCGCTCTGTTGTCAAGGCTGGAGTGCAGTGGTACGATCTTGGCTCACTGCAAGCTCTGCCTCCCAGGTTCACCCCATTCTCCTGCCTCAGCCTCCCGAGTAGCTGGGACTACAGGCACGTGCCACCATGCCCGGCCAATTTTTTGTATTTTTAGTAGAGATGGCGTTTCACCGTGCTAGCCAGGCTGGTCTCTATCTCCTGACCTCGTGATCCACCCGCCTTGGCCTCCCAAAGTGCTGGGATTACAGGCATGAGCCACTGCACCCGGCCTAATTTTTTGTATTTTCAGTAGAGACGGGGTTTCACCATTATGGCCAGGCTGATCTCGAACTCCTGACCTCAAGTGATCCGCCCACCCTGGCCTTCCAAAGTGGTGGGATTACAGGCATGAGCCACCGCGCCCCATTTTTAATATATGTTGCTGTCCTCTATAGGACTTAATAGTTTGCCATCACTCAGTGAACATTTATTGTCTCGTAGGTATTATTGGACATCCAGAGATACATAACACATGATCTCTATCTTAAAGTATTTAAAGTATAACTAGGAAGATATATTGACATGAAAAAAGTTAAATAACATTTTAAGAAAATGATATGTGAGATATTTAAAGCACTGTATGACTGAGAACTACTTGAATTGTACAGTGAGTGCTATTAGTTTGTAAAAGAGAAATCCTTGTGTATGGGACTATCAGAGACTATTATGAAAGAGGTGCGAACTTGAATAAGACTTTTGGGGGATGGAATAAAAGTAAGGCCCAAGGGTCAAATTTAGAGTGCTTCCTTATTTGGTAAATAAACTTTTATCAGAACACAGCTACTCCCATTCATTTACATATTGTCTGTAGCTGCTTTCAAGCCACAACTGCTGAGTTAGTAGTTACCACGGAGACCGTGTAGCCTCAGTAAGTCTAAAATGTTTACTATCTAGCTCTTTACAGAAAGCTTTGCCAATCCTTGCTGTAGACAGTGGGGAACCAATACAGGCTTTTAACAGGTCAATGGTATGGTAAGGTCGCTGTTCTGAAAGATATCTAATTATTTTTATAATCAGACAATAACAGCCATCATACTAAAAAACAAAAGATACTTGCTGGTGTTATAGACTAGTAGATTAGAATGGATTGAAAGGAGAAGGTGAAGGCAAAAACTTCAGTTAAGCTTGAACTAGATGGTATTGAGAAAAGCAGAAAATAGACAAAAATGAGAATCTTTTTTAACAGGTAAACTCAATCAGATTTGATTGAGCAGGGAAGCGTTAAACATTTAAAGCCACAGAGATGGTGTGGAGGTTTCTCACTTTGCCAGCGGGGTGGATAGACAATACAAGAGGCTGGGAGTGGTGGCTCACACCTGTAATCCCAACACCTTTGGGTGGCCAAGGCAGGAGGATGGCTTGAGGCCAGGAGTTCGAGACCAGCCTGGACAACAAAGCAAGTCCCCCCCATCTCTTAAAAAAAAAATTAACCAAGCGTAGTGGCACGTGCCTGTAGTCCTAGCTACTGAGGCAGGAGGATCGCTTGAGGCCAGGAGTTTGAGGTTGTGGTGAACTATGATCACGCCTCTGCACTCTAGCTTAGGCAAGAGTGAGACCCTGTCTTTAAAAAAAGAAAAGAAAATACAAAAAAATGGAAAAGATGATGAATTTAGTTTTGGATACATTTAGCGTAATTCACCTATGGAGAATCTAAGTGGATGTTTTTAATTGGAAATAGGAGTCTGAAGTCCATCTGAAAGATTAGGGCTGGAGAGTTTGCATATGGTTAGTCACTGAAGCTTTGGGACTGGATAAGGTTTCCCAGGAAGAACATATGGATCCTGTGTAATGTAAATGTCACTTTAAGAAACATAAGCAGAGGAAGAGGAACTAGCAGAAGAAACACAGAAAGTGGCAAAAATGACAAAATAAAAGACACTTTATTTATTAATTTTTGAGATGGGGTTTCTGTTGCCCAGGCTCAATGCAGTGGCACGATCATGGCCTACTCCAGCCTTGACCTCAAGCAATCCTTCCACCTCAGCCTTCCAAGTAGCTGGGACTACAAGCGTGTACCACTACACCTGGTTATTTTTTTTTTTTTTTTGAGACGGAGTCTTACTCTGTTGCCCAGGCTGGAGTGCAGTGGTGTGATCTTGGCTCATTGCAACCTCCACCTCTCGAGTTCAAGCAATTCTCCTGCCTCAGCCTCCCGAGTAGTTGGGATTACAGGCGCCCACTACCGCGCCCAGCTAATTTTTGTATTTTTAGTAGAGACGGGGTTTCACCACGTTAGCCAGGCTAGTCTTGAACTTCTGAACTCAGGTGATCTGCCCGCCTCGGTCTCCCAAGGTGCTGGGATTACAGGTATGAGCCACCACACCCGGTCTAATTTTTTATTTTTGTTTTTGTAGCGATGAGGTCTCACTATATTGCCCAGGCTGGTCTCAAATTCCTGGACTCAAGGGATCCTCCTGCCTTGGCCTCCCAAAGTGCTGGGATTATAGGCATGAGCCACCACACCCGGCCAAAAGAAATTTTAAAAAGATATCAAGAAAGAGGAAGTGCTCTAAGTCAAAGGTTGGCAAACTTTTTCTATAAAGGTCCAAATAGTAAATACATTAGTCTTTTTTTTTTTTTTTTTTTGAGATAGAGTCTCTATCGCCCAGGCTGGAGTGCAGTGGCACCATCTTGGCACACTGCAAGCTCCACCTCCCGGGTTCAGTGGTGCCTTCTTGGCCCACTGCAAGCTCCGCCTCCCGGGTTCACACCATTCTCCTGCCTCAGCCTCCTGAGTAGCTGAGACTGCAGGCACCCGCCACCATGCCCGGCTAATTTTTTTGTATTTTTAGTAGAGATGGGGTTTCACCATGTTAGCCAGGATGGTCTTGATCTCCTGACCTCGTGATCTGCCTGCCTCGGCCTCCCAAAGTGCTGGGATTACAGGTGTGAGCCACCGCACCCAGCTTTTTTTTTTTTTTTTTTTGACAGAGTCTTGCTCTGTTGTCCAGACTGGAGTGCAGTGGTGAGATCTCAGCTCACTGCAACCTCCACCTCTCAGGTTCAAGCGATTCTCCTGCTTCAGCCTCCTGAGTAGCTGGGATTACAGGCACTTGCCACCACGCCTGGCTGATTTTTGTATTTTTAGTAGAGATGGGGTTTCACCATATTGGCCAGGCTGGTCTTGAACTCCTGATGTTGTGATCTGCCTGCCTCGGCCTCCCAAAATGCTGGGATTACAGGCGTGAGCCACCACGCCCGGCCTAATACATTAGTCTTTACAGGCCACATATAGTCACTATCTCATATTCTTTTTTGTGGTTGTTATTGTTTTATTTTACAACCTTTTAAAAATGTAAAAACTGTTCTTAGCTCATTGTACAAAAACAGGTTGTATACAGGCCGTAGTTTGCCAGACTCCTCCTGTATGGAGTTAGATGCTTTAAAGAGATCAATAAATTGGCCGGGCACGGTGGCTCACGCTTGTAATCCCAGCACTTTGGGAGGCCGAGGCGGGCGGATCACGAGGTCAGAAGATCGAGACCACGGTGAAACTCCGTCTCTCCTAAAAAAAAAAAAAATTAGCTGGGTGTGGTGGCGGGCGCCTGTAGTCCCAGCTACTCAGAGAGGCTGAGGCAGGAGAATGGCGTGAACCTGGGAGGCGGAGCTTGCAGTGAGCCGAGATTGCACCACTGCACTCCAGCCTGGGCGACAGAGCGAGACTCCGTCTCAAAAAAAAAAAAAAAAAAAGAGATCAATAAATTTAAAAATGTAGAGTGACATGTTTAGTACCTTGTGGGTGTGTGTTTGTGTGTGTGTGCGTATATAAAAGAGACCTGGACCATTACATTATGTATAATAGTAAATAGTATATATATAATGTGTTTATATATGTTCATGTGTATGTAAATATTTAAGGAATGATTTCTTCTTTTTCTTAACAGTTTTAATTTTTTTCGTATAAAAAATATATATATATATAATTTTTTTTAAGACAGGGCCTCTCTCCCATCACCCAGGCTGGAGTGCAGTGGTACACTCTCAGCTCATTACAACCTCCATCTCCTGGGCTCAAGCAATCCTCCTGCCTCAGCCTCCCAAGTAGCTGAGACTACAGGCATGCACCACCATGCCCAGCTAATTTTTGTATTTTTAATAGAAACAGGGTATCACCATGTTGGCCAGGCTTGCCTCAAACTCCTGACCTCAGGTGATCCACCTGCTTTGTCCTCCCAAAGTGCTGGGATTATAGCCATGAGCCACTGCTCATTTTTTTTTCCAGACAGGGTCTCACTCTGTTGCCCATGCTGGAGTGCAGTGATGCAACTTCAGTTCACTGCAACCTCCGCCTCCTGGTCTCATCCGATCCTCCCACCTGAGCTTTTCAAGTAGCTGGGACTACAGATGTATACCACCATGCTCAGCTAATTTATAAACTTTTTTTAGAGACAGGGTCTCCCTATATTGCCCAGGCTGGACTTGAACTCCTGGGCTCAAGCGATCTTCCTGCCTTGGCCTCCCAAAGTGCTGTAATTTTTAATCTTTAGGTGTACATGGTAGGTGTATATATTTATGGGATACATGAGATATTTTGATATGGCCATACAATGCATAATAGTCACATCAGGGTAAACGGAGTATCCATCACATCACCTCAAGAATTTATCCTTTCTTTGTGTTACAAACATTCCAGTTATACTATTTTAGTTATTTTAGCAATTTTTTTTAGAGACAAGTTCTTGCTGTGTCACCCAGGCTTGAATGCAGTGGCAGGAACATGGCTCACTGCAGCCTTGGCCTCCGGGGCTCAAGCAATCCTCCCACCTCAGCCTCCCAAAGTGTTAGGATTACAGGAGTGAGCAACTGTGTCTGGCCATTAATGATTTTTTAAAAAAATGTGTTGTTGAGGCCAGGCGCAGTGGCTCAAGCCTGTAATCCCAGCATTTTGAGAGGCTGAGGCAGGCAGATCACAAGGTCAAGAGATCGAGACCATCCTGGCCAACATGGTGAAACCCCTTCTCTACTAAAAATACAAAAAATTAGTCGGGCATGGTGGTACACACCTGTAGTCCCAGCTACTCGGGAGGTTGAGGCAGGAGCATTGCTTAAACCTGGGAGGCAGAGGTTGCAGTGAGCCGAGATAGCGCCATTGCACTCCAGCCTGGGCAACAGAGTGAGACTCCGTCTGAAAAAACGAAACAAAACAAAAAAAAGTGCTGTTGAATTTGGTTTGCTAATATTTTGTCAAGAGTTTTTCCATCATGTTCATCAGGGATATTGGCCGGTAGTTTTTTTTTTTTTTTTGATGTGTCTTTGTCTGGTTTTTGTATCAGGGTAATACTGGCCACGTAGAATGAGTTTGGACGTATTCGCTTCTCTATTTTTCAAAATACTTTGAGTAGGATTAGAATTAGTTCTTTTTTAAATGTTTGGTAAAGTTTAGCCATGAATCCATCAAGTCCTGGGCTTTGTTTTGCTGGGAGACTTTTATTGCAGCTTCGATCTCATTACTTGTTATTAGTCTTTTCAGGCTTTGGATTTCTTCATAGTTCAATCTTGGTAGGTTGTATATGTCTAGGAATTTATCCATTTCTTCTAGGTTTTCCAATTTATTGGCATATAATTGCTTATAGTAGCCCCTAATGATCCTTTGCATTTCTGTGGTATTGGTTGTAATATCTTCTTTTTCATCTCAGATTTTACTTTTATTATTTATTTATTTTATTTATTTATCTAGTTTTTGAGACTGAGTCTCACTCTATCGCCCAGGCTGGAGTGCAGTGGTGCGATCTGGGCTCACTGCAACCTCTGCCTCCTGGGTTCAAGTGATTCTCATGCCTCAGCCTCCCGAGTAGCTGGGACTATAGGCGCCTGCCACCACACCTGGCTAATTTTTCTATTTTTAGTAGAGATGGGGTTTCACCATATTGGCCAGGCTCGTCTCAAACTCCTGACCTCAGGTGATCTCCCAGCCTCGGCCTCCCAAAGTGGTGGGATTACAGGCATGAGCCATCACGCCCAGCCAGATTTTACTTATTTACTTATTTGGGTCATCTCTCTCTCTTTTTTTTTTTTTTAAGTCTGGCTAAAGGTTTGTCGATTTTGTTTATCTTTTCAAAAAAACAACTCTTCATTTTGTTGATCTTTTGTATTTTTTTAATTTCATTTATTTCTGCTCTGATCTTTATTATTTCTTCTACTAATTTTGGCTTTGGTTTGCTCTTGCTTTTGTAGTTTTGTTTTTCTTTTTTTTCAGGCAAGGTCTTCCTCTATTGCCCAGGCTGGAGTACAGTGGTGAGATCACAGCTCACTGCAGCCACTACCTCCCAGGCCCAAGTGATCTTCCTGCTTCAGCCTCCCAAGTAGCTGGGAATACAGGTGAACACCACCACACCAGCTAATTTTTGTGTTTTTTGTAGAGACAAGGTTTCACCATGTTGTTCAGGCTGGTCTTGAACTGTTGGGCTCAAGCAATCCACCTGCCTCAGCCTCCAAAAGTATTGGGATTGCAGGCATGAACCACCATGTCCAGCCAACTTTTCCAGTTCTTTAAGATACTTCAGCCAGGCGAGGTGGCTCACACCTGTAATCCCAGCACTTTGGGAGGCCAAGGCAGGCGGATCACAAGGTCAAGAGATTGAGACCATCCTGACCAACACGGTGAAACCTTGTCTCTATTAAAAATACAAAAATTAGCCAGGCATGGCTGCGTGCCCCTGTAATCCCAACTACTCAGGAGGCTGAGGCAGGAGAATTGCTTGAACCCAGGAGGCAGAGGTTGCAGTGAGCTGAGATCGCACCACACCACTCTGGCCTAGCAACAGAGCAAGACTCCGTCAAAAAAAAATACAACATTGGGTTGTTTTTTTCAAGTTTTTCTACTTTTTTTTTGAGACAGAGTTTTGCTCTTATTTCCCAGGCTGGAGTGCAGTGGCATGATCTCAGCTCACTGCAACCTGTGCCTCCCGGGTTCAAGTGGTTCTCCTGCCTCAGCATCCTGAGTAGCTGGGATTACAGGTGCATGCTTCCATGCCCTGCTAATTTTTTGTATTTTTGTTAGAGATGGGGCTTCATCATGTTGGCCAGGCTGGTCTGAAACTCCTGACCTCAGGTGATCCACCTGCCTCAGCTTCCCAAAGTGCAGGGATTACAGGTGTAAGCCACCACGCCCGGCCTCTACTTTTTTGATGTAGGCATTCATTACTATAAACTTTCCTCTTAGTACTGCTTTCACTGTATCTCATAGGTTTTGTTATGTTGTGTTTTCATTTTCATTTTTTTCAAGAAATTTTAATATCTCCTTCTTAATTTCTTCATTGATATGCTGGTCATTCAGGAGCAAGTTGTTTAATTTCAATGTGTTTGTATAGTTTCCAAAATTCCTCCTGTACTGATTTCTAGTTTTAGTCCACTGTAGTCAGAAAGGATATTTGACATAGTTTCAATTTTTTTGAATTTTTGAAGAATTGTTTTGGGCCTAACATAGTCTATTCTTGAATATGATCAAGAATACTCATTCTTGCTGAGGAGATGAATGTGTATTCTGCAGCCATTGAATGAAAAGTTCTGTAAATATCTATTAGATCCTTTTGGTCTACACTGTAGACTAAGTTTGATGTTTCTTTGTTGATTATCTGTCTGGATAATCTGTTCAATGCTGAAAGTAGGGTGTTGAAGTCTCCAGCTATTAATGTAGTGAGGTCTATAGCTCTCTTAAGCTCTAATAATATTTGTCTTATACATCTGGGTCCTTCAGTATTGGGTGTATATATATTTATAATTGTTATATCCTCTTGCTGAATTGACCCCTTTATCATTACATAATGGCCTTCTTTTTCTCTTTTTGTAGTTTGTCCTGAAATCTATTT
The DNA here is from genome assembly GCF_009828535.3 of Hylobates moloch. Taxonomy (NCBI): domain Eukaryota; kingdom Metazoa; phylum Chordata; class Mammalia; order Primates; family Hylobatidae; genus Hylobates; species Hylobates moloch. The sequence goes on from NW_026652280.1 coordinate 101,171,891, forward strand.
TGTCTGATATAAGCATAGCTATTCTTGCTCTTTTTTGGTTTCCACTGGCATGGAATTTTTTCCATCTCTTTATTTTCAGTCTACGTGTGTCTTTATAGGTGAAGTGTGTTTCTTGTAGGCAACAGATCGTTGGGTTTTTGTTTTTGTTTTTGTTTTTGAGATGGAGTTTCACTCTTGTTGCCCAGGCTGGAGTGCAATGGCGTGATCTCAGCTCACCGCAACCTCTGCCTCCCAGGTTCAAGCAATTCTCCTGCCTCAGCCTCCCGAGTAGCTGGGATTACAGGCATGTGCTACCACGCCCAGCTAATTTTGTATTTTTAGTAGAGACAGGGTTTCTCCATGTTGGTCAGGCTGGTCTCGAACTACCAATCTCAGGTGATCTGCCCACCTTGGCCTCCCAAACTGCTGGGATTATAGGCATGAGCCACTGCGCTCAGCCTTTTTTTTAAAAATCTGTTCAGTCACTCTATCTTTTTTGACTGGAGAGTTTAGTCCATTTACATTCAATGTTATTATTGATAAATAAGAACTTACTCCTGCCATTTTTAATTTGTTTTCTAGTTGTTTTGTGGTCTTCTCTTTCTTCTGTCCTTCCTTCCTGCCTTCCTTTTTGTGAAGGTGATTTTCTCCGGTGGTATGTTTTAATTTCGTGTGTTTTATTTTTGTCAGGTTACCATGACACTTGCAAATAAGATCTTATAACTCATTATTTTAAACTGATGACATCTTAACACTGATTGCATAAACAACCTAACAGATTAGCAAAGAGAAAACTAATCAAAACTCTAGGCTGGTTGCAGTGGCTCATGCCTGTAATCCCAGCACTTTGGGATGCCGAGGTGGGTGGATGACCTTAGATCACCTAAGGTCAGGAGTTTGAGACCAGCCTGGCCAACATGGTGAAACCCTGTCTCTACTAAAAATACAAAAATTAGCCAGGTGTAGTGGTGCATGCCTGTGATCCCAGCTACTTATGAGGCTGAGGCAGGAGAATTGCTTGAACCTAGGAGGTGGAGGTTGCAGTGAGCTGAGATTATGCCACTGCACTCCAGCCTGAGTGACAGAGCAAGACTCCATCTCAAAACAAAAACAAAAACTTCTACCTTTAATTTCATTCCCCTGCTTTTTAACTTTGTGTTGTTTCTATTTGTATCTTATACTGTCTATGTCTTGAATAGTTGTTGTAGTTATTCCTTTTTATAGGTTCTTCTTTTAGTCTTTCTCCTCAAGGTATCAGTAGTTTAAATCTCTCTCTTTACCTCCTCTTTAAGGCCAGTAGCTCTTAGATTTGCCATTTTGTGGCCATTTTCTAGATCTTCATTCTTTTCTATTATTTTTTTCTTTAGTCTCTGCTAACTGTATTTTCTTTCTTTTCTATTTTTTTGAGGCCACATCTCACTCTGTCACCCAGGCTGGAGTGCAGTGGCATGATCTTTGCTCACTGCAACCTCCACCTCCTAGGTTCAAGTGATTTTCATGCCTCAGCCTCCCAAGTAGCTGGGATTATAGCATGCCCCACCATGCCCAGCTTATTCTTTCTATTTTTAGTAGAGACAGGCTTTCACTGTGTTGGCCAGGCTGGTCTCAAACTCCTGGCCTCAAGTAATCCACCCACCTCAGCCTCCCAAAGTGCTGGGATTACAGGTGTGAGCCACTGCACTTGGCCCATGACTGTATTTTCAAATAACCTGTCCTCAAGCTCACTGATTCTTTCTTTTGCCTCATCAGTTCTGCCGTTGAGAGACTGATGCATTCTTTAGTATTTTTTTTGTTTTTGAGACGGAGTCTCACTCTGTTGCCCAGGCTGGAGTGCAGTGGTGCAATCTCGGCTTGCTGCAAGCTCCGCTTCCCAGGTTCTCGCCATTCTCCTGCCTCAGCCTCCCAAGTAGCTGGGACTACAGGCGCCCGCCAACACGTCCAGCTAATTTTTGTATTTTTAGTAGAGATAGGGTTTCACCATGTTAGCCAGGATGGTCTCCATCTCCTGATCTCGTGATCTGCCTGCCTTGGCCTCCCAAAGTGCTGGGATTTCTTTAGTAAATTAATTGAATTTTTCAGCTCCAGTATTTCTGCTTTTTCAAATTATTTCAATATCTTTGTTATATTTGTCTGATAGGATTCTGAAATCCTTCTCTTAAATTTCATTGAACTTCTGCAAAACAGCTGTTTTGAACTCTTCGTCTCTAAGGTCATATAGCTCTCTCACTCCAGAATTGGTCACTGGTGCCTTATTTAGGCCATGTTTTCCTGTACGGTCTTCATCTTTGTGTATGTTCATTGATGTCTGGGCATTGAAAAGTTAGGTATTAATTGTAGTCTTTGAACAATGTGCTTGTTTGTACCCATCCTTCTTGGGAAGGCTTTCCAAGTATTCAAAGAGAATTGAGTGCTGTGATCTAAGTCTTTGGTCACTGCAGTACATATCTGCATTGGGCGGCACCCCAAGCCCAGTAAAGCTGTGACTCTTGCAGACTTGTAGAGGTACTGCTTTGGTGGTCTTAGGTAAGATCTGGGGAGAATTCCCTGGATTACCAGGCAGACTCTTGTTCCTTCTCTTTCTTTTCCCAAACAAACAAGAGTCTCTCTCTCTCCACGCTAAGCTGTCTGGAGCTGGGGGTGGGGTTACACAAGCCCCTCTGTGGCCACCACCACTAGGACTGCACTGGGTCACACCCAAAGCTAGCATAGCACTGGGTCCTGCCCAAGTCCTTCAGTGACCACTGCCTGGTTACTGCCAGTGTTCACTCAAGGCCCAAGGACTGCACAGTTAGTGGGTAGCAAATTCAGCCAGGCTTGTGGCCTTCGTTTCAGGATGGGAAGCTCCTCACCAGCCCAGAGCAGGTTCAGAAATTCTATTCAGGAGCCAGGGCCTGGAGTCAGGAACCTTAGAAATCTACCTGGTGCTCTATTCTACTGCGACTAAGGTGGCACCCAAGCTGCAAGACAAAGCCCTTCTCAATCTTTTTATTTATTTATTTATTTTTCTGTAATGGGGTCTCACTCTGTCACCCAGGCTGGAGAGCAGTGGCATGATCTCAGCTCACTGCAACCTCTGCCTCCTGGGTTCGAGCGATTCCCCTGCCTCAGCCTTCCGAGTAGCTGGGAGTACAGGCATGCACCACCACGCCCGGGTAATTTTTGTATTTTTAGTAGAGATGGGGTTTCCCCATATTGGCCAGGCTGGTCTCGAACACCTGGCTTCAAGTGATCCACCCATCTGGGCCTCCCAAAGTGTTGGGATTACAGGCGTAAGCCACCGCACCTGGCCCCCTTCTCATTCTTGACTCCTTTATTCAAACTGAAGGAGTCTCTTCTTGTGGTCACCACTGCCCCAGACCCATGGCAAATACTGACTAGCTACTACCAATGTTCATTAAAGGTCCAAAGGCTCTTCAGTCAGCTTGTGAATGCTGCCAGGCCTGGGTCTCTCCCTTCAGTGAAGTGGGCTCCCCTCTGGCCTAGGGCAGGTCCAAAAATGCCATCCAGGAGCCAAGGCCTGAAACTGGGGACCCCTGAAGCCCACTTAGTGCTCTACCTCACTATGGCTGAGCTGGTACCCAAGCTGTAAGACAAAGTCCCCTTTACTTTTCCATTTCCTTTTCTTAAGCAGAAGAAGTCTCTGCTCATGGTCATCACAGCTGGGAATGTACTGGGTCACACCTGAAGCCAGCATGGCACTGAGTGTCACCTAAGGCCTACATCAAATACTGGCAACCACCAAATGTTTATTCAAGGCCCAAGGGCTCTTTTTTTTTTTTTTTTTAAACGGATTTTTGCTCTGTTGCCTAGGCTGGAGTGCAGTGGCATGATCTCAGCTCACTGCAACCTCCACCTCCCGGGTTCAAGCGATTCTCATGCCTCAGCCTCCTGATAGCTGGGATTATAGGCGCCCGCCACCACGCCCAGCTAATTTTTGTATGTTTAGTAGAGACAGGGTTTCGCCATGTTGGCCAGGCTGGTTTTGAACTCCTGACCTCAGGTGATTCATCCACCTCAGCCTCCCAAAGTGCTGGGATTACGTGCGTGAGCCACTGCACCCGGCCAAGGCCCAAGGGCTCTTTAATCAGCAAGTGATGAATCCTGCCAGGTAAGTGTCCTTCCTTTCAAGACAGCAGGTTCCCTTCTGCCCCAGGGTGTGTATAGAAATGTTTTCAGGGAGTTAGTGTCTGAAATGGGGGCCTTGTGACTCTGCCTGATGCTCTACTGTGGCTGAGCTATTATCCGAGTTGCAAAACAAAGTCCTTTTTACTCTCCCCTCTCCTCTACTCAAGTCGGAAGAAGGAGTAACTCTCCCAGAGTTATGAGCTGTGCTGCCTGGGGTGTGGGGAGGAGTGGTACAAGCACTCTCTTGGCCACCCCAGCAGGTGTCTCACTAGGTCATATGCATCCCAGGTCCACTGGCTTCAAGCCCAGCACAGCACCAGAACTTGCCCAGGAATTGCAGTCTTTGTGGCCTAGACAGCCTTTCGAGTTTATTTAGGACCCCAGAGTGCTTTAGCCCACAGTGTCGGGGCTAGCTGGAACTCAGGTTCAGACCACTGGGATGGGTAATTTCCCTTTGGCTAGCGCTGGTCTAAATGCTCCTTCCACAGGCACTGACTGAATTCTGCCCTGTGTTGCTTTCCACTGTAGTAGGCAGCACTGAGTTCCAAATCTGTGCACCTGGGGGAGTGCAGTGATCGTGGAATGCAAAGTCCCACAATCACTGCACTCCCCAAGTGCACAGATTCTCTCTCTGCACCATGTGGCCGCTGCCACTGCCTGGGAAAGGAAGAGAGGTGATGTTGGCAATTCTAGACTCTTTTCTTCCCCCATCAGTGGCTCTTTCCTTGATAGGATGTTAGAACCAGGTACTGTGATTGCTCACCTGATTTTTGATTCTTATGAAGGTGACTTCTCGTATGGATAGTCATTCAATTTGGTGTTCCTGCAGGGAGGACAATCACTGGAGGGTTCTATTTGGCCATCTTGCTTCTCCTCCTCCTAAGACTTTTTATAACATAACTTTCTTGAAAGATGAATTTTTCCCCTCCAGATACATGTCCTGAAACTGAACAAAATGGAACTGTTACCATTTCATGCTGATGTGGAGATTGGCCAGATTATAGAAATCCCTATTGCAATGTATCACGTAAATAAAGAGACCAAAGAAGCCATGGCATTCACAGACTGCTCTCATTTATCCTTGGATCTGAACATGGATAAACAAGGAGTCTTTACTCTTCTCAAAGAAGGTAAAAGTAGCCTTTTTATCTTCTCCTTCCTTTGTCTTTGTTTGTTTATTTATCTTTAACTCTACCATTGTGACAGATTACTTTCTTTGTCTTTAAGGAAGCAATCAACAATTCAGAAACTACTAATTATAGTCTAAATTCACATATTACTTTTCTTTATAATACTTTATTTTGTCATATGCCTTGTAGTAAGTGTTATACTCCTCATTTTACAGATGTGGAAACACAGGCACAGAAACTGAATAACATTGCAGCTGGCCAATATCAGTTTTTTGTTTGTTTGTTTTTGTTTTTTGAGACAGTGTCTTGCTTTTGTCGCCCAGGCTGGAGTGCAGTGGCACGATCTCGGTTCACTGCAACCTCCACCTCCCGGGTTCAAGCGATCTTCCTGCCCCAGCCTCCCAAGTACCTGGGATTACAGACGCCCACCACCATGCCCGGCTAATTTTTGTATTTTTAATAAATATGGGGTTTCGCCATGTTGGCCAGGCTGGTCTTGAACTCCTGACCTCAGGTGATCTGCCCGCCTCGGCCTCCCAAAGTGCTGGGATTACAGGCGTGAGCCACTGCGTCCGGCCAGTTTTTATTGATTATAATTATGATTATGATTATGATTATGATTAGAGACAGGGTCTCACCATGTCACCCAGGCTGGAGTGCAGTGGTGCAATCATAGAACATTGTAACCTTGAACTCTTGGGCCCAAGCTATCCTGCTATCTCAGCCTCCCGAGTAGCTGGGATTACAAGTGCAAGGTCAATATCAGATTTAGTTCACAGTAAGGTTTTCCATTTCTAGCCTCAAGCTCTTTTCTTCTTTCTTTCCCTAATATATATATCATATGTCTTTTTAAGAGGAATGTAGAGCCATTTAATATATGCATACATTCAATTTATTGAAAAAGGATAAAATATCTTTTGCTAATAAAACAGAAAATATGAATAAAGGTCAACATCCTTTCCTGCTATTGAACTTCTTATTTGATCCTGATCCCCATTGTTTTTTCATCAATATAATGACAGTAGTAGCATCTAAGATTTGCTTAGCATTTACTCTTTGCTAAGCTCTGTTCTGAATACTTTTTATACATTAACTATTTAATTCTTACATCTATAAGCTTGGTATCAAATTGGACTTTTGCTTTGCCCTTGCTCATTATACTACATACATACATATAAACACACCCTCTCTCCCAGGTTCAAGTGATCTTTCCCCTCTTCTTAGAGTATTTTAATTTTTAGCACCTTATTTCCCATGTAGGACAACAAAATCCTCCTGACTATTCTTACCTCTGATCATCATGGCTATCAGCTGGAGCTTCATGAACTCAACTTTGGTATTACTTTTTCTGCTCAAAAATTTTGAGAGACTTCTCATTGTGGTGGAATGGAGCCAAAATCCTTTTAGTTTGGTATTCAAGACCCCTCTACAATATAACCCAACCTACTTTTCATGATTTCATACTTTTGCTTCATATGTGGTTCTAGCTAAATTAACTACTTTATTTATTTATTTTTATTTAATTTTTGTTTTGTTTTTTTGAGATGGAATCTCACTCCATCGCCCAGGCTGGAGTGCAGTGGTGCACTCTCAGCTCACTGCAACCTCTACCTCCCAGGTTCAAGTGATTCTTGTTCCTCAGCCGCCTGAGTAGCTGGGACTACATGCACATGCCACTATACCTGGCTAATTTTTGAATTTTTTAGTAGAGACAGGGTTTCACCATGTTGGCCAGGCTGGTCTTGAACTCCTGACCTCAGGTGATCCACCTGCCTCGACCTCCCAAAGTGCTGGGATTACAGGCGTGAGCCACCATGCCCAGCTAAATCAACTACTTTAAATTCTCTCATATGTATCTCTCATATTCTCATTTATATCTCATTTGTATTTCTTTGTTCATTCTGTTTTCTCAGCCTAAGATACTTTAAACTTTCCTTGATCTCTCCAGCTTGAAATAATCTTTCTATTTTCTAGACTTCTATAATACTTACCACTTTCTATTAATGTTTTAAGTGAATTATTTACATGTTCACTTTCCCCTTGAAACTATAAATGCTTGAGGTCGTGATCTTTGCTCATATATATATATATATTCCCACTGTACATACAACTGTGTCTTATGTATGTCTCTCAATAGAAAGAACAGATATCAACTTGATATAAAGGGCCTAATTGTTAATGTAAGAGATCAAGATGGGCTTTGTTTGTTTGTTTGTTTTTAACAGTCTCACTCTGTCACCAGGCTGGAGTGCAATGGCACGTCTTGGCTCACTGCAACCTCCACCTCCGGGGTTCAAGCAATTCTCCCTGCCTCAGCCTCCCAAGTAGCTGAGATTACAGGTGCCTACCACCACGCCTGGCTAATTTTTGTATTTTTAGTAGAGACGGGGTTTCACCATATTGGCCAGGCTGGTCTCGAACTGACCTCAGGTGATCCACCTGCTTCAGCCTCCCAAAGTGCTGGGATTACAGGCGTGAGCCACCGCCCCAGCCAAATTTTTTTTTTTTTTTTTTGAGACAGAGTTTCACTCTTGTTGCTCAGGCTGGAGTGCAATGGCGCAATCTCGGCTCACGGCAACCTCTGCCTTCTGGGTTCAAGTGATTCTCCTGCCTCAGCCTCCTGAGTAGCTGGGATTACAGGTATGCGCCACCATGCCTGGCTAATTTTGTATTTTTAGTAGAGACGGGGTTTCTCCATGTTGGTCAGGCTGGTCTCGAACTCCCAAGCTCAAGTGATCCACCCGCCTCGGCCTTACAAAGTGTTGGAATTATAGGCGTGAGCCACTGTGCCCGGCCCAAGGTGGTATTTTTAATGTATTAAAATTCTTATATTTTCGTAGCTTAATCTCCTTTAAAATTAACTGCTTGTGGCTGGGTGCGGTGGCTCATGTCTGTAATCCCAGCATTTTGGGAGGCTGAGGTGGGTGGATCACAGGGTCAGGAGTTCGAGACCAGCGTGGCCAACACAGTGAAACCCTGTCTCTACTAAAAATACAAAAAATTAGCCAGACATGGTGGCAGGTGCCTGTAATCCCAGCTACTCAGGAGGCTGAGGCAGGAGAATTGCTTGAACCCGGGAGGCTGAGGTTGCAGTGAGCCGAGATTGCGCCATTGCACTCCAGCCTGGGCAACAAGAGCGAGATTCCATCTCAAAAAAAAAAAAACTAACTGCTTGTTACCCGACTGAAACCGTTTTTTTTTTTTTTTTTTTTTTTTTTTTAGGTAAGGTCTTACTCTGTTGCCCAGGCTGGAGTGTAGTGGTGCAATCACGACTCACTGCAGCCTTGACCTCCCGGGCTCAAGCGATCTTCCTTCCTTAGCCTCCTGAGTAACTGGGACTACAGGTGCACGCCACCATGCCTGGCTAATTTTTTTAATATTTTGTAGAGATGGGGTTTCACCATGTTTTTCAGGTGGGTCTTAAACTTCAGAGCTCAAGCAATCTGCCTGCCTTGGCCTCCCAAAGTGCTGGGATTACAAGCCTGAGCCACCACGCCCTGCCGAAATCATGGTTTTTGATTCACAGGTATTCAAAGACCTGGACCAATGCATTGTTCCAGTACACATATCGCAGCTAAATCTCTCGGCCATACTCTGGTAACAGTAAGTGTGAATGAATGTGACAAGTACTTGGAGAGCAGTGCTACATTTGCTGCTTATGAACCCCTAAAGGTAAGATATTTCATGGTAAGGAACTGGCATTTCTTTTAATGGACTCAACTATGTCCACTTATGGGCTTGCTAGCTATCTGTGGTCTCTACTAAGGATCGATGACATTTATGTTCTCTTTACTTGCCACTTTTTTGTTTTTAGATCTACAGCTCTCTCCTCAAACCTAAGTCTCCAGGGAGTTTACTCCCTCATGCTTCTGTCACAGGAATATCTTTAAGTTGTATCAGAAAGTTTTAGATGTTCCCCTTTCTTCTTTTTTACTGAGGTATAAAATATGTACAGAAAAGTTCATAAAGTACACTAATCTTAAGGTGCTATCTGAATTTTTACATGTGCATATATCTCTGTAAATACCAAAATTAGTATATTAGCGTACTCCCTTTTGAAGAACCCTGAAAGATAATTTCTGTCCTTTGGAAGGAAGTCAACCATCTTTTACCCTATATACTTATGGATTTTAAGCACAGAAGCCATTATATCGAACCCTAAGGACTGGTTCATTATAATGGAGATAGTATGATAAGTGGTTTTGATGGCAGCGGCAGCCTGTCTGGAGCAGCTGCTGCCATCATGCCAGTTGCAGCAGGGAGATGAAGCTGGGGCTGCACACTCCGTGGAGCCGTTTGGAGCCGACGCCAAGTGGGAGCCTCAGGAGCCCCACTCCTTCTTAGTTGGTCGGGGGGAGCTCCCTGGGTGCAGCTTTGGCTGCCCAAGTCATGACTGCGGACCCAGGCCTCCTGCTCCACCGAGCAGGCAGGAGATGTACCCCTGCCCCAGCCCCACTACCCCCTTGCCAGGCAACTGCAGCCACCCAAATGGCAGCTGTGGACCCAGGCATCCTTGTACTCTTGGGGACCCAGGAAGGCCCCTTCTGCATGCTCCCGCTGCCTGGCTTCTTCCTGCTGTCAGCACCAACTCCAGTCTCAGAACAAAGTTGGGCCAATCCTGGGCACTGTTACAATCTGGCCAGATGAGCACATGCTTGGGGCAATTTTGACATGCCAGGCCCCTGCTGCCTTGGCCCCCTCCAGACTTTGGGCACCAACGAGCATAGGAGGGAAGCCAAAGAGGAGCTGAGGGCAGCTCGGCATTGGCCTGCAGGTGCCCCTTGGCACCTACAGCCTAGGTGCCATGAACAGCGGCAGGAGGCAGACAAGTTCCTGGGCAGAAGGTGCAGTCCCTGTTGAGGCCCTACCTTCAGGCCAGGCAGGGCCTGAAGGCTGGGGTCCAGGCTGCCAGTCCCGCAGACCAGAGTGGGAACTTGTGATGCCTTTTCCAGGCCCACCCATGGCTGCCCATGGACAAATCAGTGTGGACTTCCTCCCCTCTGATGCCCATAAAAGCTCCAGGCTTAGCCAGAGCTGGGGCAGAAGACATTGGACAACCAGCTGCAGAGAGGAGCTACCAACTCCAGGGCCTCCTCTCTGCTGAGAGCTGCAGACACTGGGATGACCAGCAGCAGAGAGGTACTACCCACTCCAGGGCCTCCTCTGAGCTATTCTGTTACTCAATAAAGCTCTCCTTCACCTTGCTCACCCTCCACTTGTTCTGCGTATCTTATTCTTTCTGGACGCAGGACAAGAACTTGGGACCTGCCCAATGGCAGGGCTGAAAGAGCTGTAACACAAACAGGGCTGAAACATGCCCCTTGCTCACCACATTGTGGGTGAAGAGAAGGAGAGAAGAACTGCGACTCTTCAGGGAGCCGAGACCTGGGAGCTCCCCAAGCCAGGGCTATGACTCCCACTTTGGGGCCCTGTGGTTCCTGGAGTCTAAGCTTCCAGGCACCACTGTGTTCCCCAGTGGCAGCGTGGAAGCTGCTTGCAGTGCACCTGATCTAGCCACAGGCTTGCAGAGAGCCAGTGCCCATGCCGGCACCTGGAGCTGCCTGTCCCACTGCAGCAACTGGTGTGCCTGACTGCAGTGGCTGGACCCCATGCTCACTCACTCACACACCTGTTGCCACTCCATGCCTGGCTCACCCTTGGCAGGTGTGAGATCCAGGCTGGTAGCATGAGCCAAGCACAGCCTGCCAGGCCGAGTGGATGGAACGAGCCCAGTGGGCCCAAACAAAACTTGGACAAAGGTGCCACCAGCCACAGAGGTTTCCAGCCAGAAAAGTGGCACCCCAAGGATCCTGCAACAGTTCAAAATAAAAGTAGATCGAGACTGGCATGGTTTCTACATCCTATTTGATTCCAGCAGGAGCTAAAATTGGTATCTACAAGTTCTTGCTGATAGATACTGACAAATCCTGACTCAATGCCTCTTGGAATAAGGAACACCCACAGGGAAAAATGTTAACACTAATGAAAGAAGTAAAGTAAAGTAAAAGAAAAAAGATAAATTATTCATTCAAATTTGCATTTTAAGTTGGCCTCATTGTACATTGTGTAGCATATATATTAAATATATGGTTCAAGTATATTTCACTAGTTCCCTTGGTGGATGAGTCCTCCTTCTTGCCTAATTAAACGCAAGTGCTTGGCTGTGGCTCATTGTAAAATTCTATTAGGTTTTTTCTTACTTTTATCATTGTCCTTAGACTTATTTTATATATATTGAGTGTCCACAAATCAGATCTCCCCTGAATGAAAGTCGTCCTTAAAGAAAAGGAAGTGAGATGATGATTTTCTTTTTCTACCTAGTATGTTAGTCATGTGTCTTTCCCCTTGCCTGATGAAAAACAAATTGTTTAAAAATATGTGTGTTCTACCCTTGTTATCATTACTGTGTTTCAGTACATGGTACAGTTCTCAATTTGTCCTTTTATATTATCAGCTCAATTTGGTTCATCTGGTTAGTTTTTGACTATACATCTAAGAAAAAGGAATCATTTGTTTTGCTTTTTCAGAAAGGCCATCTATGAGACCTCTGTTTATTTTTTCCATTCATTTCTTCTATCAAAAACTTTTTTTTTTTTTTTTTTTTTTTTGAGACAGAATCTCACTCTGTCTCCCCGGCTGGAATGCAGTGGCGCAATCTTGGCAACCTCCACCCCCTAGGTTCAAGTGATTCTTGTGCCTCAGCCTCCCAAGTGGGTGGGATTACAGGTGCGCACCATGATGCCCAACTAATTTTTGCATTTTTAGTAGATATGGGTTTTTGCCATGATGGCCAGGCTGGTCTCGAACTCCTGGGCTCAAGGGATCCGCCTGCCTTGGCCTCCCAAAGTGCTCACTTTATAGGCATGAGCCACCACACCTGGCCAAAAACTTGTATGTCACTCTGTAACATGTCTTTTTTTTTTTTTTTTTTCCTGAGACCAAGTTTTGATCTTGTTGCCCAGGCTGGAGTGCAATGGCGCAATCTTGGCTGACTGCAAACTCTGCCTCCAAGTGATTCTCCTGCTTCAGCCTCCCAAGTAGCTGGGATTATAGGCATGCACCACCATGCTCAGCTAATTTTGTATTTTTAGTAGAGACGGGATTTCACCATGTTGACCAGGCTGGTCTCAAACTCCTGACCTTAAGTGATCCACCCACCTCAGCCTCCCAAAGTGCTGGGATTACAGGCATGAGCTACCACAACTGCATGTCTTTTCTTAACACTTATTGTACTCTTTACCTACTCTAAGTCTGTCTCTCCCAGATTGTGGGCTCCCCTGTGAGACAAGACTTTATTTGGATTTCTATTACTGTATCCTCATAAGTGAATATTTATTGAATTATATATACATTATTTAAGAGAATACTACCATCAGGATAGAAATTTTCAGTTTTACTAGTACTCAATAATAAATATGACTGAACAGTTCTGGAAAGAAAGCATAGTTTGCTTACATTTTTAGAATAATTGCTTCAACTCTCTACTTCATTTTAAAACTTAGTCACTGTCGTGGAAGTTGAACAATGAGAACACATGGACACAGTGAGGGGAACATCACACACTGTGGCCTGTCAGGGAGTGGGGGCCTCGGGAAGGGATAGCATTAGGAGAAATACCTAATGTAGATGACGGGTTGATGGGTGCAGCAAACCACCATGGCACATGTATACCTATGTAACAAACCTGCACATTCTGCACATGTATCCCAGAACTTAAAGTATAATAAAAAAAATTAGTCACTGTTGTGGACATTGTGTGCCGTACAAAAATAACCTACACTTTGAGAATACTTCATTCCCCTAATGCCAGTTTCCTCATCTATAAATGGGATACAACTCCTCTATACTGAATTGAGTAATACCTATCTTGTCTACTTCTTAGCTTATAAAGTTCTTGGAGAAATATGGTGAAGTGTATAGATGTATTATTTTTATATTTTTAGGGTAGAAGTTCTTTGATACTTTAGTAAAATATCAGTTTAAAATGCTTATGCATCTTATCTTTCATTCTCTAGCCTGAAAAAAATGCTTATGCAGTTATTTATACAATACCTTTTCTGTGCACAACATTGTACTAAATCCCAGTGAAGAAGAGAAATACTAAAACAAATTAGGTATAAGATACTGACTCCTCTTTTTTTTTTTTTTTTTTTTTTTTTAGAGTCTCTCTCTTTCACCCAAGCTGGAGTGCAGTGGCGCGATCTCAGCTCACTGCAGGCTCCGCTCCCCAGGGTTCATGCCGTTCTCCTGCCTCAGCCTCCCGCGTAGCTGGGACTACAGGCGCCCGCCACCTCGCCCGGCTAACTTTTTGTATTTTTAGTAGAGACGGGGTTTCACCGTGTTAGCCAGGATGGTCTCGATCTCCTGACCTCGTGATCTGCCTGCCTCGGCCTCCCAAAGTCCTGGGATTACAGGCATGAGCCACCGCACCCGGCCTGATACTGACTCCTCTTAAGGAGTTTATATAACTAGAGAAAACAACAAAAATTATTAGATTTATACATAGCATTTGACACACATATAATAACATTAGGAAATGAATAGTGTACAAATGAATGGTACAGATAAATACTGCAAGAGCTTGGAGGATGCAGAAGTGGTGTGGCCTAGAATGACTGGACACAAATTAATGGATAAAGTAACATAATAGTTAGGTTAAAATGATAGGTAGGATCCAAATTAGGTTGAGAAGCATTCCAAGTGAGAGGCATGGCATACATATCTCTTAATTTGGGAATTAAATTTAATGTCATTTGCAGCATATTCAGATAACTAGTGTTTCACTTTAGAAAATTATTGAATTCCCTAACCTATCAGGAATTAATTTCTTTAAATATCATCAGGCTCTAAATCCTGTGGAAGTGGCATTGGTGACATGGCAGTCTGTGAAGGAAATGGTATTTGAAGGGGGTCCTCATCCATGGATCTTGGAGCCCTCCCGATTTTTTTTGGAATTGAATGCGGAGAAGACAGAGAAGATTGGAATAGCACAAGTGTGGCTGCCATCTAAGAGAAAACAGAACCAGTATATCTACCGGATCCAATGCCTGGATTTAGGGGAACAAGTAAGAAAACAGTTTTTTATAACATTTTCTTTAGTGTAATACTCCAAATCCTTTGTACTTCCAGCCATTCCTTTTCAGATTCTGCTGAATTTAGTTTATGGACTAAATAGGAAAATTCACATTATTGATCAAAGGATTGTTTTTTCTGAAACCTTATTATCCTTAAAATATACCCAGAGGTTTCAATTTGCTCATCCAAGAATTCCAGCAGTTCATGAACTAAACAAGATCTTTTTGTAGTATTGAGCTTATTTCACATTATTTGCAATCACATTATCATTATAATTCACTTCCTTGTTTTGTAGACTTTAGGATATTTGGTTCCCCAACTTTAAGAATTCAAGGAAGGGAAACTTTGAAGTATCATCTATGGTTAGCAATTTTGAGGAATTAATTAGATCTACACTGATAAGAATAATAAATATATTTTATTTCTATCAGTTGAATTATTTTTAATTATTTTTATTTATTTATTTAGAGACAGAGTCTTGCTCTGTTGCCCAAGCTGGAGTGCAGTGGCACGATCTCAGCTCACTGCACCCTCTGCCTCCTGGGTTCAAGCAATTCTCATGCCTCAGCCTCTTGAGTAGCTGGGATTACAGGCACACACCACCATGCCCAGCTAATTTTTGTTGTTGTTTTAGAGACGGAGTCTTGCTCTGTTGCCCAGGCTGGAGTGCAGTGGTGCAATCTCGGCTCACTGCAACCTCCGCCTTCCGGGTTCAAGAGATTCTCCTGTTTCATCCTCCTGAGTAGCTGGGATGACAGGTGCGCGCCACCATGCCTGGCTAATTTTTTGTATTTTTAGTAGAGACGGGGTTTTACCATGTTGGTCAAGCTGGTCTCAAACTCCTGACCTTGTGATCTGCCCGCCTCGGCCTCCCAAAGTGCTAGGATTACAGGCGTGAGCAACCGTGCCCAGCCATTTTTGGTTTTTTTGTATAGACAGGGTTTCACTATGTTGGCCAGGCTGGTCTCAAGCTGCTGGAATCAAGTGATCCACCCACCTTGGCCTCCCAAAGTGCTGGGATTACAGGCATGAGGCACTACACCCAGCTGAGTTTTAATTATTTTTATAGGTACTGATGGATTTGCATAGTTTTCATTCACAGCTGTGCTGTGCTTCTATCAAGATCAGTAACAAAGATTTGCAGTTTTACTGGGCTTCAGAATTCAAGGTATGACTGTGAAACAGCATAGCTAACCAGCACATAAGGGAATCAATGTAAGATTTTAACTTGATAAGAACTGTGCTGTAATCCATTGAACTTCATTCTATTTTATTTATTTATTTTCATTTTTTAGAGACAAGGTCTCACGCTGCTGCCCAGGCTACAGTGTAGTGGAACTATCACAGCTCACTACATAGGTTTCTTTCTAATATTTGTAGTGAACTTTACTGTATATATAACTAACTATTAGTAATTTCAGGGTTAATTACTTATTTTGGTCCTCAATTTTTTATTGTGGTAAAATTACCATCTTTTTTTTTTTTTGAGATGGAGTTTCGCTCTTGTTGCCCAGGTGGGAGTGCAATGGCACGATCTTGGCTCACCATAACCTCCGCCTCCTGGGTTCAAGTGATTCTCTTGCCTCAGCCTCCTGAGTAACTGGGATTACAGGCATGTGCCACCATACCTGGCTAATTTTGTATTTTTAGTAGAGATGGGGTTTCTTCATGTTGGTCAGGCTGATCTCAAACTCCCGACCTCAGGTGATCTGCCCACCTCGGCCTCCCAAAGTGCTGGGATTACAGGCATGAGGCACCGCACCCGGCCTAAAATTACCATCTTAATCATTTTTTTAAATGTACAGTTCAATAGTATTATGTACGTTCATAATCTTGTGCAGCCATCACTACCATCCATCTCTTTTCATCTTATACAACTGAAACTCTAAGGCTGGGCACAGTGGCTCACGCCTGTAATCCCAGCACTTTGGGGAATCAAGGCAGGAGGATCACTTGAGGCCAGGAATTCAAGGCCAGCCTGCACAACATAGTGAGAACCTGTCCCTACTAAAAAATAAAAAATTAGCTGGGTGTCATGGCAGACACCTACAGTCCTAGCTACTTGGGAGGCTGAGGCAGGAGGATCATTTGAGCCCAGTAGTTTGAGGTTACAGTGGGCTATGATCTAGTCACTGTACTCCAGCCTGGGTGACAGTGCAAGATCCCGTCTCAAAAAACAAACAAACAAAACATATAGAAACTCTATACCCATTAAAGAATAACTCTTGGCTGGGTGTGGTGGCTTATGCCTGTTAATTCTAGCACTTTGGGAGGCTGAGGCAGGTGGATCACTTGAGGTCAGGAGTATGAGACCAGCCTAGCCAACATGATGAAACCCCATCTCTGCTAAAAAAAAAAAAAAAACCAAAAAACTAGCCAGGTATGGTGGCATGCGCCTGTGATCTCAGCTACTCAGGAGGCTCAGGCAGAAGAACTGCTTGAACCTGGGAGACAGAGGTTGCGGTGAGCTGAGATTGCGCCACTGCACTCCAGCCTGGGCGACAGAGCGAGACTTCATGTAAGAAAAAAAAAAAAAAAAAGGCCGGGCGCGGTGGCTCACGCCTGTAATCGCACTTTGGGAGGCCGAGGTGGGCGGATCACGAGGTCAGGAGATCGAGACCATCCTGGCTAACATGGTGAAACGCCATCTCTACTAAAAATAATAAAAAAAAATAGCCAGGCTTGGTGGTGCGCCCTGTAGTTCCAGCTACTCGGGAGGCTGAGGCAGGAGAATGGCGTGAACCTGGAAGGCGGAGCTTACAGTGAGCCGAGATCACGCCACTGCACTCCAGCCTGGGTGACAGAGCATGACTCCGTCTCAAAAAAAAAAAAAAAAAAGCTCCTCATTTCTGCTTCACCCCTGTCCCTGGCAACTACCAATCTACTTTCTGTCTCTGTAATTTTGGCAACTCTAAGTATGTCACATAAATGGAATCATATAGTATTTTTCTTTTTATGACTGGCCTATTTCACTTAACATAATGTTCTCAAGGTTTATTCACACTGTAGTATATGTCAGAATTTCCTTCCTTTTAAGGCTGCATAATATTCCTTTATATATATGTATATATAAAATATGTACATATAAAATTATATACATATATATATATATATATATGAAGTTTTGCAGCCGGGCACAGTGGCTCACGCCTATCATCCCAGCACTTTGGGAGACTGAAGCGGGCAGATCATTTGAGGTCGGGAATTCGAGACCACCCTGGCCAATATGGTGAAACCCCATCTCTACTAAAAATACAAAAATTAGCTGGGCGTGGTGGTGGGCACCTGTAATCTCAGCTGCTTGGGAGGCTGAGGCAGGAGAATCGCTTGAACCTGGGAGGTGGAGATTGCAGTGAGCCAAGATCGTGCCGTTGCACTCCAGCCTGGGCAATAGAGCAAGAGTCACTCTCAAAAAAAAAAAGAAGAAAAGAAAAGAAAAAGAAATTTTGCTTATCCACTCATCCATTGATGGACACTTGGGTTGCTTAGCGTAAGGTTTTAGCGATCATGAATAATGCTGCTATTGACCAGGCACAGTGGCTCACACCTGTAATCCCAGCACCTTGGGAGGTTGAGGCAGGTGGATCAATTGAGGCCAGGAGTTCGAGATCAGCCTGGCCAACATGGCAAAGCCCTGTCTCTACTGAAAATACAAAAATCAGCTGGGTGTGGTTGCACGTGCCTGTAGTCTTAGCTACTCAAGAGGATGAGTCACAAGAATCTCTTGAACCCATGAGGCAGAGGTTACAGTGAGCCAAGATCATGCCACTGCACTCCAGCCTGGGCAACAGAGTGAGACTTTGTCTCAAATAATAATAATAATAATAACAACAACAACAATAATAATAATGCTGTCAACAAATACAGCTGTCTCTCAATATCCTGCTTTTAAATTGTTTTGGGTATATATACCCAGAAGTGGAATTGCTTGATCATATGGTAATTCTATTTTTAATTTCTTGAGGAACCACCATACTATTTTCCACAGCAGCTGTACCATTTTACTTTCCTACCAACAGTGCACAAGGGTTCCCATTTCTCCAGAACCTCACCAACACTTGTTATTTTCAGTTTCTTTCCTTTTTTTTTTTAGACGGAGTTTGACTCTTGTCACCCAGGCTGGAGTGCAATGGTATGATCTTGCCTCACTGCAACCTCCGCCTCCCAGGTTCAAGCAATTCTCTTGCCTCAGTCTCCCGAGTAGTTGGGACTACAGGCATGTGGCACCATGCCTGGCTAATTTTTGTGTTTTTAGTAGAGACAGGGTTTCACCATATCGGCCAGGCTGGTCTCGAACTCCTGACCTCAGGTGATCTGCCCACCTCAGCCTCCCAAAGTGCTGGGATTACAGGTGTGAGCCATCACGCTGGGCCTTTGCCCATTTTTTGAATCAGTCTTTTACTATTGAGTATGATGTTAACTGTGATAAGGCTTTTATCGTGTTGAGATAGTTTCCTTCTTTTCCTAGTTTGTTGAGTGAGCTATTAGTAATTTCAGGTCTAATTAACCCCCATTTGAAGTTTCCTAACTTCTTTTTGTTTCCACATTCTGTTATTCATTACTACTTCTACTAGAGATGAGTGGAAACACAAATTAGTTTTTTCACTTTTTATCAACTTGTAACAAAATATTTGGTGGAGGAAAAGACTGAAATAATTGGTCAAAGTTAGATTTTTTTTTTTTTCCTGAGATAAAGTCTCATTATGTTTGCTCAGGCTGGTCTTGAACTCCTAGGCGCAAGCAGTCCTCCTGCCTCAGACTTCCAAGCAGCTGAGATTACAGGTACACACCACCACACCCAGTCAAAGTTAGATTTTTTTTTTTTAGACAGGGTCTCACTCTGTTGCCCAGGCTGGAGTGCAGTGGCATGAACATGGCTCACTGTAGCCTTGACCTCCTGGGTTCAAGCGATCCTCCTGCCTCAGTCTCCCAAGTAACTGAGACTACAGGTGTGCACCACCATGCCTGGCTAATTTTTAGGTTTTTTGTAGAGATGGGGTCTTACTATGTGATGGTCTTGAACTCCTAGTCTCAAGTGATCCTCCCAAACTGCTGGGATTATAGGCATGAGCCACTGTGCTTGACCTAGATTTTTTTAATGTTCCCCTTGTTTTCAAATTTTCATGATATTATTAATGCCCTTTAGCATAGATAATTAAGAACTATAATGTCTTTAAGGGATTTGCCGGATTATAATGTGAAAGGGACTTTCTATACTGGAATTTGAATAATTCTAACACATTTATATTGGCATGACTGACATCAAGTATCTACCCACAATTATCTCTTGCTCTGTTATTTCCTTAAAGGTTCTCACATTCCGAATTGGAAATCATCCAGGTGTCCTGAACCCTAGTCCAGCTGTAGAGGTTTTGCAGGTTCGCTTCATTTGTGCCCACCCTGCCAGTATGTCAGTAACTCCAGTATACAAGGTGCCAGCTGGTGCCCAGCCATGTCCTCTGCCACAGTACAACAAACAGCTGGTAAGTACAGAGTATGTTTCCAACTAAGTTGGCACTTTTATCTTCCATGCTTTAGAGATAGAGTCTGGAATTCTTTGGGGTATATATCCAGAAGTAGAATTGCCAGATCACATGGTAATTCTATTTTTAATTTTTTGAGGAACTGCCATACAGTTTTCCACAGCAGCTGTACCATTTTACATTCTTACCAACAGTTCACAAGGGTTCCCATTTCTCCCCTTATCAACATTGAATGAACTATTTTATTCATTACTCATTTTCTGATAGTGTCTGAAGAGAAGTGATTAAACTAAATTAGAATTGGCTACACTTGTTTACTATACTTAAGTACATAATCAGCTTGTGATAATGGCAATAGACACTTGAGATCTGACTACATAACTTCCAAATTTTGCTGATATCCTTTGCCACCAAATCTTTTATTAACAATATTAATAAGTAATAAAATTTACCTCTTCTCCAAACCAATCATGAAGAATAGTGATAAACAATAATGTAGCTACTAAGTAGGCAACAGGGTATGAAAAATAAATGAGTTATCTATCCTAGAAAGTAGAACATCATATTATATAATAAACAATGTTGAGTACAGGTCCAAGCTTGGGAGCATAGAAGTCATTACTTAGCCTATACAGAACAGAGCAATCAATTAGTTATTCCCATTTTCTGGATGAGAAAACCGAGCCTCCTAAAAGTCGATTAATTTTCCCAGTCATAAAGCTAGAAAGGAACACATTCTGACTCCAAAGTACATGTTATTTATGCCATACTGCCTTTTATTATGAAGAACAACAGTATGGAATGTTACAGGTTGTGAATCCGTTTTTTTTAGTCAGACTTCACGTTAAATATGATTTGAAGTTTACGACGGAGTTACTTTTTTTTAAAGCACTCTGAGTGGAGTAGAATAAAAGTCACCCCATAACATCATTGTCATTCAATGGCATTTTTCTTTTCATTTGAAATAATTCAAATTTACAGACAAGTCGCAAGAAAAGAACTTTTTTCCCTGAGCTATTTTTTTTTTTTTTTTTTGAGACAGAGTCTTGCTCTTTCGCCCAGGCCAGAGTGCAGTGGCGCGATCTCGGCTCATTGCAAGCTCCGCCTCCCGGGTTCACGCCATTCTCCTGCCTCAGCCTCCCGAGTAGCTGGGACTACAGGCACCCACCACCGTGCCTGGCTAATTTTTTTTTTTGTATTTTTAGTAGAGACGGGGTTTCACCGTGTTAGCCAGGATGGTCTCGATCTCCTGACCTCGTGATCCACCCGCCTCGGCCTCCCAAAGTGCTGGGATTACAGGCGTGAGCCACCGCGCCCGGCCTCCCTGAGCTATTTGAGAGTGAGTTACAGACATGATTCTCCATCACCCTATCAACATACACTAGCATATATTCACCCTTTTTTTTTTTTGAGACAGGGTCTCACTCCAGTCATCTAGGCTGGAGCACATGGCACTATCTGCAGCCTCAACTTTGCCTGGTCAGATGATTTTCCCAACTCAACCTCCCAATTAGCTGGGATTATAGGTGTGTGCCACCATCCTGGCTACTTTTTTGTATTTTTAGTAGAGATGGGGTTTTGCCATGTTGCCCAGGCTGGTCTCGAACTCCTGGGCTCAAGGGATCCACCCACCTCAGTCTCACAAAGTGCTGGGATCAGAGGTGTGAGCTACCATGCCCAGCAGATCACCCTTTTAAAGTGTTCAAATCAAAGTTGTGCAACCATCGGTGCTATCTAACTTCAGGTCATTTTCATTTTCTCCAGAAGAAACTCCATACCCATTAGCAGTCACTCCTTATTTCCTCCATTTCCCAGCCCCTGGCAACCCCACTGATAGACTTTCTGTCTCTACGGATTTGCCTATTCTGATATTTCATATGAATAGAATAATACAATTATGTGTCCTTTGTGCCTAGCTTCTTTCATTTAACATGTTTTCAAGGTTCATTCATATGGTAGCCTGTATCAGTAGTGCATTTTTTATGGCTAAGTAATATTCCATTGTGTAGATATACTACAGCAGTTGATGGATAGATGTGTTATTTCCACCTCTGGCTATTATGAATAATGCTGCCATGAACATTCATGTACAAGTTTTTGTGTGAATATATGTCTTCATTTCTGTTGAGTATATAGCTAAGAGTGGAATTGCTGGTTTGTATGTTAATTCCATGCTTAGCCTTTTGAAGAACTTCCAGCTGTTTCCAAAGTGGCTGCACCATTTTACATTTCCACTAGCAGTGTGTAAGGCTTCCAGTTTCTCCATATCCTTGTCAACAATTACTATTATTTGTCATTTTGATTATAGCCTTCCTAGTGGGTGTAAAGTGGTATCTCATTGTGGTTTTGATTTGTATTTTCCACTGTCTAATTATGTTGTGTATCTTTTTTTTTTTTTTCTTTGAGATGGAGCTTCCCTCTTTTCACCCAGGCTGGAGTGAAGTGGTATGATCTTGGCTCACTGCAACCTCCAGCCCCCAGGTTCAAGTGATTCTCTTGCCTCATCCTCCTGAGTAGCTGGGATTATAGGCATGCACCACCACACCCGGCTAATTTTTGTACTTTTAGTAGAAACGGGGTTTCACCATGTTGGCCAGGCTGGTCTCAAACTTCTGACATCAGCTGATCCACCCGCCTCGGCCTCCCAAAGTGCTGGGATTACAGGCATGAGCCACCGTGCCTGGCCTATGTTGTATATCTTTTTATGTGCTTATTGTCCATTTGTACGTCTTTTGCCAATTTTTAATTGAACTATATGTCTTTTTATTGAGTTGCAAGAGTTCTTCATTTCATATATTCTACATACAAGTCTCTTTTCAGATATATGATTTGCAAAAATGTTCTCTCATCACGTGCATTTTTTACTTTTTTTTTTTTTTAAGACACAGGGTCTCACTTTGTCACTCAAGCTGCAGTGCAGTGACATGATCATAGGTCACTGTAACCTCCAACTCCTGGGCTCAAGCTAACTATCCGCTCACCTCAGCCTCCTAAGTGGCTGGGACTACAGTCACATGCCACCATATCCAGCTAATTTTTTTTTTTCTGTAGAGATGAGGTCTCACTATATTGCCCAGGCTGGTCTCAAACTCCTGGCCTCAAATGATCCTCTGGCCTTGGCCTCCCAAAGTGCTGGGATTACAGGCATCAGCCACCATGCTTGGCCTCACTTTTCTAATGACATCTTTTGAAGCACAAAAGTTTTTAACTTTGATTAATTCCAATTTATCAATTTTGTTACTATAGTTGTTGTTTGTACTTTTGGTGTCATATCTAATCTAAGAAACCATTGCCTAATCCAAGGGCATGAAGATTTATGCCTTTGATTTATTTTATGAGTTTTATAGTTTTAACTCTAACATTTAGCTCTCTGATCCACTTTGAGTTCATTTTTGTGGTGTGAGGTAGGGATCTAACTTCATTTTTGTGTTTTGGTTTTGTTTTGTTTTTTTCTTTTTTCTTTTCTTTTTTTTTTTTTGAGACTGAGTCTCACTCTATTGCCCAGGCTGGAGTGCAGTGGTGTGATCTCAGCTCACTGCAATCTCTGCCTCCTGGGTTCAAGTTATTCTCATGCCTCAGCCTCCCCAGTAGCTGGAGTTACAGGTGCCCGCCACCACGCCTGGCTAATTTTTGTATTTTTAGTAGAGACGGGGTTTCACCATGTTGGCCCGGCTGGTCTCAAACTCCTGATCTCAAATGATCTGCCTGCCTTGGCCTCCCAAAGTGCTGGGATTACAAGCATGAGCCACTGTGCCCAGCCTCACTTCATTTTTTTTACATGTTGGTATCCACTTGACCCAGCACCATTTGTTAAAAAGATTATTTCTTATACCTTGAGTTGTCTTGGCGCTCTTGTTGCAAATCTATTAACCATAAACATGAGAGTTTATTTCTGGACTCTGAAATCTATTCTATTAATCTATACATCTTTATGTCAGTACCACACTGTCTTGATCACTGTAGTTTTGTAGTAAGTTTTGAGGTTGGGAAGTATGAATTTTGCAGCTTTGTTCTTTTTCAATATTATTTTGGCTATTCTGGGTCCCTTGCATTTCCACATAAATTTTTAGGGTCAGCTTGTCAATTTCTGCAAAGAAGCCAGCAGAGATTTTGATAGGGATTGCATTGAATCTGTAGATCAGTTTGAGGAGTATTGCCATTTTGATAATATTGTCTTTTGATATATGAACATGGATGTCTTTCTGTTTATTTGTATCTTTAATTTCTTTCAACAATGTTTCCTGTTTAGAGTATACAGGTTTTACACTCATTAGATTTATTCCTAAATATTTTGCTTTTTTGATGCTATCATAATTGGAATTTTTTCTTTAATTTTTTTTTTTTTTTTGAGACGGAGTGTTGCTCTGTCACCCAGGCTGGAGTGCAGTGGTGCGAGCTTGGCTCACTGCAAGCTCTGCCTCCTGAGTTCACACCATTCTCCTGCCTCAGCCTCCCGAGTAGCTGGGACTACAGGCGCCCACCACCAAGCCTGGCTAATTTTTTTGGTATTTTTAGTAGAGACAGGAATTCACCTCGTTAGCCAGGATGGTCTCAATCTCCTGACCTCATGATCTACCCGCCTCAGCCTCCTAAAGTGCTGAGATTGCAGGAGTGAGCCACGGCACCCGGCCTTTAGTTTTACTTTTAGGCCAGGCGCTGTGGCTCACACCTGTAATCCCAGCACTTTGGGAGGCCGAAGTGGGTGGATCATCTAAGGTCAGGAGTTCAAAACCAGCCTGGCCACTGTGGTTATTTAGGAGTGTTTTTGTTTAATTTCCACACATTTGTGAATATTCCAGATTTCCTGTTACTGATTTCTAATTTCACTCCATTGTGATTAGAGAACATACTTTTAAATTTAAATCCTACCCACCCCCCAGCCTTTTTTTTTTTTTTTAAAGAATTATGGGTCCTGGCTGGATGCAGTGGCACATGCCTGTAATCCCAGCACTTTGGAAGGCCAAGGCAGGTGGATCACTTGAGCCCAGGAGTTGGAGACCAGCCTGGGCAACATGGCAAAACCCCATCTCTACCAAAAATACAAAAATTAGCCAGTTTCATAACCTGGTCCCAAAATAAATAAATAAATAGACAAAAATTTTTAAAAAATAAAGCAGGGTCTCAACCAGCCTGGGCAATATAGTGAGACCTTGTCTCTACAAAAAATTTAAGGCTGGGCACGGTGGCTCATGCCTGTAATCCCAGCACTTTGGGAGGCTGATGTGGGAGGATCACTTGAGGTCAGAAGTTCAAGACCAGCCTGGCCAACATGGTGAAACCCCATCTCTACTAAAAATACAAAAATTAGTCAGGTGTGGTGGCATATGCCTGTGAGTCCAGCTACTCAGGGGGCTGAGGTATGAGAATCGCTTGAACCCAGGAGATGGAGGTTGTAGTGAACCGAGATCACACCACTGCACTCCAGTTTGGGCAATAAAGCAAGACTCTGTCTCAAAAAAAAAAAAAATTAAAAATTAGCCAAGCATGGTAACGTGCTCCTGTAGTCCCAGCTACTGGGGAGGCTGAGGTGGGAGGATTGCTTGAGCCAGATAAGTGGAAGCTCCAGTGAGCCAAGATTGCGCCACTGCACTCTAGCCTGGGTGACAGAGTGAGACTCTGTCTCAAAAAAAAAAAAAAAGGAAAAGGAAAGAAGAAACAACAGAACAGGGTTTACCACCCTGTTGAGTCTACCACCATCTCTAAATTGCACTGGCTAACTTTTACCCTTAGTAACTGAACACAGCACAGCTGCAGTTTCATACCATGCATGACAAGGTAGCCACCCAGGAATTAAAGGTTCCTCATCCCCCACCCTTTCATCCTTTCTCGTCCCAAACCACCGTTTCTGTGCCACAGTGCCATTCTATCAAATCCCACCTCAATCACACCAATTGTTCAGGAAAAACTCTCAAACTGTGTTTTTCCTCTGCCCTCACACCACCACAACAATCATTAACACAGAAGATTTCTGTTTTATGAAAAATGTGAGAGAGGGAAGAAGAAAAAAGAAGACCTCTGTAACCAAATGTATGGGTTTTTTCCCCACACATCAAGCAGCAGACACCAGCTGGGTGTTCTTCAATTCAATTCTGACACTATCTACCTGGAGTTACTGTCAGATCTCACAGGTTGAGGGCTCAGTCCCCAAGACTGCCCCCACCTAAGACACAAGTTGCAAATCCAGGCCTCCAGAACTTCTGACCAACTGGCCACAGGTTGGGGTTCCCCTGACCTCTTTGGATTCAATTAATTTGCTGAAGTTGAGAAGTGAAGTCAGCTGGGCTTCTGGGTCCAGTGGGGACTTGGAGAACTTTTCTGCCTAGCTAAAGGATTGTAAACACACCAATCAGCACTCTGTAAAAACACACCAATCAGCGCTGTCTGTCTAGCTAAAAGTTTGTAAATGCACCAGTCAGCACACTGTAAAAATGGACCAATCAGCCCTCTGTAAAATGGACCAGTCAGCGCTCTGTAAAATGGACCAATCAGCAGGATGTGGGCAGGGCCAAATAAGGGAATAAAAGCTGGCCACCTGAGGCGACAGTGGCAACCCAGTCGGTTCTTTTTCCATGCAGTGGAATATTTGTTCTTTTGCTCTTCACACTAAATCTTGCTGCTGCTCACTCTTTGGGTCCACACTACCTTCATGAGCTGTAACACTCACCATGAAAGTCTGCAGCTTCACTCCTGAAGCCAGTGAGACCACGAACCCACCAGGAGGAATGATGAAGAACTCCTGATGCGCCACCTTTAAGAGCTGTAACACCCACTGTGAAGGTCTGCAGCTTCACTCTTGAAGCCAGCGAACTGATGAACCCACTGGGAGGAATGAACAAGTCCAGACGCGCCACCTTTAAGAGCTGTAACACTCAAGGTGAAGGTCTGCAGCTTCACTCCTGAAGTCAGTGAGACCACGAACCCACCAGAAGGAAGAAACTCTGGACACATGTAAACATCTGAAGGAACAAACTCCGGACACACCATCTTTAAGAACTGTAACACTGACCAGGAGGATCCATGACATCATTCTTGAAGTTAGCAAGAGCAAGAACCCACCAGAAGGAACCAATTACGGAAGCAAAGTGACTCATAGAACTCAGGGAAATATTTACTTATGTTTATTATAAAGGATATTGTAAAGGATACAGATGAAGAGATACATAGAGTGAGATATAGGCATGGGGTGTGGGGCTTCCATGCCCTCCCTGAGCATGCCATCCTCTGGGAATCTCCACCTGTTCAACTATCTACAAGCTCTCTCCAACTATTACTGAATTGTCTATTTCTTCCTCAATTCTGTCAGGTTTTGCTTCATGTATTTTGAGGCTCTGTTATTAGGTACGTATGCATTTACAATTGTTATATCTTTTTAATAGATTGACCTTTGGCAATACCACAATGCAATTCTGACACCAATATGCAGTTAGCTCAGACTCCACAGTTTTAAAGGCACAGTTCCCAACAAGACTGCCCTCACTTCAGATAATAGCTGCAAATTGAGGGACTCGCAGGCTACCCACACTTATGACCAGCAAGTTTGGTAATTTGTTAGAATGACTCACAGTTTCCTTATAAAGGATACAAATCATTTTGTATCCTTTGAGAAAAATCTTCAGAGAGTCCCAGACACGCAGCTTCCGTGCCCTCTCTCCGTGGGATTAGGATCTAGTGAAAACATATCAGTTGGAACACATCAATGTGTTTACCAAACAGGAAATTCCACTGAGTTTTGGTGTCCAATGTTTTGTTTTGTTTTTTGAGGCAGGGTCTCACTCTGTTGCCCAGGCTGAGTGCAATGGCGTGATTATGCTTGCTGCAGCCTCACTTCCTGGGCTTAAGTGATCCTCCCACCTCAGCCTCTAGAGGAGCTGGGACCACAGGTCTGTGCCATTACACTCAGCTAATTTTAAAATTTTTCTGTAGAGTCAGGGTCTCACTGGGTTGCCCAGGCTAGTCTTGAACTCCAGGGCTCAGGCAGTCTTCCTGTCTTGGCCTCCCAATGTGCTGGGATTGTAAGTGTGAACCACCATGCCCAGCTCCAGCGTTTTATTGGGATATTATTATGTAAACATGATTAATTGAATAATTGGCCATGTAGTTAAACTCCATCACCAGCCCTCCTCTTTTCCCTGGAGGTGGGGCTGCTATCACCTGACCCAAAACCTCACCCTTCTAATCACATGATTGGTCTTTCTGTCCTTATCCAACTCCATCCTGAGTCATCTCATTAGCATAAACTCAAGTGTTATCCAAGGGGGCCACCATAAATAACAGACACAATCCTATTACTCAAGAAATTCCAAAGGTTTAGGGGTTACCTCCCAGAAACTGAGGACAACCTCTTTATTATAGATTATTATTTTATCATTATAAAATGACCTTTTCTTTAGTAACAATTTTTGTATTAAAGTCTATTTTGTCTGATGTTAGTGTGACTACTTCAGCTCTCTTTTGGCTACTGTTTGCGTGATACATCTTTTTTTTTTTTCCATCCTTATACTTGTGACCCATGAATGTCTCTTGCAGACAGCATATAGCTGGGCCATTTAAAAATTTCATTATGCTAATCAGACTTTTCATGGAACATAAAATTTATTTACATTTAATGTAATTACTGATAAGGTAGGCATTATGTCTGCCATTTTGCTGTTTGTTTTCTATATGTCATATGTCTTTTCTGTTCCTCTTCTTCCATTTCTTCCTTCTTTTTCTTTTCTTTTTTCTTCTTCTTTTTTTTTTTTTTTTCCAGAGGCACAGTCTTGCTCTGTTGCCCAGGTTGGAGTATGGTGGCACTATCTCGATTCACTGCAACTTATACCTCCCAGGTTCAAGCAATTCTCCTGTCTCACCCTCCCAAGTAGCTGGGAATCCAAGAGCACATGCCACCATGCCCAGCTAATTTTTGTATTTTTAGTAGAGATGAGGTTTCATCATATTGGTCAGGCTGGTCTCAAACTCCTGACTTTGACTGATTTACCTGCCTTGGCCTCCCAAAGTGCTGGGTGTTTTTGTTGTTGTTGTTGTTATTTATTTATTTATTTGAGATGGTCTCACTTTGTTGCCTAGGCTGGAGTGCAGTGGTGCCATCTCTGCTCCCTGCAACCTCTGCCTCCTGGGTTCAAGCGATTCTCCTCAGAATTTCCTCCCAAGTAGTTGGGACTACAGGTGCATGCCACCGTGCTTGGGAAATTTTTTGGTATTTTTAGTAGAGACAGGGTTTCACCATATTGGTCAGGCTGGTCTCAAATTCCTGAATTCCTGACCTCAAGTGACCCACCCGCCTCGGCCTCCCAAAGTGCGGGGATTACAGGTGTGAGCCACTTCGCCCAGTCATTTCTTTCTCCTTCTTCTTCCTTTTTTTTTTTTCGAGATGGAGTCTTGCTCTATCGCCCAGGCTGGAGTGCAATGGCACGATCTTGGCTCACTGCAACCTCCGCCTCCCAGGTTCAAATGATTCTCCTGCCTCAGCCTCCCGAGTAGCTGGGATTACAGGCATGCGCCACAATGCCTGGCTCATTTTTGTATTTTTAGTAGAGATGGGGTTTTGCCATGTTGGCCAGGCAGGTCTCAAACTCCTGACCTCGGGTAATCCACCCATCTCGGCCTCCCAAAGTGCTGGGATTACAGGTGTGAGCCACCATGCCCGGCCTCTTCCTTCTTTTGTGTTAGACATATTCAAGTGTACCATTTTAATTGTTTTATTTTTTCTTTTACTATATTTTTGTGTATATGTGAATGATGTTTTACTTAGCCACTTTTGTTTACAACTGAAACTCTAGGAATTCAAAATTAGCATCCTTGCCTGTGAGCTTTCCTTATAAATAACAAAAATGTTTCAGCCTTGTGTTCCACATTGTCGTGCTATGCTTTGTCCAGATGAACCTTTATGAGCCTGCTGCTCATATTCTGTTGCCCATAATTTCACATGGGAAGACCAAGTGATCTTGACCTTGAACAAGAGATCTTGACCTTGAATAAGAGATCTTGACCTTGACCAAGATCAATGGTTTCATTGTGTACAGCTATTAGAATGCAGCTCCTGGGACATTTTTGCTTTTTTTTTTTTTTTTTTTTTGTATGGCTCTTTTGAATTGGCTTAGGCAGAATTCTCCTCTAACAAATAAAGATAATGTGCTTCCCATTGAACTTTTTCTCCCATTCACATGCTAGCTAGAACTTAGATTTTCTGGAAAGATTTCAGTTGAGATATGGGGACAAACATTATGATAGTTTGTGACTACCACCAACTTCAATTTCTTTGGCTGCTGTTCTATTCAACTCCCTTAGCTGAGCCTTAAGGTCCGAGTTTATTTCCAGGTTAAAGAAGAGCCTGAGAAGCCAGGTGTGGTGTCGGACACCTGTAGTCCCAGCTAGTTGGAAGCTGAGGTGGGAGCTTGCTTGAGCCCAGGAGTTTGCTCCTAGCCTGGGCAATATAGCAAGACCCCATCTCAAAAAAATTTTTAATGTAAAATTTTTATTATTTTATTTAATTTTTAATTTTTTTTTGAGATAGGTTTTCACTCTATCACCCAGACTGTAGTGCGGTGGTGCAGTCATAGCTCACTGCAACCTTGAACTCTTTGGCTCAAGTGATCCTCCCACCTCAGCCTCCTGAGTAGCTGGGACTATAGGCATGAGGTACCATGCCTGACTAATTTTTATTTTTTGCCCAGGCTGGTCTTGAGCTCCTGGCCTCAAGCAATCCTCCCACCTTGGCCTCCCAAAGTTCTGGGATTACAGACGTGAGCCACCATGCTCAGCCAAAATTTTTGTTTAAAGGAAAGAAAGGAAGTACTCCAAAATTCTTTCCTTACAAAATAAATAAATAAATAAATAAATAAGAAAAGCCTGAGCAATGCCGGCCTCAAACTTATTCAGCTTTTCATCACTGGGCTTCATGATGAACTGCATGGCCTTCTTGTTTAGTGTTGGCTTAGGGAGCTGTGTTATTTTGAGTGATTTTATTAATTATTGCCCTAAGGATTACAATTAACATCTTAATCTTTAGTAACCTAGTTTGACATCATACCAACTTAATTTCAGTAGTGTATAAAACCTTTGCTCCTATATAGATCCATTTCCTGTCCCTTGTTTGTGCTGTTTTTGTCATATAAATTACATTTTTATATACTATGCCCATCAAACCAGTAAATATATATATTGTTTTCTTTTTCTTTTTGAGACAGATTCTCACTTCGTTGCCCAGGCTGGAGTGCAGTGATGTGATCATTGTTCACTGCATTCTCTGCCTCCCAGGCTCAAGTGATTCTCCTGCTTCAGCCTCCCAAGTAGCTGGGATTACAGGTGTGTGCCACCACATCCAGCTAATTTTTGTATTTTTAGTAGAGACAGGGTTTCACCATGTTGGCCAGGCTGGTCTTGAACTCCTGACCTCAAGTGATCCACCCACCTCGGCCTTCCAAAGTTCTGGGATTACAGGCATGATTCACTGTACCTGGCCTTTTTTTTTTTTTTTTTTTTTTTTGGAGATAGGATCTTCCTCTGTTTTCCTGGCTGATTCATGGTTCACCGCAACCTCCACCTCCCTGGCTCAAAGGATCCTCCCACCCCAGCCTCCCTAGTAGCTGGGACTACAGGTACACGAATGCCACTGTGCCTAGCTAATTTTTGTAATTTTTTTTTTGTAAAGATGAGGTCTCGCTGTGTTGCCCAGGCTGGTCTTGAACTCCTGGGCTCAAGCGATCCGCCCACCTTGACCGCCCAAAGTGCTGGGATTACAGGCTTGAGCCACCACACAGCCTATAATTATTACTTTACATAATTTTTTTTTCTTTTTTTTGAGACTGAGTCTGGCTCTGTCGCCCAGGTTAGAGTGCAGTGGTGTGATCTTTGTTCACGGCAACCTCTGCCTCCTGGGTTCAAGCAATTCTCCTGTCTCAGCCTCCCAAGTAGCTGGGACTGCAGACACATGCCACCATGCCGGGCTAATTTTTGTATTTTTAGTAGAGACGGGGTTTTACCATATTGGTCAGGCTGATCTCAAACTTCTGACCTCAAGTGACCTACCCACCTCAGCCTCCCTAACTGCTGAGATTATAGGCGTGGGCCACCGCACCCGGCCATATATTTTTCTTTTAAATCAGATAGAAAAAAAGAATAATTACAACTGAAAATACATTTATACTGTCTTTTATATTTACCTATGTAATTATCTTTTCCAGATTATTTCTTCATGGTGATTCAAGCTACTGTCTAGTGACCTTTCATTGCAGCTTGAAGGACTCCCTTTAGTATTTCTTGTAAGACAGATCTGCTAGCAATAAATTCTCTCCATTTTTGTTGGATCTTAGAATGTCTTAATTTCTCCATTTTTGAAGGATTATTCTGCCCAATATAGAAGTGTTGGCTGGCAGTCTTTTTATTTTATTTTATTTTATTTTATTTTATTTTATTTTAATTTTCTTTTTATTTATTTTTTTGAGACCGAGTATTGCTGTGTCACCCAGGCTGGAACGATCTTGGCTCATTGCAACCTCCACCTCCTGGATTCAAGCAATTCTCGTGCCTCAGCCTCCTGAGTAGCTGAGACTACAGGCCCACACCACCACGCCTGGCTCATTTTTTGGGTTTTTAGTAGAGACGGGATTTCACCATGCTGCCCAGGCTGGTCTCGAACTCCTGAGCTCAGGCAATCCACCTGCCTCAGTCCCCCAAAGTGCTAGGATTACAAGCACGAGCCACCGCACCTGGCCCTTTTTCTTTTATTTTGAATGTGTCATCTCACTGCCTTCTGGTCCCCATGGTTTCTGATGAAAGATCAGCTACTAATCCCATGGAAGATCCCTTATGAGGGGTGAATCTCTTCCCTTTCT
This sequence comes from Hylobates moloch, assembly GCF_009828535.3. Taxonomy (NCBI): domain Eukaryota; kingdom Metazoa; phylum Chordata; class Mammalia; order Primates; family Hylobatidae; genus Hylobates; species Hylobates moloch. The sequence goes on from NW_026652280.1 coordinate 101,204,516, forward strand.
GTTTTTATGATTCTGTCTTTAACTCTGGACAGATTGATTATGATGTGTCTATATGTAGATCTTTTTGAATTTCTGCTTGATGTTGATGGATTGATGTTGTTTGAGCTTCTTGAATGTTTAATGTTTTTCATCAATTTGGTAAGTTTTGGCCATTATTTCTTCAAATATTCTTTCTTCCTCTATTCTTCTATCTCCTCTCCTTCTAGCACTCCCATTTTGCATATACTGGTACGTATGATGGTGTCCCACAGGTCTCTGATGTTTGTTCTTTTTTTCATTCTTTTTTCTTTTTATTCATCAGACTAAATAATCTCAGTTGACCTAGCTTCAAGTTCTCCAATTCTTTCTTCAGCCTGTTCAAATCTGCTGTTGAATTCCTCTAGTTAATTTTTCATTTCAATTATTGTACTTTTCAACTTCAGAATTTCTTTTTGGTTCTTTTTTTGTTGTAACTTCTGTCTCTTTGTTGGTATTCTCTATGTAATATGATACCACTTTTGTATTTTCCTTTAGTTATTCAAACGTGAATACCTTTAGTTCTTTGGACAATAAAGTTAATTAGAAGTCTTTGGCCAGGTGCAGTGGCTCATGCCTGTAATCCCAGCACTTTGGGAGGCTGAGGTGGGTGGATCATGAGGTCAGGAGTTCAAGACCATCCTGGCCAATCTGATGAAATCCTGTCTCTACTAAAAATACAAAAATTAGCCGGGCATGGTGGTGCACACCTGTAGTCCCAGCTACTAGGGAGGCTGAGGCAGGAGAATCGCTTGAACCTGGGAGGTGGAGGTTGCAGTGAGCTGAGATCGTGCCACTGCACTCCAGCCCGGCAACAGAGTGAGACTCTGTTTCAAAAAAAAAAAAAAGAAGTCTTTGTCTGGCCCAGGCATGGTGGCTCATACCTGTAATTCCAGCACGTTGGGAGGCTGAGGTGGACGGATCCTTTGAGTCTAGGAGTTCGAGACCAGCCTGAGTGACATGGCAAAACCCCATCTCTACAAAAATACAAAAATTAGCCATGCATGGTGGTGCATGCCTGTAGTCCCAGCTACTTGGGAGGCTGAGGTGGGAGGATTGCTTGAGTCCAGGAGGCAGAGGATACAATGAGCTATGACTGCATCACTGCACTCCAGCCTGGGCAATGAAGTGAGACTCCATCTCAAAAAAGAAAAAAAAAAAAGAGGTATTTGTCTTGTAAGCTGAATGTCTGGGCATTCTCAAGGACAGTTTCTGTGGAAACTGCTTTTATTCTCATATATGGACTATACTTATTTCTTTACATTTCTAATAATCTTTTGTTAAAAACTCAACATTTTGTATAATATAATGTAGCAACTCTGAAATCAGATTCTTCCCCTCCCCTGGTTTTGTGGCTGCTTGTGTTTTTTATTTTTGCTGAGACCATTTATTTAGTGTCTTTTCTGAACTAGTTCTGTAACATCTGTACTCTTTGACCTATGTGGCCACTGAAAGTCTCTGCTTAGTTAGCTTCATGGTCAGCTAATTATTGGCAAATATTTATTTGTGTTCCTGGTATTTTTATTGAGATTATGTTAAATTTATTTATTAGCTTGGAATAAGTGGAATATTTATGATGTTGAGTCATTGAGTCATCTTGTCAAAGAATGTGTATATGTGTGTGTATATATATGTATATGTGTGTATGTCTCACATGTATATGGGAGCTTAGAGACATGTTTTAAAATTGCTGTACAGCTCATACTTTTTTAAAACAAATTTTATTTACAAGCTCTGTTCACTGAAAGGGCCTACAACCCAATAGTGATGTACAAACATCTGGGTTTCTAAATACTAGTCCCCATTTAAATGAATCAGAGCATCTTGGAGAACTAGTTGATTCCAGCTCAATAGGGAAATTGCACAATGAGTCTCAAACAACTTGTGTTAGAAAGCAAAGAAGTGCTCAGAGTAATGGTGACTTCTCAAAAAGAAGCTGGCTTGAAGGGACCCCTACTTTCCAAACTGTAGATAATTTGAGCATCCAAAAAATAATGGCAGAGGGTTGAAAAATTACCTATTGAGTACAATGTTTACTACAGTAAAAGCCCAGACTTCACCATTGTGTCATACATGCATGTAAGAAATCTGCACTTGTACCCCTTAAATATATCTTTTAAAAAATAATGACAGAAATATCAACTAAAAATTCGTGATCCCAGCGGGGTGCGGTGGCTCATGCCTGTAATCCTAGCACTTTGGGAGGCTGAAGCAGGTGGATCACAAGGTCAGGAGTTCAAGACCAGCCTGGCCAACATAGTGAAACCCCGTCTCTACTAAAAGTACACAAAAAATTAGCCAGGCGTAGTGGCAGGCGCCTGTAGTCCCAGCTACTAGGGAGGCTGAGGCAGGAGAATCACTTGAACTGGGGAGGCAGAGGTTGCAGTGAGCCGAGATTGTGCCACTGCACTCCAGCCTGGGTGACAGAGTGAGACTCTGTCTCAAAAGAAAAAAAAATCATGATCCCATAGTGATGCTCAAGATTATAAGAGAAAAATGAAGGAAGAAAGAGACAGAAGGAGGGAGAAAGAGAAGAAAAATTAATTGAGGAAGGAAGACAAGGAGGGATGAAAGAGAAAAAAGGATGCTCTTTTCCAGGAAAATACCAGCTTATATAAAATGAATCATAGAATTAGAAATTTATGATTTTGTAATCCCCCTTGTAATAACTGATCCTGGCAAAGATCATCAATGGATATTAAGACTAGTAGGTGAAAGCTTGTTGGGAAATGGGATAGTCTCAAGATTTCGAATTATCACCCACAGAGGGGAAACCATACCTTTATACTGGAGAGATCTCCAGTGGCAGTCACCACCTTCAGCAGATAATCAAATTTGGCATCACTAATAGTGGTACAACCTGATATTATGTGCAAGTAAATTTTTAACAGACTCTCCAAAACAAAAAACAGCAACAAAACAAAACAGGGGGACCCAATTTGTAACATGTGCCAAATTCTATGTTAATACTCCCATCATGGCCAATTTCAGGTTACCAATATGATATCACTATTCAGAGTTGTCAAGAGATGCTAACAATCAGCTTACCTATGAGCCTGCTCCAGTATAACATTAAATTTATTTATTTATTTATTTATTTAGACAGAGTCTCACTCTGTCGCCCAGGCTGGAGTGCAGTGGTGCATTCTCGGCTCACTGCAACCTCCACCTCCCAGGTTCAAGCGATTCTCGTGCCTCAGCCTCCCGAGTAGCTGGGATTACAGGCATGCACCACCATGCCCGGCTAATTTTTGTATTTTTAGTAGAGACAAGGTTTTGCCATGTTAGCCAGGCTGGTCTCGAACTCCTGACCTCAAGTGATCCGCCCGCCTTGGCATCCCAAAGTGCTGAGATTACAGATGTAAACCACCACGCCTGGCCCTTATTTATTTATTTATTTGAGATGGTCTCACTCTGTCACCTAGGGTAGAGGGCAGTGGTGCAATCATAGCTCACTGTAACCTTGAACTTGGGCTCAAGCAATCCTTCCACCTCAGTTTCTCAAGTAGCTGCAACTACAGGTGCACACCATCATACGTGACTAATCTTTTTTTATTTTTTGTAGGGATGTGGGTTTCATACTTTGGGAGGCCAAGGTGGGAGGATTGCTTGAGCCCAGGAGTTCAAGACCAGCCCTGGCAACACAGTGAGACCCCGTCACTACAAAAAATAAAAAAATTCTTGCAGCAGTAAGGTGATATCACATTGTGATTTTGATTTGCATTTCCCTGATTATTAGTGATGCTGAGCATTTTTTCATATGTTTGTTGTCCATTTGTATATTTTCTTTTGAGAATTGTCTGTTCATGTCCTCAGCCCACTTTTTGATGAGGTTGTTTGTTTTTTTCTTGCTAATTTGTTGGAGTTCATTGTAGATTCTGGATATTAGTCCTTTGTCAGATGTATAGATCATGAAGATTTTCTCCCACTCTGTGGGTTGTCTGTTTACTCTACTGACTGTTCCTTTTGCTACTCAAAAGCTCTTTAGTTTAATTAAGTTCCAGCTATTTATCTTTTTTTTAATTGCATTTGCTTTTGGGTTCTTGGTCATGAAATCCTTGCCTAAGCCAATGTCTAGAAGGGTTTTTCCAATGTTATCTTCTAGAATTTTTATAGTTTCAAGTCTTAGATTTAAATCCTTGATCCATCTTGAATTGATTTTTGTATAAGGTGAGGGATGAGGACCCAGTTTCATTCTCCTACATGTGGCTTGCCAGTTATGCCAGTACCATTTGTTAAATAGGGTGTCATTTCCCCACTTTATGCTTTTGCTTTCAAGAATGGCCATAATTTCCAGGCGCGGTGGCTCACGCCTGTAATCCCAACACTTTGGGAGGTCGAGGCGGGCGGGTCATGAGGTCAGGAGATCAAGACCATCTTGGCTAACACGGTGAAACCCCGTCTCTACTAAAACTACAAAAAAGTAGCCGGTCCTGGTGGCGGGCGCCTGTAGTCCCAGCTACTTGGGAGGCTGAAGCAGGAGAATGGCATGAACCTGGGAGGTGGAGCTTGCAGTGAGCCGAGATCTCACCACTGTGCTCCAGCCTGGGCAACAGAGTGAGACTCCGTCTCAAAAAAAAAAAAAAAAAAAGAAAGGAATGGCCATAATTAAAATTAAAAAATAATAGATGTTGGTGTAGATATGGTGAACAGGGATCACTTCTATGCTGCTGGTGAGAATGTAAACTAGTACAACCACTATGGAAAACAGGGTGGAGATTCCTTAAAGAACTAAAAGTAAAACTACCATTTGATCCAGCAATCCCACTACTGGGTAGCTACCCAGAGGAAAAGAAGTCATTACATGAAAAAGATACTTGCACACACATGTTTATAGCACACAATTTGCAATTGCAAAAATGTGGAACCAACTGAGATGCCCATCAATTAACGAGTGGATAAAGAAACTGTGATACACACACACACACACACACACACACACACACACACACACACACACACACCACACACACACACACACACACACACACACACACACACACACACACACGATGGAATACTACTCAGCTATAAAAAGGAATGAATTAGGGCCGGGTGTGGTGGCTTATGCCTGTAATCTCAGCACTTTGGGAGGCCAAGGTGGGCAGATCACAAGGTCAGGAGATTGAGACCATCCTGGCTAACACGGTGAAATCCCGTCTCTACTAAAAATACAAAAAAATTAGCCGGGCATAGTGGCACGCACCTGTAATCCCAGCTACTTGGGAGGCTGAGGCAGGAGAATTGCTTGAACCCAGGAGGCGGAGGTTGCAGTGAGCCGAGATTGTGCCGCTGCACTCCAGCCTGGGTGACAGAGCAAGACTCTATCTCAAAAAAAAAAAAGGAATGAATTGATGGTATTTGCAGCAACATGGATGGGATTGGAGACTATTATTCTAAGTGAAGTAGCTCAGGAATGGAAAACCAAACATCGTGTGCTCTTACTATTAAGTAGGAGCTAAACTATGAGGATGCAAAGGCAAAAGAATGGCACAATAGACTTTGGGGACTCAGGGGGAAAGGTGGAGGGGGGTAAGAGATAAAAGACTACATGTCGGGTCCACTGTATACTTTTTGGGTGATGGGTGCACCAGAATCTCACAAATCAACACTGAAGAACTTACTCTTATAACCAAATACCACCTGTTCCCCCAAAAACTTATGGAAATAAAACAATTAAAAAATAATAAAAATTAAAATTAATAAAAATTAAAAAAAATTATCCAGGTGTGGTGGCACGCGCCTGTAGTCCTAGCTACTCAGGCAACTGAATTGGGAGGATGGCTTGAGCCTGGAAGGTTGAGGCCGTAATGAGCCATGGTCACACTGCTATGCTCCAGCCCATGCAACTGAGAGAGACCCTGTCTCAAAACAAAACAAAACAAAACAAAACAAAACAAAAACTGGCCTGGACTTTACAAAAAATTCAATAGCATGAAAAACAATAACAAAAAAGGGCAAATGTGCCTTTTCTAGATTAAAATATACCAAAGAGGTAAACAATCAAATACAATGCATACATACACCTTGATTAACTTCTAGATTTAAACTAAAAAACATATAAAAACATTTTGGGGCAAAATTTTGGGGAATGAAAATATTGACTATACATTTGCTGACATTGAATTAGTGTTAATATTATTATGTGTGATATCCTGTTTCTTACATAGCGGAATGTTCTCATATTCTTAGGATACATGCTGAAATACTTAGGGGTGAAGTGCAATGATGCCTACATCCACAAAACAAAATAACAGCCATATATGGAAGGTGAGGAAGGAGAGGGAGAGAGAGAAAAGGCAATGTAACTAAATATTAAGAACTGGTGAATCCAGGTGAAGTGTATGTATATAGGTATTTATTATATTGTTCTTTCAATAGCTACAAGTTTGCAAATTTTTAAGGTAAAAATATTGAGAGAAAACTCGATTCCTAGCTTTAGAGATATCTTACTACTCCTTAGGCTATTGATTTTTAAATTGTTGTTTTATTACTTTTTATTTTAATGCAGATTCCTGTATCAAGACTGAGGGACACAGTCCTGGAACTAGCAGTGTTTGATCAACATAGGAGAAAGTTTGATAATTTCAGTTCGCTAATACTAGAATGGAAATCCTCCAATGAAACACTAGCCCATTTCGAAGATTATAAATCAGTGGAAATGGTAGCAAAAGACGATGGCAGTGGGCAGACCCGGTTACATGGTATTGTGAAAATATACAAGTCTTTTCGTATACCTGAGTGTTTTTTTGTTTGTTTGTTTGTTTTGTTTTGTTTTGTTTTTTGCTTTAAGTTCTAGGGTACATGGGCACAATGTGCAGGTTTGTTACATATGTATACATGTGCCATGTTGGTTTGCTGCACCCATTAACTTGTCATTTACATTAGGTATATCTCCTAATGCCATCCCTCCCCCATCCCCCCACCCCATGATAGCCCCTGGTGTGTGATGTTCCCCGCCCTGTGTCCAGGTGTTCTCATTGTTCAATTCCCACCTCTGAGTGAGAATATGTGGTGTTTGGTTTTCTGTCCTTGTGATAGTTTGCTCAGAATGATGGTTTCCAGCTTCATCCATGTCCCTACAAAGGACACGAACTCATCCTTTTTTATGGCTGCATAGTATTCCATAGTGTATATGTGCCACATTTTCTTAATCCAGTCTATCATTGATGGACATTTGGGTTGGTTCCAGGTCTTTGCTATTGTGAATAGTGCTGCAATAAACATACATGTGCATGTGTCTTTATAGTAGCATGATTTATAATCCTTTGGGTATATACCCAGTAATGGGATGGGTGGGTCAAATGGTATTTCCAGTTCTAGATCCTTGAGGAATTGCCACACTGTCTTCCACAATGGTTGAACTAGTTTACAGTCCCACCAACAGTGTAAAAGCGTTCCTATTTCTCCACATCCTCTCCAGTATCTGTTGTTTCCTGACTTTTTAATGATCGCCATTCTAACTGGTATGAGATGCTATCTCATTGTGGTTTTGATTTGCATTTCTCTGATGGCCAGTGATGATGAGCATTTTTTCATGTGTCTGTTGGTTGCATAAATGTCTTTTTTTGAAAAGTGTCTGTTCATATCCTTTGCCCACTTTTTGATGGGGTTGTTTGATTTTTTCCTTGTAAATTTGTTTAAGTTCTTTGTGGATTCTGGATATTAGCCCTTTGTCAGATGGGTAAATTGCAGAAATTCTTTCCCATTCTGTAGGTTGCCTGTTCACTCTGATGGTAGTTTCTTTGGCTGTGCAGAAGCTCTTTAGTTTAATTAGATCCCATTTGTCTATTTTGGCTTTTGTTGCCATTGCTTTTGGTGTTTTAGTCATGAAGTCCTTGCCCATGCCTATGTCCTGAATGGTATTGCCTAGGTTTTCTTCTAGGGTTTTTGTGGTTTTAGGTCTAACATTTAAGCCTTTAATCCATCTTAAATTAATTTTTGGATAAGGTGTAAGGAAGGGATCCAGTTTCAGCTTTCTTTTTTTTTTTTTTTTTTTTTGAGATGTAGTCTTGCTCTGTCACCCATGCTGGAGTGCAGTGGCACGATCTTGGCTCACTGCAAGCTCCACCTCCCGGGTTCACACCATTCTCCTGCCTCAGCCTCCCGAGTAGCTGGAACTACAGGTGCCTGCCACCACACCCAGCTAATTTTTGTCTTTTTAGTAGAGACGGGGTTTCATCATGTTAGCCAGGATGGTCTCGATCTCCTGACCTCATGATCTGCCTGCCTCGGCCCCCCAAAGTGCTGGGATTACAGGTGTGAGCCACTGTACCCCACCCAGTTTCAGCTTTCTACATATGGCTAGCCAGTTTTCCCAGTACCATGTATTAAATAGGGAATCCTTTCCCCATTTCTTGTTTTTGTCAGGTTTGTCAAAGATCAGACGGTTGTAGATGTGTGGTGTTATTTCTGAGGCCCCTGTTCTGTTCCATTGGTCTATATCTCTGTTTTGGTACCAGTATCATGCTGTTTTGGTTACTGTAGCCTTGTAGTATAGTTGGAAGTCAGGTAGCGTGATGCCTCCAGCTTTCTCCTTTTTGCTTAGGATTGTCTTGGCAATGAGGGCTCTTTTTTGGTTCTATATGAACTTTTCCAATTCTGTGAAGAAAGTCATTGGTAGCTTGATGGGGATGGCATTAAATCTATGCCCATTTTCACGATATTGATTCTTCCTATCCATGAGCACGGAATGTTCTTCCATTTGTTTGTATCCTCTTTTATTTTGTTGAGCAGTGGTTTGTAGTTTTCCTTGAAGAGGTCCTTCACATCCCTTGTAAGTTGGATTCCTAGATATTTTATTGTCTTTGTAGCAATTGTGAATGGGAGTTCACTCATGATTTGGCTCTCTGTCTGTTATTGGTGTATAAGAATGCTTGTGATTTTTGCACATTGATTTTATATCCTGAGACTTTGCTGAAGTTGCTTATCAGCTTAAGGAGATTTTGGGCTGAGATGATGGGGTTTTCTAAATATACAATCATGTCATCTGCAAACAGGGACAACTTGACTTCCTCTTTTCCTAATTGAATACCCTTTATTTCTTTCTCTTGCCTGATTGTCCTGGCCAGAACTTCCAACACTATGCTGAATAGGAATAGTGAGAGAGGGCATCCCTGTCTTGTGTCAGTGTTCAAAGGGAATGCTTCCAGTTTTTGCCCATTTCAGTATGATATTGGTGGTGGGTTTGTCATAAATAGCTCTTATTATTTTGAGATACGTCCCATCAATACCTAGTTTAATAAGAGTATTTAGCATGAAGGACTGTTGAATTTTGTTGAAGGCCTTTTCTGCAACTATTGAGATAGTCATGTGGTTTTTGTCTTTGGTTCTGTTTATGTGATGGATTACATTTATTGATTTGCATATGTTGAACCAGCCTTGCATCCTAGGGATAAAGCCAACTTGATCTTGGTGGATAAGCTTTTTGATGTGCTGCTGGATTCGGTTTGCCAGTATTTTATTGAGGATTTTCGCATCAATGTCCATCAGGGATATTGTTCTAAAATTCTCTTTTTTTGTTGTGTCTCTGTCAGACTTTGGTATCAGGATGATGCTGGCCTCATAAAATGAGTTAGGGAGGATTCTCTCTTTTTCTATTGATTGGAAAAGTTTCAGAAGGAATGGTACCAGCTCCTCTTTGTACCTCTGGTAGAATTCAGCTGTGAATCCGTCTGGTCCTGGACTTTTTTTGGTTGGCAGACTATTAATTATTGCCTCAATTTCAGAGCCTGTTATTGGTCTATTCAGTGATTCAGCTTCTTCCTGGTTTAGTCTTGGGATGGTGTATGTATCCAGGAATTTATCCATTTCTTCTAGATTTCCTAGTTTATTTGCGTAGAGGTGTTTATAGTATTCTCTGATGGTAGTTTGTATTTCTGTGGGATTGGTGGTGATATCCTCTTTATCATTTTTTATTGCGTCTATTTGATTCTTCTCTCTTTTCTTCTTTATTAATTTTTCTAGCGGTCTATCAATTTTGTTGATCTTTTCAAAAAAACCAGCTCCTGGATTCATTGATTTTTTTTTTTTTTTGAGACGGAGTCTCACTCTTTTGCCCAAGCCAGAGTGCAGCGGCACTATCTCAGCTCACTGCAAGCTCTGCCTCCCAGGTTCATGCCATTCTCCTGCCTCAGCCTCCTGAGTATCTGGGACTACAGGTGCCCGCCACTGCGCCTGGCTAATTTTTTATATTTTTAGTAGAGACGGGGTTTCACCGTGTTAGCCAGGATGTTCTCAATCTCCCGACCTGCTGATCCGCCCGCCTCGGCCTCCCAAAGTGCTGGGATTACAGGCTTGAGCCGCCATGCCCAGGGATTCATTGATTTTTTGAAGGGTTTTTTGTGTCTCTATCTCCTTCAGTTCTGCTCTGATCTTAGTTATTTCTTGCCTTCTGCTAGCTTTTGAGTTGTTTGCTCTTGCTTCTCTAGTTCTTTCAATTGTGATGTTAGGTTGTCGATTTTAGATCTTTCCTGCTTTCTCTTGTGGGCATTTAGTGCTATAAATTTCCCTCTACACACTACTTTAAATGTGTCCCAGAGATTCTGGTATGTTGTATCTTTGTTCTCATTAATTTCAAAGAACATGTTTATTTCTGCCTTCATTTCATTGTTTACCCAGTAGTCATTCAGGAGCAGGTTGTTCAGTTTCCATGTAGTTGTGCAATTTTGAATGAGTTTCTTAATCGTATATCTGAGTGTTTCTACACTTATTTTCTTTCCTTCTTTTTTTTTTTTTTTTTTTTTGAGACAGAGTCTCACTGTGTCACTGTGTTGCCCAGGCTGGGGTGCAATGGTGCTATCTCGGCTTACTGCAACCTCTGCCTCTGGGATTCAAGCAATTCTTGTGCCTCAGCCTCCTGAGTAGCTGGGACTACAGGCACGTGCCACCATGCCCAGCTAATTTTTTGTATTTTAGTAGAGACCAGGTTTCACCATGTTGCCCAAGATGGTCTCGAGCTCCTGAGCTCAGGCAATCCACCTGCCTCGGCCTCCCAAAGTGCTAGTATTACAGGCATGAGCTGCCACACCCAGCCCTAAATATTTTCTTATGGGCAAGAGTTTTATTTTAGATTTTATCACATATCACCTTTTATATTTGACTCTTGTATTTTTTAGAAAACATGAAGGTAGTTTTCCTTGTTTACAAAGCTAGGGCTGAGGGGCCAACATTTCTTACAAGAACATAAAATTAAATAAATTTTAAAATATATTTATTTTTCTTTAGAGACAGGATATTATTCTGTCTCCCAGGCTGGAGAGCAGTAGAGCAGATCACAGTTTACTATAACCTCAAACTCTTGGACTGAAGTGATACTCCTGCCTCAGCTGCCCTAGTAGCTAGGACTGTAGGTGCATGCCACCAAGATCAGCTAATTTTTTAATTTTTTGTAGAGACAGGTTCTCACTACGTTGCCCAAACTGGTCTCAAACTCCTGGCCTGAAGTGATCCTCCTACCTCAGCCTCTCAAAGTGCTAGGATTACAGGCATGAGCCATTGTGCCTGATTTTATTTTATTTTATTTTATTTTATTTTATTTTATTTTATTTTATTTTATTTTATTTTATTTTATTTTATTTTATTTTATTTTATTTTATTTTATTTATTTTATTTATTTATTTATTTATTTGCTGAGATGGAATCTCGCTCTGTCTCCTAGGCTGGAGTGCAGTGGCGCAATCTCAGCTCATTGCAACCTCTACCTCCCGGTTTCAAGCGGTTCTCCTGCCTCAGCCTCCCGAATAGCTGGGCTGACAGGCCTGCACCACCTCGCCCGGCTAAATTTTTAGTAGAGACAGGGTTTCACCATCTTGACCAGGCTGGTCTCAAACTCTTGACCTCAAGTGATCTGCCTGCCTCGGCCTTCCAAAGTGCTGGGATTACAGGCGTGAGCCACCGTGCCCAGTGCCTGACTGAATTTTAAAATGTATTGACTGCCTACTATTTTCCTAATATTATTTATTTGTTAGTAAATATTTATTGAATGGCAACATATTTATTGAAAGGTCCTCTGCTAGGCACTGGAGATGATGAATGAGACAGACATGGCTTCTGCCCTAATATACTTATAGTCTAAGGCAGACTATCGCTGGAGAAGCCAGACTTTAAACATTACAACTGTGTTAAGTGCAAATACAGGAAGACTTGAGAGCTTCAGGGGGACCTAACCTCGTCTTGAACAGGGAAGGCTACCCTAAGAAAGTGACATTTATGCTGAGACCTGAAGTGGTGACAGGAAGAGGAAATAGCAAGAATGAGCTCAAGAAGGTGAGTGAGACTAAGTCAGAGAGGCACGAGGCATAGATGAGGTTCTAAAAGGGCAACAAGCCCTCATGCCCAAGTGCTTATTAAGCTTCTGCTTGTGTCATATTTGCTGATGTCCCATTCACTAATGTAAGTCACCTGACAAAAACCAGAGTCAAGGTGGGTGGGACTACACAAAGGCGTGGATACCAGCAGGCATGATTCACTGTGGACCATTAATATAACTGTTTAGGCCAGGTGCAATGGCCCATACCTGTAATCCTAGCCCTTTGGGAAACTGAGGCAAGAGAATCACTTAAGCCCAAGAGTGCAAGATCAGCCTGGGCAACGTAGTGAGACCCCCTACCACCTCTATTAAAAAATAATAAAATATTATTTAATATATTTTATGCATATAAAATATGTAGACATGTTATATAATTTATATATAATATATACATATTATGTATAATATACCATATCATACATATATATAATATATGTATTTTAGTGCTCTCTATTACATTGAATGGTTCTACATCTACCCAAATGCTCATACCAGAAATCTAAAAGTTAGCTTTTGTACCACTTTCTTCTACACCGGAAGATGATTCTTCTTCACAATACAAGTCTGAATATCTCTCTTAAAATCCTTTTTTGGTTGCTATTTACTGAACTCTCATGACATGCCAGGCACTGCACTAACTACTTTATACACTTTTTCACATAATCTTCTAACCACCATGAAAGATTGGTATTATTATCCCCATTTTGTGAATTTATTGATTTATCAAATATTTATTTAGTTCTTACTATAACTGGCTCAGTTTTAGGACCTAAGATTACAAAGGTAAATAGATGAAGCAGCAAGCTCTCTGACATCGAAGCCCGTAGTCCTGACCACTGACTATACTGTCACCCTATTGTCTTCAGAGACTCCCCATTCTTTCAGGGTAAAATTTGTACGTTGTGGCTTAACAGACTGACCCTGTTTACTTCTTTGGTTTCACCTCTTATTACTATCCACACATATCCTATATTTTTCTCACCCTCAACAACTTTAGATCCCTAGCTATGACAAGGCTTGTCATTCTCCTTTCCTTTGCATATATTGCATATGTTCTATTTTCTTAAAACATGCTTTTCTCGCATCTTCACTGGGCTGAAATCTTCCTCTAGGGAACCTAGGAGTTTTCTGTCCCTCTATATTCCCAATCTGAAATAAATATTCCTTCTTTGTGCTCTTATATACTCTATGTGCTCTGTGCATACTTCTATAATAGCATTTATCACACTGTATTGCAGTGATTGGTTTACTACTCAGTCTCCCCTCACTAAACTGTGGGTTTCTTCGAAGGCAAGGATTGTGTTTTCTTCTTAATTTCTGTATTCTAATTACCTAACATAGCAACTAGCATGTAGTAGGCCCTCAATAAATATTTGTTGAATGAATGTGGCATCACGAGAAACTGCCTCACAGATTTGGGCATGATTATATATTGAGGACAAAATTAAAACTGACCTAAGTGAAGTGGCAGATTCATGTTTGTTAAATTAAAAAAAGAAAAAAAGGCCAGGTGTAGTAGCTCACACCTGTAATCCCAGCACTTTAGGAGGCTGAGGCAGGAGGATCACTTGAGCTGAGAAGTTCAAGACCAGCCTGGTTAACATAGCAAGACCCCGTCTCTACAAAACATTAGCCAGGCATGTTGACGTGCACCTGGGGTCCCAGCTACTTGGGAGGCTGAGGTGGGAGGACTGCTTGAGCCGAGTAGGTAGAGGTTGCAGTAAACTGTGATTGCACCACTGCACTTCAGCCTGGGTGAAGAGTGAGACCCTGTCACATACACATACACACACACACACACACACACACACACACACACACACACGGAAAAAGAAAAGAGAGAGAAAGGTGAAGAAAGAGGAAAGAAAAGAAAGAGAAAGAAAAATGAATGATTAAAGCAGAGTCAGAATATGGAAGCCTTCAAATACAAGTTTAAGGAGTTTGGATTGATCTAATTAAGAACAGTTAGCCATTTAAAAACTTTGTTAAGTGACTTACATGACATGTAAATGTAGAGAACAGTTTAGGAGAATGAAAGATGAAAGATCCCAAAGGACTATATCCCTTTCTTACTTCCATTTGTAAATTGGACAAAAAATTACACTTGTCAGCCTATTTTTAGACTCATAGACCATCAAAGCTAGAAAGAATTTTAGATTTTGCCTGGCCCAGTCCCTCATTTAATAAAGGAACTAAGAGATAAAGTGTTTGCTCAGGGTCATATGGATACATGTTGGCATGGTCAGCACAAAAACCCAGTTTTCAGGCTGGGCGTGGTGGCTCGTGTCTGTAATCCCAGCACTTTGGGAGGCCTAGGCGGGCAGATCACGAGGTCAGGAATTCGAGACAAGCCTGGCCAACGTAGTGAAACCCCATCTCTACTAAAAATACAAAAATTAGCCAGGCATGGTGGCACGTGCCTGTAGTCCCAGCTACTTGGGAGGCTGAGGCAGGAGAATCGCTTGAACCCGGGAGGTTGTGGTGAGCTGAGATCACGTCACTGCACTTCAGCCTGGGCAACACAGAGACACTCTGTCTCAAAACAAAAACAAAAATAAAAACAAAAAACAGTTTTTTCTTGTGTATTTCCCCATTGAGAGTTTTTCCTCCCCTGCAATAAGGCACCATTTGGAAAAACTGTGGCAGAATGTGGTTTTCTAGAAACACTTGCGTATTCTACATGTTATTGTTTCTCACAGGGTATTTTTCTGCATGTTTCCAGGTCATCAGATCCTTAAAGTACATCAGATAAAAGGGACTGTACTCATTGGAGTCAATTTTGTGGGCTATTCAGAGAAGAAACGCCCAAAAGTGAGTGGAGATTATAATACAAGAAATATAAATTAAATAATTGGAATGTAAAGCTCTTCTTTAAAAGTTGTACAACTGGCCGGGCACAGTGGCTCACGCCTTTAATCCCAGCACTTTGGGAGGCCGAGGTGGGCGGATCACAAGGTCAGGAAATCAAGACCATCCTGGCTAACACAGTGAAACCCTGTCTCTACTAAAAATACAAAAAATTAGCCGGGCGTGGTGGCGGGCGCCTATAATCCCAGCTGCTCAGGAGGCTGAGGCAGAAGAATCACTTGAACCCGGGAGGTGGAGGTTGTAGTGAGCCGAGGTTGCGCCACTGCACTCCAGCCTGGGTGACAGAGTGAGACACTGTCTCAAAAAAAAAAAAAAAAAAAAGTTGTACAACTTACATAAAGCTGAGACTATATACCTCTGTAATTATGTTATTTTTGGCACTTGAGAGAGTCCTGGAAACTTCTCCCATAGAGCTGAAGAATTAGACATTGATATTATTATTATTATTATTATTATTATTTGAGATGAAGTCTCGCTCTGTCACCCAGGATGGAGTGCAGTGACATGATCTTGGCTTACTGCAACCTCTGCCTCCCGGGTTCAAGCAATTCTCCTGCCTCATCCTCCCAACTAGCTGGGATTACAGGCACCCACCACCATGCCTGGCTAATTTTTGTATTTTTAGTAGAGATGGGGTTTCACCATGTTAGCCAGGCTGGTCTCAAACTCCTGACCTCAGGTGATCCGTCTGCCTCACCCTCCCAAAGTGGTGGGATTACAAGTGTGAGCCACCATGCCCGGCCAAGAATTAGATGTTTATATTCACTTTTGTGGTTCTTATTATATTTCTAGGAAATTTCCAACTTGCCCAGATCTATAGATGTGGAACTGCTCCTGGTAGATGATGTAGCTGTAGTGCCTGAGAATGCCACCATCTATAACCACCCTGATGTGAAGGTAGAAGCTGTAGGAGTCTAGTTAAATGGAATCATATTGGAGGGGAAGTTATTAAAATTAATAGCATAACAATTAAAAAGCTCACTTATGTGTTAAAAATAATTGATACATATATGTAAAACACATATATAATAGTTTCACTGTCCTTAAAAATCGTACCTTAATAATTGTATTTTGTCTTTTGTCTATTCACTTTAATCTTTTTATCCCATATTCTTCCTTGGGTAGGTAGAAATTATTTCCTTTGAGCTATTTATAAACAGAAGCAAACAGAATATTGTTTGTCTGATTTTTCCATAGGAAATATTTAGCCTTGTGGAAGGATCTGGTTATTTTTTAGTCAACAGCAGTGAGCAGGATGTTGTCACCATCATTTACATGGAAGCAGAAAGCTCTGTTGAGGTGAGCTCTACAGACAGTCCCAGATTGATGGTCTCAGGCCAAAGCTCATTCTGAGGAGACTGGAAAAATTCCATTTTTTGTCTAAAACTTGTTACAGAAGTAACATTTTCCTTTCTTTCTTTCTTTAACCTATATAGATTCTTCAACCAAAAGGGAGCGCTTTTTTTGCTTCTGGTTGAACAGAGACAGTATAAGAGATCTCAGTTAGAAGATTTCTGTTAAAAGAAGTTTCATTTTTATAAGTTTAAAAGCACACATCTGTGTAGATACTTAAATATTTAAATATACTATTGACTTTATTTATTTATTTATTTATTTATTTATTGAGATAGAGTCTCGCTCTGTTGCCTGGGCTGGAGTGCAGTGGTGCGATCTCGGCTCACTGCAACCTCCACCTCCCAGGTTCAAGCAATTCTTCTGCCTCAGCCTCCTGAGTAGCTGGGATTACAGGAGCCCACCACCATGTCTGGCTAATTTTTGTATTTTTAGTAGAGATAGGGTTTTACCATGTTGGCCAGGCTGGTCTTGAACTCTTGACCTCAAGTGATCTGCCCAAAGTGCTAGGATTGCAGGTGTGAGCAACTGCGCCAGACCACTGTTGACTCTATAACATGAATATATGATGTTTTCAGCCAGGACATGACAACTCAAAACATTAACCTAACTGCATAGTCAGTATGCCAAAGGATTTATTTTTAGTTGATTTATAGTAACAAAAATAATACTATATATTAATATATGTATGTAGTTCCTTTCTAAGAGCTTAAAGTAATTTAACTTACCCTAGTCATGATATATGTTTTAAAAAGGGAAGACTGAGGTACAACTGATGTGAAAAAAACATGCTATTGTGCAGAAACTGTAGCACAAAGAAAAAACAGTGTTAGCTGGCCCAATGCTTTCTCCCCCTACTAGTGATTGTGGCATAAATCCAAGTGATTTTTCTTCATGACTTCCTTTCCCGATTCATAATTGAGAAGCTGAATACGTATGTTGGATTCTGCTTGAATTCAGTCAACATAAATTCTGCTCTTACTATTTGTTTTTGTTTCATTTTGTTTGGTAGAGGTAGGGTCTCACTCTATTGCTCAGGCTGGAGTGCGTGGCATGATCATAGCTCACTGTAGCCTTGAACTCCTAGATTCAAGTGATC
Source organism: Hylobates moloch (assembly GCF_009828535.3). Lineage (NCBI taxonomy): Eukaryota > Metazoa > Chordata > Mammalia > Primates > Hylobatidae > Hylobates > Hylobates moloch. Next base: position 101,222,161 of record NW_026652280.1, read on the forward strand.
CTCCCACCTCAGCCTCCTGAGTAGCCGGGATTATAGGTGTGTGCCACCATGCCCAGATTTTTTTTTTTTTTTTTTTTGAGACACTCTGTTTCCCAGGCTGAAGTGCAGTGGCACAATCTCAACTCACTGCATCCTCAACCTCCCAAGTTCAAGTGATCCTCCCTCAGCCTCCTGAGTAACTGGGACTACAGGCACGGACCACCGTGCCCAGCTAATTTTTGCTTTGTTTTGTTTTGGGTAAAGACAGGGTTTCACCGTGTTGCCCAGGCTTGTCTCAAACTCCAGGGCTCAAGCAATCCTCTTGCCTCAGCCTCTCAAAGTGCTGGGATTACAGGCATGTGCCACCAAGCCCAGCCTTGCTAATTTTTTTTAAAGTTTTTATGGAGACCAGGATTTTGCTTTGTTCCCCAGACTGTTCTTGAACTCCTGGGCTCAAGTGATCCTCCTGCCTCGGCCTTCCAAAGTGCTGGGATTATAGGCATGAGCCACTGCGCCCAACCTATATTTGTTCAAGTACAGATTTTGCCATGATCGGAAACATCACGTTAAGTGTACATATTATGCTATGCCTGAATAATGTTACGTGATGTCTGAGAGTCCCCAGTTCAAAGAAAGCAAGATGTTGTCTATTCTGCTTTGGGTGAAAATAGTTGCTTTGATTATGCTTGGAGCATGTTTGCTTCTTTATCCAGCTACCATCTTCTTACTTCTAGTTAGTTCCGTTACATCCTGGATTTCTTATCTTGGAGGTCTATGATCTTTGTTTGGCTTTCTCGGGTCCAGCAACAGCCCACCTCAGGGTGTCAGACATACAAGAGCTGGAGCTTGATCTGATTGATAAGGTGAGACATGTTTGCTTTATCTGAGAAATTAAGCAAGCCTTATTCTCACTCCCCAGCATTCCTTAATATAGTCTCTGCTCAGCTACTGTGTGTGTATACCAGAACTTCTGGTAATGTTAATGCAAATACCTGCCCTTAAAGAACAACATTTCAACATTAAACAGATTAAGATAAATAGACTGTTAAAAAACAACTTAATACACATAGATTAAGCTTATTTGATTGAAGGCTAACCAGGATCATTTAGCATGAAAGAAAAAAAAAAAGTACACTGCCCTCTAAGAGTTAGACTGCCATTGGTGAATGAGACACCTTTACTAAAATCTTTTTCTTTTTAACTACTAGGTTGAAATAGGCAAAACTGTGTTAGTGACTGTGAGGGTTCTTGGCTCTTCCAAACACCCATTCCAAAATAAATACTTCAGAAACATGGAACTCAAACTGCAGTTGGCTTCTGCCATTGTCACCCTGACGTAAGTACCATTTCAATACTTCCTTCCCACTATGCATATTATAAGACTCTCCCTCCTAGTAACCTGGTCAGCTTTCCCTTAGATTATTTCAGATTTTCTCCATTCATTTTTTGTTAGAATACATTTCAGCCCATACTCTCTTCCCAAATTCAGCTCTCTACAAAATACCCATTTGAGCCTGGCATGAGGGTACATGCCTGTAGTCCCAGCTACTCAGGAGGCTAGGGCAGGAGACTCACTTGAGCCTAGGAGTTGGAGGCTCTAGCGCACTATAATATAATTGTGCCTGTGAATAGCCACTGCACTCCCGCCTGGGCAACATAGCAAGGCCTACATCTCTTAAAATACACACACACACACACACACACACACACACACACACACATTTGAGGTCCTCAGATGCCTTGTTTGGGGGGCTAAGGTCATATGTCGTTAATATTTCCATTTTCTGAAACCTCTCCTTGGATGATATCTTTTGGGGGTGCTTCAGGCTAGAGAACCCTTCAAAAATATATTTAGAGGCAGAGGTACTGGTATTCTCCTCTGAGAAAGGAGAAATTCAGGAATTTCAGGCAATTTAGTATTTGCAATTTTACCAGTCTATTTTTATATTGCCCTTATTCCTCTGGAGCCTTAGAACAAATTTTTGCCTCTCAGGAGCCTTCCACCATTCGCTTGAAATTTGTCTTCACTCTGGAAATTTATTTTCTGGCAATTCCCCCTAACCAGAGTTAAAATGAGCAGAAAATGTTAAACACCTTGGAAAGATGCACCACTGGCCACTTTCAGAACCTAATCTTGGCCAAGCGTGGCAACTCATGCTCCAATCCCAGCATGATGGGAGGCTGTGGCAGGAGGATTGCTTGAATCCAAAATTCAAGACCAGTATAGGCAACACAGTGAGACCCTGGCTCTACAAAAAATCAGAAAATTAGCCAGGCATGGTGGTATGTGCCTGTAGTCCCAGTTACTCAGGAAGCTGAGGTGGGAGGATACCTTGAGTCTGGGAGGTTGAGGCTGCAATGAGCTGAGATCATGCCACTGCACTCCAGCCTGGGCAACAGAGTAAGACCCTGTCTTGAAACAAAACGAAAATCTTTCTCACCTGAAAATACATGGGTTTTTGCAGGCCAATGAAGGAACAGGAAGAATACTCTGAAAATTATATTCTTCGAGCTACCGCTATCGGGCAAACCACACTTGTGGCTATTGCCAGGGACAAGATGGGAAGAAAATACACATCAACTCCTCGGCACATTGAAGTAGGGAAATTATCTCATCCAAAATTTGTACTTTTTCTTGCTTAACATCATTTGTCTTTTTCTGTTAGTTTATACAAGTTAAAAATCATTTGGCTGGCTGGGCACAGTGGCTCACACTACCGTGTGAGCACTTTGGGAGGCTGAGGTGGGAACATCACTTAAACCCAGGAGTATGAAACCACCCTGGGCAACATAGTGAGATTCTGTCTCTACAAAAATAAAAATAAAATAAAATAAATTAGCCAGACATGGTGGTGTGCCTGTAGTTCCAGCTACTCAAGAGGCTAAAGTAGGAGGATCACTTGAGCCCTGGAGGTTGAGGCTGCAGTGAGCTGTGATTGTGCCATTGCACTCCAGCCTGAGTGACAGAGAGAGACCCTGTCTCAAGAAAAAAAATCATTTGACTGAAAAAAGGATAGTGTCTAACTCTTGATCTTAGCCAAAAGGCCGAGAAGCAATAGTGTCTAACTCTTGCACAACATGCAGTATTTTTGGGTTTTGTTTCTCTGTATAAAACAGTTCTTATAGAAAAGTTGGAAAAACATGTGTAGTGGTGCATGCCTGTGGTCCTAGCTACTTGGGAGACTGAAACAGGAGTGTTACTTGAGCCCAGGAGGAGTTCCAGGCTGCAATGAGCCATGATCATGCCACTGCACTTCAGTCTGGGTGACAGGATGATACCCTGTCTCTTAAAAAAAGAAAAGAAAAAGAAAAAAAAAGAAAAGAAAATTTGGAAAGCACAAATTTTAAAGATGTTAAATGAAAATCACCTGTAATTTCACTACTTAGAGGCAACCATTGTTTTTTTGGTTTTTTTCGTTTGAGACAGAGTCTCGTTCTGTCGCCCAGGCTGGAGTGCAATGGCGCGATCTCGGCTCAGTGCAACCTCTGCCTTCTGGGTTCAAGCGATTCTCCTGCCTCAGCCTCCTGAGTAGCTGGGATTACAGGTGTGAGACACTGTGCCAGCCCAGCTGTTCTACTTTTATATGTGTTCAAAAAAAAGAAAGTTAACTGTAAACATAATTTTAATGGTCACTTTTACTCTAGTGAGTGGATATATAACTTATTTAAGTATTCCCGCATAAATACTTTTAAATTTTTTGCTATTACAAATAAAATTACATATCTTTGTGTGTAACTTTTTTGTATATAATTAAGAGTTTTCCTTAGAATAAGATCATGATAGGCTGGGTTTGGTGGCTCATGCCTGTAATCCCAGCACTTTGAGAGGTTGATGCAGGAGCATGACTTGAGCCTAGGAGTTTGAGACCACCCTGGGTAACATAGGGAGACCCCATCTCTGCAAAAAATTAAGAAATTAGTCAGGCATGGCCAGGCATGGTAGCTCACGCCTGTAATCTCAGCACTTTGGGAGGCTGAGGCAGGTGGATCACCTGAGGGTAGGAGTTTGAGACCAGCCTGGCCAACATGGTGAAACCCCGTCTCTACTAAAATACAAAATATTAGCTGGGCATGGTGGCAGGTGCCTGTAATACCAGCTACTTGGGAGGCTGAGGCAGGAGAATCGCTTGAACCTGGGAGGTGGAGGTTGCAGTGAGCCAAGGTCTTGCCACTGCATTCCAGCCTGGGTGACAGAGCGAAACTCCATCTCAAAAAAAAAAAAAAAAAGAGAGTCAGAGAGAGAGGAGAGAGAGAAGAGAGAAAGAGAAAGAAAGAAAGAAAGAAAGGAAGAAAGAAAGAAGAAAGAAAGAAAGAAAGAAAGAAAGAGAAAGAAAGAAAAAGAAAGAAAAAGAAAGAGAGAGAAAGAAAGAGAAATAGAAAGAAAGAGAAGGAAAGGAAAGGAAGGAAAGGAAAGAAAGAAATTAGTCAGGCATGGTGGTGCACACTTCTGGTCCCAGCCACTCAGGAGGCCGATAGCAGGAGGATTGCTTGAGCCCAGGAGTTCAAGGCTGCAGTGAGCTGTGATCATGCCACTGCACTTCAGCATGGGAAACAAAGTAAGACTCTGTCTAAAAAAAAAAAAAAAAAATTAAATGACCATGATATGTTATAAAATTGACTCTAGTTAGTTACTGTTATCCTTTTGGTTTTCTCCTTCAAGGTGTTTCCTCCATTCAGACTTCTTCCAGAGAAAATGACACTGATTCCAATGAATATGATGCAGGTGAACTTACAGGAAGAAAAATAAGATTTACCTTTTCTCCTTACCTCTCTCTCTCTCACACACACACACACACACACACACACACACACACACACCCCTCTTCCTATTGATCTCTTATTTACTCTCACCCAAGTACTATTGGATCTGATGAAGAACAAGATTAGTATTTTCCCTGACCTATGATGTACATCATATAAAAACTCCCTTGGAATCCCATGGATCATTTGCAGTACTTCCATTTCTTCTGCATTTGAGTTGATATGGGATATGTTGTTCAAGAAATGGGGGAAGATGAAGAAGTCAAGTTGCTTGGACAAAGTGTTGGGAAAAGAGACATGATTTCTCCCTCACGTTCTAGGCATTCAATGGTATATTTAAATTCCAGGTAATGTCTGAAGGTGGCCCCCAGCCCCAATCCATCATTCACTTCTCCATCAGTAATCAGACCGTGGCTGTTGTTAATAGGAGGGGGCAAGTTACAGGGAAGATGGTTGGCACAGCTGTGGTTCATGGCACCATCCAGACAGTAAATGAAGATACTGGCAAAGTCATTGTGTTTTCTCAGGTATTGGTTATTTGCTCTGCTCTGCTTCTACTCTTCTATTGAGGAACCATACTGGGGGAGATGGGGAAGCAGTGGTAATGAGGAGGGTGTCAGCAGCCCAGGAAGAGCCTTTTAGTGCCCCCACCTGGCATTCTGTCAACCAGGCATGGAAAATGTTATCTTTAGTGAAAACCCCACAGAGTACTTGGCACTGTTATAAGATATGGTCCCCATCCTTAAAGAATGCTTTGAAGAAGAGAAAAACAAATATGTCTATCTAATAAGTTTTTTCCAAATGTTTGTAATACAAAACAATGTATGTATTTATGGGGTACATTGCCAAGACCAGCTCGGTTGTGGAGACCCTAACCCAGTGGCGCTAGAGGAATTAAAGACACACACACAGAGATATAGATTGTGGAGTGGGAAATCAGGGGGCTGACAGCCTTCAGAGCTGAGAGCCATGAACAGAGATTTACTCACATATTTATTGACAGCAAGCCATTGATAAGCACTGTTTCTATAGATTATAGATTAATTAAAAGCATTCCTTACGGGAAACAAAGGGATGGGCTTTGGCTAGTTATCTGCAGCAGGAACATGTCCTTAAGGCACAGATCGCTCATGCTATTGTTTGTGGCTTAGGAATGCCTTAAGTGGTTTTCCGCCCTGGGTGGGCCGGGTATTCCTTGCCCTCATTCTGGTAAACCCACAACCTTCAGCATGGGTGTCATGGCCATCATGAACATGTCACAGTGCTGCAGAGATTTTGTTTATGGCCATTTTTGGGGCCAGTTTATGGCCAGATTTGGGGACCTATTCCCAACAGTACATGAGTTATTTTGATGTAGGCATACAATGCATATTAACTACATCAGGGTAAATGGGGTATCCACCACCTCAAGCATTTATCCTTTCTGTGTTACAGACAATCCAATTATACCCTTTTAGTTATTTTTAAATAAACTGTAAGTTATTGTTGACTGTAGTCACCCTGCTGTGCTATCAAATACTAGCCCTTTTTCATTCTATCTAACTATATTTTTGTGCCCATTAATCATCCCCATAGCCCCCCTACCCACCCACTACCCTTCCCAGCCTCTGGTAACCATTGTTCTACTTTTTTGTTGGTTTGTTTTGGGTCAGAGTTTCGCTCTTGTTGCCCAGGCTGGAGTGCGATGGCGTGATCTCGGCTCACTGCAACCTCCGCCTCCCGGATTCAAACGATTCTCCTGCCTCAGCCTCCCAAGTAGCTAAGACTACAGGCACGTGCCACTACGCCCAGCTAATTTTGTATTTTCAGTAGAAATGGGTTTCACCATGTTGGTCAGGCTGGTCTTAAACTCCTAACCTCAAGTGATCCACCCAGCCTCCCAAAGTGCTGGGATTACAGGCGTGAGCCACCGTGTACAGCCCATCATTCTATTCTTTATCTCCATGAGTTCAACCGTTTTAATTTTTAGCTCCCATAAATATATAAGTGAGAATATGTGAAGTTTGTCTTTGTCTTTCTATGCCTGGCTTATTTCACTGGACATAATGATCTCTAGTTCCATCCATGTTGTTGCAAATGACAGGATCTCATTCTTTTTATGGCTGAATAGTACTCTGTTGTATATATGTACCACATTTTCTTTATCCATTTGTTTGTTGATGGACACTTAGGTTGGCTCCAAATATTGGCTATTGTGAATAGTACTGCAATAAGCATGAGTAAGGTTTTTTACTGAATGTTAAAAACAATAGCAAACTAGTTATCATAAGCATCTCTGTACACCCCACAGAAACTCCCTCTTACTAAGCTTGCTCTCCATCCTGTTGAGCAGGATGAAATACAGATTGAAGTTGTTCAGCTAAGGGCTGTTAGGATCCTTGCAGCTGCAACTCGGCTGATCACAGCTACCAAGGTCAGTATGATGGCTCTGTTCAGGGCTCATTATTCTGATAATTGCAACTGGGCAGAATATATAGCACAATGCCACTATTTATTTTCAGATGCCAGTTTATGTCATGGGAGTAACCAGTACCCAGACCCCTTTCTCCTTCAGCAATGCTAATCCTGGGCTCACATTCCACTGGTCTATGAGCAAAAGGGATGTATTGGATCTAGTGCCCAGGCATTCGGAGGTAAGAACTTACCTGTTTATTATGTTATCTTGTGGATCTTGATATTAAATTTATTTTATTTTATCATAAGTTTATTTTTGTTTTGAGATGAGGTCTCACTCTGTCCCCCAGGCTGGAGTGCAGTGGTGCGATCTCAGCTCACTGCAACCTCCACCTCCTAGGCTAAAGTGATCCTCCCACCTCAGCCTCCCGAGTAGCTGGGACCACAGGCACATGCCACCATGCCTGGCTAATTTTTTTGTATTTTTTTGTTGAGATGGGGTTTTGCCTTGTTGCCCAGGCTGTTCTTGAGCTCCTGAGCTTAGGTGATCCACCCACCGTGACCTCCCAAAGTGCTGGGATTACAGGCGTGAGCCACCATGCTCAGCGTATCATAAGTTTTAGACTGATTACTCACTCCCTAAACTACACAATATTATTACTTACTTACTTGTCCTACTGTTCTCTGAACTCTGAAGTCTGGAAACCTGCAAAGCAATAAAGAATCCAAATTTGAGTGTGCAGATAATACTGTATGATTATTTATTTTTATTTTTTTGCTGGAAAGAGCTCTCAAAAGTGATCTTTCTTTTAAGATTGTATTTATTAATGTTGTTGTAATGTTGTATTTGTGAGCAGATGACTATGTTAAATGAGTAACACTATGAATATAAAGTATATGCATAGAGTTTAAATATACAATTTTTATTTTTTATGATGTTCAGACACACATTTGATTATATTCATAATCATGGTTGTGCTACATGCTGGGTGATTACATTAACAGTAAGAAAAGTAAATGTGGAGGGCTGTAGGTGGCATTGCTTTGTTTAGCATGCTCCCAGCCCACCCTACTTGGAATTGGGGAAGAACTGGATTCCCATGTCAGGCGCCATGGATACCATGGATCTGTAGTCACCTACCAACTGGGCAGCTGATTCTGGACTGGGTGTCTTATATCAATGACAAATTTAAGAACAGTGATTAATTAAACTGCCCCTCCGTGGTTCCCTTTGGTATCTGGTGGTATTGGCTCTTCCCAATTCACTACCTGCTGTGTCTGGAACCGTAGAAGACCTCGGGATAGACATCTGGTATATCCACAGTTCAACTTGAGAGTATATTTCTCTGAAAAAAAGCTTTGATGTTTTGATGCATATAGTATTAAACCTCACACTGAAACCTGAAAAAGGCAAAAAAAAAAAAGCAAGTTTGGCAGAAACTATGTAAAGTTTGTTGCTGACAAATTTTACCTAAGTGAAACTCACCCAAGGTGGTCTGAGTACAGTGGCAACCAGCTAGGTCTGGGTTTTACCTTAGGAAAAAGGACATGGGGCCGTGATACCCAGTAGGTCACAATTCAGTGCTCACGAGAACAAAGAATTAGAGTTATATCTTGGGAGATAATAGAGGGGTTACAGGAGCTAGAATTAGGAGGATATTTCAGTAGCCAGCTAAAAAGAAAAGAGAACTTTGGAAAAAGTAAAAAAATGTATTTGTAATCTTTCTAAAAATATCCTTAACCTATAATTTAGGGAAGCTCTAGTGGTTAGATCTTCTGTCTGTGACTTCCTAGAGTCTAGTTATACTGGAATTGTGGAAGAATGGAACTGTACTTAGTTTGATGCAATTTAGTGTAAGGATTTGGCTTTTTTCTTTTTCTTTTTTTTTTTTTTTGAGACAGAGTTTCCCTCTTGTTGCCCAGGCTGGAGTGCAATGGTACAATCTTGGCTCACTGCAACCTCCGCCTCCTGGGTTCAAGTGATTCTTGTGCCTCAGCCTCCTGAGTAGCTGGGATTACAGGCCTGTGCCACCAGGCCGGCTAATTTTTTGTATTTTTAGTAGAGACGGGGTTTCACCATATTGGCAAGGCTGGTCTCGAACACCTGACCTCAGGTGATCCACCCACCTCGGCCTCCCAAAGTGCTAGCATTACAGGCATGAGCCACCACGCCCAGCGGGCTTTTTTCTTGAATAACAGACAGGAGTGTGTGAAAGGAGGGAATGGCCTAGGCCTTGGCTTGTATTCTACTTCTCCCTTTCTTTAATTTTTTTTACTTAAAGCATCACTCTTTTCTCTAGCAAAAGAAATAATTGAGAGCCACACAGATTTTTTCTTTTCCTGCCTCAGATCTAGCATAGGCAAATTGGGTAATGAAATGGGCAATAGAAAGGCCTTCATGAGGCCTGTAATCCCAGCATTTTGGGAGGCTGAGGCAGACTTGGGATCAGGAGTTTGAGACCAGCCTGGCCAACATGGTGTAACCCCGTCTCTACTAAAAATACAAAATTTAGCTGGGTGTGGTGGCACACACCTGTAATCCCAGCTACTTGAGAGGCAGAAGCAGAAGAATGGCTTGAACTCAGGAGGTGCAGGTTGCAGTGAGCCAAGATCATGCCACTGCACTCCAGCCTGGGCGACAAAGTGAGATTCTATCTCAAAAAAAAAAAAGCCAGGTGCAGTGGTTCACGCCCATAATTACACAGTGGCTCACTTTGGGAGGCCAAGGCAGGTGGATCACATGAGGTTGGGAGTTCGAGACCAGCCTGACCAACATGAAGAAACCCCATCTATACTAAAAATACAAAATTAGCCGGGTGTGGTGGCGCATGCCTGAAATCCCAGCTACGCGTTTGGCTGAGGCAGGAGAATCGCTTGAACCTGGGAGATGGAGGTTGCGGTGAACTGAGATCATGCCATTGCACTCCAGCCTGGGCAACAAGAGTGAAACTCCATCTCAAAAAAAAAAAAAAAAAAGGCGGAGTGCAGTGGCTCACGCCTGTAATCCCAGCACTTTGGGAGGCCGAGGTGTGTGGATCACTTGAGCCCAGGAGGTCAAGACCAGCCTGAGCAACATGGCGAAACCCTGTCTCTACCAAAAATACAAAAATTAGCTGTGCATAGTGGCGCACACCTGTAATCCCAGCTACTCAGGAGGCTGAGACAGGAGGATTCCTTGAACCTGGGAGGCAGAAGTTGCAGTGAACTGAGATTGCACCACTTGACTCCTGCCTGGGCAACAGAGCAAGACCGTGTCTCAAAAAAAAAAAAAAAAAGGCCTTCATGGGCTCATAGCTGTAATTCCAGCAATTTGGGAGGCCAAGGTAGGTGGATAACTTGAACCCAGGAGCTCAAGACCAGCCTGGGCAACATGGCGAAACCCCATCTCTACCAAAAATACAAAAATTAGCTGGGCATAGTGGCACGCACCTGTAATCCCAGCTACTCAGGAGGCTGAGGCAAGAGGATTCCTTGAACCCAGGAGGCAGTGAGCCGAGATTGCGCCACTGGACTCCAGCCTGGGCAACAGAGCAAGACCCTGTCTCAAGAAAAAAAAAAAAAAAGGCCAGGCACAGTGGCTCACGCCTGTAATCCCAGCACTTTGAGAGGCCGAGGCGGGCAGATCACGAGGTCAGGAGATCGAGACCATCCTGGCTAACATGGTGAAACCCCGTCTCTACTAAAAAATGCAAAAAAATTAGCCAGGCGTGGTGGCGGGCACCTGTAATCCCAGCTACTGAGGAGGCATGAACCCGGGAGGCGGAGCTTGCAGTGAGCCGAGATTTCGCCACTGAACTCCAGCCTGGGCGACAGAGCAAGACTACGTCCCCAAAAAAAAAAAAAAAAAAAAAAGGCCTTCATGGGCTGGGTGTGGTGGCTCACAGCTGTAATCCCAGCACTTTGGGAGGCCGAGGTGAGTGGATTGCATGAGCTCAGGAGTTCAAGACCAACCTGGGCAACATAGTGAAACCCTGTCTCTACAAAGAACACACATGAGATTAGCCAGGCATAGTGGCCATTGCACTCAAGCCTGGGCAACAAGAGTGAAACTCCAAAAAAAAAAAATATATATATATACACACACACACACACACACACACGTTCCAACTGTCCTATACATTAAATTATTATTATTATTTTTTTTTTTTGAGACGGAGTCTTGCTTTGTCACCCAGGCTGGAGTGCAATGGCGAGATCTCGGCTCACTGCAAGCTCCGCCTCCCGGGTTCACGCCATTCTCCTGCCTCAGCCTCTCCGAGTAGCTGGGACTACAGGCGCCCGCCACCACGCCCGGCTAATTTTTTGTATTTTTAGTAGAGACGGGGTTTCACCGTGGTCTCGATCTCCTGACCTCGTGATCCACCCGCCTCGGCCTCCCAAAGTGCTGGGATTACAAGCGTGAGCCACCGCGCCCGGCCTTAAATAAATTTTTTAATTAATTAAAAACACTGAATTATATCAAGTATTTTTTCTGACCACAATGGAATAAAACTAGAAATTAGTAATGAGGAATTTTGGAAACTATACAAACACAGGGTAATTAAACAATATGCTCCTGAATGACCAGCGGGTCAGTGAATAAATTAAGAATTTAAGCCGGGCGCGGTGGCTCACGCTTGTAATCCCAGCACTTTGGGAGGCCGAGGCGGGCGAATCACGAGGTCAGGAGATCGAGACCACGGTGAAACCCCGTCTCTACTAAAAATACAAAAAAATTAGCCGGGCGTCGTGGTGGGCGCCTGTAGTCCCAGCTACTCGGAGAGGCTGAGGCAGGAGAATGGCGTGACCCCGGAGGCGGAGCTTGCAGTGAGCCGAGATTGCGCCACTGCACTCCAGCCTGGGCGACAGAGCGAGACTCCGTCTCAAAAAAAAAAAAAAAAAAAAAAAAAGAATTTAAATTTCTTGAAACAAATGAAAATGGAAACACAACAAAACCTATGAGATACAGTGAAAGGAATACTAAGGAAAAAGCTTATAGGCCAGGCGCGGTGGCTCATGCCTGTAATCCCAGCACTTTGGGAGGCTGAGGCTGGTGGATCACGAGGTCAGGAGTTCAAGACCAGCCTGGCCAAGATGGTGAAACCCCGTCTCTACTAAAAATACAAAAAATTAGCCAGGCACGGTGGCAGGTACCTGTAATCCCAGCTACTCGGGAGGCTGAGGCAGGAGAATTGCTTGAACTTGAAAGGCAGAGGTTGCAATGAGCCGAGATCATGCCACTGCACTCCGGCCTAGGTGACAAAGTAAGACTCCATCTCAAAAAAAAAAAAAAGAAAGAAAGAAAAAAGTTGATAGCAATGAGTGCCTACATCAAAAAAAAGTAGAGGCTGGTCGCAGTGGCTCACACCTGTAATCCCAGCACTTTAGGAGGCCCAGGTGGGCAGATCACTTGAAGTCAGGAGTTTGAGACCAGTGTGGCCAACATGGTGAAACCCCATCTCCACTAAAAATACAAAAAATTAGCTGGGCGTGATGGCAAGTGCCCGTAATTCCAGACACTCGGGAGGCTGAGGCAGAAGAATCGCTTGAACCCAGGAGGTGGAGGTTGCAGTGAGCTCCATCTCAAAAAAAAAAGTAGAAAAAGTTAAAATAAAAAGCCTAATGAAGCATCTTAAAGAATGAGAAAAGCTGCGGTGGCTCACGCCTGTAATCCTAGCACTTTGGGAGGCCGAGGCGGGTGGATCACAAGATCAGGAGTTCAAGACCAGCCTGGCCAAGATGGTGAAACTCCGTCTCTACTAAAAATACAAAAAATTAGCTGGGCGTGGTGGTGGGCACCTGTAATCCCAGCTACTTGGGAGGCTGAGGCAGAGAATTGCTTGAATCCGGGAGGTGCAGGTTGCAGTGAGCCAAGATTGCGCCACTGCACTTCAGCCTTGGTGACAGACCAAGACTCCGTCTCAAAAAAAAAAAAAAAAAAAAAAGAATGAGGAAAGCAAGAGCAAACCATACCCAGAATTAGTAGAGGAAAAGAAATAATAAAGATTGGAACAAATAAATGAAACTGAAATGAAAAAGAATACAAAAGATCAACAAAACAAAAAGTCATTTTTTTAAAAGATAAACAAAATTGACAAGGCTTTAGACAGACTAAGAAAAAGAGAAGACCAAAATAAGTAAAATCAGAGGTGGAAAAAGAGACATTGGCCGGGCATGGTGGCTCACGCCTGTAATCTCAGCACTTTGGGAGGCCGAGGCGGGTAGATCACAAGGTAAGGAGTTTGAGACCAGCCTGACCAACATGGTGAAACCCCGTCTCTACTAAAAATACAAAAATTAGCCAGGCATGGTGGTACACACCTGTAATCCTAGCTACTCAGGAGGCTGAGGCAGGAGAATCACTTGAACCTGGGAGGCGGAGGTTACAGTGAGTCAAGATCGTGCCACTGCACTCCAGCCTGGGCAACAGAGCAAGATTCCATCTCAAAAAAAAAAAAGAGAGAGAGAGACATTACAACCAATACCACAGAAATTCAAAGGATCATTAAGGCTACTATGAGCCAATAAATTGGAAAACCTAGAAGAAATGGATAAATTCCTAGATACATACAATCTACCAAGATTTAACCATGAAGAAATCCAAAACCTGAATGGACCAATAACAAGTAATGAGATCAATGCCATGATGAAAAGTCTCCCAGCAGAGCAGGCTGGGCACAGTGGCTCACTCCTGTAATCCCAGCACTTTGGGAGGCCAAGGCAGGTGGATCACTTGAGGTCAGGAGTTCCAGACCAGCCTGGCCAACATGAAGAAACCCCATCTCTACTAAAAATACAAAAATTAGCTGAGCATGGTGGTGGGCACCTCTAATTCCAGCTACTCGGAAGGCTGAAGCAGGAGAATCACTTGAACCAGGAGGCAGAGGTTGCAGTGAGCCGAGATCATACCACTGCACTCCAGCCTGGGTGACAGAGTGAGACTCCGTCTCAAAAAAAGAAAAAAGTCTCCCACCAAAGCAAAGCCCAGGACCTAATGGTCTCACTGCTGTATTTTACCAAACATTTAAAGAAGAACTAATACCAATCCTACTCAAACTATTCTGAAAAATAGAGGAGGAGAGAACACAACTAAACTCATTCTATGAGGCCAGTATTACCCTGATAACAAAAACAGGCAAAGACCTATCAAAAAAAGAAAACTAAAGGCTAAGATCTCTGATGAACATTGATGCAAAAACCCTCATCAAAATACTAGCAAACCGAATTTAACAACACATTAAAAAGATTATTCATGGCCAGGCATGAGAATTGCTTGAACCCAGGAGGTGGAGGTTGCAATGAGGTGAGATCATGCCATTGAACTCCAGCATAGGGGACAGAGCTAGACACCATCTCAAAAAAATAAATAAATAAAATAAATGAAGAAGACACACAAAAAATGCAAAGATATCCCATGTTCATGGATTGGAAGAATCAATATTGTTAAAATACCCATACTACCCAGAGTAATCTACAGATTCAATGCAGTCCCTATCAAAATACCAGTGACATTCTTCACAGAAATAGAAAAAATAATTCTAAAATTTATATGGAACCACAAAAGACACAGAATAGTCAAAGCCTTCCTCAGCAAAAAGAATAAAACTGGAAGACTCATATTACCTGACTTCAAATTATACGACAGAGCTGTAGTAACCAAAACAGCATGGCACTTGCATAAAAACAAACATATAGACCAATGGAACAGAATACAGAACCCAGAAACAAATTCATACACCTGCAGGAAACTCACTTTTAACAAAGGTGCCAAGAATATACATTGGGGAAAAAACAGTCTCTTCAGTCAGTGGTGCTGGGAAAACTGGATATCCATATGCAGAAGAATGAAACTACACCCCTATCTCTCGCCATATGCAAAAATCAAATCGAAATGTATTAAAGACTTACATCTGAGACCTCAAAGTATGAAAATATTACAAGAAAACATTGGGGAAACTCTCCAGAACATTGGACTGGGCAAAGATTTCTTGAGTAATACCCCACAAACATGGGCAACCAAAACAAAAATTGACAAATGGGATCATATAAAATTAAAAAGCTTCTGCACAGCAAAAGAAACAATCAGCCAAGTGAAGAGACAACCCACAGAATGGGAGAAAATACTTGCAAACTATCCATCTAACAAAGGATTAGCATCCATTATATAAGCAGCTCAAACAACTCAACAGGAAAAAATATGTAACAATCAGATTTTAAAATGGGCAAAAGATCTGAATAGGTATTTCCTTCCTTCCCTTCCCTTCCTTCCTTCCTTCCTTCTTTCTTTTTCTTTTCTTCTTTCTTTCTTTCTTTTGAGACATAGTCTTGCTCTGTCGCCCAGGCTGGAGTGCAGTGGTGCAGTCTGGAGTGCAGTGGCGTGATCTCAGCTCACTGCAAGCTCCACCTCCTGTGACAGGAGAAAGTTCACACCTTTCTCCTGTCCCAGCCTCTGGAGTAGCTGGGACTACTGGCACATGCCACCACACCCGGCTACTTTTTGTATTTTTTGTAGAGACAGGATTTTGCCATGTTGGCCAGGCTGGTCTCAAACTCCTAACCTCAGGTGGTCCACCTGCCTCGGGCCTCCGAAAGTGCTGGGATTACAGGCATGAGCCACCACACCCGGCCTGTATGTCTCAGGAGGCTGAGGCAGGAGAGTCGTTTGAACCTGGGAGGCAGAGGTTGCAGTGAGCCAAGATCACACCACTGCACTCCAGCCTGGGTGACAGAGGGAGACTGTGTTCCCCCCCAACTCCAAAAAAAGATATACAAATGGCAAACAGGTATATGAAAAAGTGCTCAACATCACTGATCATCAGAGAAATGCAAATCAAAACTACAGTGAGATATCTCACCCCAGTTAAAATGGCTTATATCTGAAAGACAGGCAACAATGAATCCTGGCAAGGATGTAGAGAAAAGGGAACCCTCATGTACTGTTGATGGGAATATAAATTAGTACAATCACTATGGAGCATAGTTCGGAGATTTTCAAAAAACTAAATATAAAACTACCATATAATCCCAACAATCCCACTGCTAGACATAAACCCAAAAGAAAGGAAATCATTATATCAAGGAGATATCTGCTCTCTCATATTTATTGCAGCACTATTCACAATGGCCAAGATTTGGAAGCAACCTAAGTGTCCATCAACAGATGAATGGATAAAGAACATGAGGTGTATATACACAATGGAGTACAACTTAGCTATAAAAAAGGAATGAGATGGCTGGGCACCATAACTCACACCTGTAACCCCAGTACTTTGGAAGGCCAAGGTGGGAGGAGGGCTTGAGCCCAGGAGTTTGAGGCCAACCTAGGCAACATAGTGAGACTCGGTCTCTACAAAAAAATAAATTTTAAAAAATTTAGCCAGGTGCAGTGGTGCATGCCTGTAGTCCCCACTACTTGAGAGGCTGAGGCAGGAGAATCACTTGAGCCCCGGAGACTGAGGCGGCAATGAGCCATGATTGTGCCACTGTACTCACTCAACCTGGGCAACAGAACGAGACCCTGTCTAAAAAAAAAAAAAAGAACGAGATCCTGTCATGTGCAACAACATGGATGATGGAATTGGAGACACTATGTTAAGTGAAATAAGCCAAATATAGATAGACAAACTTTGCATGTTCTCACTTTTTTGTGGGAGCTAAAAATGAAAACAGTTGAACTCATGGAGACACAGAGTAGAATGATGGTTACTGGAGGCTGGAAAGCATAGTGGGTGGGTGGGAGGGAAGTGGGGATGCTTAATTAGTACAAAAATATAGTTAGATTAAATGATTAAATGAATAAGATCTAGTATTTGATAGCACAACACAGTGAATACAGTCAACAATAACTTATTGTATATTTTAAAATAACTAGGCCAGGTGCAATGGCTCACACCTGTAATTCCAGCACTTTGGGAGGCCGAGGCGGGTGGATCATCTGAGGTCAGGAGTTCGAGACCAGCCTAGCCAACATTGTGAAACCCTGTCTCTACTAAAAATACAAAAATTAGTCGGGCATAGTGGCGGGCACCAGTAATCCCAGCTATTTGGGAGGCTGAGACAGGGAGAATTGCTTGAACCAGGGAGATGGAGGTTGCAGTGAGCTGAAATCATGCCATTGCACTCCAAACTGGTCAACAGAGCAAGACTCCATCTCAAAATAAACTAAAGTAACTAAAAGAGTATAATTGTGTCTGTAACACAGAAAGGATAAATGCAGCTGGGCACAGTGGCTCACGCCTGCAATTGCAGCACTTTAGGAGGCTGAGGCAGGAGGATCACTTGAGCCCAGGAGTTTGAGACCAGCCTGGGAAATGTAGGGAGACCCTGTTTTTAGAAAAAAAAAAATTTTTTTTTTAATTAGCTGGGCTAATTGGCACATGGTGGCACATGCTTGTGGTCCCGGCTACTTGAGAGGCTGAGGTGGGAGGATTGCTTGAGCCCAGGAGTTCAAGGCCACAGGAAGCCATGATTTCACCACTGCACTCCAGCCTTGGCAACAGAACAAGACCCTGTCTCAAAAAAAAACCAAAAAAGGTTTCAACTTAAAGTATGCTTGAGGTGATGGATATCCCACTTACCCTGATGTGATTATTACAGGTTCTGTGCCTGTATCAAAGTATCTCATGTACCCCATAAATATGTATACCTACAACATAGCCACAAAGATTAAAAATAAAAACAAAAAATTAACTGTAATCACAGCACTTTGGGAGGCTGAGGTGGGTGGATCACTTGAGGCCAGGAGTTCAAGACCAGCCTGAGCAACGTGGCGAAACCCCACGTCTACAAAAAATACAAAAATTAACTGAGTGTGGTGGTGTGCCCCTGTAGTCCCAGCTACTAGGGAGGCTGAGTTGGGAGGATCACTGGAGCCCGGAGATCGAGGCTGCAGTGAGCTGAGATTGTTCCACTGCACTCCAGCCTGAGTGACTTTTTAATTTTAATTTAAAATTTTCCATAAGTTATTGGGGTACAGGTGGTATTTGGTTACATAAATAAGCCCTTTAGTGGTGATTTGTGAGATTTTGGTGCACCCATCACCTGAGCAGTATACACTGCTCCCTATTTGTAGTCTTCTATCCCTCGCCCTCTCCCACCCTTTCCTGACTTTTTATTTTTAATTTAAAAAAAAAAATTTAATATTAAAAAAGTAAAAAAAAAAAAAAAAGGAAGGACACCATGTTTATTGATGAATATTTCTTAATCTGTCCCTTCACTGTCTAGGTTTTTCTACAGCTTCCAGTAGAGCATAACTTTGCCATGGTTGTCCATACAAAAGCAGCAGGCCGGACCAGTATCAAGGTCACTGTTCACTGCATGAACAGTTCCTCTGGGCAATTTGAGGGGAATTTGTTGGAACTCTCTGATGAAGTACAGATCCTGGTAAGCTTCCAAATCTAAATCTTATTTTCGTATATTAAGGATAAGAAAGTTATATTCTCTTACCATCAACAAAGAGCTTAGTCTGGATAGAGACAGATAATTGTTAGAGCAATTCCTGGAACAGGTTTGTACTTCCTAGATTATCATTCCTGCTAATTGCTTGTATATAGTTTTGTTTTTTGTTTTTGTTTTGTTTTGTTTTGTTTTGAGACAGAGTTTCGCTCTTGTTGCCCAGGCTGGAGTGCAATGGCACAATCTCGGCTCACCACAACCTCCATCTCCCAGGTTCAAGCAATTCTCCTGCCTCAGCCTCCCGAGTAGCATGTGCCACCAAGCCCAGTTAATTTTGTAATTTTAGTAGAGATGGGGTTTCTCCATGTTGGTCAGGCTAGTCTCAAACTCCTGACCTCAAGTGATCCGCCTGCCTCGGCCTCCCAAAGTGCTAGGATTACAGGCGTGAGCCACTGTGCCTGGCCTGTTTTTTGTTTTTGAGACAGAGTCTCGCTCTGTCGCCCAGGCTGGAGTGCAGTAGTGTGATCTCGGCTCACTGCAAGCTCCTCCTCCCGGGTTCACACCATTCTCCTGCCTCAGCCTCCCAAGTAGCTGGGACTACAGGCACCTGCCACCATGCCCGGCTAATTTTTTGTATTTTTAGTAGAGACGGGGCTTCACTGTGTTAGCCAGGATGGTCTCGATCTGACCTCATGATCTGCCCACCTCAGCCTCCCAAAGTGCTGGGATTACAGGTGTGAGCCACCATGTCCGGCTTGTTTTTTGTTTTTGAGACAGAGTCTCACTCTGTCGCCCAGGCTGGAGTGCAGTGGCACAATCTGCACTCACTTCAGGGTTCAGGTAATTCTCCCTGCCTCAGCCTCCCGAGTAGCTGGGATTACAGGCGTGCACCACCATGCCCGGCTAATTTTTGTATTTTTAGTGGAGACAGGATTTCGCCACGTTTTCCAGGCTGGTCTCAAACTCCTAACCTCAAGTGATCCACCCGCCTTGGCCTCCCAAAGTGCTAGGATTACAGACGTGAGCCACCACGCCTGGCCGCTTTTATATACTATTGACATTAGAAACTATTAGTACTTGCAGGTGAGTAGTCCAGGAAAAAAAGAAAAGAAACTATAGCACACACACTCCCTTCCACTCCCCATATCAGTAACACAAGATATGTACACCATAGTAACTAGAGAGGGATTCATTTCTGATCCACTCCACCTGACATAGATATTATAGGTCCATTAACAATTTTTATTTATTTATTTATTTATTTTGAGACAGTTTCACTCTGTCGCTTAGGCTGGAGTGCAGTAGCATGATCTCAACTCACTGCAACCTACGCCTTCCAGGTACAAGTGATTCTCCTGCCTCAGCCTCCTGAGTACCTGAGATTACAGGCACGCGCCACCATGCCCGGCTAATTTTTGTATTTTTAGTAGAGATAGAGTTTCATTATGTTGACCAGGCTGGTCTCGAACTCCTGACCTTAGGTAATCTGCCCGCCTTGACCTCCCAAAGTGCTGGGATTACAGGCATGAGCCACTGCGTCCAGCCGATATAAGTCCATTTAAATATATTCACAGTTAGGATAAAACATAATTCTAACTTTTTTTTTTTTTTTTTTTTTTTTTTTTTGAGACGGAGTCTTGCTCTGTCGCCCAGGCTGGAGTGCAGTGGCGCGATCTTGGCTCACTGCAAGCTCCTCCTCCCGGGTTCACGCCATTCTCCTGCCTCAGCCTCTCCGAGTAGCTGGGACTACAGGCGCCCGCCACCACGCCCGGCTAATTTTTTGTATTTTTGGTAGAGACGGGGTTTCACCGTGGTCTCGATCTCCTGACCTCGTGATCCGCCCGCCTCAGCCTCCCAAAGTGCTGGGATTACAAGCGTGAGCCACCGCGCCCGGCAATTCTAACTTTTGATAAGGTGTAAGAGTATGAATAGTTTCTACAGATATTCTTGGGCTAAAAGCTAAATGGCTCCGTTGTTTTTATAATTCAAAAAACAAGTTATCACTTATATGGGTCGAGTAAGTTTCACTGCCTCTGATTTTGAGACTTTTTTTTTCCTTTCCTTTTTTATTTTTTCCTTTATTTTAGCTTTGGTTCTCTGATTCCATGTGAAGTAGGGGAAAGAGCACTTTACTAGAAGGTGGAAGACCTGGATGGTGTTTCATGCTAATATTATAGGTTCTTTGTCCCAAACTTCATGTCATTTTACCAGAGCCAAAATTAGAAATTTCAAAGTAATTTTATACCTAATATCTAAATAATATGGAAGACGTGGTAAGTGTAAACTTTGCTACATGCTCAGTCCCTCAGAGTCAGAAATAGGGCTAACATTAGGTTATATCTTCTAGAATATCTAGTTATGTTTTGAGTGCCTGGTTCATTTTGGAGAGGGGTATTGTGGACGATTTTAGACTAATTAGAAGTTAGGCAGACTGTTGATTTGTAGTTGTCATTTATTTGCATGTAATCTCTTGGGGATTATACTGAAGTCCATACGTAAGTAAAAGTCATAATTTGTCTTTGCCAAAAATGAGGAAAACATTTTCTCATTATAGGTGTTTGAAAAACTCCAACTCTTCTATCCAGAGTACCAACCAGAGCAGATTCTGATGCCTATAAATTCTCAGCTCAAACTCCATACCAACAGGTAAGGAAAAGGGAGAATAAGGGAGTGCCAGGATCTAAGCTTAAGTATTTTCAGTAAAACATTGACATAGAAAGAACACCTTTGCCTTCTAGGAGGTTTTTCTAACCCCCAAATAATTTTTTGTGTGAGGTGAAATCCCATAACGTAAAACTATTATGAAGTGTAAAATTCAGTCGCATTTAGTACATTCACAATATTGTGCGTTCAGCATCTCTATCTAGTTCCAAATATTTTTATCACCACCAAAGGAGATCCCATACCTGTGAAGCAGTCACTCTTCTTTCTTTCCTCCTCGCAGCCCCTGGCAATCACTAATCTGCTTTCTATGTATGGTATTAGCTATCCTGAATGTATTTCATATAAATGGAACCACACAATATGCAACGTTTTGTGTTGGCTTTTTTTTTTTTTTGAGACAGTCTCGCTCTGTTGCCCAGGCCGGCGCACGGTGGCGCAATCTCAGCTCACTGCAACCTCCACCTCCCAGGTTCAGGCAATTCTCCTGCCTCAGCCTCCCGAGTGGCTGGGATTACAGGTGCCTGCCACCACACCTGGCTGTTTTTGTATTTTTAGTAGAGACGGAGTTTCACCATGTTGGCCAGGCTGGTCTTGAACTCCTGACCTCAGGTGATCCTCCCGCCTTGGCCTCCCAAAGTGCTGGGATTACAGAGGTGAGCCACCACACCCGGCCTAAATAATTTTTTAATGATCAATATGTAGTAAGATTTGATTTTAAAGAAATAAATATAATCCAAAGGCAGACTTTTACCTGAGGAACAAATAATTACACATGTGGAGAATGGCAAGCAGTTTTCTCGAGTACATCCCCTAACAGTAATCCTGGAAATTTTTACTCTTTTCTCTCTGGTCAGACAGGACCCCCAAAAGATGCCACTTCCTTTCCTTGTTCCCTAGGGAAGGAGCTGCCTTCGTGAGTTCTCGTGTTCTCAAGTGTTTCCCTAATTCATCCGTCATTGAGGAGGATGGTGAAGGGCTCCTGAAAGCTGGTTCCGTTGCAGGTACTGCTGTATTGGAAGTCACTTCTATAGAACCTTTTGGAGTCAACCAAACAACCATAACTGGGGTCCAGGTGAGTTCATGGACTTACTAAAAAAAACAAATAAATAAGAGTCATACCCTGGCCTTAAGAAGCAGAGTTCCTTTTTTAAAAAAACTAGAAATTTTCTTATCATGCCATTAAAGAAAAAAAGAAAAAGAAAAGAACTAGAAACTTCTGTATCATGAGAGAACGTGAACCAGAAAAAAAAAGAGAAGAAGAAACCTCTGGGAGTCAGAAATGAACCTATAAGAGGCCAGTCTTGACATGGTTATAAGCCATAAAATTAAAATGAACTTTAGAGCCCTTGTTATAAAACAGATCAGCCTGGCCGGGCGCGGTGGCTCACGCCTGTAATCCCAGCACTTTGAGGGGCTGAGGCGGGCGGATCACGAGGTCAGGAGCTCGAGACCATCCTGGCTAACACGGTGAAACCCTGTCTCTACTAAAAATGCAAAAAATTAGCCGGGCGAGGTGGCGGGCGCCTGTAGTCCCAGCTACTCAGGAGGCTGAGGCAGGAGAATGGCGTGAACCCCGGGGTGGGGGAGCCTGCAGTGAGCCAAGATCGCGCCACTGCACTCCAACCGGGGCGACAGAGAGACTCCATCTCAAAAAAAAAAAAAAAAAAAAGACAGATCAGCTTAAATTTATATGATTGTCTTCCTAGCAGCTTTGGCAAAAGGGTTGGTATCGGAGGAGTGTAGAATGATTGCTATCAAAATTGGCTGGGCTCAGTGACTCACGCCTGTAAGCCCAGCACTTTGGGAGGCGGAGTCAGGAGAATCACTTGGGTCCAGGAATTTGAGACCAGCCTGAGCAACATAATGAGACCCCCATCTCTACAAAAAAATGAAAAAAAAAAAAATAGCCAGACTTGGTGGCACATGCCTGCAGTCCTAGCTGCTTGGGAGGCTGAGGTGGAGGATCACACGAACCTAGGAGTTTGAGGCTGCAGTGTGCTGCGATTGAACTGCTGCACTGCAGCCTAGAAAACAAAGCAACAGTCTGTTTCTTTTTAAAAAATTAAGCTTTGCTACAAGAATTAAAAAATTGAGAAAAGACCTCAGAGATAAGTTAGTCTTAACATGAAAAAAAAAATTTTAGACATTAAACATCTACTATATACTATGTTGGTCTTTGTGTGTATATTATCTCTTTTAACTACCACAAAAGCCCTATGAGGTAGGCATTATTATCCCCATCTAACTGTTAACTGATAAGAAACCTGAGACCCAGAAAAGTTACATGAGGCTATGAAATGATAAAGCTATGACTCAAACCCAGGCTTCACTTACTGTATCGCAGCTCTCTTACAGTGTGAAAACACAATATAGATTGTGTTCCTGATAAGTAATTGATTATTTAACCATAAGTATTGAGCACTCTGCCTGAAATGGATGAATTATAGTCCTTTCCTCATAAAGCTCCAGCTTCTCTTCACATTCCCACAGCTTTAAAAATTAAAAACCCGGCTGGGCACAGTGGCTCACACCAATCCCAGCACTTCGGGAGGCCGAGCCGGGTGGATCACAAGGTCAGGAGTTCAAGACCAACCTGGCCAAGATGGTGAAACCCCCGTCTCTACTAAAAATACAAAAAATTAGCCAGGCGTTGTGGTGGGCGCCTGTAATCTCAGCTACTCAGGAGGCTGAGGCAGAGAATTGCTTGAACCCAGGAGGCAGGGGTTGCAGTAAGCTGAGATGGCACCACTGCACTCCAGCCTGGGCGACAGAGCAAAATTCCGTCTAAAAAAAAAAAAAAAATTAAAAACCCATTTCAAGCCGGGCACAGTGGCTCACGCCTGTAATCCCAACACTTTGGGAGGCCAAGGCGGGCAGATCACTTGAGGTCAGGAGTTTGAGACCAGCCTGGCCAACATGGTGAAACTCTGTCTCTACAAAAAATACAAAAATTAACCAGGCGTGATGGCAGATGCCTGTAATCACAGCTACCTGGGAGGCTGAGGCAGGAGAATTGCTTGAACGCGGGAGGCAGAGGTTGCAGTGAGTCAAAATCATGCCACTGCACTCCAGCCTGGTTGACAGAGTGAGATTCTGTCTCAAAAAAGTAAAGAAAAGAATTTCCTATGATGCTATGCTGTCATATTTCTTTTCACTCTGACTTAAGTCATCTTACATCAAAAGCAAACTATTTCCTATAGAAAAGAAACATCACTCTTTATCATTGATTATAAGTCTCAGAATATGGTTGCAGCACTTCTCCAGTGCATCTTTCTCTGTACCAGTAGGTTTTGTCTCCCACAGGTAGCACCGGTGACATACCTGCGAGTGAGCAGCCAATCCAAGCTATACACAGCCCAAGGAAGGACCCTGTCAGCATTTCCCTTGGGCATGTCTCTTACCTTCACTGTTCAGTTTTATAATAGTATCGGAGAGAAATTCCACACACACAATACCCAGCTTTATCTGGCTCTGAACAGGTATGGAAGTCAAAGGAATGGTATTGACACTATGGTAGAAATCTTGCATATTAGGCTAGTATTATATAGCAGCTCCAGTAAATTCCTCTCACATTCTGAATTTGGAATTTGATCTTTCTTTTGTTAAAAAAAAATTTTTTTAAGTGAGGCCAGGTGGGTGGCTCACACCTGTAATCCCAGCACTTCGGGAGGCTGAGGAGAGAGGATCACTTGGGCCCAGGAGTTCAAGACCAGCCTGGACAACATGGTGAAACCCCATCTCTACACAAATACAAAAATTAGCTGGGTGTGGTAGCGTGTGCCTGTAGTCCCAGCTACTAGGGAGGCTGAGGTGGGAGGATCACTTGAGCCCAGGAGGCGGAGGTTGCAGTGAGCAGAGATTGCGCCACTGCACCCCAGCCTGGGTGACCAATTAAGACTGTCTTAAAAAAAAAAAAAAAAAAAGACCAGACTTAGACAATGGTATTAGTTGTCACTTAAGAAAAATTTCAGGATATCTTAAATCCGTCAAGTTCTAATTCACTAAAAGATCCATAGGGCGCTAACTGGAGTATTATTATCAAAAGGTTTTACTGGAAAAAAAAAGCCTTCCTGGGAACTATACATATGAAGGTAATAGACTGATCTTTGGCCCATACTTACTTACTCTTTATTGTGGAATTCCTTCTGAACTTCTGAGCTGTTGAATATAAAATGTGGTAGGGTGTTCCCCAGAACTATTTTTTAACTATTGTCTCTTTTTAAAGATTTCTACCTTTAATGTCTACTTGCAGAGATGACTTGCTGCTTATTGGACCAGGGAATAAGAACTATACTTACATGGCCCAGGCTGTGAACAGAGGGCTGACACTTGTGGGGCTTTGGGACCGGAGACATCCAGGCATGGCAGATTATATTCCTGTTGCTGTAGAGCACGCCATTGAGCCAGACATCAAGCTTACCTTTGTTGGAGATATCATCTGCTTCAGTACTCACCTTGTCAGCCAGCATGGTATGTATACATTCCCTTTCTCAACCTTACAACTGATAGTTGTGGGGATTAAAAAGCAGTTATTTAAAAAAAAAAAAAAAAAGCAGTTACTAATCCCTTGGACTGGTGTAGTGGTTTATACCCATAATCTCAGCCCTTTGGGAGGCCAAGCTGGAGAGGTCACTTAAGGCCAGAAGTTCAAGAAAGCAACTAATCCCCTAGAATATTTTTTTCCAAATTATCTAAAATCTGAGGGACTCTCTGAGAAAGAAAATAATTTTGAGTATTTTATTATTTGTAATGTTACTGATAATTTTTAGCTTAGTGCCTGTTTCACTCAATAGCCAGCCAATTAGAAGCCAGACAGTAATTTTTATTTTTATTTTTTTTTTTTTTTGAGACGGAGTCTTTCTCTGTCCCCCAGGCTGGAGTGCAGTGGCGCGATCTCGGCTCACCGCAACCTCCACCTCCTGGGTTCACGCCATTCTCCTGCCTCAGCCTCCCGAGTAGCTGGGAATACAGGCGCCCGCCAACACGCCCGGCTAATTTTTTGTGTTTTTAGTAGAGACGGGGTTTCACCGTGTTAGCCAGGATGGTCTCGATCTCCTGACCTCGTGATCCGCCCGCCTCAGCCTCCCAAAGTGCTGGGATTACAGGCTTGAGCCACCGCGCCCGGCTCAGACAGTAATATTTATCAAGAGTCTATTTGACACATAGCTCTATTTTATATTATGTAGGTAGTGCAGGGTACTGTGTCTTCTCCTCCATTCCCAGCTTTTGAAGGAGGGTAATTACTATATTGAAGGACAGTAAAGGATAACAGGAAGGAAAGGGCAAGAAGGCTTTAGTTCTAAGAACTAGTTATGTGTATGCTATTTTGTGAGGCACATTTGAAGGCCTAAGTCCTAACATATCATCATTGTAATTAGGTTTTTTCTTTTACCAGATAAACTATACTTTTTTTTTTTTTTTTTTTTGAGACAAGAGTCTCACTCTGTCATTCAGAATGGAGTGCAGTGGCACGATCTCAACTCACTGCAACCTCTGACTCCTGGGTTCAAGCGAGTCTCCTGCCTTAGCTTCCCGAGTAGCTGGGACTACAAGCACACAACACCACACCTGGCTAATTTTTGTATTTTTTATACAAGGGGTTGGCCCCTGGCCAACTATACTCTTGAAAACAAAGCATTTCTGTCCTAAGTACTGAGTTAAAAATAAAATCATAAGCCAGGCGTGGTGGCCCATGCCTGTAATCCCAGCACTTTGGGAGGCTGAGGTGGTGGGATCGCGAGGTCAAGAGATTGAGACCATCCTGGCCAACGTGGTGAAACCACATCTCTACTAAAAATACAAAAATTAGCTTGGCATGGTGGCACACACCTGTAGTCCCAGCTACTCGGGAGGCTGAGGCAGGAGAATCGCTTGAACCTGGGAGTTGGAGGTTGCAGTGAGCCGAGATCGTGCCACTGCACTCCAGCCTGGCAACAGAGTGAGACTCCATCTCAAAATAAATAAATAAATAAAATAAAATCATAGAAAACATTTGGGAGGCCGAGACAGGCAGACCACCTGAGGTCAGGAGTTCGAGACCAGCCTGGCCAACATGGTGAAATCCTGTTTCTATTAAAAATACAAAAATTAAGTCCGGGTATAGTGGCTCACGCCTGTAACCCCAGCACTTTGGGAGGCCGAAGCAGGCGGATCACAAGGTCAGGAGTTCAAGACCATCCTGGCCAGCATGGTGAAACCCCGTCTCTACTAAAAATACAAAAATTAGCCGGGCATGATGGCACGTGCCTGTAGTCCCAGCTACTTGGGAGGCCGAGGCAGGAGAATTGCTTGAACCCAGGAGGCAGAGGTTGCAGTGAGCCAAGATCACGCCACTGCACTCCAGCCTGGGTGATGGAGCGAGACTCTGTCTCAAAAATAATAATAATAGCCGGGCGCGGTGGCTCACGCTTGTAATCCCAGCACTTTGGGAGGCCGAGGCGGGCGGATCACGAGGTCAGGAGATCGAGACCACAGTGAAACCCCGTCTCTACTAAAAATACAAAAAATTAGCCGGGCGTGGTGGTGGGCGCCTGTAGTCCCAGCTACTCGGAGAGGCTGAGGCAGGAGAATGGCGTGAACCCGGGATGCGGAGCTTGCAGTGAGCCGAGATCGCGCCACTGCACTCCAGCCTGGGCGACAGAGCGAGACTCTGTCTCCAAAAAAAAAAAAAATAATAATAATAATAATAATAATAATAATAGTTAAATTATCCCGGTGTGGTGGCATATGCCTCTGGTCCCAACTATTGGGAGGCTGAGGTGGGAAGATTGCATGAGCCCAGGAGATCAAGGCTGCAGTAAGCTATGATTGCGCTACTGCACTCCAGCCTGGATAACAGGCTGTGTCTCAAAAAAAAGAAAAGGAAATCAGTCTTTGGTTAGGAAATGAGTGTGAATTCTTTGGGTTTCCAAATATCATATCCCAAAGTGGTGTACACTGCCTGGATGTATACATCCAAGTAAAACCTGCTTGTAGTAATGTATGGCTTTGGCTTTGCAGCCTCTTCTGGTAACTATGGATATATATGTTTAGGTAAAGTGATGTAAATGTTTGACCTGACTTTAACATTAATACATATTTTGGACCTTGATACAAAGGGGCTCTATACAGCTGAATCCTCCAATGCTATAACAGCTGATTTGCAAACAACCACTACCAACATGCAATCCAGGACCAATGAGCTAAACCTACTTTAAGGTTGACAATGAGAGTTACAATCCCCTGATTATAAATCCCTTGTCAATGAAGCAGAGTATTTTTTACCGTCTCTTTTTTTTTGTTTGTTTGTTTGTTTTTTTGAGACAGAGTTTCACTCTTATCACCCAGGCTGGAGTGCAAAGGTGTGATCTTGGCTCACTTCAACCTCCGCCTTCTGGGTTCAAGTGGTTCTATTGCCTCAGCCTCTCAAGTAGCTGGAACTAGAGGCATGCGCCACCATACCTGGCTAATTTTTGTATTTTTAGCAGGATGGGGTTTCACCATGTTGGTCAGGCTGGTCTCAAACTCCTGACCTCAGGTGATCCTCCAGCCTCGGCCTCCAAAAGTGCTTGGATTACAGACGTGAGCTACCATGCCCGGCCTATTTTTTACTCTTTTTAGCTAGATTTTTGACAGGATTGTCCCATAGTCTTCCAATCTGGAATTTTGGGAGGCTTCATCATATGATGAAGGAAAGAGCCATATGTCAGGATCAGTAGTCCTGCAGGCTAAGTACAAACTCTAACCCAGTTTTTGGCATTCCTCGGCCATCTTTAGACTTAAGCCAAAATAAACAAATCCTTTCTCTTGCCAGTAGTCACTTTTTTGCAGTCTTCTTGCTGTCATCAATTAGTAGCTCAAAACAAATTTGTCCTTAGCAGCTTCTAAACAAAATTTATTCAGAAAGTTATCCCTGTATGTAAAAAGAGCTTTTCTTTTTCCTAAGGAGAACAGTTACATTCTCCAACTAAGTAGCACTTATGATTCTTTATTTTGCTGGCATGATATATGAAGAGGAGCCCCACACTGAGAAAACAGTTATCTTCAAAGCTGGCTGTTTCTCCTGGGAAGAGATATCTGCATGCTTGAAAAATTTACTGATTTGTAGTATGAATAAGTCTAGAGTGATTTATATCAAAGTCTTCAGCCAAGTGCTTTCTCTTGTCTTTTCCTAGGTGAACCTGGGATATGGATGATTTCTGCCGACAATATTCTACAGACAGACATTGTCACTGGAGTAGGAGTGGCCAGGAGTCCAGGGACTGCAATGATTTTTCATGACATCCCAGGAGTAGTGAAAACATTTCGAGAGGTAAACATAACTGTATCAGAGTTTAAGAGACTAGGGTGACTATTGCCACATATAAGGATATGCATAGAGAAAATACATCCTAGGAAAGGAAATACACTCATAAAACAGATATAAAGCCAGCCAGCAAACTTTATTGGAACACAAAGCCAAACAGTGCTTAGGATTCTTAACCAGCAGAATACTACCTGTGTTTTAAGAGATCACTGTGGGTACTGGTTGGCACTAGACAGTAGACGCCAGGGTAGAAGTTGAAAGACCATTTGGGAGTCTACTACGGTAATCCAGGTGACATATGTTGGCAGATCAGGCTGGTGACAGAGGAGGTGATAAGAAGTTGATCAGATTCTAGTTATATTTTATAGGCAGAGCCAATAGAGTTTCCTCACAGATTATATCTAGAACATAAGAAAATCCAGAATGATTCAGGTTTTTGGTTGAACAGCTGAAAGGACAGCATTACTGTCAACTGAAATGGGGAATACTGCAGGTGGAACAGTTTTGGAGGGAAAAACAGTCAGCTTTGGATATGTAAAATTGGATATGTCTATTAAATGTCAACTGGATATGTTGAGGTTGCTGGATATAAAAGTCTGGGAGTCACTGGAATAGAGATATTTAAGGCCATTAGATCACCAAAAGAATGAATGTAAAATAGAAAAAAGGCCAGGCGCAGTGGCTCACATTTATAATTCCAGCACTTTGGGAAGCCAAAGTGGGAGGATCACCTGAGGTCAGGAGTTCGAGACCAGCCTGGCCAACATGGTGAAACCCCATCACTACTAAAAATACAAAAATTAGCTGGGCCTGGTGGCTCACATCTGTAGTCCCAGCTACTCAGGAGGCTGAAGCATGAGAATCTCTTGAACCTGGGAGGTGGAGGTTTCAGTGAGCTGACATCAAGCCACTGTACTCCAGCCTGGGCAACGGAGTGAGAGTCGCTCTCAAAAAAAAAAAAAAAAAAAAAAAGGAAAAAGATCTAAGTACTAAGTTCTGGGAGCACTTCAATCTTAAGAGTTCTGATTGCCTTTTGATTAGTGGCAAATAGAAAAAGAAAGAAACAAAGGGAAAAAGGGAGCTCTGAGAGAAGAACCGATAAGAAACAATAAGAAAGACTTATAAGAAACAACCAGGCGGCCGGGTGCGGTGGCTCACGCTTGTAATCCCAGTACTTTGGGAGGCCGAGGCGGGCGGATCATGAGGTCAGGAGATCGAGACCACGGTGAAACCCCGTCTCTACTAAAAATACAAAAAATTAGCCGGGCGTGGTGGCGGGCGCCTGTAGTCCCAGCTACTCGGAGAGGCTGAGGCAGGAGAACGGCGTGAACCCGGGAGGCGGAGCTTGCAGTGAGCCGAGATCTTGCCACTGCACTCCAGCCTGGGCGACAAAAAAAAAAAAAAAAAAAACAGCCGGGCACCTGGTCCCCCTATAATCCACTTTGGAGGCCAGGAGGTGGATCACAAAGTCAGAATCTAAAACACCCTGACCAAATGGTGAAACCTCTCCACTATAAAATAAAAAATTACTGGCTGGTGGACACAATTTAATCCAACTCGGAGGCTGAGTGAGAATCGTTGAACAGGAGGCAGAGCTTTCGTGACTGAGATCACCCACTGATCCACCAGACAAAATGAGACTCTGTCTCAAAAAAAAGAAAAAAGAAAAAAAAGAAACAACCAGTGAAATAGGAGGAAAATCTAGAGATATGGGTATCCTGGAAGGCAAGTGAAGAAAGTATTTCAAGGAAAGAGGGAGTGATCAACTATCATTACTATTAATGGGTTAAGCTGAAAATTGAGAAATGACTGATTGTTTTTGCAGTATGGAGACTGGTGCTAGTGACTTTGTTGAGTTGCTTCAGCAAAGTGACCTGAGCCCGCCCCCCCACTTTTTTTGTTGTTGTTGTTGGAGACAGAATCTTGCTTTGTCGCCCAGGTTGGAGAACAATGGCTTAATCTTGGCTCACTGCAACATCTGCCTCCCGAGTTCAAGCAATTCTCGTGCCTCAGCCTCCTGAGTAGCTGGGATTACAGGCACGTGCCACTACCCCTGGCTAATTTTTGTATTTTTAGTAGAGACAGGGTTTTACCATGTTGGCCAGGCTGGTCTCGAACTACTGGCCTCATGTGATCTGCCTGCCTCGGCCTCCCAAATTGCTGGGATTATAGGCATGAGCTGCCACAGCACCCAGGCTTTTTTTTTTTTTTTTGAGATGGAGTATCGCCCTGTTGCCCAGGCTGAAATGCAGTGGTGTGATCTCAGCTCACTGCAACCTCTGCTTCCTAGGCTCAAGCTATCCTCCCACTGCAGCCTCCCTAGTAGCTGGGACTACAGGTGCACGCCACCATGCCCAGCTAATTTTTTCATTTTGTTTTGTTTTGTTTTATATTTTTGATAGAGATGACGTTTCACCATGTTGCCCAGGCTGGTCTCGAACTCCTGAGCCCAAGTGATAGGCCTGCCTCGGCCTCCCAAAGTGCTGGGATTATAGGCATGAGCACTGTGCCCAGACAGAGTGACCTGAATGAATGTTTGATTGGAGAATTGGAGAAAAGGACTTGGAGACAGAGAATATAGAAAGCTCTTTTAAGAAGTTGGGGTTAAGAGTTTGTTTTGTGGATTTTTTTTTTTTAATGAGAGAAATAGTGGATTGGGAATGATTCAGTGGAAACAGAAAATTTGATGTAAGTCAGAGGATTGCTGGAGGGAGTAGTATTCTTGAGTGGGTGAGATAGGTAAACAAGTAAAGGGATTTTTTTAATAAACTATTTTCTATTCCCTTCTTAAATATATGTAATGTCTCCTTCCTCTTTGCCCAAAGCACTTCTTTGTTCCTCTTTTTTCATTCCTCAAACATGGTAGCATAACTTTTTGTGTATCTACTATGGGCTTGGCACTTCTCATCTTTTTTTTTAAGAGACAGTGTCTCACTGTTGCCCAGGCTGGAATACAATGATGCAATCATGGCTCACTGCAGCCTCAAATTCCTGGGTTCAAGCCATCCTCCTGCCTCAGCCTCCAAAGTAGCAGGACCACAAGTGTGTGCCAGCATACCTGGCTAATTATTTTTATTTTTTTGCAGACACAGGGTCTCGCTATGTTGTCCAGGCTGGTCTCAAACTCCTGGATTCAGGTAATCTTTCTGCCTCAGCCTCCCAAAATGCTAGGATTATAGGCATGAGCCACTGCACCTGGCCATCTATTTTTTTATTTATATTTATTTATTTATTTATTTACTTATTTATTTGAGACAGGGTCTTGCTCTGTCACCCAAGCTAGAGTGTAGTGGTGCGATCTCAGATCACTGCAGCCTCCACCTCCTAGGCTCAAGTGATCCTCCCACCTCAGTCTCTCGAGTAGCTGGGACCACAGGTGCACAGCACCACACTCGGCTAATTTTGCGGTGTGTGTGTGTGTGTTTGTGTGTGTGTGTGTGTGTGTGTGTGTTTTGAGACAGAGTCTCACTCTGTCGCCCAAGTTGGAATATAGTGGCTGAATCTCAGCTCACTGCAACCTTTGCCTCCTGGATTCAAGCAATTCTCCTACCTCAGCCTCCCAAGTAGCTGGGATTACAGGCACCTATCACCACACCCAGCTAATTTTTGTATTTTAGTAGTGACAGGGTTTCACCATTTTGGCCAGGCTTGTCTCGAACTCCTGACCTCAAGTGAGCTGCCCACCTCAGCCTCCGAAAGTGCTGAGATTACAGGCATGAGCCACTGTGCCCAACCAATTTTTTGTATTTTTGGATAGATGGGGTTTCACCCTGTTGCCCAGGCTGATCTCGAACTCCTGGGCTCAAGTGTTCTACCTGCCTCAGCCTCCTGAAGTGCTGGGATTACAGGTATGTGCCACCACATCTAGCCCAGTCTTTTTTTTTTTAACATCCAGTACACCTATCACTTTTAACTGTATCACTTTTAGCTCTGCAAAGTAAATATATGGGGCATGGAGGGAGGGAGAGCATCAGGAAGAATAACTAATGGATGCTGGGCTTAATACCTGGGTGATAGGTTGATCTATGCAGCAAACCACCATGGCACACATTAACTTATGTAACAAACCTGCACATCCTGCACATGTACCCTGGAACTTAAAATAAAAGTTGAAGAAAAAAAGTATTTTCCCAACTTTGTTTTATTTATTTATTTATTTTTATAACAGCATCTCACTCTGTTGCCCAGGCTGGAGTGCAGTGGCACAATCTCTGGTCACTGCAACCTCCACCTTCCAGGTTCAAGCAATTCTCGTGCCTCAGCCTCCCAAGTAGCTAGGACTACAGGTGTGTGCTACCACACCCAGCTAATTTTTGTGTTTTTAGTAGAGACAGGGTTTTCCATGTTGGCCAGGCTGGTGTCAAACTCCTGGCCTCAAATGATCTGCCTGCCTCAGCCTCCCAAAGTGCTGGGATTACAGATATGAGTCACTGCACCCGGCCCCAACTTTATAGATGAGTAAGTTACTCAATATGTGTGCACATGGTATCTGGTGCCTTCTTTTAAGGAGCTCATAGTCTAGTGGTGACATAAACAATTACATACATGGCACAAATAATTACAATAGGCAAATAAAAGTACATGTTGTGTTTGAAGACTAATGAATAAATCAGGGTAACTTCAATACAAAATTAATAAGGGTAGAGAGGGAAAATTTGGATAACATCCAAAAAGAACTTGTATCATAAGCAGATAAGAGGTTCAAGGACAGAGGTAGCATGAAAAGAGTACTAGAAAAAGAGACTGAGAAGGGATTAGGAATCAGAAAAGCAAAGAGAAACAGTGTCATAGAAGGCAAAGGAGGAAATGGTTGTGGTGTTAGATGCTACAGGGAAGTCAAAAGGTCACTCCTATTCTAATTTGTGTACTTCGTAGAATCCTCATTTAATTATTCACTAATTAGCAGATACTCATTAAAGCCTATTAAGTGTCAGGCATTGTGCTGGCCTCCAGAAATACAAATATGAAAAAGACAAAATTCCTTTCTTTATTAAGCTATTAATGTAACTAACTTGGGTTTTAAGGTTCTTGAATTTAAAAAACCTGTGGTAATACTAAGGAGAATGTAGAGTATATTGCATTTAAATTTAAAATATTAAGGGCTGGGCATGGTGGCTC
The DNA here is from genome assembly GCF_009828535.3 of Hylobates moloch. Classification (NCBI taxonomy): domain Eukaryota; kingdom Metazoa; phylum Chordata; class Mammalia; order Primates; family Hylobatidae; genus Hylobates; species Hylobates moloch. Next base: position 101,256,734 of record NW_026652280.1, read on the forward strand.
ACACCTGTAATCCCAGCACTTTTTTTTTTTTTTTTTTTTTGAGACGGAGTCTTGCTCTCTCGCCCAGGCTGGAGTGCAGTGGCGCAATCTTGGCTCACTGCAAGCTCCGCCTCCCGGGTTCACGCCATTCTCCTGCCTCAGCCTCTCCAAGTAGCTGGGACTACAGGCGCCCGCCACCACGCCCGGCTAATTTTTTTTTGTATTTTTAGTAGAGACAGGGTTTCACCGTGGTCTTGATCTCCCGACCTCGTAATCCGCCCGCCTCGGCCTCCCAAAGTGCTGGGATTAAATCCCAGCACTTTTAGAGGCCGAGGTCAGTGGATCACTTGAGATCAGGAGTTCGAGACCAGCCTGGCCAACATGGTGAAATCCTGTCTCTACTAAAGGTACAAAAATCAGCCAGGTGTGGTGGCACATGCCTGCAATCCCAGCTACTTGGGAGGCTGAAGCAGGAGAACTGCTGGAATCCGGGAGGCAGAGGCTGCAGTGAGCTAAAATTGCGCCAGTGCACTGTAGCCTGGGTGACAGAGCAAGACTCCATCTCAAAACAAACAAACAAACAAAACTTACAATATAAGGCAGAACAGTACAAGTATTCTTGAGAAAAAACAATGTACTTTGAAGTTTCAGAAAAAATTGAGATTATATGCAACTAGAGACAAAGAGAAAATGTCCTAAAGAAAGTTGCAGTTGTTTTATGTTTTTGTGTGTGTGTGTTTTTGTTTTTCTTTGTTTTGTTTTGTTTTTTTGAGATGGAGTCTCACTCTGTCGCCCAGGCTGGAGTGCAATGGCACAATCTTGGCTCACTGCAGACTCTGCCTCCCGAGTTCAAGCAATTCTCCTGCCTCAGCCTCCCTGGTAGCTGGGATTACAGGCGCACTCCAACATGCCTGGCTAATTTTTGTATTTTTAGTAGAGGCGGGGTTTTGCCATGCTGGCCAGGCTGGTCTCAAACTCCTGACCTCAAGTGATCCACCCGCCTCAGCCTCCCAGAGTGCTGGGATTATATGCGTGAGCCACCGCACCTGGCCTCAAAGGCATTTTAATAGGGAGTCATACAAAGGGAAGATATGTCTGAAGGAATAATTGGACCCAAGACTTCCTTCTAGAAAAAATGTTATTTTAAGGCCAGGCGCAGTGGCTCACGCCTGTAATCCCAGCACTTTGGGAGGCCGAGGCAGGTGGATCACGAGGTCAGGAGATCGAGACCATCCTGGCTAACACGGTGAAACCCCGTCTCTACTAAATATACAAAAAATTAGCCGGGCATGGTGGCGGGCGCCTGTATTCCCAGCTACTCGGCAGGCTGAGGCAGGAGAATGGCGTGAACCCAGTGGGCGGAGCTTGCAGTGAGCCGAGATAGCGCCACTGTGCTCCAGCCTGGCTGACAGGGCGAGACTCCATCTCAAAAAAAAAAAAAAAAGAAAAAATGTTATTTTGGGCTGGGCATGGTAGTTTATTTCTGTAATCTCAGCACTTTGGGAGGCCAAGGTGGAAGGATGGCTTGCAGCCAGGAGTTCGAGACCACCTGGGGCAACATAGTGAGACCCCGTCTTTTTTTTTTTTTTTTTCCAGAGTCTCGCTCTGAGCCACCGTGCCTGGCCAAGACCCCGTCTTTTTTTGTTGTTGTTGTTGTTTTGATTCAGAGTTTCGCTCTTGTTGCCCAGGCTGGAGTGTAATGGCGCAATCTCGGCTCACTGCAACCTCCGCCTCCCAGGTTCAAGCGATTCTCCTGCCTCAGCCTCCCGAGTAGCTGGGATCACAGGCATGCACCACCAAGCCCGGCTAATTTTGTGTTTTTTTAGTAGAGGTGGGGTTTCTCCATGTTGATCAGGCCAGTCTGGAACTCCTGACCTCAGGTGATCCACCCGCCTCGGCCTCCCAGTGCTGGGATTACAGACGTGAGCCACCGCGCCCGGCCGACCCCGTCTTTCGTTGGTTAGGCATGGTGACACATACGTGTAGTCCCAGCTTCTCTAGAGGCTGAGGTAGGAGGATTGCTTGAGCCTAGGAATTTGAGGCTTCAGTCAGCCATGATCATGCCACTGCACTCCAGCCTGGGTGACAGAGCAAGACCCTGACTCAAAAAAAAAAAGATATTTTGTCTTCAAAGGCAAACAGATTTTGTTGTTCTCAAATATATGGTCATGAGATGGAATTTGTACTTGTGTGAAACAGATACTTTCGGTTAAATAAGTTATGAGGGGTGAATCCGGAAGGAATCAGATTCTCTAGGAACTTAGGTGCAGATTTTCCTTTGATTTGCTGACAGGTGGTGGTCAATGCATCATCAAGATTAATGCTCAGTTATGACCTCAAGACTTATCTCACCAATACCCTCAATTCAACTGTATTCAAGCTCTTCATTACCACTGGCAGAAATGGTGTCAATCTTAAAGGTCAGGAATCTCTTCATGGTTTCAGTGATTGTTCCTACCTTTCTCGTTTTCCCTCAATTCATTTATCCCTTCGGATTAGTAATCCAGATTTTCTTTTTATTTCAAAACTGACTCCATCTTGACAAATAAATCATAGAGCTCTATGAGACCTTAGAAATTATGACTAGACTAAGGTTTTAAAATAGGCTCATCCTAGTCACTATTGTCTTTCTAGTTTTAAAAATACAAATTTTAGGCCAGGCGAGGTGGCTCACACCTGTAATCCCAGCACTTTGGGAGGCCGAGGCAGGCACATCACCTGAGGTCGGGAGTTCAAGACCAGCCTGACCAGGAGTTCAAGACCAGCCTGACCAACATGGTGAACCCCATCTCTACTAAAAATACAAAAACTAGCTGGGTGTGGTGGCGTGTGCCTGTAATCCCATCTACTTGGAGGCTGAGGCAAGATAATTGCTTGAACCTGGGAAGCGGAGGTTACAGTGAGCCGAGATCGCACCACTGGACTCCAGCCTGGGTGACGGAGTGAGACTCCATCTCAAAAAAAAAAAAAAAAAAAAAACATAATTTTAGGACTCTGGAGTGGTGGCTCATGCCTGTAATCCCAATTATTTAGGAGGCTGTGGTGGGAGGATCGCTTGAGGCCAGGAGTTTGAGACCAGCCTGGGCAACAAAGCAAGACCCCATCTCTCAAAAAAAATAAAAATAAAAAATAGAGATGGCTGGGCGTGGTGGCTCACACCTGTAATCCCAGCACTTTGGGAAGCCGAGGCAGGTGGATCATGAGGTCAGGAGTTCGAGACCCGCCTGGCTAAGATGGTGAAACCCTGTCTCCACTAAAAATACAAAAATTAGCCCGGTGCAGTGGCAGATGCCTGTAATCCCAGCTACTCGGGAGGCTGAGGCAGGAGAATTGCTTGAACCCGGGAGACAGAGGTTGCAGTCAGCTGAGATCGTGCCACTGCACTCTGGGCGACAGAGCAAGACTCCATCTCAAAAAAAAAAGAGAATTTGAATTCTATTTGCCTTCAAGCATTTAACATATTTTTTCAAATTAGCTATTTAATTTTATTATAAATACAAAGATAGATAAATAAGTAAATAATATTTTATCTTTAAAATTTCCCAAGTTCTTTTATAGACAAAAAATACTAAATGTTTCTTCATAACATATTCACCCACTGTTGTCCAAATTATGATTTTATAAACAGACTGTCTTTTTTATTTTTGAGATGGAGCCTTGTTCTGTTGCCCAGGCTGGAGTGCAGTGGCATGATCTCGGCTCACCGCAACATCCGCCTTCTGGGTTCAAGCAATTCTCCTGCCTCAGCCCCTCGAGTAGCGCAGACTACAGGCATGCGCCACCATGCCTAGCTAACTTTTGTATTATTGCTAGAGGCAGGGTTTCCCCATGTTGGCCAGGCTGGTCTCGAACTCCTGACCTCAGGTGATCCGCCCGCCTCGACCTCCCAAAGTGCTGGGATTACAAGCGTGAGCCACCGTGCCTGGCCAACAGACTGATGTTTTATTCCCCAGAATCTTTCTAAAATCACTACTTATTTATTGAGAAACCTCATGCATCAGTCCCTTTGATTTTGCTAATGATTTTTCATAAAGAATGCCACTCATTGCAGCTGACCCAATGATAACAACAGTCCACTTCTTGCTGTCTATATGATTCCTCTTAAGGCACCACTTGTGATGAAGTTCTAGGGACTCAGGGCTTGAATTATATTGTAATTGTATTACAATATTGTATATGAAAAACAAATTCTCCTAGACCTAAAAGCTACCTCCCAACTGTACTGCTTTATTTTTATTTATTTATTTATTTATTTATTTATTTATTTGAGATGGAGTTTCACTCTTGTTGCCAAGGCTAGAGTGCAGTGGCACAATCTCGGCTCACTGCAACTTCTGCCTCCTGAATTCAAGCAATTCTCCTTCCTCAGCCTCCTGAGTAGCTGGGATTACAGGCATGCGCCACCACCCCCAGCTAATTTTGTATTTTTAGTAGAGACAGGGTTTCTCCGTGTTGGTCAGGCTGGTCTCGAACTCCCGACCTCAGGTGATCCGCCTGCCTCAGCCTCCCAAAGTGCTGGGATTACAAGTGTGAGCCACCGCGCCTGGCCTATTTTTAATAGATTTCTAACTTCCCTGTAATCTGTCTTACTCCCACTGACGCCAGGCGTGATGGGAGGCACCTGTCATCCCAACTACTGGGGAGACTGAGCCAGGGAGAATTGCCTGAACCGGGAGATGGAAGTTGCAACGAGCCAAAATCACACCACTGCACTCCAGACTGGGCGACAGAGCAAGACTTCATCTCAAAGATTTTTCAAAAAGTCTTTGAAAAAAGATACCACCTATGTATGATATTGATAATGGATGCCCCACTGTAGTCATTCACAAATTAGAATGCGAGGGTCTCACACTATTCTTTCACCTTGATTGAAGCAGAAGTGGGCAAACCAGCCATAATTGACCCTCTTTCTTGCTTATGTTTTTTTATGCTCCAAAACTGCCTCCATATAATGGTCTCTCTTTTTACAAATTCTTGTTAGTGACAAAGCTATTTACCTCTTTTCTGCTTTTCAGGATTCTGTACCCCAAACCAGGCCTTGGCCATTACAAAAGTACTTCTTCCAGCAACCCTCATGCTGTGCCATGTACAGTTCAGTAATACTTTGCTAGACATTCCAGCAAGTAAAGTCTTTCACGTCCATTCGGATTTCAGTATGGAGAAAGGTAGGTTACACCAGTTGAATCTGGTTTCTCCATTCTGTTTATCTATTTGTATGATTGTCCCTTTCTTATTGGATTGCATTTATATCTGTAGTTTCATCTGATATATAACTATGGAATCTTTCTCAGGCAACATTTTTGTTCAACCCATTCAACTCTTTTTTTTTTTTTTTGAGACAGGGTCTTTCTGTGTTGCCTAAGGCTGGAGTGAAATGGTGTGATCATAGCTCATTGTAACCTTAAACTCCTAGACTCAAGCAATCCCCCTGCCTTAGCTTCCTGAGTAGCTAGGACTACAGGCACATGCCATCATGCCTTTTTTTTTTTTTTTTTAAGAGCGACATGATCTTCCTATATTGCCCAGGCTGGTCTCAAACTCCTGGCCTCAAGCAATCCTCCTGCCTCAGCCTCCCAAAGTGCTGGAATTACAGGTGTTAAGCCACTGCCCCCAGCCCTATTCAAATAAGTTTTAACACGTGCCTCCTAGAATACCCTGTGCTTTTCTATTATAATTTACTATTTTCTTGTTAGTCCCCATTAACTCTGTGAGGCTCTGCATTGTGTCTCATTTATCTTTCATTCCCAGCATGTAGCACAGTGTTTGGATGTTTTGTTGAATTGAAAGATATTCCAAATAAAAGAATAGGATTAACAAGTGGAAAGTGGAAATAGGCATGATGTCAGGATGACTTTATGTAAATCAGCTTATCTAAAAATGAAAGGATTCATATCAAATATAAGGTATAGGGCCGGGCACAGTGGCTCACACCTGTAATCCTAGTACTTTGGGAGGCCGAGGCAGGCGGATCACCTGAGGTCAGGGCTTCGGAGACCAGCCTGGCCAACATGACGAAACCCCATCTCTACTAAAAATACAAAAATTAGCCAGGCGTGGTGGGAGGCACCTGTAATCCCAACTATTGGGGAGACTGAGGCAGGGAGAATTGCCTGAACCGGGAGATGGACGTTGCAATGAGCCAAAATCACACCGATGCACTCCAGACTGGGCGACAGAGCAAGACTTCATCTCAAAAAAAAAAAAAAAATGTAAGGTATAAATAAGGTAGTGCTTCATCATGAGAGAACCTCTAATGCTAGATCAGGCAGTCTGAATGGTTTGGGTCATGAGCAACCACTGAAGGAAGGTTCATTCAGCAAACTGTTTATAATACCTGATAGCAGGAGAAGATGTGGAGTTACAAAGAAAAGTAATTTTTGGTTTGTTTGTTTTTTTGTTTTGTTTTGTTTTTGAGACGGAGCCTCACTCTGTCTCCCAGACTGGAGTGCAGTGGCACGATCTCAGCTCACTACACCTCTGCCTCCCGGTTACAAGCTATTCTCCTGCCTCAGCCTCCTGAGTAGCTGGGATTACAGGCGCGTGTCACCACGCCCAGATAACTTGTATTTTTAGTAGAGATGGGGTTTCACAATGTTGGTCAGGCTGGTCTCGAACTCCTGACCTCGTGATCCGCCCGCCTCAGCATCCCAAAGTTGTTGGGATTACAGGCATGAGCCACCGTGCCCAGCCATTTTTGTTTCTTTATTTATTTTGTTTGTTTGTTTGTTTGTGTAGGGACAGGGTCTCCCTATGTTGCTCAGGCTGGTCTCAAACTCTTAGCCTCAAGTGATCCACCTCGGCCTTCCAAAGTGCTGGGATTATAGGCGTGAACCACCATGTCCAGCCTAAAGCTTTTAACTTTTAGTGTTACCCTACCAGGTGATGAGTTACAGGGTAGACACATATATGTTTGTGACTTCAATTTATTGATGAAAAAATAAATCAAGCCGGGTGCAGTGGCTCACACTCATTATCCCAGCACTTTGGGAGGTCGTGGCAGACAAATCACTTGAGGTCAGTGGTTTGAGACCAGCCTGGCCAACACGGTGAAACCCCATCTCTGCTAAAAATACAAAAATTAGCCAGGCATGGTGGCAGTCACCTGTAGTCCCAGCTACTTGGGAGGCTGAGGCAGGAGAATCACTTGAATCCAGGAGGCAGAGGTTACAGTGAGCCAAGATCGTGCCACTGCACTCCAGCCTAGGCAACAGAGCAAGACTCCGTCTCAAAAATAAATAAATAAGGCCGGGCGCGGTGGCTCACGCCTGTGGTCCCAGCACTTTGGGAGGCCGAGGCAGGCGGATCACGAGGTCAGGAGACAGAGCTCATCCTGGCTAATACGGTGAAACCCCGTCTCCACTAAAAAAATACAAAAAATTAGCCAGGCATGTTGGCGGGCGCCTGTAGTCCCAGCTACTCAGGAGGCAGAGGCAAGAGAATGGCGTGAACCCGGGAGGTGGAGCTTGCAGTGAGCCGAGATCGCGCCACTGCACTCCAGCCTGGGCAACAGAGTGAGACTCTGTTTCAAGAAATAAATAAATAAATAAATAAATTGAAAAAATATATAGGCCAGGCGTGATGACTCACGCCTGTAATCCCAGCGCTTTGGGAGGCTGAGGCGGGTGGATCACCTGAGGTCAGGAGTTCACGACCAGCCTCACCAACATGGAGAAACCTGGCCTCTACTAAAAATACAAAATTAGCCAAGCGTGGTGGCACATGCCTGTAATCCCAGCTACTAGGGAGGCTGAGGCAGGAGAATCATTTGAACCCAGGAAGTGGAGGTTGCGGTGAGCCAAGATGGCACCATTGCACTCCAACCTGGGCAACGAGAGCGAAAATCTGTCTCAAAAATATATGTGTAGGCCTGGCGCAGTAGCTAACACCTGTAATCCAGCATTTTGGGAGGCCGAGGCGGGCAGATCACTTGAGGTCAGGAGTTTGAGACCAGCCTGGCTAACATGGTGAAACCCCGTCTCTACTAAAAATACAAAAATTAGCCGGGCATAGTGGCAGGCACCTGTAATCCCAGCTATTTGGGAGGCTGAGGCAGGAGAATCACTTGAAATAGAAGAAGGAGGTTATAGTGAGCTAAGATCACGCCACTGCACTCCAGCCTGGGCCAAAGAGCGAAACTCCATCTCAAAAAAAAAAAAATATATATATATATATATACACACACATATATGTATATATGTATATATACACATATGTATACATATATATGTATATATGTATACACACACGTATATGTGTATATATATGTATATGTGTATATATATGTATGTGTATGTATGTGTATATATATATATGGCATGGTAAGAAAGCAGAAAGAGGCCAGGCACGGTGGCTCACGCCTGTAATCCCAGCAGTTTGGGAGGCCAAGGCAGGCAGATCAGCCGAGGTTAGGAGTTTGAGACCAGCCTGGCCAATATGGTGAAACCCCATCTCTACTAAAAAATACAAAAATTAGCCGGGCGTGGTGGCACATGCCTGTAGTCCCAGCTACTCGGGAGGCTGAGGCAGGAGAATTGCTTGAACCCAGGAGGCGGAGGTTGCAGTGAGCCGAGATCGCGCCACTTCACTCCAGCCTGGGCAATAAGAGTGAGACTCCATCACAGAAAAATAAATAAATAAATAAAAATAAAGCAGAAAGAAAGGAGGAGTATCTACATGAAACCTAGAGGCAAAAATAAGTAACGTTTTACAGAGGGAATGACCTTTAGAAGTACTACTAAGAGTGAACTAGATGTGAAGAGAACAGGACATTCCAGGCAATATAGGGCCCTAGAGAAGTTTGTTTTAGTTTTGGTTTAGTTTTTTTTTTCCAAAAATAAGATAAAATCACTTGGGCCCAGGAGGTTGAGGCTGCAGTGAGCCATGATAATGCCACTACACCCTAGCCTTGGTGACAGAGCAAGACGCTGTCTAAATAAGTAAATAAATAAATAAAATAAAAATGAAGGCAGTTTTTGGCCAGGTGGGGTGGTTCACACCTGTAATCCCAACACTTTGGGAGTCTGAGGCAGGCGGATCACCTGAGGTTGGGAGTTCAAGACCAGCATGACCAACATGGAGAAACCCCGTCTTTACTAAAAATACAAAATTAGGGCGGAGCGCAGTGGCTCATGCCTGTAATCCCAACACTTTGGGAGACTGAGGTGGGCAGATTACCTGAGGTCGGGAGTTCAAGACCAGCCTTACCAATGTGGAGAAACCCGTCTCTACTAAAATTACAAAATTAGCCAGGTGTGGTGGCGCATGCCTGTAATCCCAGCCACTCAGGAGGCTCAGGCAGGAGAATCGCTTGAACCCTGGAGGCAGAGATTGCAGTGAGCCGAGATCACGCCATTGCACTCCAGCCTGGGCAATAAGAGCAAAACTCTGTCTCAAAAAAAAAAAAGAAAGAAAAAATACAAAAATACAAAATTAGCCAGACGTGATGGTGCATGCATGTAATCCCAGCTACTCGGGAGGCTGAGACAGGAGAATCACTTGAACCCGGGAGGCAGAGGTTGCGGTGAGCTGAAATCGCACCATTGCACTCCAGCTTAGGCAACGGGAACAAAACTCCGTCTCAAAAAACAAACAAACAAACGAACAAACACTGGGTGCGGTGGCTCACGCCTGTAATCCAAGCACTTTGAGAGGCCAAGGTGGTGGATCACCTGAGGTCAGGAGTTCAAGACCAGCCTGGCCAACGTGGTGAAACCCTGACTCTACGAAAAATACAAAAATTAGCCAGGCCTGGTGGCTCACGCCTGTAGTCCCAGCTACTCGGGAGGCTGAGGCAGGAGAATTGCTTGACCCTGGGAGGTGGAGGTTACAGTGAGCTGAGATCGCACCACTGCACTCCATCTTGCCTGGGCGACAGACAAGACTCCATCTCAAAAAAAAGAAAAATAAAGAATGAAGGCAGTTTTTAAGGATTTAGTGGCAGTATATAGAATGGATAAGAAAAAGAAAAGAGGAGGCTGGGCACAGTGGCTCATGCCTGTAATCCTAGCACTTTGGGAGGCCGAGGAGGGTGGATCACAAGGTCAGGAGTTGAGACCAGCCTGACCAACATGGTGAAACCCCGTCTCTACTAAAAATACAAAAATTAACTGGTCGTGGTGGCACACGCCTGTAATCCCAGCTACTCAGGAGGCTGAGGCAGGAGAACTGCTTGAACTCAGGAGGTGGAGGTTGCAGTGAGCCAAAATTACACCACTACACTCTAGCCTGGGCGATAGAGTGAGACTCCATCTCAAAAAAAAAAGAAAAGAAAAGAAAAGAGAAAAGCAAAGAAAAGAAAGAAGAAAAGAGGAATAGCCTGGCCACAGTGGCTCATGCCTGTAATCCCAGCTACTCAGGAGGCCAAGGTGGGGGAATCCCTTGAGCCCAAGAGTTCAAGGCTGCAGTGAGCCATGATCACACCACTGCACTACAGCCTGGGCAACAGATGGAGAACCTGTCTCAAAGAAAGAAAAGAGGAATAACGGCAGGGCACGGTGGCTCACGTCTATAATCCCAGCACTTTGGGAGACTGAGGTGGGTGGATTATTTGAGGTCAGGAGTTCAAGACCAGCCTGGCCAACATGGTGAAACTCTGCCCCTACTAAAAATACAAAAATTAGTCGGGCGCCTGTAATCCCAGCTACGTGGGAGGCTGAGTCAGGAGAATCACTTGAACCAAGGAGGCAGAGCTTGAAGTGAGCTGAGATCCCACCACTGCACTCCAGCCTGGGCGACACAGTGAGACTTCGTCTCAAAAGAAAAAAAAAAGGCCTGGCGCAGTGGCTCACGCCTGTAATCCCAGCACTTTGGGAGGCCGAGGCGGGCGGATCACGAGGTCAGGAGATCGAGACCATCTTGGCTAACATGGTGAAACCCCGTCTCCACTAAAAATACAAAAAAATTAGCCGGGCGTGGTGGTGGACTCCTGTAGTCCCAGCTACTCGGGAGGCTGAGGCAGAAGAATGGCATGAACCCAGGAGGCGGAGCTTGCAGTGAGCCAAGATCACGCCACTGCACTCCAGCCTGGGCAACAGAGTGAGACTCCATCTCAAAAAAAAAAAGAAAAGCGGAATAACAGGCAAGGATACCTGTGAAGGGGCAATAATGCAAGCATGAATTGATAAGGGTCTAGACCAGACTAATGGGTCTGGGCCAGACTAATAAGGGTCTAGACCAGACTAATTATCCATAATTATCCAATTGCAATAATCCAAGCATGCATTGATAAGGGTCTAGACCAGACTAATAGAGAAATACTAAGAAGGGGCAGATGTCAGAGACATTTCAGAGGAGGAGTTAGCAAGATTTGGAAATGATTGGATATAGGGATGAAGGAAAGGATGTAAAGACAACTAAGGCCAGGTGCAGTGGCTCATGCCTATAATCCCAATGTTTTAGGAAGCTGAAGCAGGAGGATCACTTGAGCCCAGGAGTTTGAAACCAGCCTGGGCAACATAGCAAGACCTTGTCTCTCAAAAAATAAAATAGCCAGGCATGGTGGTGCGCACCTGTAGCCCTAGCTCTGAGGCAGGAAGATTGCTTGAGCCCAAGAATTCAAGGTTTCAGTGAGTTGTGATCGTGCCACTGCACTCCAGCCTGGGCAAGAGCAAGACTCTGTCTTTACAAAAATAATAAATAGTCCAGGCATGGTGGCTCACGCCTGTAATCCCAGCACTTTGGGAGGCCAAGGTGGGAGGATCACAAGGTCAGGAGATCGAGACCATCCTGGCTAACAAGGTAAAACCTCGTCTCTACTAAAAATACAAAAATTAGCCGGATGTGGTGGCGGGCGCCTGTAGTCCCAGCTACTTGGGAGGCTGAGGCAGGAGAATGGCGTGAACCCGGGAGGCAGAGCTTGCAGTGAGCTGAGATTGCGCCACTGCACTCTAGCCTGGGCAACAGGGTGAGACTCCGTCTCAAAAATATATATAAAATAATAATAATAACAATAAATAAAAATTAAAAATTAGCCAGGCATGGTGGCACATGCCTGGAGTCCTAGCTGCTTGGGAGGCTGAGGTGGGAGGATTACTTGAGCCCAGGAGTTTAAGGCTGCAGTGAGGTAGAATTGCACCACTGCACTCCAGCCTGGGCAACAGTGTGAAATTCTGTCTCTTTAAAAAAAAAAAAAAAACAGCTAAGGATTAAGCATGGGTAACTGGAAAAACAGCTCCTACCATTGATAAAAATAATGACACCAAGAGGTGGTCTGATACCTAAGTTATTAATGATGCTCAAAGCTTGTCTTTCTTTCAAAAACCCTTTCCTGAGTTCACCAGCACTGACTACTTCATTCTATATCCCCAGCTCTTAATTGCCCTGCTTGTGTTATATCATTTAATACTCCCGGACATGTTGAATAAGAATGGTATTCTTAGCCAGGGAGCGGTTTCTCACACCTGTAAACCCAGCACTTTGGGAGGCCAAGACAGGAGGATCGCTTGAGCCCAGGAGTTTGAGACCAGCCTGGGCAACATAGTGAAGCCCCATCTCTATAAAAAATATAATTTTTTTTTTTTTCGAGACAGAGTCTTGCTCTGTCCCCAAGCTGGAATGCAGTGGTGTGATCTCAGCTCACTGCAACCTCCATCTCCTGGGTTCAAGCAATTTCCCTGCATCAGTCTCCCAAGTAGCTGGGATTACAGGTACCCACCATCACACCCAGCTAATCCTTGTATTTTTAGTAGAGATGGGGTTTCACCATGTTGGCCAGGCTGGTCTCGAACTCTTGACCTTGTGATCCGCCCACCTCAGCTAAAAATACAAAAATTAGCCAGGCACAGTGGCTCATGCCTGTAGTCCCAGCTACTCAGGAGGCTGAGGTGGGAGGATCGCCGGAGCCTGGAAGGTCAGGGCTGCAGAATGCCATGATTGCGCCACTGTGCTCTAGCCTGCACGACAGAGTGAGACCCTGTCTCCAAAAAAAAGAAAGAATGGTATTCTCAGTAAACAAGTTCAGTTGTGGTTTCTCTAGGACTGTTTTTCTTTTTATTTCGTATCCTCCTCATAGTGGCCAATATTGTGCTGATATTGAATACTCAAAACTAAATTCACATTTTCTCTTTTGCTGAATTTGTATGTCACAATTTTTCCTTCCTATCCTAATTCAGTTGGCTCAATAGAGCCTCTGAACCTTCCTGCTCAGTTTTTCCTCTTTTTTTTTTTTCCAGGGGTTTATGTCTGCATAATCAAGGTTCGACTGCAGTCAGAGGAGCTGCTACAGGCCCTCAGTGTGGCTGACACCTCAGTCTATGGGTGGGCTACACTGGTCAGTGAACGTAGCAAGAATGGAATGCAACGAATCCTCATTCCTTTCATCCCAGCCTTTTATATTAACCAGTCAGAATTGGTTCTTAGCCACAAACAAGATATCGGAGAGATAAGAGTACTGGGAGTGGACAGAGTTCTTAGGAAGCTAGAGGTATGTTAAGAACTGAACCAAAACAGAACAAGAGATCAGGAATTTGAAAAGATAGTTTTCATTCTCACTTCAAGGGCAAAAGAAGTTACTGAGTGACCTAATAAAAATTACCATAGGAAATGACAAAATCAAATGAAGAAAACTTATCTCTTTCATAATGCCAGGCAGGCTCCCAGAGTCCAAAATCTAGGTCATGAGCTTTGTCAACATACCTAAAGGAGTAAAAAAAGTAAATGATTGGCCGAGCACGGTGGCTCATGCCTGTAATTCCAGCACTTTGGGAGGCCAAAGTGGGTGGATCACAAGGTCAACAGATCAAGACCATCCTGGCCAACACGGTGAAACCTCCTCTCTACTAAAAGTACAAAAATTAGCTGGACGTGGTGGCGGGCACCTGTAGTCCCAGCTACTCGGGAGGCTGAGGCAGGAAAATTGCTTGAACCTGGGAGGCAGAGGTTGCAGGGAGCCAAGATTGCGCCACTGCACTCCAGCCTGGGTGACAGAGCCAGACTGCCTCTCAAAACAACAACAACAAAAAAGTAAATGATTTATTGATTGTCGGCTAGCTAGCTAGAAATCCAGATCTTGACAATTATTGTACTGTGTATGCTTGAGATTGGAACATATTGATACAAAATTGATTTTTTTCCTTTTAAATAAAAGGTTTTATCTTTTCTCCAAGGTCGTCTCCAGCTCCCCAGTTCTAGTGGTCGCTGGCCATAGCCACTCTCCCTTCACTCCTGGCCTGGCCATCTACTCTGTAAGAGTGGTCAACTTCACTTCCTTCCAGCAGATGGCATCACCTGTTTTCATCAATATTTCCTGTGTACTCACCAGTCAAAGTGAGGCAGTGGTAGTGAGGGCTATGAAAGATAAGTTGGGTGCAGGTAAGCATCAGAGATTCATATTTATAATCTAGAGAGGAAAAGAAGAAAGAATGTATTACATTAGTACCCCCCATCTGCAGTTTTGCTTTCCGAGTTTCACTTAACTGACAGTCAACCACGGTCCAAAAATAAATGAAAAACTTCTGAAATAAACGGTTTAAATTGTGCACTGTTCCAAATAGCATGAGGAAATCTCACACTGTCCTGCTCTGGTCCCCAACCATGAATCATCTCTTTGTCCAGCATGTTCACACCGTATACACTATCAGCCCTTTAGTCACTTAGTAGCAGTCTCTACTATCAAATCAAGTGGTATCAAGGTATCACAGTGCAGTGCTTGTTTCAAGTAACCCTTATTTTACTTAATAATGGCTCCAAAGCATAAGAGTGGTGATGCCTGCAATTCGGGTATGCCAAAAAGAAGCTGGAAAGTGCTTCCTTTAAGTGAAAAAGTGGAAGTTCTCAACTCAGTAAGGAAAACACATAGTACATAGAGGGTTCAATATTATCTGCGGCATCCACTGAGGGTCTTGGAACATATTCCCCACAGATAAGGGGGGACAGATGTTATCACAGTTTAGTTAATGGGAAACATTCAGCCACTTGACCAAGATTACTCAAACTAGTTGAGGCATGAATCTTCCAAACCTACCCAAAATACAACCTTTAGGTAGCTTTCTTAACACTACCTAAATTTTATATTTAACATATATTTAAGAATAGTTGTCAGCCAGGCATGATGGCCCATGCCTTGTAATTCCAGCACTTTGGGAGGCCAAGGTGGGCAGATCCCTTGAGCTCAGGAGTTCGAGACCAGCCTGGGGAAAAAGGCAAAAATCTGTATCAACAAAAAAGTACAAAAAAAAATTACCTGGGCATGGTGGCATGGACCTGTGGTCCCAGCTACTCGGGAGGCTGAGGCAGGAGGATTGCTTGACACCAGGAGTTCAAGGCTGCAGTGAACTGTGATTGTGCCACTGCACTCCAGCCTGGTGACAGAGCAAGACCCTGTCTCAAAAAAAAAAAAAAAAGGAAAAAGAATAGTTGTCAGTTTAACACCAGTTTGCCAGCTTTGTAAGTATACTATTTGCCCTATTTTAAACTTTTTTTTTTTTTTTTTTGAGAGCGAGTCTTGCTCTGTCGCCCAGGCTGGAGTGCAATGTCGTGATCTCGGCTCACTGCAACCTCCACCTCCCAGGTTCAAGCGATTCTCCCGCCTCAGACTCCCGAGTAGCTGGGATTAGAGGCATACACCACCATGCCCTGCTAATTTTTGTATTTTTGTAGAAATGGGGTTTCACCATGTTGGCCAGGCTGGTCTTGAACTCCTGACCTCAGGTGATCTGCCCGACTCGGCCTCCCAAAGTGCTGGGATTACAGGCGTGAGCCACCGCACCCGGCCAATCTTATTGATAAATGTTTTGTTGTCTTCAAAAGTATTTAAATCTTTTTGCATCAGGCAATGGGCCAATGTTAACCCTAGAACCAAGACTTAGCTTTCCCAAATCCTGATTCCAGGCATTACCTAGTTTAGGAATAATGCCACATTTGGATAGGATGGGAATAGTTATGAAAAGGTGTTAGAAAAGCTAGAGAACCATCAGTCTCCTTATATTTTATTTGTCACGCCCGCTTCCCCACCCCTCAAGGGAAGCTACTTAATTACTGGGAACGATCTAAGCTAAATTATAGTATATCTCCTAATGGGAAATAGATTTTTGTTGATCGTTACGTGAGCGTCTGGTTTGTATTGATCATTATCCTAAGCACATTTATATGCTTTTGGTTTAATTCTCTTAACTCTAGGAGGTAGGTATTTTTCCCCAAGAGCTGAGGAAACTGAGATGCTGGTGCAGCTGGCGCAGTGGCTAGTAATCCTAGCACTTTGGGAGGCTAAGACTGGAGGATCGCTTGAGCTCAGGAGTTCAAGACTAGGCTAAGCAACATAGCAAGACCTTATCTCTACTAAAAATCAAAAGAATTAGCCATGCATGGTGGCATGCACCTGAAGTCCTAGCAGGAGGTTGAGGTGGGAGGATTGCCTAAGCCCAGGAGGTTGAAGTTGCAGTGAGGTCTGATCACACCACTGCACTCCAGCCTGGGTGACAGAACGAGACCCTGTCTCAGGAATTTAAAAAAAAAAAAAGTATCTCTAGATACTATCACAGAATGTATTGGAACAGAGTTTTTAAATCTAGAGACCATGGATCCCCACAAAGGTCCATAGATAGAATTCAAGGTGTCCATGACCCTGAGTGGAGAAAAATTGCATCTTTTTCTTTTTTCTTTTTTTTTTTTTTTAAAGACAGAGTCTCCCTCTGCCGCCCAGTCTGGAGTGCAGTGGCACCATCTCAGCTCACTGCAACCTCCACTCCCAGGTTCAAGCAGTTCTCCTCCCTCAGCCTCCCAAGTAGCTGGGATTGCAGGTGCCCGCCACCATGCCTGGCTAATTTTTGTATTTTTAGTAGAGACAAGGTTTCACCATGTTGGCCAGGCTGGTCTCGAACTCCTGATCTCAAATGATCCACCCACCTCGGCCTCCCAAAATGATGGGATTACAGGCGTGAGTTACCGCGCCCTGCCATGCATCTTTATTTTCAATTGACCACTAACTTAAAGTTAGCACTTTCGCTGATTGTTAATATAGGCAGCAAACCATCATAATATCAGCAGTATTGTGTGCTTTTGTCACCAACAGAATTCATTGACTATACTTTCAGGGATCATTTCTTTTTTTTTTTTTTGAGACGGAGTCTTGCTCTGTCACCCAGGCTGGAGTGCAGTGGCGCGATCTCGGCTCACTGCAAGCTCCGCCTCCCGGGTTCACGCCATTCTCCTGCCTCAGCCTCTCCGAGTAGCTGGGACTACAGGCGCCCACCACCACGCCCGGCTAATTTTTTGTATTTTTAGTAGAGACAGGGTTTCACCGTGGTCTCGATCTTTTCAGGGATCATTTCTATAGTTCATTACTAGAGAAGTTTCTCAGAATGTATAGAGAGAGGAAAAAAAGAATCCATAGATATATTCATGTTCCTACAGCCAGATTTAAAAAACATTTCTCACTTAAAAATTACAGTAATCGGCCGGGCGCGGTGGCTCACGCTTGTAATCCCAGCACTTTGGGAGGCCGAGGCGGGCGGATCACAAGGTCAGGAGATCGAGACCACGGTGAAACCCCGTCTCTACTAAAAAATACAAAAAAATTAGCCGGGCGTGGTGGCGGGCGCCTGTAGTCCCAGCTACTCGGAGAGGCTGAGGCAGGAGAATGGCGTGAACCCGGGAGGCGGAGCTTGCAGTGAGCCGAGATTGCGCCACTGCACTCCAGCCTGGGCGACAAAGCGAGACTCCGTCTCAAAAAAAAAAAAAAATTACAGTAATTGGCCAGGCGCGGTGGCTCATGCCTGTAATCCCAGCACTTTGGACGGCCGAGGCGGGTGGACCACAAGGTCAGGAGTTCAAGACCAGCCTGGCCAACATGGTGAAACCCCATCTCTACTGAAAAAAAAAAAAAAAATAGCCAGGTGTAGTGTCATGCACCTGTAATCCCAGCTACTCAGGGAGGCTGAGGCAGGAGAATAGCTTGAACGGTGAGGCAGAGGTTGCAGTGAGTCGAAGTGCCACTGCACTCCAGCCTGGGACAGAGCAAGACTGTCTCAAAAAAAAAAAAAAAACAAAAAACAAAGTAATCACCAGCCTGGGCAACATGGCAAAACCTCATCTCTAAAAAAATACAAAATAATTAGCCAGGTATGATGGTCTGCAGTCCTAGCTACTCTGTAAGCTGAAGTGGGAGGATCCCTTGAGCCTGGGAGGCAGAGATGGAGTAAGCTGAGATCTCACCACTGCACTGCAGCCTGGGTGAGAAAGAAAGGCTGTTTCAGGAAAAAAAAAAAGAAAAGAAAAGAAAAGAAAAACAGCCAAAAGGCCAGGCGCGGTAGCTCACGCTTGTAATCCCAACACTTTGGGAAGCTGAGGCGGGCAGATCACCTGAGGTCAGGAGTTCAAGACAAGCCTGTGCAACATAGAGAGACCTCATCTCTACCAAAAATTAAAAGTTAAAGAAAAAAATTTAAATTATCCAGGTGTTAAAAAAAAAAAAAAGTTCGGCACGATGGCTCATGCCTGTAATCCCACCACTTTGGGAGGCCGAAGTAGTTGGATCACCTGAAGTCAGGAGTTCGAGACCATCCTGGCCAACACGGTGAAACCCCATCTCTACTAAAAATACAAAAATCAGCTGGGCATGGTGGCGGGCACCTGTAATCCCAGCTACGAAGGACGCTGAGGCAGGAGAATTGCTTGAATCTGGGAGGCAGAGGTTGCCGTGAGCTGAGATCATGCCATTGCACCCCAGCCTGGGCAACAAGAGTGAAACTCCGTCTCAAAAAAAAAAAAAAAAAAAAAAGACGTGATGGTGTGCACCTGTAGTCCTAGTTACTTAGGAGGCTGCAGTAAGCCATGACTGCACCACTGCACTCCAGCCTGAGACCTTGTCTCAAAAAAAAAAAAAAAAAAAGGCAAATCTAAAGTTTTATTGAGGATAAGGTTAGATACAAATCAGAGTGTTCCCAAAAAATGACATCCTGAGTAGGACAAAGGTACTGTGGATTTAAGTGGTCACTGATGATCTAAAAAAATTGTTTTGGCTGGGCGCAGCAGCTCACGCCTGTAATTCCAGCACTTTGTGAGGCCAAGGCGGGTGGATCACCTGACGTCAGGAGTTTGAGACCAGCCTGGCCAAAATGGTGAAACTCATCCCTACTAAAAATACAAAAGCTAGTCAGGTATGGTGGTGGGCACCTGTAATGCCAGCTACTAGGGAGGCTGAGACAAAATAATTGCTTGAACCCAGAAGGCAGAGGTTGCAGGGAGCTGAGATGGCACCATTGCACTCCAGCCTGGGCAAGAGACTCCCTCTCAAAAAAAAACAAAGAAAGAAAAGAAAATGTTTCAAGATAGAGATTACAATTATAAATGGAATCAGCATACTATCACAAGTTTAGTGAAGGGGAAGCATGTTACCTGGGGTTGAAGTGCACGGGGAAGGTAAACAGCATGTTTTTGTTTTGTTTTGTTTTGTTTTGAAATAGAGTCTCGCTCTGTCACCCAGGCTGGAGTGCAGTGGAGCGATCTCGGTTCACGCCATTCTCCTGCCTCAGCCTCCCAAGTAGCTGGGACTACAGGTGCACGCCACCACACCTAGCTAATTTTTTGTATTTTTAGTAGAGACGGGGTTTCACCGCGTTAGCCAGGATGGTCTTGATCTCCTGACCTCGTGATCCACCCGCCTTGGCCTCCCAAAATGCTAGGATTACAGATGTGAACCACTGCGCCAGGCCGCATTTTTTTTTTAAGTCTTCTCCACTTTTATTACTCAAAAGTTTCATTTTTTATTTAGCGGACTCTGTGCTTGTGCCTTCAACATTTTCACAACAATTTTCTGCTCCTCGATAAGGAAAGCACGCTTGATCCAGTCACGAACACATTTAGCACACGTGGAACCCGACATGTTTTTTGTTTTGGACAATCTCATAAGAACTTCAGGTTTTACAGCACGAATCCCTTGAAGTCTGCCTGGGCACATGCCACATGCAGATTTTGGTGCTTTCCCATCCTTCTTGGTATAAAGGTAAACAATTCTATTACCAAGGGTTTGGGACAGCCTAGTTTTGTCAGAGGCTGTATTGTAGGAAAGCCTACGTTGTTATGTCAAACGCTGGACCATTCTGAGTGCCTGCAGACAACGTCCCTGGAAGAGGAAGAAGTGGTAACCAGCATTTTAAAGTAGCAGAGGATTTAAAGCATCCTTTGAAATCTAAGAGGAAGAAATAACAAGCTCAAGAATTAGAGAGTTTTATTAGTCTGGAGATAGGAAGAAGTCAAAAAGAGGTGGTTGAGCCAAGTATAGTTCACACCTGAAGCTCTCTTCTCTAAGAGGGCTGAGTTTTGAATACTTCTGGCAGATACTCTTATTACTATTTTTAGTCATAAGTTTTAAAATGCAGCATCTGCTGGAGGTTGCAGTGAGCTGAGATCGCACCACTGCCCTCCAGCCTGGGGGACAGAGTGAGAGCAAGACTCTGTCTCAAAAAAAATTAAATTTAAAAAATGCAGCATCTGCCCATGGTTGCTATTAAATAACTATTATCTTGTTTTGTTATGGCCAATGTATAGATCACTGTGAAGATTCCGCCATCCTCAAGCGGCTCACTGGCTCTTACCAGATCCTGCTCTTGACCCTCTTTGCAGTGCTGGCATCAACAGCTTTCATCTTCCTAGGTAAAGAGTCCTTATATTCAATACCATAGACTTTGACATGAAAACTGCCTTTTTTTCTTTTTTTTTGAGATGGAGTCTAAGTCTGTCGCCCAGGCTGGAGTACAGTGGCGCAATCTTGGCTCACTGCAACCTGCGCCGCCCGAGTTCAAGCAATTCTCCTGCCTCAGCCTCCCGAGTAGCTGGGATTACAGGCGCCTGCCACCGCACCCGACTGATTTTTGCATTTTTAGTAGAGACGGGGTTTCACCATCTTGGCCAGGCTGATCTTGAACTCCTGACCTCGTGATCCACCCGCCTCGGCCTCCCAAAGTGCTGGGATTACAGGCGTGAGCCACCGTGCCCAGATGAAACTGCCTTCATTTTATTTCACAAACAAGGATGAAAATTAGCTGCTTATCACATATAATTTTAACAAGCAGTGTAAACTAAGTTAGCCTTGCTAGTCCTAGTAACATAGTGGATTAAAGGTCCCCCTCAGCTACTTTTGCTGAAATTCATAGTTAGGGATAATTCAAGTAATACAACAGACTGGGTGCAATGGCTCACGCCTGTAATCCTAGCACTTTGGGAGGCCAAGGTGGGAGGATGGTTTGAGTCTAGGAATTTAAGACCAGCCTGGGCAACACAGTGAGACTCCATCTCTACAAACAAACTTTAACATTAGTTGGGTGTGGTGGTGGCACACATCTAGTCCCAGCTACTAGGGAAGCTGAGGCAGGAGGATTGCTTGAGCCAGGGAATTCAAGGTGGTAGTAAGCCATGATTGTGCCACTGTACTCCAGTGATACCGTGTGTCTAAAAAAATTTTTTTTTTTGAGATGGAGTCCCATTGTCACCCAGGCTGGCGTGAAGTGGTGCAGTCTTGGCTCCCTGCAACCTCCACCGCCCAGTTTCAAGCGATTCTCCTGCCTCAGCCTCTCGAATAGCTGGGATTACAGACACCTGCCACCACACCTGGCTAATTTTTGTATTTTTAGTGGCACGTTGGCCAGGCTGGTCTTGAATGCCTGACCTCACGTGATCCGCCCACCTAGGCCTCCCAAAGTGCTGGGATTACAGGCGTGAGCCACCATGCACAGCCTAGAAAAAAAAAAAAAAAAATTAACACATCACTACTGTTTACTCCATTCCCCCACTTTTTTTTTTTTTTTTGAGACAGTCTGACTGTCGCCCAGGCTGGAGTGCAGTGGCACGATCTCAGCTCACTTCAAGGTCCACCTCCCAGGTTCACATCACTCTCCTGCCTCAGCCTCCTGAGTAGCTGGGACTACAGGCACCCGCCACCACGCCCGGCTAATTTTTTGTATTTTTAGTAGAGACGGGGTTTCACTGTGTTAGCCAGGATGGTCTCGATCTCCTGACCTCGTGATCCACCCACCTCAGTCTCCCAAAGTGCTGCGATTACAGGCGTGAGCCACCGCACCCGGCCACTTCCCCCTTTCAGCCAAAAGCTGAAAGTAACTCTAAAATGGGTTAAATTGGGGTAAAAACTTCCTGTAATAGTGCCATTACTATTACTTATTCTGAAGAATTATTTTTAGCAATATTCTCATTCTAGAGCTGACTTTGCCATTTAAGGCCTTCTTCAGATATGCCTTGTGACATTTCCTTTGTCCTTTTTCCAGCATACAATGCCTTCCTAAACAAGATACAAACAGTTCCAGTTGTGTATGTACCAACTCTAGGAACACCACAGCCAGGTAAAAAAGCCCGTCCTCATCTTTGAAAAGCTCAGATACACACGTTTAATTCACTCAACTTTTCCCTCCTCTTCTAGGTTTTTTTAACTCCACAAGTTCTCCCCCTCACTTCATGAGTCTACAACCTCCACTGGCCCAAAGTCGGCTGCAACATTGGTTATGGAGTATAAGGCACTAACCTCTGCTTGGACAAGTTCCTTTCAACTGAAGGGTAATAAGATTTCTAGTCCTCGACAAGAAGCCTAACAGCAACTTCTACATTAAGTTTCCAGATAACGCTTCTGAGAACTATAAATAAAGCATCCTAAGCTGTTCCTTAAAACTGGTATGTCGGACTGTGTTGTAGAGTTAACTGTCGGCCGGGTGCGGTGGCTCACGCCTGTAATCCCAGCACTTAGGCAGGCAGATCACCAGGTCAGGAATTTGAGACCAGCCTGACCAACATGGTGAAACCCTGTCTCTACTAAAAATACAAAAATTAGCCGGGTATGGTGGCAGCTACCTGTAATCCCAGCTACTTTGGAGGCTGAGACAGAGAACTGCTTGAACCCAAGAGGCGGAGGTTGCAGATCGCGCCACTACACTCCAGCCTGGGCGACAGAGCAAGGCTCCATCTCTTTAAAAAACAAAAACAAAAACAAAAACAAAACACCAAACACAACACTTGAGATAGTATCACAGTTTAAAAAAAAAAGATTTTTATCCAATGAGCCTAGGTGGTTAAAAATGTCCCCAAAGGGACTTTTAAAGTACTTGGCCACTTACGTGCCCCAAATGATTCTAATATTCTCCTCTTTCTGGTTGCCCCTGAATACTTGAGACAGGAACTTCCTAACACTTAAACAAGACAATAAACAGGATTTATCCAAAATGCGTTTATTGAGATGGTTTCCCACTCATCTTGATTCAGAGTGCTTTCAGTGCTGCTTCCTCCTGAAGGAACATCCTGGAGGAAAAAGATTCAGAGATTAGCTGACATCAGTCCAGGTATTCTGCCCACCTCTCCCACAAAAGCAGATGTACGATGATCCACCCACAGAAAGCTGCATCTTTTATTTTTCTCAACTCTTAGCTACCTGCGCATTTGTATCACTTTGGTCACTTCCTATCAACTTGAGCCCTTTTATCACCGATTGATCCCCGCTTTAGACAGTAGTGCTTTGAGATTAATACATAGATTTTCGTAGTATCTACTTAAACAATTACCAAATCCAACACTTCTTATCTAAAAATTGACATTATAGATGATCTCTTTCACTGTAAGACTGAAAGATCCTGAGAAGTGTTTCCATTTCTAGAAAGCAAACTCAAAGCCCCAAATCACAACATTAGTAAACCATTTACCTTCTGTAAGCCTTGCTTTTCCTCCTGTAGGCTGGCAGAGGACAGTGGAGCAGCCAACACACAAAACTACCGTTTGTGCATGGCTAAAGACCGTGGTGATTTTATAGCATCCTGAAAGAAAAGCAGATAACATTTTTTTCCTCTATTACACCCATATCTTTCCTGCACTTATGCCCAACTCATCATCCATTACATTGTTTCCCAACACAAAAAAACGTAGGAGTTGTATGTGAAATGTGATGGGAGATCACGGTGAAATGAATCACTCCTCCTAAGATGAAAAACTTTGCCAGTCTCATACATTCAAATTTTAAGAGTATCAGGGAAAATATTTTGCACAGGCGAAGAAACTGAAGCTGCTGCACAGCTTCAAGGATACGAGACAGCTCACACAACAACATTTTCCAACTGTTAAGGTCCAGTGCTTTCCCCACTACAGCAAGCCGTCTCCTCACCTGGGCATTTCACATCCATGAAGTAGGAATTGGGGCTCTGCACCAGGCGTTTCTTCTTGTGTTTCCTCTTCTCCTCTTCTGGAGAGGGATGAAGGAGATCCTTTGCGAGCTAAAAGGGACAGAAATGCACAGATTTAGAAACCAACGGCGAAAATGGGTTGGTCGAAAACAGCCCCCACTGTCACACACCGGGGAGAGCTCGCCCCTCGCCGCCCCTGGTGTCTGCGCAGCTGGGCCGCCATCTTATTTCCTCTCCGCTCCCGTCTATGCGGGTGGCCCGTGGACCGCTGCGGTCCCTGGAGTTAACGTCCTAAGAAGCGCAGAGGGTAAATGAGGACCCTCTACGATCCGAAATCAGCGTGAGAGGAGCGTGCGGACAGAACACCGAGAGCTCAGCCGAAACCTGGACCAAAGCACTCACAGGCATGTTCTCGTGTGGGTAGGTCGTCACCGCCGGAAAGGAACAAAAGCGGAAATCCTGCCCCTTATATTGAGCACACTACAGGAAATGACGCAAGGATCTTGTGCCACCATGTTTTGAAGGTCCTACTTTGGTCCGCCGCAGTGGGGCGACAAGGGAGCTGACATTTTCGGAAGGTCTTTAACTGTTAGTTGTGACACATATGCGTCACCATGTTGAGAGGGTTACCTTGCCAATTCGATCACTATCCAGGGATAAATGGACACTTTTAAAATTTTGTGCTATACCTTGACAGTTGGAGCCTAATAAATAGGAAAGGTTGAGGAAAACACCAGGGAGAAGGAGCCATATCCGGGACTTCCGTCCTATTTTTTAAATTCCTATATTCTTAACTCTTTTTCTATTGGTTTAATTTAACAGTTTAGGCCGGGCGCGGTGGCTCATGCCTGTAATCCCAGCACTTAGGGAGGCCAAGGCGGGTGGATCACCTGAGGTCAGCAGTTCAAGACCAGCCTGGCCAACATGGTGAAACCCTGTCTCTACTAAAAATACAAAAATTAGCCAGGCGTGGTGGCGCGCGCCTGTAATCCCAGCTACTCTGGAGGCTGAGGCAGGAGAATCGCATGAACCTGGGAGGCGGAGCTTGCAGTGAACCCAGATCCACTCCAGCCTGGGTGACAGAGCAAGACTCAGTCTTAAATAAATAAATAAATAAATAAACAGGGGAGACCTGGTTTGGTCAGTGAAAAGAAATAGGGAAGACTCAAGGAGATAATGAGAGGTGAGAGAATGGACAAAAGGAGATTGAATAGTTTAGCTTGAGAAGGGACAAGCATGGACACTGAAGGTGATGGGGATAAGTGAAAGAGGCCTCCTTTTTTTTTTTTTCTTTTTAGACGCAGTTTTGCTCTTGTTGCCCAGGCTGTAGTGTGATGGCGCCATCTCGGCTCACCACAACCTCTGCCTCCCGCATTCAAGCGATTCTCCTGCCTCAGCCTCCCGAGTAGCTGGGATTACAGGCATGCGGCGCCACTCCCGGCTAATTTTGTATTTTTAGTAGAGACAGGGTTTCACCATGTTGGCCAAGCTGGTATTGAACTCCTGACCTCACGTGATCCGCCCGCCTCGGTCTCCCAAAGTGCTGAGATTACAGGCGTGAGACACCACGTCCGGCCTTTAATTTTTTAATAGGCATCCAGAATAGGCTCGAGAGAGACTTCCTTGAATAATTTTTTCTTTGCCGGTCGCGGTGGCTCACGCCTGTAATCCCAGCACTTTGGGAGGTTGAGGCGGGCGGATCACATGAGGTCGGGAGTTCGAGACCAGCCTGGCCAACATGGTCAAACCCCGTCTCTACTAAAAATACAAAAAAAAAAAAAAATTTAGCTGGGCGTGGTGGCAGGCGCCTGTAATCCCAGCTACTTGGGAAGCTGAGGTTGGAGAATCGCTTGAACCCAAAAGGCGGAGGTTGCAGTGACAGGAGATTGAGCCATTGCGCTTCAGCCTGGGTGACAAGAGCAAAACTTTGTCTCAAAAAATAAAATAAAAATAAAAATAAAGGCTGGGTGCCGTGGCTCATGCCTGTAATCCCAAGCCTTTGGGAGGCAGAGGCGGGTGGATCACCTGAGGTCGGGAGTTTGAGACCAGCCTGACCAACATGGAGAAACCTCGTCTCTACTAAAAATACAAAATTAGCAGGGGGTGGTGCGGGTGCCTGTAATTTCAGCTACTCGCGAGACTGAGGCAGGAGAATCGCTTGAACCACTGAGGCGGAAGTTGTGGTTAGCCCAGATCACACCATTGCACTCCAGCCTAGGCAACAAGAGCGAAACTCCGCCTCAAAATAAATAATAAAAATTAAAAAAAAAAAAAAATAGGCCGGACGCGCTGGCTCACAACTGTAATCCCAGCACTTTGTGAGGCCGAGGCGGGCGGATCAGAAGGTCAAGAGATCGAGACCATCTGGCCAACATGGTGAAACCCTGTCTCTACTAAAAATACAAAAATTAGCTGGGCGTGGTATCGGGCACCTGTAATCCCAGCTACTCCAGAGGCTGAGGCACAAGAATCGCTTGAATCCGGGAGGCGGAGGTTGCAGCGAGCCGAGATTGCACCACTGCACTCCAGCCTGGCGACAGAGCAAGACTCTGACTCAAATAAAATTAATTAATTAATTAATTAATTAATAAAAATTTTTTTGAGACAGGATCTTACTCTATCACCGAGGCTGGAGTGCAGTGGCATAATCATGGCTCACTACAGCCTTGGACTCTTGGGCTCAAGTGATCTGCCCACTTCTGCCCCCCAAGTAGCTAGGGCTGGGACTACAGCGCACACCACCATGTATGGCTAATTTTTTTTTTTTGTCGAAGCAGTCTCACTATGTTGCCCAGGCTGGTCTTGAACTCCTGGGCTCAAGGGATCCTCTCACGTTGGCCTCCCAAAGTGCTGGGATTACAAGTGTGAGCCACCGCACCGGGTCTTAGATAATATTTTCTTTCTTTCGTTTTTCGTAGTTTTTTCCACCCCCAGTACACATATGGCAAGAATAATTTTTTTCTAGAGGCAGAGGTAAACTTGTTTCTTTTTTCTTTCTTTTTTTTTTTTTTTTTTTTTTT